>NC_141459.1:104685000-105892500 GCF_015680905.1 Coptis chinensis
AATGAATACCTTAGGTCATTCCCGCCACATTCAAGGAATACCTATCATATCACTAACGGGCCATTCATGGCACATTCAATGAATGCCCTGGGGTCATTCTGCCACATTCAAGGAATACCCAATCCTACATTCCCGTACACTCAAGGAATACAACTAACCCGCAAGGCGAATACCTTAGTTCCTCTTTATGGTAGTCCACTACAATCTGGTCATTCATGGCACATTCAATGAATACCCTTATATAACACTAACGGGCCATTTATGGCACATTCAATAAATGCCCACCTAACATATGACATAATCAGTCATAAAACTCGATTCCAAAACTTGAGGCGTGGAGAGTTCTAAAAGGGTGCGGTAAGTTTTGTTTACGCATTATTGTACTTTATTGCATAGATTATTTCAGAGAACGTAGGAATATCTTGATTCAATTAATTTTTTTTTTGGTGTACGCGTTATTAATTTCATGAATGTATAAGAGTCATAACGTGGGGTATCGCATGAAAGATCAAATCACAAAGCAAGAAATACACGCATCTGCAAGTATATTTATAAAGGTCCTAGCCTAAGTCAAACAGGCTAATAGTCCTAGACTTATCCTAATAAACCGAATCATAATTTTAGGAAAAAGTCTAATTTTCGGGTCAACTGGTCAAAGTCAACCCTGGTCAAAGTCAACAGTCAACTCTGGTCAAAGTCAACAGTCAACTCTGGTCAACCCGGCCTAAACTCCAAAAACCCAAAAGCCCAAATCCTAAGGCCCATAGTCTAATCTAAAAGTCAAATTTTAAAAATTCAAAATAAAAAGATATTAGCCCACGATTTTGGCCCAAGCCCAAAATCGTTTTTTGGCTACTGTTCATCTCCTTCCTCTCCAATTTCAACCAACCACCACCGACCACCACACAGCCACCACCGGCCACCTATAATTAAAACCAACCCAGCAGTTTGGTTCAGGGAGAAAAACCCTAACTACCCATATCAACAATTCACCATTACGTATATCAAGAAATTCGACCGACGCCATTAAAGGTTTTTTTTTTCAAGCTTCAATTGTCAAATTTCCAACACCCAATCCTCACCAACAATCCCCCTCAACCCAACAACATAACCTCACAACAAAACAATCAAACCCGACAACAGTTAAGCAACAACATACACAAAACGGTTATGTTCTTGCTTGAACGCCATTAATGGCTGTTCAAGCTTCACAACACTTCCCCTCATCTGAAACAACCACCTCTACTTCACCACGCCCAGTCCAAACATCATCAATAACATTCAAGTTAACAAATTAACAATTCCACAAAACAAATAAAAACCATACAAAAAAAAAGGAACGGTTTGTGTCATTGGCGATGGCGACACCATTAGCCACGGTGTCCGGACTTGGCGGTTTAAATGCCAAAAAGTCGTCCCTATTTGATCTATCGATCAGGGTTCAAAATGGTGGCTAACCATTTACTGAGTTGACAAAAATTGAAATTTGAGAAAAAAGCGGCATTCTTGGTATGTTTAAATCGAAACCAATAAAAAATATAATATAGTATGACTACTCAATTTTTAAAACCGAATGTTCCCCGAACGGCTCCCAAATCGAAAACCTCCAAAGATTGAAGTCGACGGCGATCTTTCTTGTTCAAACCCCTTTTTTCCGAAGAAAACTCTCACCTTTTTTTTTTTCTCCCCCAAACTCTACGTGAAACCCTTATTTTCTAGTTTTTTTTTTCAAACCTCTCCGAAAAACCAGGGTTTTAAACCTATCTACTTACTTACGGGCTTTTTTTTTTCCAAAACTACTGGATATCCTATTTCTGTTTTCTATTTACATTATTATTATTATTATTACTATTAATATTATTATAGGAAAATGCAAATAAAAGACGGGGTGTTATACTCTAAGACCTCAAAGTCTTATAAGAGACAAAATCAAATGGCCCCTAATCTTATGTAACCTCCACGCATCCGCCCGACTCTCTATGCCTTTTCTTTTACATATTTCTAGGTTGAATAGTGTACAAATTCATGGATTAATTTTTGAGAAATCCTCGGTAGTTATTTTACTCTGACTGGTGTCTTTACGTACCTACATCACACCAGACTTGGCTGTAATTGAGGAATGAATGAAAAATAAAGGACCAATTTACGAGTTTTAAAAAACTAAAACCCAACACAAGAAGTTTAGTTAGTAATTACTCTTCCTCATTTTCTTTGTTTTAATCGTTAAATTTACACTTTGGGGATAAGAAATTAAGGCGTCAATAATGCAAACACGGGACTTACTAGAACAAAAAGTTTATAGTCGAGGTTGTATGGTTTGGTATAAGAAAACAAAACGGTGTATTTTCCTGCCAATTTTTTCTTCCCACATTTGCCCTTGTTGAGTCAAACGTAACAATCAATACAAACATATATCAAGTAAGGAGACCATCGTAAATGGCGCCCGAATTCTAACATGGTGATGGGGCTTGAATTGTAAACTCAACCAGCGTTTTCGCTCCAATATTGATAAGATTAAAAGTTCGTCTGCATCTTTTTCCTTGGGAAGGTTAGTTAATTACTGCCGATACCTGGAAAGCTAGACTCGTTTCCCTCGCATGCCTGTTTACTTCTAGAAGAGAAGGACATGTCACATGAGTGGCCCCATTTGAACGGGACTTTCTGACCTTGATGTAGCTCAGGTGATACTTGAGGCACAGAGTACTATATTGTACCTTATTGTCTGCTTCCAGTCCAATTATGCTAGAAATATTATTTTAAATAATTTCGACTGGTACTTTCTGATTAATAATCATTTGCTTTGGTTTCATTTATCATTTCAAGAAAATGGAAATAATCACAATATTGATCTATAGTATGACAGTTTGTTAATCACGATTAGATGCTCTTTGTTTTACGGTGAGGAAGAAGCTAAAAAACAAATAATTGCAGGTTCAACTAATGGAAGTTACTGTGATTTTAACTGCAACATCTCTGGCGGTAAAAGCATACCAACTCGGAGGTGCAGCATGATTTGAACCATTATCGTATTATTGTGTATCTTTTTTCTTTTCGATTTTATTGAATAATAAGTTTTGTTTTTAAATTTCTTCAGAATTGCCAAGTGTACACTCGATCCATTCCTACATCTCCGAGGTAGATTAAAATGAAGATCATGGGGGTGAGGAGGGTATTTTGTTTTGAAACATCTTGCGCAACTCACGAGTTTACTCATAAGAACTCATACTTAAATGTTTTTTTTTTGTTATTATCTACTGATTGTACATTGATTTTATCATCATTAGCCCCTTATTGTTTGATCATGGATATGTGACGTATATGAAATTTGAAGTTTAAACTGAAACCATGCATATATTGTTGATGTGAAGAAATGTGCCTACTTCATTTGTTTTTGTTTCTTCATGATACCTAATTGTGCTTCTTTCCATACATCGGATATGTTGGGAGATTTCACTAGAAAATCACACCTCAATCTAGTTATTTTCTATCTCAAATGATTTCAACTTGGAGCTCACACCAAGGAAATCACCCACCCAAGACTTTGGTAGTTATCACAACAAACTCAAACAAGCAAAGCCACTAATTTATCATCACCCATAGGAAACAAACAATAAATAAGGAAGTAAATACGAAAGAGACACAAAGATTTAGGTGGTTTGGTAAATGTTACCTACATCCACACAAGAGCCAAGTTTCCTTTATAGCAAAGATTGGAGAGTTTACAAGAGATATCAAGAATCAAGAACAAGAGGCATCACTCAAACCCTAAATTTCAATAGAGCTCCTCCCCAAGAAATGAATCTCTCAAAAGTTGTCTCAAAACCCTAATCTATTTCCTTTATATGAGTGTACATAGAAAAAAAAGGGAGAAAAGATTTGGGGCGGAAATATCGACAAATCGTCGAAATTCGAAAAGTTTCAAAACTCTAAAGCTTGCTTTGGGTGAGATCACCGAGCTTCATACTTTCGGGACGGTTCCACGACCAACAATCTCCCACTTGGAACCTTCGAGATTCTACATGCACATCACATCTCAATTGTAACAACTCCATCCAAGTCCAATTTACTAAAGAAACACTAGGCTCATCCATCATGGTCTTTCAAGCAAGAAGACCCACCGGGTTGAACACAACTTCAACTTCTCGATGAGCACGGTCTTGGTCAACATATCCGCCGGATTCTCACTCCCTCGGATCTTCTCAAGTGCCAAAACCTCATCCTCTAACGGATCGGATAAAATGATACCGGGAGACCAATGTGCTTGGTCCTAGAATGAAAGGTGGAATTCTTAGCAAGATGTATAGCACTGACCGTCATTGTGTAACACACTTCTCTTTGCTTCATCCCAAGCTCTTCCATCAATCCCCGTGAACGGATCATCTCTTTGCTTACCTCAGAATCGCCACATACTCGCTTACGTGGTAGACAAAGCAACAATCTTCTCAGAATCGAGAAATCTAACTTCATCGCAGAGTAGCACCTACCTTTGTAAAGACATAACCAGTAGTGCTTCTTTTTTGCGATCTACTTCTCCCCAAAATCGGCATCCACATACCCTGCGGTTCACAACACCCTTCCATAACATAGGCATTTCTCTCTGGTACCTCTCGGATATCTCAATATCCACTTCACGGCTTCCCCAATGTTGCTTGCCGGATTAGACATAAATCCATCGACGGCTCCCCCTAATCGCTTGGGCTATATCCGACGCGTGCAAACCATGGCATACATAAGACTTCCAATGGCAGAGGGTATGTGGTACCTTAGCCATGAAGTTTCTTTCCTCAACAGATCTTGGGAGAGTGTTCCTTGACAACTTGAAGTGGATCGCCAAAGGTGCGTGAACCGGTTTTCAGACTACCCATGTTGAACCTCTTCAATACCTTCTCAATATACTCACCGAGACAACTCCGCGAATACCTTTCTCTTTATCTCTTCTGATCCTCATCCCTAGAATCTATTTCGCTGAATCCAAGTCCTTCATAGAGAACTCACTTGCTAACTTCTCTTTCAATATCCCATTTCCGACATATCGAACTTGCTACTAACATATCATCAACATATAGCAACGGGATGACGTGAGCCGGAGTCGAACCTCTTGAAGTAGCAACAATGGTCACACACTTATAGTAGCCATTTCCTTGCATGAAGTTATCAAACTTCCCGTACCGCTGCCTGTGGGCTTGCTTCAAACCATACAAGCTCTTTTCTCGAGCTGCATACCATATTCTCTTTACCCTTCTTGATGAAACCCTCCGGTTCTTTGTATGTAAATTTCCTCAACTAGGTCACCATGGAAGAAGGCGGTTTTAACATCCAACCGCCAAGATACAAATCTTCCACGCAACAATACTCAACACCGACCGAATAGTATTCGGTTTCACCACCGGGAGAATATCTCTCGCGGAAGTCAACGCTTCACGAAAACCCTCGACTACTAGCCTCGCTTTGTATCTCGGGAACCATCATGTTCCTCTTTGACTCTAAACACCCATTTGTTCTCAGAGCCTTCTTGCCCATGGGTAGTTTGGCTAACTCCCACGCGCTACTTAGAGATTAGGGACTTCATCTCATCTTGCATAGCAAGCTCCCACTTGTTGCATCACTCACCTCCAATGCTTCATCATAGCATTGAGGCTCGCCACCATCGATAAGTAGCAAGTAATTCACATAGGTGGAGGGTGGATATCTCGTGACTCGGTACATGTGGCCGGATGTCTTCCTTGGGGCACGAGGTGGAGATAGACTTCGGTGGTGTAGTATCCTCATTATTCTCGAGTCACTACTACCGTCATCCTCCCCGACCGGGGGCTCCCCCTTATACCACGACTTACATTGAAGTCTTCCAACTCAACATACTCTATGCATTCTCTCGTACCCGATTCCTTGGTTTGTGGCTTCATCTCTATCCTTGTACATCACCTTCTCATTAAACACAACATCTCTACTACTTATGATTTTCCGATTTTGATCATCCCAAAAGCGATACCCAAAATCATCACCGCCATAGCCGATGAAGGTGCACTTTAGTGACTTAGCATCAAGCTTGCTTCTAGCTTGGTCACTAATGTGGACATAGGACACACAACCAAACACCTTCAAATAGGAAAGGTTCACATCCTTCCCGGCCCACACTTCCTCTTGAATCTTAAAATCCAAAGGTACCGGATGGTCCTCTATCGACGTAAGCCGTTAGGTTAACACTTTCGGCGCCAAAAACTGCCAAGCAAGCCTCGCTAGTGTACGATACACCTAGCTCTCTCTGTCGATTGTTCTATTCATCCGCTCTGCTGACCCCATTTTGCCGAGGTGTCCCCGCAAAGTATTTTCCATCTTGATGCCATTGTCAAGACAAGATTTTAAAACCTCGAATCCTCATACTCTCCAATCGTTGTCGGATCTCGAAATTCTTTACTTTCAAACTTGTCTCATTCTCAACCATGGCCTTCCAAGTCTTGAATACTTCAAATACTTCGACTTGTGTCTCAAGAAATAGACCCACACCTTCCTAGTATGGTCATCAATGAAAGTCACAAAATATGACTTTCCGCCAAGTGAAGAGACATTAGTCGCCCCCGACATCCAGATGAATCAACTCAAGCCTTCTTGCTTTGAGTCCGACCCATTATTTGAAAACTCACCCGCTTCGCTTTCCAAATACAGTTCTCACGTAAGTCAATTTCAGTCGATCAGAACTTTGGGAGTTTACCGTAAAGAGTGAAGGATTTTCATTCCTTTCTCACTCGTGTGACCAAGTCTCATGCGCCAAACATTCGATCCTCTTTGCCATGTGCCCACGGCAATCGACTTACAACCATGTGCGGTCATGTGTAGAGTACCATCTTTCTTACCATTTGCAACAATCAATGAACCGCTTCGAGACCTTCCAAGTATCACCGTGAAGACCGTAACAAATCCTTCACTTGCCAATTGCCCCGCGAAATCAAATTCTTCCTCAAATCCGGGCGTGTCCGACGCCCCTCAATAACCATGACGAGCCATTCATCTTGGACGCCGCGTCACCCTGCCGACAATGTCACAAGGTTGGTCATCACCGGTGAAAGACCGTTCAAAGTCACCTTCGTGTAGTTCTCAAGGAACTCTCGATGTGAGGTAGCATGGAAAGATGCAAATCAAGTACCCAAGACTTCTTCAGGCTCCATTGAACATATCAAAGCGTCATCTACCATCTCCAACAACATTAGCTTCTTGATTCTTTTCTTGTTCTTATTAATGTTGTTGTTGTTTCTTGGTGCTTGGACAATTGGGGCTATAGTGGCGCCCTACCACAATTATAGCACACCACTTCACTTATGTCTCGGGTTTGTATTCAACGCTTTGCAATTGGGGGCTTGAGATTTCGATCTCCCCTCCACTTCTTCTTACCACGATTCCCGTTTGAATTTCTCCCCTACTTTCGATGCTCAATGCCGACCGGTTGACCCCAAGATGAAGGACAACTCACCCGAATTTCCTCGGTTAGTACCATACTAACAACGTCGGCGCTCGAAACTTCAACTTGGTCATTCCCTGCAGAGCCACTAATAGCAAGAATCAGTAGCCTTCCAACTTGGAGGCATTTGTCCAAGTATCGCCAAAGCTAGCACCTCATCACTAAATGTAATCTCAACCGACTCCAATTGGTCCTTAGTTTGGTTGAATTCATTTAAGTGATCCTTGAAGGATGTCCCTCCGACATTCTCATACTAAATAGCTTGGTGATCAAATAGACTTTGTTCGCGTCGGGGGTTGTTCATACATCGTAGTAAGTGCCTCCATGAGAGACTTAGCCGCCTTCTCGGTCTTAATATTGAAGGCTACCGACTTCGAAGACTCAATCGGATTGCGGCTAAGGCCTTTCTATCCCTGCAAAATCCCATTTGTCTTCGCGGAATCTCCTCCGGGCTTCACTTATCAACGTTTCCATCAAATCCTTTTGATAGAGAACGCCCTCAATTTGCATCTTCCAATAGCCAAAGTTTGTTCCATCAGTCGTCATGACTTTACTGAATCAAAACCAACAGTGGAGAACCTCTCAGAGGAATTTCCTCAAATACCTAGCCTCCAATGCTAAAGGTGGAGTCTTTTTTCTCACACCCACAGCTCATTCATGATCCTCAGAGCTCCGATACCACTTGTTGGGAGATTTCACTAGAAAGTCACACTTCAATCTCGTTACTTTCTATCCCAAATGATTTCAACTTGGAGCTCACACCAAGGAAATCACCCACCCAAGATTTTGGTAGTTATCACAACAAACTCAAACAAGCAAAACCACTAATTTATCATCACCCATAGCAAGCAAACAATAAATAAGGAAGTAAATATGCAAAGAGACACAAAGATTTAGGTGGTTCGGTAAAATGTTACCTATATCCACACAAGAGCCAAGTTTCCTTTATAAAGAAAGATTGGAAAGTTTACAAGAGATATCGAGAATCAAAACAAGAGGCCTCACTTAAACCCTAGCTCAATAGAGCTCCCACAATACCCAAGAAATGAATCTCTCAAAAAGTTGTTTCAAAACCTTAATCTATTTCCTTTATATAGGTGTACATAGAAAAAAAGGGGAGAAAAGGTTTGGGGTCGAAATATCGACAAATCATCAAAATTCCGAAAAGTTTTAGAACTCTAAAGCTTGGTGGTGAGATACCGGAGCTTCATACGCTCACGGTTCCACAGCCCAACAGGATATTGATTGCAGATTTGCAGACATGGTTCATATGCATCCTCTGAAATTGTGTGTATTTTTTATTGTTTCCCTCTAAATTTCTATCTCGATCTTACTATCTTAGGTTGTATGTGTAATAACAGCGTGCATATACTGAGGATCACACACGCAGTTACTTCTGAATTGAATTTATCATCCCTCCTGGCCCTCAAACCTCAATAGCCTCCCAAGGTCCTCGGCAAGAACCACGAGGATTGCACTACTTTTACTATTTGGCCTTATCATCCGTCCTAAGCCTGAACCCCTTATGAAGACGTTGACCTTATGGTTAGGTGCTTAGTGGTTGGCCTTAGGCCAATGTCGTTTAGCCTTATGCTTAGCGCAGCACTATACACACAATGACTCGTGGACTGATAGGTGATAGCAACTGAATACTTCTATTAGACATTAGAGAACTCTATATGTTATTATTGATGTCAGCAATGACATCTTGCATATTTATTGATGTCAGCAATGACATCTTGCATATTTCCAGGAAGTTTCATGTGAACTGTAGATACTTGGTGACAAGTAATTGTGGACGCAGGAGTTTTTTTTATTCTTGGTAAAGAAGCAGAGTCAAAGTAGTGCCAATAGCTTTGAACGTGAAGTCTTATTGCACATTTGCATTGAGAGTGCTTTCATAAGACCATAACCATCTCATCAAAATGGAAGAAGTGACGCTATTCGGAGCAGGGACTAGTCCTTTTACTTACAGAGTGATATTGGCATTAAAATTGAAGGGTATAGATTACACATACATAACTGAGGATCTTACCAACAAGAGTGCCTTGCTTTTGAAGTATAACCCAGTTTATCAGAGAGTTCCAGTTCTTGTTCATGGTGGAAAAGCAATTGCAGAGTCTGTTGTTATACTTGAATACATTGATGAGACATGGCCAGAAAATCCTTTGCTGCCAAAAGATCCCCATGAGAGAGCTGTCACTCGGTTTTGGGCCAAGTACTTCGAGGATAAGGTAATACTGTTGATCGTTGACTTAATGTCTTGTTAATTTTTATCTATATAGCAAATTAGTAGCAATGATGATACAACTAGATTGTCAGGAACTACTCTGTTCTGCAACTTCTTACTCATCTTATTAATTATTTTTGGTTTTTAGGTCTCATGCATTGCTGAATTCTTTTTAACAACTGGTGAGAAACGAGAAAAAGCAGAAAAAGATTGTTTGGAGATGCTGAGAACAATAGAAGAACAAGGTGGTCTTGGAGAGAAGAAATTTTTCGGAGGTGATGAGATTGGCCTAGCAGACTTGGTCATGGGAATTTTAGCTCGTTGGTTTGGAGTGATAGAGGAAGTAGTAGGGGTAAAGGTTATGGAACCCCAAGAGTTTCCACGTTTGCAGGCATGGATTAAGAATTTCAAGGAAGTTCCAGTCATCAAAGAAAACCTACCTGATCATGAGAAAATGGTACCCACGTACAAATTGCGAAGAGAGATGCTGATGGCAAGGACATCGGCATGAGATATACATGTGTCCGTAATTTATGTGCACCAATCCGGAGGGAGATGCTATTAGCCTCCCACGGTACTTCTGTCCAATGTGTGCTTTCGTTTTTATTTTTTTCGTTATGCTCCAGTTCACTGCTATAAAAATATATAATGCGCGTTATAGCGCTACATTGTACAGTGGACAGAACGCCATGTTGATTTTTAATGTACCACTAATAATTACAGTTCTCTATTGAAGTTTGTTCAAGTATTAATGAAGTTGAGCTTGTCTTTCGAAATTGGAAATCACTAATCCATTTTAATTCTTTAGGAGATGACATCCTAAAGAAACTATACCAGTCGCTTGTGTTCTCTGTCTAATTAATCGAGTTAATTCTTTGATTTTGCTGGTAAAACTAAAGTAAACTATTGAATTGATCACTCAAGTCCCCTTAATTCAACTTTAAGGATAGGCAACTACTACTTTTATATTATCAGTAACAAGGATACAATATGGGTGCGGTGGGTTCAAAAGAATTTGATCAGAGAGGAATTTCTGGGATTTGAAAATACCAAATGACTGTCCTCTTGGGGTTGGCGGAATATACTCAAGGATAGAGATGAGGCCAAGGGTATAGCATTGCACCTGATTGGTAATGGGAAGAACACAAGTTTGTGGAGTGATCCGTGGCACCCAGCTGGCATTTTAAAGGATTTGTTTCCACTGAATTTCACTTATGGGTCAGCTTGCAATAGGAATGCAATGGTGGAGAACCTTATAGAGAATGGTCATTGGCAATTACCTCAAACATTTCGGAGACATTGTCCTGATCTGGTGCAAGGTGTAGAGGAAGAGGTGAAGCTGCATACAAGATATGATGAGGTAATATGGTCTGTCACTTTGCGAGGAGATTATGGCCTGAAAGAAACATATGAGAGTATGAGGCAGACGCGGCAGAAAATTAATTGGCACAGCATTGTTTGGTTTGCGAATAGGATTCCAAGATTCTCCTTTATCAGTTGGTTGTGCTTGAGTGAGGGAATGAAGACAAGACAGAGAATGAAACAATGGGTAAAGTGGAGTCAGAATCATGTGTTATGCAATGGTGGCATCGAAACAGAAGAGCACTTTCTCTTTTACTGTAGCCACAGTCAAGATATATGGATGGATGGGGTTACTTGCTAGGGCAAGTTATAACAGAGTATGAGCAGTGACATGGCAACAAGAGGTGGACTGGATGAGAGAAAAAAGCAAAAAAAAAGTGTGGGTTTCAGGACGCATTATGTTTACTGTTCACATGGTTCAGGACTTGGTGGGAAAGAAATAAGAGAGTATTTGAGCATCAACATTCTAGGGTAGACCAAGTATAGGAGATGATTATTCGGGATGTCAGGACTAAACTTCAAGCAATCAAGGTATGCATGGAAGTGTTGGGGTTTAGCACCGATACCAATTGATCCCCACTACACAGATAACTCGTACTTGCACAATAACAACTCCAGACAACAATCTAAATATTTCATACAACTAAACTAACATGCCCAACTCACTAAACAACTATTAACAACAAATACTAATGTAAAGAAGTAAAGCACATACCACAACACAAAGATATACCGTGGTTCGGCCAATGGTGCCTACTTCCACAAGAGCTAATCTTTTTATAAAGTGGGAAGAAAGATTACAATCACTCTTTTTAGTCTCTCACCTTACTAGATCACTCATCTCTCTTTACAGGCTTGTCTATCTATAAATGTTATCTCTCAATCTTGATTGCTTTCAAGATTGGGTTTCCTCTCTGTGTGCAGTGTATTTTCGTGTCTTTTTTTTGAGTTAGTTAGGTTTTGCCCAAAAAACCCTAACTTGTATTGCAAACTCGCGGTTCTGCAAAAAGTAGAATACTTCCGTCTAAGGCATGTGCGCGTGCGCGCCTTGAGCAAGACCAATCTGAGCACGTGCGCGCTCAAGCTTCTCCACACAAGCTGAACTTCTTTTCCTCCTCATGTGAGGGATAACTCCAACACTCTCCCCCTCCCGAACAGTG
This sequence comes from Coptis chinensis, assembly GCF_015680905.1. Taxonomy (NCBI): domain Eukaryota; kingdom Viridiplantae; phylum Streptophyta; class Magnoliopsida; order Ranunculales; family Ranunculaceae; genus Coptis; species Coptis chinensis. The sequence continues at coordinate 104,697,206 of NC_141459.1, forward strand.
AGGAGGGATACCTCCATGCAATTTCCAAATCAACAAGAGGAGTCTGCAACCATTCCAGCGATAGCACAGCAAATATCAAACTTACCTCTCGGTAAGACTTTGGTCATCATATCTTACCTGTTCTTTTCTGTATGGATCTTCTCAATTGATAAATGCTTGTCTTCGAGTACTTCTCTAATCCAATGACAACGCACGTGTATGTGTTTGGATCTAGAATGAAAACTTGGATTCTTATTCAAATGGATGGCGCTCTGACTGTCACATAGAACTACAAACTGTTTCTGCTTTATCCCTAATTTATCGAAGAACCTCTTCATCCATAGCATCTCTTTGCAACACTCAGTGGCTGCAATATACTCGGCGTTTGTAGTGGAGAGGGCAACACACTTTTGCAACTTAGATTGACAAGAAAGTGCTCCCCCTGCAAAAGTAACCAGATAACCGGAGGTGGACTTCATCGAGTCAACATCACTTGCCATGTCTGCATCAATATAGCCTTCAAGTAAAGGCTTACTTCCACCAAAACACAAACACGATTTGGAAGTGCCCTTGAGATATCTCAATATCCACTTAACACCTTCCTAATGCTCCTTCCCCGGATAAGACAGAAATCGGCTTACAACAATAACGGCGAAAGCAATATCCGGTATTGTACACACCATTGCATACATCAAGCTGCCCACTTCGGATGCATAAGGAATCTTTTTCATCTGACTCTGCTCATGCTCACTCTTTGGACATATCTCTTTGGTCATGCGAAACTGGCCACCAAACGGATAACTGACTGGTTTCGCTTGATCCATATTGAATCTCTTCAACACTTTCTCAATGCAGCTTTCTTGAGAAAGCCACAACTTCCAACTCTGTCTGTCACAAGTGATCCGCATCCCAAGTATCTGCTTTACTTGACCCAAATCCTTCCTCTCAAAGGACTTACTCAAGTCTTTCTTCAGCTTGGATATCTTGTTGATGCTTGGGCCAACTATCAACATATCATCCACATACAGCAAGAGCACTATGAAATCTCCATATGGAAATTTCTGAACAAACACACAATGATCGGAAGCAGACTTCTTGTATCCTTGCTTCGCCATAAAAGAAGCAAACTTTATGTACCACTGTCTCGGTGCATGTTTCAACCTATACAAGCTCTTTATCAGCTTGCATATTAGGTGCTCTTTTCCTTTGACCTCAAACCCCTCTAGCTGGTCCATGTAGACATTTTCTTCAAGGTCTCCATAAAGAAAAGCTGTCTTGAGATCTAGTTGCTCAACCTCTATGTTCATACTTGCGGTCATACCCAATACCACCAGGATAGAAGTCATCTTCACTACAAGAGAGAAAATCTCATCAAAGTCAATACCTTTTCTTTGACCAAATCCCTTCACAACAAGGCAAGCTTTGTGCCTTGGGTGTGGATTATTCTCCTCATGCTTGACTTTGTAGATCCACTTATTCTTGAGAATTTTTCTTCCTTTCGGTTTCTCAACTAACTCATAAGTGTGATTCTTATGCAAAGAATCCATCTCATCTTGCATGGCCTTCAACCACTTCTCTTTGTCTGTACTGTCAAGAGCCTCTTGATAGTACATAGGTTCTCCACCATCCGATAGTAGAACATACGTATGTGGTGGATACCTGGTTGAAGCTTGTCTCTCTGTGTCTGACCTCCTTGCCCCATCTGCTGGTGCCTCAGGAGGATGCACTTCTGCTTGCTCTGGTGGTGGTTCATGCACTTCATCTTGCATCTTCTATATCAATAGGTTCTATCCCATCATGAGCAATATGATTCTCATCATGAGCTTCAAGCCTATGGTTCTTTGCATTCTCAATGCCTTATGCACGTTCCACAGTAGGAACTTCTAGTTCTCAATCAACAAGATCATTAGTGAAAGCCTGTAGCTTCTCACCCTCCTCAAAGTCTGCTATGGTTTGGTTTTCCAAGAACACAATATCTCGACTTCGGATTACTTTCTTGCTAATCGGATCATAGAGTTTGTAACCAAACTTTTCATCTTCATAACCTTAAAAAATGCAATCGCTTGGCTTTGTCATCAAACTTGGATCTCACATCCTTTAGAATATGCACAAATGTCCTACACCCAAATACCCTCAAGTATCCATAATCAACATATATGCCCGACCATACTCTCTTTGAATAGTCACTATTCAGAGGCTTCGACGGCGATAGATTTATCACATGTACGGCTGTGCGCATTGCTTCTACCCAGTAGCTTCTACGTAGCTTAGAGTGAGACAGCATGCATCTCATCCTCTCTACAATGGTCCGATTCATCCTCTCGGCTATACCATTTTGTTGCGGGGTTTTGGAAACGGTTTGCTTATGACGAATCTTATGACTTTAGCAATACTCTTAGCAATGTAGAGAGAAATACACTTTAACAACTTCCCCGTCTCTCTTTCCACCATGCTATGGAATTTCTCAAACACGCCATGTACTACATCCTTGGTCTTCAGACTATATGCACATACCTTTCTCGACGCATCATCAATGAAGGTCACGAAGTATAAAGCTCCTCCGTGGGACTTTACTTTTATAGGACCACATAAATCTGTGTGCACTAGTTTAATGACATTGTCCTTTCTGTGAGACGAGAATCTTTGGAAAGACACCCTGTGTTGCTTTCCTACTAAATAGTGAGTACATCTATTTAAATGTGTACCTTTGATGTCTGGCAAAGTCTTTTGCTTAGCAAGAACTTCCATACCTTTTTCGCCCACATGACACAGTCTCTTGGGCCATAGTTCGGAGGAAGGTTCTTCCTCTGCCGCATTCACTTTTGCTTTACACAAACTAGCATGTGTTTTGTAAAGAGAGCAAGTTTTCTTTCCTCTGGCTGCTACAATGGAACCTCTGCTCAGTTTCCATACCCCGTTACGAAACGAGTTTACAAAGCCATCATCATCTAACTTCCCAGCGGAAATTAGGCTTAATCGAATGTCAGGGACATGTCTTACATCCTTGAGTGTCAAGGTGTATCCGACATTGGTTTCAATGTGAACATCCCCAAACCCTGCAATCTTTGAGACTCCACTGTTGTCCATTTTCACTTCACCATATTCACCACAGCTGTAGGTAGTGAAAAATCCCCTTTGCGGTCTGACGTGATAGGATGCTCTTGTATCTATCACCCACTCTGTATCCTGGCATGAGGTACTAAAATAATACTCACCACAATCTGACACAATTCCCACTAGACCATCATCGACTAGTGCGGTAGTATCTCTGCATGAGTTTCCATTCCTCTTTACCATGTCTTCATGTACATAGTTATTCTTCTTATCCCTCTTCAGTGTTCTGCACTCATATATGAAGTGACCCTTGGTGGCACAATAGTAGCACTGTCTCTCTACCTTAGGAGTTCTAGCTACAACCCTAGAGTTGTTTCTGTCATCACCTCTAGAATGAGATGGTTTTCTACTTCTACTTCTCCCCCGTTTCTCGGTGACAAGGATCTCTGAGTCAGAGAAGCTGCTTCTTGAACTCCTTCTAGTATCCTCATTCAACAAAGATGTGGTAGCCATCTCCATGGAAACGATTCCATCCTTGGCTGATCTGTGTAGAGAGACTGCTATCGTCTCCCAACTTTCGGGTAGAGAGCCTAATAAAAACAAAGCCTCAACTTCACCTCCCATATCAATCTTCATCAAATGCATCTGATTGATGGTATTCTATACTTCGTTAAGATGCTCAGACATTGAAGAACCTTCTTGGTAACTTCGTGTTGGCAAACTTCTTAACGAGCAACACTTTGTTTTCGCCCGACTTCCTCTCATAGAGGTCTTCGAGTTTCTTCCACAAGCCAAAAGCTGTAGTCTTTTGGGACATATGGTGAAAGACACTGTCGAATGTACCCAATTGCTTTTCTGTCAAGCTTGCTCCAGTTAGCCGCATCAATCGATTCCGATTTTTCTCCTCCATTCTCAATGGGTTGTGCTGAGTCCTTGCAATAGAGTAAGTATTCCATCTTGGCTTTCCAAATGGTGTAGTTCTTTCAATTCAGACTCGTCATGCGAGTGTTCACGGAATGGTCTATCTCTACAAGTTATTTAAACTCAAATCTTCTCCCAGGAGTTTTGTCAAACACCTTTCAACCAAGATTTGGATAACATCCTAGGTTAATCTAACCTGACTCTGATATCACTTGTTGGGGTTAATACCGATACCAATCGATCCCCACTACACAGATAACTAGTAATAGGATCAATAACAACTCTAGACAAAGATCTAAATATCCACTACAACCTAGCTAACATGCCCAACTCTCTAAACAACTGTTAATAACAGATAATAATGTAAAGATGTAAAAACATATCACAACACAAAGATATACCGTGGTTTGGCTAATGGTGACTACTTTCACAAGAGTTAATCCTTTTATAAAGTGGAAAGGAAGATTACAATCACTCCTTTCAGTCTTTCACCTTACTAGATCAATCCTCTCTCTTTACAGGCTTGTCTCTCTGTAAAGGTTATCTCTCAATCTTGATTGCTTTCAAGATTGGGCTTTCTCTCTCTTGTGTTGCCTTGGTTCGTGTCTCTTCTGTGTGTTAGGTTTTGCTAAAAACCACAACATATATTGCAAACTCGCAGTCTCACAAAAATAGAATTCTGCCGAAAATAGGCATGGCGCTGCGCTTTCGCATGGCTAACATCGAGCATCTTGCCCCTAAAAGTACTGTAAGTTGTTCACGACATGGGTGTGGGGAACGCCTTGAGCAAGACCAATCTGAGCGCACACGCGCGCCTAGGCATCTTCACGCAAACATAACTTATTTCTCTTTCTTCCTCATGTGAGGGATAACTCCAACAATCTCTTCCTCCCGAACAGTGAGGGGAGATACCTCCATGCAATTTCCAAATCAACAGGAGGAGTCTACCATTTGTTGGGGTTTAACACCGATACCAATCGATCCCCACTACACAGATAACTTGTACTAGGATCAATAACAACTCCAGATAACAATCTAAATATTTTCTACAACCAAACTAACATGCCCAATTCGCTAAACAACTATTAACAACATATAATAATGTAAAGCAGTAAAAACATACCACAACACAAAAATATATCGTGGTTCAGCCAATGGTGCCTACTTCCACAAGAGCTAATCCTTTTATAAAGTGGGAAGGAATATTACAATCACTCCTTTCAGTCTCTCACCTTACTAGATCACTCCTCTCTCTTTACAGGCTTGTCTCTCTTTAAGGTTATCTTTCAATCTTGATTGCTTTCAAGATTGGGTTTCCTCTCTGTGTGCTGTGTATTTTTGTGTCTTCTGACTTAGTTAGGGTTTGCCAAAAACCCAACCTGTATTGCAAACTCGCGGTTCTGTAAAAATAGAATTCTTCCAAATTTAGGCATGGGCGCGGGAGCGCTTTCGGCAAGGCCAATGTCGAGCGCACGCTCCCTAAAAACACTGGAAGCTGTCCATGACATGGGCGCGTGCGCGCCTTGAGCAAGACCAATCTGAGCGTGCGCGTGCTTAGACTTCTTCACGCAAACAGAACTTCTTTCTCTCCTCATCTGAGGGATAACTCCAATAATCTCCCCCTCCCGAACAGTAAAGGGGGATACCTACATGCAATTTCCAAATCAATAGGAGGAGTCTGCTACCATTCCGGCGGTAGCACAGCAAATATCAAACTTACCTTTCAGTAAGACTTTGGTCATCATATCCGACCCATTCTTGTCGGTATGGATCTTCTCGATACACAAATGCTTGTCTTCGAGTACTTCTCTAATTCAATGATAACGCACATGTATGTGCTTGGATCTAGAGTGAAAACTCGGATTCATGCTAAAATGGATGGCGCTCTGACTATCACATAAAACTACAAACTATTTCCGGTTTAGCCCAAGTTCATCGAAGAACCTCTTCATCCATAACATCTCTTTGCAACACTCAGTGGCTGCAATATACTCGGCTTCTGTAGTGGAGAGGGCAACACACTTTTGCAACTTAGATTGCCAAGAAACTGCTCCCCCTGCAAAAGTAACTAGATAACCGGAGGTGGACTTCATCGAGTCAACATCACCTGCTATGTCTGCATCCGCGTAGCATTCAAATAAGGGCTTACTTCTACCAAAACACAAACATTATTTGGAAGTGCCCTTGAGATATCTCAATATCCACTTAACACCTTCCTAATGCTCCTTCCCCAGATTTGAAAAAAATCGGCTTACAACACCAACGGCGAAAGTAATATCCGATCTTGTACACACCATTGCATACATCAAGCTGCCCACTGCAGATGCATAAGGAATCTTTTCCATCTGACTCTGCTCATGCTCACCCTTTGGACACATCTCTTTGGTCATGCATAACTGGCCACCAAACGGACAGCTGACTGGCTTCGCTTGATCCATGTTGAATCTCTTCAACACCTTCTCAATTTAGCTTTCTTGAGAAAGCCACAACTTCCCACTCAGTCTGTCACGAGTGATCCACATCCCAAGTATCTGCTTTGCTTGACCCAAATCCTTCATCTCAAAGGACTTACTCAAGTCTTTCTTCAGCTTGGATATCTTGTTGATGTTTGGGCCAACTATCAACATATCATCCACATATAGTAAGAGCACTATGAAATCTCCATCTGGAAATTTCTGAACAAACACACAATGATCGGAAGTAGACTTCTTGTATCCTTGCTTCGCCATAAAGGAATCAAACTTTATGTACCACTGTCTCGGTGCTTGCTTCAACCCATACAAGCTCTTTATCAGCTTCCATACTAGGTGCTCCTTGCCTTTAACCTCAAACCCCTCTGGCTGGTCCATGTAGACATCTTCTTCAAGGTCTCTATGAAGAAAAACTGTCTTGACATCTAGTTACTCAACCACAGCTGTACTTAGTGAAGAATCCCTTGTGTGGTGTGACGTGATAGGATGCTCCTGTATCTATCACCCACTCTGTATCCTGGCATGAGGCATTAAGACAACACTCACCACAATCTGTTATAATTTCCACTAGACCATCATCGACTAGTGTGGTAGTATCTCCTGAGTTTAGTTCCTCTTTTACCATGTCTTCATGTAGACAGTTATTCTTCTCATCCCTCTTTAGTGTTCTGCACTCATATTTGAAGTGGCCCTTGGTGGCACAATAGTAGCACTGTCTCTCTGCCTTAGGAGTTCTAGTTTCACCCCTAGATTTGCTTCTGTCATCACCTCTAGAATGAGATGGTTTTCTGCTTCTACCTCTCCCCTGTTACTCTGTGACAAGGATCTCTGAGTGAGAGGAGCTACTTTTTGAACTTCTTCTAGTCTCCTCTTTCAACAAAGACGCGGTAGCCATCTCCATGGAAACGATTTCATCCTTGGCTGATCCGTGTAGAGAGACTGCTAACGTCTCCCAACTTTCCGGTAGAGAGCCCAATAGAAACAAAGCCTCAACTTCGTCTCCCATATCGATCTTCATTAAATGCATCTGATTGATGGTATTCTGTACTTCGTTAAGATGCTCAGACATTGAAGAATCTTCTTGGTACTTCGTGTTGGCAAACTTCTTAACGAGCAGCACTTTGTTTCTGCCCGACTTCCTCTCATAGAGGTCCTCGAGTTTCTTCCAAACGCCAAAAGTTGTAGTCTCTTGGAATACATGGTGAAAGACACTGTCGTCAATCCACTGTCGAATGTACCCAATTACTTTTCTGTCAAGCTTGCTCCACTCAGCCGCAGCAACCGATTTCGGTCTTTATCCTCCATTCTCAATGGGTTATGCCAAGTCTTTGTAATAAAACAAGTCTTCCATCTTGGCTTTCCAAATGATGTAGTTCTTCCTATTCAGACTCGTCATGCGAGTGTTCATGGAATCGTCCATCTCTATAAGTTATTTAAACTCAAATCTTCTCTCATAAATTTTGTCAAACACCTTCCGACCAAGATTTGGATAACACCCTAGGTTAATCTAACCAAGGCTCTGATACCACTTGTTGGGGTTTAACACCGATACCAATCGATCCCCACTACACAGATAACTTGTACTAGGATCAATAATAACTCCAGACAACAATCTAAATATTCCTTATAACCAAACTAACATGCCCAACTCGCTAAACAACTATTAACAACAAATAATAATGTAAAGCAGTAAAAACATACCACAACACAAAAATATACCGTAGTTCGGCCAATGGTGCCTACTTCCACAAGAATTAATCCTTTTATAAAGTGGGAAGGAAGATTACAATCACTCCTTTCAGTCTCTCACCTTACTAGATCACTCCTCTCTCTTTACAGACTTGTCTCTCTGTAAATGTTATCTCTCAATCTTGATTTCTTTCGAGATTGGGTTTCCTCTTTGTGTGTTGTGTACTTTCGTGTCTTCTGACTTAGGTTTTGCTAAAAACCCCAACCTGTATTGCAAACTCGCGGTTCTGCAAAAATAGAATTATTCCGAATTTAGACATGGGTGCAGGCGCGCTCTCGGCAAGGCCAATGTCGAGCGCACGCGCCCTAAAAGCACTGGAAGTTGTCCACGGCATGTGCGCGTGCGCTTGAGCAAGACCACTCTGAACGTGCGCGCTCTCAGACTTCTTCACACAAACAAAACTTCTTTCTCTCCTCATATGAGGGATAACTCCAACACCATTAGCCGTCGTTTTAAGTTGCTCTTATCTCTACAAGGACAGCCAAATATTTGCAAAATAAATTTACAAGGCGTTTTGCAACAGTGCAGTTTTGTAAAGGGATTGCTTTGTTGCATCTCTCCAACTGAATACTTCTATTAGACATAAGACATTAGAGAACTCTATACGTTATTATTGATGTCAGCAATGACATCTTGCATATTTCCAGGAAGTTTCATGTGAGACAGTAGATACTTGGTGAAAACTGAAAAGTAATTGTGGACGCAGAGTCAGAGTTTTTTTCTTGGTAAAGAAGCAGAGTCAAAGTAGGGCCAAACAGCCAATAGCTTTGAACGTGACGTCTTATTGGCCAAGGCAGAAACCATGACAGTAGTACCGTAACACAACTATTATAAATGCACATTTGCATTGAGAGTGCTTTCATAAGACCATAACCATCTCATTAAAATGGAAGAAGTGACGCTATTCGGAGCAGGGACTAGTCGTTTTACTCACAGAGTGATATGGGCATTAAAATTGAAGGGTATAGATTACACATACATAAATGAGGATCTTACCAACAAGAGTGCCTTGCTTTTGAAGTATAACCCAGTTTATCAGAGAGTTCCAGTTCTTGTTCATGGTGGAAAAGCAATTGCAGAGTCTGTTGTTATACTTGAATACATTGATGAGACATGGCCAGAAAATCCTTTGCTGCCAAAAGATCCCTATAAGAGAGCTGTCACTCGGTTTTGGGCCAAGTACTTCGAGGATAAGGTAATACTGTTGATCGTTGGGTTAATGTCTTGTTAATTTTTATCTATATAACAAATTAGTAGCAATGATGATACAACTAGATTGTCAGGAACTACTCTCTTCTGCAACTTCTTACTCATCTTATTAATTATTTTTGGTTTTTAGTTATCATGCATTGGTGAATTTTTTTTAACAACTGGTGAGAAACGAGAAAAAGCAGCAAAAGATTGTTTGGAGATGCTGAGAACAATAGAAGAACAAGGTGGTCTTGGAGAGAAGAAATTTTTCGGAGGTGATGAGATTGGCCTAGCAGACTTGGTCATGGGAATTTTAGCTCGTTGGTTTGGAGTGATAGAGGAAGTAGTAGGGGTAAAGGTTATGGAACCCCAAGAGTTTCCACGTTTGCAGGCATGGATAAAGAATTTCAAGGAAGTTCCAGTCATCAAAGAAAACCTACCTGATCATGAGAAAATGGTACCCATGTACAAATTGCGAAGAGAGATGCTGATGGCAAGGACATCGGCATGAGATATACATGTGTCCTTAATTTATGTGCACCAATCCGGAGGTAGATGCTATTAGCCTCCCACGATACTTCTGTCCAATGTGTGCTTTCGTTTTTTTTTTCGTTATTCTCCAGTTCACTGCAATATAAATATATAATGCGCGTTATAGCGCTACATTGTACAGTGTAACGCCATGTTGATTTTTAATGTACCACTAAAAATTACAGTTCTCTATTGAAGTTTGTTCAAGTATTAGTTGAGCTTGTCTTTCGAAATTGGAAATCACTAATCCATTTTAATTCTTTAGGAGATGACATCCTAAAGAAACTATACCAGTCGCTTGTGTTCTCTGTCTAATTAATCGAGTTAATTCTTTGATTTTGCTGGTAAAACTAAAGTAAACTATTGAATTGATCACTCAAGTCCCCTTAATTCAACTTTAAGGATAGGCAACTACTACTTTTATATTATCAGTAACAAGGATACAATATGGGTGCGGTGGGTTCAAAAGAATTTGATCAGATAGGAATTTATGGGATTTGAAAATACCAAATGACTATTCTCTTGGGGTTGGCGGAATATACTCAAGGATAGAGATGAGGCCAAGGGTATAGCATTGCACCTGATTGGTAATGGGAAGAACACAAGTTTGTGGAGTGATCCGTGGCACTTAGAATGGGAAGAACACAACTAATATTACTCCCTATTAGATGAGCCAATTAGAATTTTCCCCAACTAGATGGGGAAATTAGGGTCTCCCTCTTGAGTACATACAAAAAAAAACACGGTCAATCCAATTGGTTCTCCCCACTACTTTGTATTGATTTTAATTTAAGTTGACCGTGTTTTTTTTTTGTGTGTACTCAGGAGGGAGTCCCTAATTTCCCCATCTAATTGGGAAAAATCCTAATTGGCTCATCTAATAGGGGTAATACTAGTTAACCCTAGTTTTAAACTTCTAAATATATTGCATTGCATTCTTATCAGTCAGTAAGGTCACGTATCATAATGCAAGTGCAATGTATAGAGAATCTGCCCAAGACTCACTGATTAACTTTCCTTTGCAGTGTAACTTTCAAGAGCACTTGGCATCCAGGCTCGAGAACTAATCCTCCTGAACCATCTGGAAACTGAGTTGAATCCACAGCAATTTGCAAGTCGATCTGCTAAGTTAACTTTTCTCAGATAAATCGAATTGTACTGTTGTCCAGAAATTATTATTATTATTATTATTATTTAGCTATATAGTTTCATCCTAAATTCCTAATGGAAGTCAAATGTGCAAAACTGAAATTGCTGTAAGAAACAAACCCCTTTTAGTGTTGCATTATGCAACCTTGGTTTAAGACATCCCAGGCGGCAGCCATTTTCAGCAACTTGATCATACATGTTCGGGAAAACTAAAAATTAAAATTAAACCACCATTTTATCTCTGTTCATAAAAATGTTTCAGAAAAAGTCTGGTTTAGAACCAAGAAAGAAAGCTAAGGGTACCAAATTATATGGTGACACAATTGGTTTTTGATGCATATATCTACAAGGGTAGCCGTATATATACTTGCAAATTAAATTGTTAAAATGAATCGACAAAGCCTTTTACATCACTGTTTGCACCGCAATTTTATAAAGGAATTGCTTTGTACTTTTGTAGCATCTCTCCAATTGAATACTTTTGTTAATTTTTGGAGAATCTTTTAGAGTTCGTCTACCCGAGGATATGTGATCCAACGGTCTCAAAACCCTCGTCCTTATGAGGTTATTCTCGTGGTAATTTATTGATGTTAGCAATGACATCATAATGGTTTCTTGATGCAGATGCCAATTAATAAATGGACATTTACACAGAGTGGTTCCATAACCATTGACTATGGAGCCTTAATGCCTAAGGCAAAGACTTCATCTGATTACATAACTTCTATGAATGAACATCTGCACTGAGACTACACTTTCGTAAGACCATAACCATCTCTTCAAAATGGAAGAAGTGACGCTATTAGGAGCAGAGCCTAGTCCTTTTACTTACAGAGTGATATGGGCATTAAAATTGAAGGGTATAGATTATGTTGCGACCATAATCGCGACCTATAGCTTTATTAGTACCCCGGCTCTCATTTTGGATCGGCTGCACCAATTTGGTTGCCTACGTACCCATTTCGGGAACAAGCCGCCGTAGTTCACCTCTCTCCTCACCCCTCTCAGCCTCTCTTCTTTTTTATATCCCTCTCTTAGGTTTACCTCATGGGGCCTAGTCTAGTCTTGGGCCTTTCTCCTGGCTCAACACATACTGTGGTCTGGGCCTTATCTCTTGGCCCAGTACCTATGTGATACATCCCTGAATATGGCTACTACATTTGCCCCCTCTCGGGTTCCGCGGCGATGACGACGATGGACCCGAGAAGTCCTCAAACTTTCTTGTCTTTCTCTTTGAACTCTAGATATCCACAGTATCTTGTGACTGTACGTAGTCTTCTCCTTAGGACATTTCGTATCCATGTACTCTGCTACTGGACCGTATGTTTGTGAAGTACTCAATCCATCAGTTCTTGTTCATATACCCCATTAACGTATCCCCAAAGAATCTCATCCCCTTCGCTCTCTCCCTTCAACTCGATACAATGCCCACAATGTGTCTCAACCCAGCCATAAGCTCTCCTTCATAGAACTCACTACTATGTCCACAGAGTGTCTCACCTCGACCTAACCTCTCTCTTTCCAAAAACTTGCCACTATGTCCGCGAAGTGTCTCCAATACTGTCATAATCTCTCCTTCACATAACTCACTTCTATATCCGCAGAGTGTCTCTCCTTTCATTTCCCTTTCGTGGGACTCAACTATCTCATCCCCTTCACTCTCTCTCTTCAACTCAATACAATGCCCACGCTGTGTCTCAACCCAACCATCACCTCTCACATAGAACTCCCTACCATATCAGCGGTATGCCTCCCCCAGCCACTTGCTCTCTTTCTCGGAACTCACTGCCCTGTCTGTGAAGTGTATCACCTCAGCCGCCATCTCTCCTTCAGAGAACTCACCACTATGTCCGGAGTGTCTCCATGCAATCATAAGCTCTCTTTCACATAACTCACTACTATATCTCTGCAGAGTGTCTCACCCTTTCATTTCCCTTTTCGTAGAACTCCACCGTCTCATCCCGCCCGGCTTTCTCTCTTCAACTCAATACCATGCCCACAATGTGTCTCAACCCGACCAACACCTCTCACATAGAACTCACTACCATATCGGGCCGATGCGCCTCCCCGACCACCTACTCTCCTTCTCGAACTCACTGCCTTGTCTACGGAGTGTATTACCTCAGCCACCATCTCTCCTTCAGAGAACTCACCACTATGTCTGCGGAGTGTCTCGTCCCCTGTATTTCTCCTTCTCATAACTCACTACAATGTCCGCGGAGGGTCTCCTCGCCTCACCATAAGCTCCCCTTCATAGAAATCTCTATCATGTCCAAGGAGGGCTCATCCCCGTTGTCTCGCCTCGAGTGGAGAGTCGGATGAGGGGCAACTCCACTTGCTCCCAGGTTTGACTCGGATCTCATGTCCGCAGAGGGCTCATCCCCCGCTATCTCGCTCCTGAGTGGAGTCGATGAGGGTAACTCGCTTGCCCCCGTGTTTGACTCGGATCTCATGTCCAAGGAGGGCTCATCCCCCGTTGTTCGGATCTCATGTCCGCATATCTCTTTGCATCTCCGGCCTGCGGCTCAACCAGTGCTCTGGGGCTACTCTCTTTGACCAGCCTGTCTCTTGCCTTTCTCGTCTCCGCTGGGGGCTCATCCCACCCCGCGGGCTCGCTCGAGCTCTCGCCTGTTGGGGCTCTCTCCTTGCCTCATATATCTCTAGCATCTTTGGTCCGCGGAGGGCTCATCCCACTCCACAGGCTTGACCGGGTTGTCGCCGGTTGGGGCTCTCTCATTGCCCCATGTATCTCTAGCATCTCTGATCCGCGGAGGGCTAATCCCACTCCGCGGGCTCGCTCGGGCTCTACTTTGTTGGGGCTCTCTCATTGCCCCCCATGTATCTCTAGCATCTCGATATCGCGGAGGACTCATCCCACTCAGCTGGCTTTCGCTTGGGCTCGCCGGTTGGGGCTCTCTCATTGCCCCATGTATCTCGAGCATCTCTGATCCGCGAGGGGCTCATCCCACGGGCTTGCTTGCTCTCGCTCGCCCGGTTGGGGCTCTCTCATTGCCCCCAGTATCTCTAGCATCTCTGATCCGTGGAGGGCTCATCCCACTCCGCGGGCTCGACCGGGTCGTCGCCGATTGGGGCTCTCTCATTGCTCCATGTATCTCTAGCGTCTCTAATCCGCGAAGGGCTCATCCCACCCCGCTCTCATTCGGATAGCCCCACGACATATCCGCGAAGGGTCTTCTCGAACCCCTCCGCCACTACTAAAAAAAGGACATATTATGACGCATGTTTTTTTATCTATCTTGACGGTTTTGTTGAAAAACGTCAAGATAGGTGTCTTGGTGATATTTTTATGACGGATATTGCAAAAATATGTCGTGTATGACACAGGCGTCAAGAAAATATGATAATTTCATGACGGCTATTCCAACATTATGTCGTGTAAGACATGGGCGTCAAGAAAATATGATAATTTCATGACGGCTATTCCAACATTATGTCGTGTAACACACACGCGTCAAGAAAATATGATAATTTCATGACGGCTATTCCAACATTATGTCGTGTAACACACAGACATCAAAAAAATATAATAATTTCATGACGGCTACTCCAACATTATGTCGTGTAAGACACAAGCATCAAGAAAATATGATAAATTTAGACGTGTTTCCTAAAACAGTCAGGTATAATAAACCGTCAACACCCTTCGCAATTTTTTGGGGTGCATTGTTCGACCATTTTGGCGTTCAATTGAACCGTCAATAACAAATAAAATAAACATCAGTAAATCGCTAAGAAACAATGAACCGTCAATAAATATTTCCTTCATGACTAAGCCTAAACAAGCCCACGTTCACTCTGCGTCTTGAGTTCAAGGTCTATCCATTAGAAAATAAATCTTTGTTTTTCCGATTAAAAATGAAAAAAGTATTTCCTTTCCTTTCCAGTTAAAATTTAAGAAACACTGTCAAAAAATTGAGTAGCAATGAAGGAAATTGCAGTCACTCCCAAATTTGATTTCGCTTTGGTTTTGTCAGATTCAAGTGGAAACCGTAGGTTTGCCAATCTAAATTCTTATTCAAACCTAACTCATATTTGATGAACCTTCTCTAACATCTCAGAATGGAGAAGAAAGTACCTCATTTTCTCCTAAATTTTGATTTTTATGTGTTCGAATCTTTGAATTTTTGTTTTGGTTTTCTCTGATTTAAATGGAAGCCTTAGAATTGGATCGATCAAGCTATGCATCTCTGTCTCAATTTCTTCAACCCTATCACTATTGCCTTCAATTCGTTTCGAGTTTATTAGGGTGAATTTTTTACAATGAATTCTGGTGATTTTTTTTCTTGGTATCTTCCAATTATAATGCATAATTTCATCTTTTGAAATTACAAAGTTACCATTGCTTAATCCTTAAGTGATTTTCTTTCAGAAAGACAATCCTGAACTAACCCTCAAGTGATTTTTTACTGGTGCTTGCCGCATCCAAAACCTCCCCTTTGTTTTCTAAAACCCTATCTTTTCAAGATGAATGTGGAAAAGCTTATGAAAATGGCTGGGCGGTTAAGACCGGTGGCAAGGGTAGCATGAGAAAAGAAGAAGAAGGTCGATCCACGGGACCACAACCACTTGATGATAAAAGGCTCGAGCACTCTTAAAGACTACGTGTCAATGTCATCCCAGCCATTGAGGAAGTCAACATTTTTAAGGATGACCGCAGTCATCCGGTTTCATAATCCAAAAGTTCAAGCTTCAATTGTTGCAAACACTTGGTTGTTAGTGGAACTCCTCGGACAAAGAAACTGCGGGGATATTCTCCCCGGATCATCAACCAATTGGGACCGGATAACTGGACAACCTGAGGAGGCTTGCTGAACAATTTCAGGAGGAGGCACCTGGTGCAGCTGTAGGTGTAGCACCACAAGAGTAGGATGACGATGATGATATCCCAGATCTTGTACTAGGGGAAACATTTCGAAGCTGCTGCTGAGGAGAAACAAACTTCTTAGAAATTCTCAAGGGAAGTTTCTGAATATTGTTATTTCCTTATTTGCATCTCTGTTCTTGTAGTTTCTCTCAGTGACTTTTTCCTTGGTTTTGTTTTTTAGATTTTTGCATTCCCACACGTACTGCCAAGTAATTATAAACTTTGTATTTTCGCAAGTGATTTTTTACTAATTAGCAACCCTGAGGCTTTTCTAATTGGTTTAAAAATTGAAATTTAGAACTCTTACATCTGTTGTATAATTAACTTTCCAATACTGAGATCTGCG
This sequence comes from Coptis chinensis, assembly GCF_015680905.1. Lineage (NCBI taxonomy): Eukaryota > Viridiplantae > Streptophyta > Magnoliopsida > Ranunculales > Ranunculaceae > Coptis > Coptis chinensis. Next base: position 104,713,483 of record NC_141459.1, read on the forward strand.
GGGGGGGGCTCTCCTTCGGAATGCACATCCGGGAACATCTCAGCCTGCCCCATGTTTGATTCGGACACGAGGGTCCACGAAGGGCTCGTCCCCTCCGCTCTCTGGCTTAGAAGCAGCTCCTCTCTATCTCTTCCCACACAAGAGTAGACCCAACATCCTCACTACATAGAGATACCAGCAGATTCCGAGGTTCCCCGTATAGCTAGTATGGGGCTAGACCCCGGTCTTGCTTAATGTTATATCCTGTAATAAACCCGCTCAATCTCAAATCTGTTCCGCGGATCTTTCTCTTCCTCTGTACCCTGCCGCGGTGTATGCCCCTCTATGTTTTGTCACTTTTGTGCTATCATCTTACCATCCGTATTCAGACGCTTCCACGCCGTTGACCTCAGTCCCAATCTATTGGTCCCATTGTTCCCTTGTCTCCAACTTCCTCACTGCCGATGTTGTTACATTGAATACTCTACAAAAAACTAAAACCACCAAGAACACTCTCAGCTTGTTAAGTGTCACCAACAACTTGCCCAAACCTTTCACCAGTATGATGTGAAAAGTCATTCCCAAAAATTACACAAGCTTCGGCAAAATGAGGAAACATCCTCCCTCTTAGGTGCTTATCTTTGGGATGTGCCCTAAAATACGCATCCCACGCTTGACGATCAACCCCAATACACTTGGTTTCTTGGTTGTAAGAAAAATCAAACTCAGTAGTCTCGATAAGTTCATTGACAGTGTTGTAATCCTTCTTCATAGTTTTAATCCTTTCCCATAACCTGTGGATGAAACTACTTGATTTCTGTGAAATATTCCTGTGCTACGACCATCAGTCAGATAGACCTCCTTCATCTCCTGCATACTATGACAATTTCATAGTAAAGCCTTTGATACTCTGGAAAAATGAATGTCTAACTTATAACCTGCAAACTCCATTCTAGCTACAATGTCAACCATGTCCTTAAACTTGTCTTGAGAAATAAAGAGAATTAATAAGTCGGTTGCACACTGGCGGCATCAATCTAACACCCCTCTCTAATGTGTAGAGAAAAACATTTAAAGCTAGATCAACCTTCTTCTCATGGCAGAGGCAATTAATCAAGTAAACACAACTTGGAGGTGTGACGCTAACTTTACATTCTTCAAGCACGTTAAAGATCTTGAGAGCTTGATCTAGCATTCCTGCCTGACACAACCCAGTGAGAAAGATATTGTAAAGTGAAGACTCAACAACTTTGCACTTCATATCCATTTCTAGTACTCCACGAACTGCAACTTCGATATTTCCTAGATCCACATTTTTCTCCATTAATTTGAGTCTCTCGTTGTTGTGATCAGGAAGACCTCTCATATACTTCATCCACAGACTAAAAGCTAGTATCCACTTCCGCTTACGACAATAACACTTCATCAAGATTATTGTAAAAAGACCAAATTGAGAAACACTATTTCTTTCCATCTGATGGAAGACATGAAGGGCATCCTCTTCTCTATTGACCCGTTGAAGCCCATCAATTAGTGTCCCGTACGTAATGGCATCAGGGGAGTACCCTTTAAGTTGAAGATCCTTAAAAAGTTTGAAAGCACTATTTATATCACCTGATTTGCAAAAACCATTCATCAGTATGTTGTACGTAAAGAGGCTAGGCACAACCCCACTATTAGCAAGCTGTCTGAGAAGCTTGTAAGCCTTGAGTATTTTCCCAGATTCACGCAAGCGCTCTACCATTGTTTGCAAGCTCGCACTATCAAGGACCTGATCTGCACCTTGAGAGAGTCGAAGAAATAGAGATGGGTTTCTCCCAATCTCCATCTTGAAAAATAAAATCTTAGCTTCCTCTAACTTCTGAACCTTACAAAGACCACGTATAAGAGCATTAAAAGTCATAACAGTTGGAAAACATTTCTTCTTCTCCATCTCTTCAAAAATCTGTTGTGCCTCCCCTTCTAGACCTTGGTTACACAGACCACAAATAAGAATAGTGTAAGTTGCGGTCGGGAAAACTTTCATGCTTTGATATCTCTAGTTTAAGAGACCGAGCCTTATCCATAAGCCCGCATCACAAAACCCTTGATCAAAGTATTATAGCAATGCGTTATTAGGAACCAAACCCTCCTCACTCATCTCGGTTAAAAGCGTTAATGCCTCCTCAACTTTACACAAACGAATAACCTTTAATCATAACGGTATAAAACACAACATCAGGAACAATATTTTCCTTCAAAACCGTCCTATACCATTCACACGCCTCATCAAATCTCCCAACTCTAAACAACCCATCGATCAAAGAACCATATGCATTCAACCCAATAACAAACCCCTCCTTCAACAAACCAATAAGACTAAGAGACTCATCAACTTTACCAACTTTGCATAACCCATCAATCAAAGCATTGTAAGTAACAATATTAGGACAAACACCATTCAACTTCATACTATCCAACAAACTCTTCGCCTCATCAGTTCTATTAACATGACATAAACCCGAAATAACAACAGTATAAACCATAGTATCAGGACTAACTCCTTTTTCCACCATTTCATCAAACAACTTTATCGCATCTTTTCGTTTTCCCAAATTTTTACGAAACCATGAATCGATTATAACAAAAGTAGACCGATTCGAGAAAACACCCAGATTTCAACATTTGATTATAAACAGCCAATGCTAATAAAAACACTTCTTTCTCAACTAACAAATGTAATACAATATTAAAAGTAAATGTATTAGGAACTGAATTAAACTCTTTCATCTTACCAAAACACTCCACAGCTCTCTCCTCAAATCCCGCTTTCTCATAAGTTGTAATTAAAATCTACATTACTTTGGTTTTGGAGCCAAAGACGGGATTTGAGATTTGAAACTTGAAACCACACCCATTTGTTTTGGGTTGGTTCGATCCTTGATCCTGTGTTCTCTCTGTCTTCATCAGCAAAGTCAGCCGGACCCACTGCTTTCGTAGACAAAGTCAGGTGGATTCCTCATCCTCAACGCATGAATGTTTAAGTCGAGTATTTGACTTTGAAAATAGTTAATCAGTTCAGCCGAAGTCCTGACGTCCCCACAGACGGCGCCATTTGTTGCGACCATAATCGCGACCAATAGCTTTATTAGTACTCCGGCTCTCATTTTGGATCGGCTGCACCAATTTGGTTGCCTACGTACCCATTTCGGGATCAAGCCGCCGTAGTTCACCTCTCTCCTCACCCCTCTCTGCCTCTCTTCTTCGCCTCCTCCTCTACTCTCCTCTCTCTTCCTTTTTATATCCCTCTCTTAGGTTTACCTCATGGGGCCTAGTCTAGTCTTGGGCCTTTCTCTTGGCTCAACACATACTGTGGTCTGGGCCTTATCTCTTGGCCCAGTACCTATGTGATACATCCCTAAATATGGCTACTACAGATTACACATACATAAATGAGGATTTTACAAATAAGAGTGCCTTGCTTTTGAAGTATAACCCAGTTTATCAGAAAGTTCCAGCTCTTGTTCATGGTGGAAAAGCAATTGCAGAGTCTGTTGTTATACTTGAATACATTGATGAGACATGGCGAGAAAATCCTTCTTTGCCAAAAGATTCCTATGAGAGATCCGCTTTCGATTTTGGGCCAAGTACTTCAAGGATAAAGGTATCTTGTTGATAGTTGATTTTTTTTAATGGAAATTTACAACCATTCTACTGATCAAATTGGTCTTCTAAATAGCTGAGTTTGATTCTAACTATTTAGATCATCCATTTAATTACTAGTACTACTAAGTAATAGCTTGACGTCCAACGTCCAAGGCAGTTAATTAAATACATCCAACAAGATAGCCCAACTGGTAAGGAAGGGTGTTGGTGTGTCCCCGACGAGCCTGGGTGGTGGCCTCTAGGCTGGGACTGGTTCTAACCACTCCATAACACACACATCCCCGTAGTGGTCAGCGACGCTGCTGCCATGAACCCAAACAAAAAAAAAAAAAAAAAAAACAAACAAACAGTTAATTAAATTGTGAAAAATCCAAATTGAAATTATGGAAAGTTCAGTCAACTGATTAAATCCAGTTAGTAGTTGATGCAATATGCGATACACGAGTTCATTAACGATTTTTTAATTTACGTCGATACAATAAATTAGTAGCAATTATCGTTACAACTAAATATCATTTGTGAGAGGGAGAATGTAAAGAACTACTCCCTTCGCAACTTCTTACTCATCTTATTAATTATTTTGGTTTTAGAACTCTTCCATTGCTGAATTATTTGTCGCGACCGAGAGAATCGAGATAAAGCAGCAAAAGATTGTTTGGAGATGCTTGAAAGCTATAGAAGAACACGGTGGTCTTGGAGAAGATATTTTTGGAGGTGATAAGATTGGCCTAGTAGACTTAGTCTTGGATTTTTAGCACAATGGTTTGGAGTGATAGAGGAAGTAGTAGGAGTAAAGATTATGGAACCCCAAGAGTTTCCACGTTTGCAGGCATGGATAAAGAATTTCAAGGAAGTTCCAAATCATCAAAGAAAACCTACCTGATCATGAAACAATAGTACCCATGTTCAAATGGCGAAGAGAGATGCTGATGGCAATGGCATCCACATGAGATATACTTGGGGTCCTTTATGTGCACCAATTCGAGGGAGATGCTATTAACCTCCCACGATAATTGTGTCCAATGTGTGCTTTCATTTTTACTTTTCCGTTATGCTCCAGTTCTTTGCTATATAATGCGTGTTATAGCCTACATTGTACGATGAAGCGGGACACCATGTTGATTTTTATTGTATTGCTAATAATTACAATAGTTTTTTAGATTTCCACTCCCAGCAACTTTGTCAATTAGACTTCCACCCCCATTTGACGTGATGTCATCCAATTAGACTTCCACCCTCAGTTCTTCCATTATTAGACTTCCACCCCGGCAACTTTGCCAATTAGACTTTCACCCTCGGTTCTTCCATTATTAGACTTCCACCCCCAATTTCCGCGATCCACGGTCTTCCCACGAAACCAATTCAAGAGTTATAAGAAGTGTGGCGGTTGGTGGCATAAGCGCCTTGACACCCGACCCATCTCCCCAAAGCCATCGAAAGTACAAAAAATGCAATGTAAGTCACGGGTTCCACAATCAGTACAAGTCAATGATTTCCATTTCAAGCAAATTTACATCTTTGTGGCTTTCCTTTGTCGGGAGAACCTTTTCTCCCTTCTTCATTGTCTTTACAGCTTTCAAGAGTCTTTGGCGAGAAATAACCCTACTGCAAAGGCAGAACATGCAGATCCTATTAGAGAAGTTGCAACAAAGATAACCAACTAGTATTCACCCTAAAGTAAGGTACAAAACTCCCACCATCACCAATGGTAAACTCCACCCCTTTAGATTTGGAAACCAACGTACCATCTTCAAGCTGAGCTTCATATTTAATTGCAAAATGGACAAAAGAGAAGCCCGAGAAAACATAACCAAGCAATTCCATCTCACGAAAATCAACTAAATGATGCAATATGCAGGTCAATAACAAACCAAACAAATACCCTTTGAATGACAGGTTTTTGTAAACATCCCTCGCAGTTGATCGCACCTGCAAAGTTTCATTTCCCTCTAGGTTTATAGTAACTGACAAACTATAACATCTACTTTCCCCAGTAAGTAATTGCCACAAATAAATTATTCATCATCATCTTTTCTAATGTAAAAGAAGATGTAATAGTAATTTTTAAATACATAATTAAATCAATAGCTAAATGCAAAGGAAGTAGGGGAATTTGGCTCTAACGATCCTAATCCGGCCCTGACCGACCCGACCCGAAGCCCTATAAAGCTCTCACAACTAAAGCCCTCATAGAGTTTAAGGCAGGGGTCCCGACCCTAATGCTTTCTAGGGTAGGGCTAGGGATAAGGTTCTAAAACATAGGCCCGACCCTAATTCAGCCTTCATTAGCCCGACCCTAACCAAGCCTTAGTTATAGTTTCACACTTTCACTATAAATACACATACCATAATTGTCCAATTCTTTGTTAAATATTTTCAATTAAAATAACATTGTCCTTTGTAATTTATCACTTACAGCCAAGGGTACTTCCAATAACTTATCTTATATAACAAAAATTTGTCAACTTAGCAGCCATGAAGAACAATGAGCACTAGCCTAATAAAAAATTAAATAAGACTTTATCCCTTTGATCATCAAATCAAAGTATATAACTTATTATTCTCAATTTCTTTTCCCACTTACTTCTTATATATTATATTTTTATTCACATCCAACCCAAGTCTAGAACTAAAGGTTTCCTTCCACACCATTAAAGCGAAATACAGAGCAGAGACATTTGTAACACGGAAACTAAAAAACAACCTTTGTCAGAAAAATGGCATTTGTAATTTTAAACCTTTCTCCATCACTTGTTCAAAAGCCAATCTTTTCATTTCCACATACAAAGTTTGAATCACTTTTAAATTAGAAGAAAAGTAATATTATATTCGTTTGAATCTATTATGAAAACAGTTTATGATATTGGAAACAGTTTAACAACTTCCCTTCCCTTTAACCAAACTTTAACCAAAGATATTATGTTTCTTCTTTATATCTATTACTTCTTCTTTTAAAATGGTAATATAATTATTTGTCTATGTACTTTTCAATGCTAAATGTAATTTTAGTGAGGTTTGAGTACAAGGAAGAACAAATTCTGAACTCTCAATGTACTTCAGTTATTGTTGGACTTATCCAGGATTATTACTAGATTGGTGGGACTTTGAGTTTGTAGATCTTTGTATATTTTTGTAATATAAATGAGTTTTAAAACTGATGTAGTAAAAAGAAGAAAATATATAGGCCCGGCCCTAAAGCCTTTAAAGAGGGCTTAAGATAGGGTTAGGGCTTGAGATTTAGACTTGTGATCCGATCCGACCCGACCTTAATATCTGAAGGACTTTAAATGTTTAGTGCTGGGTTAGCCCGACCCGGCCCATTGCCCACCCCTAAAAGGAAGCAAAAACAACCAACTATAAACCGAAAACACTTGTGTTTACTTATTTTACGTAGGTAAAGCTTCACTAATTGATGAATTCACCTCAAGTCAATCAGGATCTTTATTTCTAACTAACTTATACGAAGAAAACGTGTTAAAAAATGACCCACATGCAAAAGTAAAAAAAAAATGAATGAAAAGCTTTATGACGACAAACTTGAAAAAGAACACGAAGCGGGGATGACAATGTCAACAGAAATAGTAGCAGAATTTGTCCAAGAAAAAGGTGAAGTTCTTTGGAATGAACATCCGAGCACATGCCTAAAAATCTCCCGAGCTCCTTCGATAATAAGCCTGGCGGACGGATGGCAAGCCTCTGAGAGAAACCCAACCAAAAATAAAAAGGTTTATTATTAATTGAAAAAATAAATAATTAATGAATCTTTGAAATGAAGAAAAAGAAGGACCTCTTCTTCTCGTTCAATTGGGCTTCGTAAAACCACGAAATCTTCTTCATGTTTTCATTCAATTGTGTAATGAAAAATGAAAAATGAATTTTCCGCCGAAGATCTAATAAGTCGGTTTACGCTTTTAATATCTTAAGCCATCAATGAGGATGTTGGGAATATGGGTTAAGATGCTCCGATCCTCCTCTCGATAATAATAGGGCAGTTAATGTCTCGGTTGTAGATTTTCAATTCAGCGAGGGCAGTTGTAGATTTTCAATTCGCGAAGCATGGTGAGTGGTTTCAACTCCTCTGGCTTGAAATCAAGGTATTTGCACGAATAAAAACTCAATTGTTGAAGTGACGTGAGTTGGTTTAATCCTTGGGGGAGAGAGGAATGCGGAAGAGAATAGATAAAAAGAGACTTGAGGTTGTTGTTGTGGGTGAAGGACATTAACGATTTTGAAAGAACACCTACATCGTACAATAATGCCAGACTTTCAAGCCGAGGAGGAAAAAGGTAGTGCGGTTCCACCTTCAAATTTGGGCAATAATAAAGGCGCAAGTATGTAATATTGGACATCATCCAAGAAAGAGGGAGCGTGGAGCCAACATAGTGTTCTATTTCCAATCGTTCCAAGCTTTCTTTATGTGGTTCCAGATTTTCAAGAACACCTTCCATCCTTTGTATGTACTCTTCACTGCTGACATGTCTAATATCTTGAGGATATACCTCATCTCCGAAATTCAACAGCAAGGCTAAAATATTTTTTTTTCTGCAGTGCAGCTTGCTTGTCCTCATTCACACTTTTACATGCCTCAACCCGTAATAGATAGGCTTCCTTTTTAGAAAATTGAGATTTCCTAGTTCCCCAATCCACGGACCCTTTGCTGCTTCAATCACTCACAACAAACTTACTTAATGTTCGAAGCTGCCTCAATCTCTCAATGCCTCCTCGCGGATAATACTTTAGAGAATAAGTGAGTTCAACTTCCAGATGTCTTAAGTTAGAAAGTTCCACAATTCCTTCTGACAGTTTGCAAAGATTAAGACAACGGTTAAGCTTCAATGTTTGCAAATTAACTAGACTTCTCATTGTCTTAGGCAATTCCTTCAGTCTTGTATCCGACAAATCAAGGTACCGAAGATGTAATAATCTACTCACTTCACTTGGAAGTACTTCCAGGACAGAAGTCTGTGCACTCAAGTCTAAGGTCCTAAGACATGTCAACTTGTGTAATGCAGAAGGTACCAACTTGGGTGGTATTCCTACCAACAGCGTGCGTAACTTCTTCGCTTCATAGATAGATGGATTCTCTACATCAGCAACTGTCAAATGACGAATCTTGTGACTGCAAATTTTCTCATTATTCACCAAAAGCGAGCAATCAGTTTTTGTGAGGAACTCGGTAAAGTCATGTACGAGATCATGCATCTTGCATTCAACAATGTTTCCATCATCGTCTTTCTTAAAATTTTGGAAGAATGAACTCATCGCCAGATCATCAAAATACTCTACACCAACCCTCTCTAGCTCTCTTGCTCCATCAGAGCCGAGATAACTGTATAGACTGTGATTACAACCTCTGATCTTACTCCTCTCTCTCGTCTTTCTTTTCTTTTTTCTCTTTCTTCTCTTTTTCTCTCTTCTCTTTCTCTTTTGTATCTTTTTCTTTCTCCACGTACCGCAGCGGTTACCTTGCAGTTCCTGGTGCCGCTCTCCCACTCTCCACGTTTCGCAGCAGTTCCCGAGCGGTTGGGATACCGCGGATCTGATCCTGTGCACCACGCCTTTCCCACGCTATACCAGCCTCTGGTCCCCTTGTCACCACTAACCTCCTAGGTCATGTAATGCGTCCTATCAGATGCCCTCTCGGCCCCAATTGTTGGTCAGCGACCGAAATGGTACCGAGAACTCCTCTTTCTCTTTCCGTACACTCTCTGCTGAGTTTTTCTTGTTTGATCCTCCCACTTCTGACATATTGTATTTTTCCCAGCACGTGTTCCACGTGCTTCCTCTGTACTGCCAGCTGGAAGTACGGCGAAATACGGCGCACGCGCCTCGTAGTCTGCCCCTTCGTAAATCGAGATGACACGCGTCCCTATTCCTTTGGTTCTCTGTCGGTCAGTTACTCTTTTGCCCCTGCCCCCTCAAATCCCGCTTAAATCTCTCTCTCCTCTCACAACCCTCATAAACCCTCAACAGTAAACCCTCTCCACTTTTCTCTTCAACTTCCACTTCATCTTCTTCAACATCTTCTTCTTTCCAGTCGTCATTTTCTTCGTAAAGATCCGGCACATCTTGGTTACGCTCCCATTGCTTTGGCCTTCTTGTTTCAGGTTTGTCTTTTATTTTCAATTCCTTTCCTCTCGTTATTTGTGCATTCACTGTTTATTTTGGAGGTTGCTTCCTCATTATCTTCTTTCCCTAGATTGCGCGTCCATCTTTTTCTGAATTTCCCTCTTTGCACTGTTTCCATTATGCCTTCATCGGATTGTGAGGTCATCTCCTCCACCCAATCCTCTGCCACCACGTCAGGCCAATCTGGCTCCTCTACCCCTAGATCTAGCCATCGATCCGCGGACGAATCTGAATCCCCGGCTTCAAACTCTACTCGATCACACCGCGGTTCCCTCTACTTCCGGTAGGACACCTTCTCTGTCATCCCAGCCGTCCTATTACCGCAGACCAAATCTAGATGCCGTTAAGGCTGCTTACGGCATTCCTGGTGACGTTAATCTCGAACATGTGTCTGGCGTCACCCACTTTCCTCATTTAGTATCGCCGCGCCCTGGTTATCTAGTAGCTTCTGTAGGACAGATAGCAGCCGGCTTACGTTTCCCTTTGACTCCCCTTGACGTCGAGGTCTGTAACCATTTCAACATTCCTCCGTGTCAGGGCATAGGTAACTTCTGGCGTGTTATGTATGCCGCCAATCATTACAATGAGACTCACTCCCCCAAAATACAACTCCGCGATATCCTTGCCCACTTCTACATAAAGAAAAGCACTAAAGCTGGGGGTGTGGGATACCGATCCTTTTGCACCCGTCCTCGAAAGAAGTCTTTCCTTCTTCCACATTACCACTTGACAAAGTTTGGCATCGGTACCCAGTTGTATGTAATGCGGTAAATTTTTATCCGTGGACCTCCCTCCGGGAAGTTTCTCGAGGCATCTCCATTTCCTAACAAGTGGTAAGTAAGCCATTAGAATTCGCGGTATTTATCTCTCTTACGTCACTAATTTGTCTTTGCTCTTTGTGATGTAGGCTGGAGACCAGTTAGCGATCCCAAATATACAGCGGTGTTTACTCAGAAATTTTCCAATCCTCCGCGCGAACTTCGGTAGTTCGATTGTGAAGTCCTCGGCATTGATCCGGAAAAAGCCACACCTCGTTACTTGACCGCTTCTCTAAAAACATTGGTAAATACCAAGGCCCCTCTGTCCGTCTGCCCCCCAAAGAAAGGAAGCCCAAACCATCCCTACCTCAAAAGACAAGCGTTAGTCTTACAAGACCTTCAACTATACCAAGAAAATCTCCCATTCCCCGAACTGCTTGCTCTCAGCGTGCGCGGCTACTAAAAACAAAAAGCTACTACCGCGGAAACCGTTCCTCCTTCCTACACTCGTGTGGCTGAGTGGGAGGACGATTTTGCTACTACTACCGCTCCTCCATCTGCCACTGCCATGGATGTGAACAAATACAAGCTTTGGGACAGCGACTCTGATGGGGATGCTCCTGTTGACTTGTCAAATAAGAGCCCGCCCATAAAGGGCTAAAACTTCAGCCGCCGTTCCTTCCCCAACTACAGGCCGTAATGAACCTCCGAGGTCTGTTGTATCTGCCCGCCGCCCTAGACAGGATTCGTCTTCGGCTGGTCCTGTAACCTCTGGGCCTGCCGAGGTGTGGCATCCCAAGTTTAAGGCGAGGGACCGCGACGTGACGACACGAGACTCGGCTTTGGAAAACCCAGCCGTAGCCGCCTCTTTATTTTTCAGCTCTCACCTGCCGCGGGATCAAGCTTATGGAGATCTTTGGTACCGTTGCTTCCCCGGGGCCTCCATTTACCTTTGGATGGGAAAAGGTATGTCTTGGGCTAGTGGGTAGTGTCTACCAATTGTTCATGGTAGCTCTCCATTCTTTGTGCTGCTCTTATACTTATTGTGTCTCTGCAGCTGAGTCTAGACATTGGCTATGTCTTTGCGTGGTTACGACCCGGCACCGTGGAGAGTTTGGGCCGCGGCAAAGCCACGAGATATATACGGCCACGGCGGCTGGAAAGCAAAGATGCGTAAAAGCTGGAGAAGGAGGGGGACGCGACCCGGATAAAGGCAGTCAAGCTTCACAAAGAACTCCAGGTAGCTGAGGACAGACACCGTGATTACGTAGCGGGTGTCAATTCAAAAATGGACAGCCTCCGAGAGACGGAGAGGCTTGCCACTCAAGCTGCCGTGGATAAGGCTGTACAAGAGGCCGCGGAGCGATTTCGAGCGCTGGCTACGAAAAAGATCAAACGCGAACTGCAACAACAACTTGATCAGCTTAGCGCTGCCGGCAGACTACTCCCACCTCCTTCTCCAGTTGTAGGGACATCATCCCTTGGAGAACCATCTGAAGCTGTTGAGACGCCTACCACGGATGTCACGCCTCCCATCCTTGGCGCTGACCCTTCTCCAATACCAGCGAATGAAGATGCCAGCATCCCAATTAGTGAAGATGAAAATACTACCCCTCAAGAACCGACTACAGCGCCGCAGTAGTAACCTAACTCGGCTTACTTTCTTTGTAGATGGCCTTGGTTTTGTAATAATTAAACAATTATCTTATCTTGGTCAGGAAACTTGTGTTTGTAGCTAGTACTTTTGTGCTCCTTTTGCAAAGTATTTGCTTTTCGTTGTGTTTGATTACAAGCGTGTTTTGATCTTCTTTATGTATAAAGCTATTGATCAATATGTTACATTGACTTAACCCCTTTCATTTGCAACTCCAAACTTCGGCAGCTAGACATTAGATATGATTGTCCCTTGTTAGTTGATTACCTTTGTCGGTGAAAAGCTCTCTTCCTCTTGCCTTTACCATTTACATCATTTTACCCAAGTTAGGTTTGCCCTCATTCGCTTCGCTTTGGGCGGTTTGTGAAGCTAGTCGGGGTTGCCCCAATTTGGATTTGGACTCCACGGTCCTTGAAGGGCTCGTCCCCAGCTGTCTTTGAGCGGCTATGAAGCCTGTTAGGGGCAGCTTCGGTTTACCCAAGTTGGATTCGGACTCACAGATCCGAAGGGCTCGTCCCCGCTGTCTTTGAGCGGTATGAAGCTGATAGGGGCTTTCGGTTTACCCCATCTTTGGATTCGGACTCACGATCCAGCGAAGGGCTCGTCCCCATTTGTCTTTGAATGGCTGTGAAGCCTTATAGAGGCGGCTTCGGTTTTGCCCCCATTTGGATTCGGACTCCACGATCACGAAGGGCTCGTTCCCCTTGTCTTTGAGCGGTATGAAGCTGATAAAGGCGGCTCGGTTTTGCCCCAAGCTGGATTGGGACTCCACACGATCCAGCGAAGAACTCGTCCCCCGCTGTCTTTGAGCGGTGTGAAGCTGATAGGGGCAGCTTCGGTTTGCCCCAATTTGGATTCGGACTCCACGATCCAGCGAAGGGCTCGTCCCCAGCTGTCTTTGAGCGGCTGTGAAGCCTTATAAGGCGGCTCGGTTGCCCCCCTGGATTCGGACTCCACAGTCCATGAAGGGCTCGTCCCCATGTCTTTGAGCGGTATGAAGCTGATAGAGGCAGCTCGGTTTACCCCAAGCTGGATTCGGACTCCACCGATCCAGCGAAGGGCTCGTCCCCATCTCTTTGAGCGGTTGTGAAGCGATAGGGGCGGCTTCGGTTTACCCCGGTTAGGATTCGGACTCCAGTCCTGAAGGGCTCGTCCCCGCTGTCTTTGAGCGGCTGTGAAGCTGATAGGGCGGCTCGGTTTGCCCCCAGATGGATTGGATGTTGCGAAGGGCTCCGCCTTCTGGCATGTCGATTAATTTCTATGCAAGTTATTGAGCCAAGAATGCAATCTTTGTTTCATTGACTAAAATTTACGCATAGAACATATATACATTACACAAAAAGGATGCTTGTTTCAATGAAAGCTACACCTTTGCTCCTCTCATGGAATTTTTTCAACATTCTTATATTCCATTGTTTCTCCACCGTTACCCGCCGGGTCTCTAATTTGTAAGTACCGAATTTCCCTTTCTTTGTCCGCGACATCACGGTCCTTCCCAGTTGGGTCCCGGTTTGCCGTCATTCTCTTTTTTGTGGCGGGTGTAACCGCCCGCAGCACCAAGTCTCAACCTTGAATTCCAGCGGCTTCACTTTCGTTTGTCATCTTCGTCATTTGTAACCTTCTATGATACTCCTCGGTCATTATCGCGGTATCTCTTTTTCTCCATTATATCCACTTCGATTGGCTAATATGTTTTCATTAAGACCCTTTCCACGGCCCTGGTTCTTGTCGTTTCCTCTATCATTTCCACGGGTATGGCAGACCTACGCCATATGCCATTCGCGAATGGTGATTCCTTCGTCGAAGTCAGCGGTGTGTAATGCGATAAGCCCATAACACATGATTGATTCATCGGCCCACGCTCCTTTTCGGTCTTCCGGTTTTCTCTTTAAATTGTCCATGATGATTTTGTTTGATGCTTCGGCAGCGTTCCCTTCCGGATTATATGGGCGTCGAGATTTTTTGTTTCACCTTGTAGGCTTGAAGAAATCGGCGTACTTTTCCTCCGATAAATTGTGTTCCATTATCCGCCCAATGATTGTATGGGGTAAACCCGAATCTGCATATTATGTTCTCCCGGAGGAACTTCTTCACATTTTCCTCTTTGACTTCTTGGAAGCCCCTCCCTCTACCCACTTGGTGAAATAATCGATGGCGGCCAACATAAATCTTCTCTTGCCCGGCGGCAACGGCCCCACTATATCGAGTGCCCACATGGCGAGCGACCCGCGGACTAAACACATTATGGAGTGGCTCTGCGGGGAATGGATTAGTTGGGCAAATCTTTGGCATTTCTCACAAGTTGTTGCATACTCTGCATGCATCCTTTTTCATATGAGGCCAAAAATATCCTGCGATATCAATCTATGGGTTAGGTGGTTCGACCGGTGATGAACTTCCACAATCCCCTTCATGTATTTCGGCCAAAACTTCTTGCACCTGCTGCGGCCCTATGCATCTCAGTAGGGGGCCGCTGAAACTCTTTTTGTACAAATCCCCATCCAACAAAACATATCGTTGGCTAATCTGCTCCATCTGGCGTCTTTCCTTGGCATTTTCTATCTCTGCTCCCATAAGAAAAGTTTTAATGGGCGTCATCCAACCTATCTCCTTTTCAACGGTGAAACATACACTCTCAGTTTCCGTTGTACTCGGTTTGTGTAAAACTCTTACTTCAATAGAACGACCCTCTGTTCCTGGAAGCACCGCGGCCACAAATGCTAAAGCGTCCGCATGTCTGTTTTCACCGCGACTGAAATGAGCAAACTGAATCTTTTGAACTTCTTGGGCTTTTTGTCCGGAGAACCTCTAAATGTCGGGCCATTCTTGGACAACAGCGCCACAAATCCCCATTCATCGACAAATAACCAAATTGGAGTCGAGAACACCGATAACTTCGCTTACTCCCGGATCACGTGCCATGTTCAAACCTGCTATCAACTGCTTCATATTCGGACTCATTATTAGAAGCCGCCAAATCCTAGTTTCATTGATAACTCCAATTTTGTGTTGTGCGGAGTCACCAAAACCACGCCAATCCATTTCCGTTAATGCGTAGGCGATCCGTCGCGAATAATCTCCAACCGTTCGGCATATCCCATGGGTCCAAGGGATCCGCGACCGGATTCTTCTTCACGATCCATAACCATTTCTTCTCCCCAGTGGGATCCTCGGCCGGAAACTCCGCTAGGAACTCCGCCATGGCTTGCGCTTTTTCCGCTGTTCTAACCTGGTATTTGATTTCGTAACAACTAAGCATCACCGCCCACTTCAGCATTCTCCCTGACTTCTCTGTCTTCAACGCTTGCTTGAGAGGCAAATTTGTTATCACTACCACTGAGTGTGCATCGAAATAGGGTTTCAACTTTAATGCGGAGAACATCAACGCTAAAGCATACTTCTCAATTCTACTGTATCGCGACTCGGCGGCTAGCATGGTTTTACTCAGAAAATAAACCGGTTTCTCTATCTTCTCTACAATACGCACCAGAACTGAACTTATCGGCGTGCTCGATACCCCCAATAGAGGTACAATATCTCTCCTTCCTCTGGCGGCGTGATAGTAAAGGGGCTTTCCCCAAATAAATCTTTAACTCACGGAAGGCTTCCTCGCTTCGGTGGTCCATTGAAAATCTGGCGTTTTTCTCGACAAAGCGTCTGACGATGCGCACTTGTCAGAGGATTTGGATATAAATCTGTTCAATGCAGCGACTCTGCACGCTAACCGTTGCACTTCCTTTACATTCGAGGGGCGGCATCTCCACTAGGGATCTAATTTGCTTTCGGGATTGGCCTCAATTCCGCGATCGTGACTATATATCCCAAGAACTTCCCGAAGATACCCGAATGTGCATTTCTCACGGGTTCGACTTGGACTATGCTTCCGCGTATGTGAAAAGTTTCACGGAGACCCTTTAAATGCTCTTCTTCCGACATGCTCTTCTCCACCATATCATCAATGTATATTTCCATGCCCTTTTCGAATCTTGTTTTGAACATTTTTTTCCCAACCCGCTGAAATGTAGCCCCGCGTTCTTCAAACCAAAAGGCATTCTTGTATAACAATCGTTCATCCTTCCACCACGAAGGTAGTCTTTTCTTGATCACGGGCCAAACATGGCGACGATTATATCCCATGGAAGCATCCATGAAGAGAATATCTTGAAACCAGTACATTACGTCTACTAACTCATCCACCCAGCGGCATAGGATACTTGATCTTTAGGACACTCTTTATTTCGTCTGTAAAGTCCACGCACATTCGAACCTTGCGTTCTTTTTTTTGGAACCGCGACCACGTTGGACAGACCACTCTGTACATCCTACGCTCGATTATACCCGCATCCCTAAAGTATAACTTCTTCCGCGAATCCGCTTCCGGCGTATTTGGGTCTTCGGCTTCTCATCTTCTGTCTTATAGGCTTCGCATTCTCCTTCATGTGCAAGTGATGGCAAGCAAACTCTGGATCTATTCCTGTTATATCTTCAATCGCCCAAGCAAATATGTCTACATTCTCTGCTAATAACTGTGTCAGCTTGAATTTCCACTCTTCTGGCAAGTCCGTTCCCACTGAAGTAAATTTTTCTTCCTCCTCCACCCCCAGGTTCACGACCTCTATCTCATCCAGAGTTTTTGGTCTCTGATGAGATTCGCATCCTTCCGTGAGTACGACTTCCTGTAATTGCTACGCTTCTCCCTTGTCATTCTTCTGTCTTTCACTTTCTATTCCACGGACCATACTTTTTACCGTCACTTGGTGTATATTCTGAGCCGCGACCTGGTCTCCCTTTATTTCGTATACCCCCCCTTTCGCGGGGAAGCGGATGACCTGATAATAGGTCGTGAATAGCTTTCATTTCATGAATCCATCTTCTTCCTAGAATGGCATTATACTGGGACCCGGTATCTACCACCATAAATCTGGTGAAAACCGTCGTCGGACCTGCAGTTACCGGCAACGTTATTTCCCCTATAGGCTTTGTCATGCTTCCATTGAAACCGTACAAATTAGTCTGAGAAACCCTCAACTGATCCTTATCTATATTCATCTCCTCCATGGCCCCTATGAACAACATGTCTACTGAACTTCCGCAGTCTATCAACACTCGCTTCACTAGATAATTACCCATTGCTATGGTAATCACCAACGCATCTTCATGCGGCGAAATCACTGATTCTAGGTCTTTGAATTGAAAGTTATGTTTCCCACTGCAATCGCGGTTCCTGACACTAACCGCGTCATGCTTGTCACTTCATTAACCTGTTGCAAGCTCGCGGTCCTTCTCATCTTGTCGGTGGGCATTTCTCCCAAGTGTCTCTCCACTTTGTAAATGACATTTATTGTACCCAAGATCCTAGCGGGGAACTGTCCTCTCTCGGCATGGCATGGCCGAACCTCCGCGGCGTATTCTCTAAGCATCCCGCTTCTCCGATCATTCTTTCCACCAGCCATTTCAAAGCATAACGTTAGTTAGTGGCGTGGTTTCTAATCGATGATAAGCACAAAATGGTTTTCCCTCAATCTCTCCGGTGTATTCAGCGGTCCTTCATAATCTGCGGCCCGCCCGATGAGTGGCAAGATTTCCTCTAGTGGCTGTTAAGAGGTGTTTGTTCTATCTCCGATGCGGCTTTCTTTCCACGAATATCTCTCTGTTCCGATCTCGGATCATGCGGTCCGCGTCTTTCCCTCTGTTGGATCCCCGCTTCTTTCTCTTCTCTCTTTACCCTATCCCTTACGTGCGTCTCTATCCATCGCTGCCTTTGCCTTCCCGATCTTTTTGTTCCCTCGCATTTCTTTGCATTATATCTTAATTACCGAATATACTTTTCTACCTTTGGAGTGCAGGCGTCGCAGTGGTGATTTCGATTTTGGACGATTCGTGCACCCTAGTCCCTGCTTCAAGCCGTCTTTGAAATCGCAATGACAGCGGTATGCTCTTCCGGATTCTCCACCCTCGGGGTCTCTTCTTTGAATCTGCGAAAACTCCATTAACGACTCCGGTGACCTCGTTTGATGTTAAAAGCGGTGCGCGATATCCACTACTCTCCGTTTACGGTGGATGAAATGGTCCGCGAAGGCTTCGCTCTAGTTCTTCAAATTGGTGATGCTCGCGAAGATAGGCGGTAATACCAATCCGAAGCGCCCCCTTAAGGCTTGCGGGAACATCATCTTGTGCTTGACCCGTCATACTTATTTTTCCCCGCCCGTGGCATCTGTTGTCTAAAATGATGCAAATGATCGGTTAGATTAAGCCTTTCCATCATACCTTTCATCTTGGTTGGTGAATCTCTTAGGTACCTCGAGTTCGGTCGAATCCGCCCGATGGATTCTTGTTGAGGTTAACAACCTCTTTTTGGCGCGCACTTTGGTTCATTTTTTCTACCGCACGGTTAGCTTCTCTATCTTTCTCGATCATGGCCTGTACCACTTCCAGCGTGATGCCCTCTACCGTATCTGCTCCCCTAGACTGGTACACCTCATTCTCCCCTTCCATCTCACTGCCCCGGCGATCCCCATGCTCCATGTCATCTTGTGCGGTGTCTCTTTCCTTTCTCAACTCCTCGTTCTCGTTTCTTAACCTGACTATTTCTTCTTGCATAAGTCTGGTGGCGTCTGCCGCCACATCAGATATGTCTTCCTCTCTACTCACCTCTCTTTCTTCACTCACTTCTTCCTCTACTACCTCTCGGACAACTTCTTTCCTAGGTCTTCCTACCCCCTTTTTTGTTATGGTGGCCATTTTTCGCTAGATCCCCACAGACGGCGCCAAAATGTATAGACTGTGATTACAACCTCTGATCTTACTCCTCTCTCTCGTCTTTCTTTTCTTTTTTCTCTTTCTTCTCTTTTTCTCTCTTCTCTTTCTCTTTTGTATCTTTTTCTTTCTCCACGTACCGCAGCGGTTACCTTGCAGTTCCTGGTGCCGCTCTCCCACTCTCCACGTTTAGCGGTTCGGCCGGTTGGGATATACCGCGGATCTGATCTGTGCACCACAAATCTTCCCGCTATACGCCTCTGGTCCCCTTGTCACCACTAACCTCCTAGGTCATGTGTACGTCCTATACAATAACCTTGAGTCATCTATAGCTTCACCAACTGGTCCTTCTTCATGTTGTGGTCTTTCGGAAAGATTGCCCGCGATTACATAAAAGCATCCTTTTGCGGCCGAGGGCAAAGCGTGATAGCTCAACATAAGAGCAGGTACAAAACCTTTTTCTTGTGTTTCCCGAACGTCACTTTTTAATACATCTGTCCAATCTTCTTTTGCTCGTTTGAATCGCATTAGACTTGCTAATGTCTTGACAGCTAGTGGAACACCTTTGCATTTCTTTGTGATTTCTTGTCCAATTCCTTTCAATCTTTCCTGCTCTTGTTGTGTTCTTCCCCAAAAAGCTATATGTCTGAATAAGTCCCAACAGCCATCGTCGGACAACTATGCAAGCCTGTGTATATAAATTGAACCGATCATTGTCGCAACTGCCTCGTTACGTGTGGTAACGATGATTTTGCTTCCTCGCTCGCCACCATTGAGAGATAGCTTCAATGGCTCCCAAAGACCGGAATCTCGAGTCCAAATATCATCTAGCACGAGCAAAAACCGCTTTCCCCTTACTGAGTTGCACAAATGCTCATGTAAAAGATCCCACCCAACTACATTTTCTGGTAGCTTCTCTCCAGTAGCATGTGCAATGATTTCTTTGGCAATCCTTTCACGATCAAAAGGTTCAGAAACGCAAACCCATATTTTCAGCTCAAAAGTGGTCGCTATAGTTCCTTCGTTATCCACTAGCTGCGCAAGAGTTGTCTTACCGAACCCGCCAGTTCCAACTATTGACAAGATAGGGATACGGACCTGAGTTTCTTGTTTACTAGTTTCACATAGCAGCATGCTAAGTATCTCTTGTTTGTCAAGATCCCGACCGAATACCTCTGATACATCCACAACAGAGCTAGTGAATTGTGGAGGTTCCGCGTGACTATGACTCGGAAGGAGGTGTAGTTGGTCCTTGTTGGTGAGAGCAACCTCAGCAAGTCTTTCTCTTATGTCCTTAATCCTATGAGCAATATCATAGCGTGCACCACCATGTTTAAAGCAAGCACACGGAGATAACAAGGAGGAACACATCTTGTTGGCAACGTGAGAGCCGTCAGCAGTAAATCCTTCTATTCGTGAGATGAAAATCCGTGTGTTCCATTCGTCCAATACATCATCTGCATCATACATCACATCTTTGAGATCTTCCAACCAAATCTTTACTGCATTTTCATGTATTTCCTTCTTTTCAGCATCTTCAAGCACCGCTTTGATCAGAGTGAGCTTAGTCTCCAGTTTTTTTACTTCTTTACGAACGTCAACCACTAACCGCAACTCATGTTCAACTTCTTTTCCAATGACTGAGGCCAACTGGTCTATGACAGCAGAAACTATTGTTTAGAAAATTAACCGAGCTTGAACACAATGAAGCTCAACTAGGTTCTAATTCATTACCATCCTACAGTGGATCAAGTCAAGTTCAGCTCGCTCGAGCTCGTACATATTGCAAGATGAGTACGTCAAGCCTGACCACATCTTCGGGCTTATTTAGAAAGAAATAAGCGTGACCATGTTGAAGCTCAACTTGTTTTACTGTAAGACGAGCCAGTCCCTAGGCAAAAGAGTGACTGACTAAACCAAAAGAGTGAAGTAGTCTCCATTTTCTAAGAAAAAGCTTCTTACAAAAAAAATGAGGGCAATCAAAGTGTTTACATTTCTAAAAATGAACAAGGAATGTCCGAGTCCTAAGATCAGAGTACACATGTGGAGAGATACGGAACGCAATCTAGTGATTAGCATAAAAATGCACAACATTCAATTAATTCCACTGACTTGTTAAAAGGAATATAAACAGCGGCAGCAACGGCATAACAGAAGAGGTATTAAACCTTCTAACAACACTTTATTAGTTTATTAATAACAACATGCGAGTCAATCAAGATCATATCTCAAAGACAAAGCAGATGCTTTAAGATATAAAAAACCATTAATTAAGGTCGAAAAAAATCCATATAACACCTAAATAATATATAACATTAAATATCAAAAAATTGAAAATACGAAAGCTCAACTAGAGTCGACCCCAATACAATCCTACACTGATAACTAACAGAGGTAGATTGCTTTTTATATCTTAATACAACATGCAAGTCACTGAAGATTATATCTCAAAGAGTGAAAGAGGCTACAAATGACTTTGGATATCAAACACACTTCCAAACCACTAATCAAATTAGACAAAATCCATCCAACGTCTAGATGGTATAATCACATTTATAATCACTCATTCTAATATCACATTATCTAACATCAAAACTTATACAATATTTTTTCCCATAAATAAATCACACTTAAACAAACAAAGGGGTATAACCGTATAACTTATTATACACTGTTAGGAGAACCTTTTCTCCCTTCTTCATTGTCTTTACAGCTTTCGATAGTGTTGGGCAGAAATAACCTGGTTGCAAAGGCAGAACATGCAGATTCTGTTAGAGAAGTCGCAACAAAGATGAGCAACTAGTATTAACCCACTGCTCTGACTACTACCTCTAGAAATATTGGAGGCAGTTGAATCTGCCAACACTGAATCCATGAGATGACTTGAAGAAGGAACAGCAAGCGGAAATGGTGGATCACGAGCTGATGGAGTGTCAACTCCTGCACTAGGGGAACAGTGATTAAAGCTTAGACATTAAAGAAATGGTTAATAAATCCATAATGCAGTAAATTGTTAAAATAAAGTTCTGTATGGATAAACTTATTCAGAATGAATAATTACAGTGTAATATTAAGTATGTACTTGAGCTGAAACATTCCGTACCATGGTCCAAGCTAGTCGATCGCAAAGGCTTGTCAGATATATCCAAACCTCTCAGCATGCTTTCAATAGCACTAACTTCTTGTTTACTTGCATGCAGCCCACTTTCAAGACCTCTCTCAGTACCTTTTCCTAAAGATTTTGCTTGCGATAAAACAAGACCAGAAGAGAGAGGGCAGAGTTGCACTCCTGTCTTCTTTTTTTTCGATAATAAGTTGCACTCCTGTCTATTGCAACAATTGCAGAAGTTCTGTACCCAGGTACATTAGAAGTAGGTGTTTGGGATGGAGTACGCAATGATTGCACCCTTCTATCATGAAGTGAAGGAGAAGCATATCTCCTGTGGACACCACCTTCTTCTTCATTTATAACCTATACGGAAATGCATCACATCAATGCAAGCACTAAGTTTTCATATCATCACTAAGGGATCCCATGAATAGATGGAAACAAATACCCTTTGAATGACAGGATCAAAAGATGAGAATAGACGCCTGGAACGTTCTGGCCAAGTTTTTGTACACATCCGATAACAAGTTCTCGCAGTTGATCGCACCTGCAAAGTTTCATTTCCCACTAGGTTTATATTAACTGACAAACTAAAATATCTACTTTCCCTAGTAAGTAATTGCCACAAATAAATTATTCATCGGCATCTTTTCTACTGTAATTCAAAATTTTAAATGTGTAATTAAGTCAATAGCTAAATGCAAAGGAAGCAAAAAACAAACTATAAACCGAAAACACTTGTCTTTACTTATTTTACGAACGTGTTAAAAAAACAATCATCAGGATCTTTATTTCTAACTAGCTTATACGGAGAAAACGTGTTAAAAAATGACCCACATGCAAAAGTAAAAAAAAAATGAATGAAAAGCTTTATGACGACAAACTTGTAAAGAACCTGAAATCAAGAATTTGTCCAAGAAAAGGTGAAGTTACTGGAATGAACATCTGAGCACATGCCTAAAAATCTCCCAGAAGCTCTTTCGATAATAAGCACAACAGATGGCAAGCCTACAGAGATAAAAGATAAAAAAGTTTATTATTAATTGAAAAAGTAAATAATTAATGAATACTGAAATGAAGAAAAAGGGAAGGACCTCTTCTTCTCGTTCAATTGGGCTTCTGTAAAACACCAAATCTTCTTCATGTTTTCGTTCAATTGTGTAATGAAAAATGAAAAATTTAATTTTCTGCCAGAAGAACTAACTCAGTTTCTGCTTCTTTTAATATCTTTGCGGTTAATGAGGATGAATGTGGGTTAATATGCTCCGGTCCTCCTCTCTGCTAAGTTCTCTCCTAGTAATAATAAGGCAGCCCTGGATGGTTAATGAGGATCTTGGGAATGTGGGTTAATATGCTCCAGTCCTCCTCTCTGCTAATTCCTCTCCTAGTAAAAATAGGGCAGCCCTGGATGTACAATTCGCGTAGCATGGTGAGTGGTTTCAACTCCTCTGGCTTGAAATCAAGGAAATCGCATCCAAAAAAAGTCAATTTTTGAAGTGACGTGAGTTGGTTTAATCCTTGGGGGAGAGAGGAATGCGGAAGAGAATCGATAAAAAGAGACTTGAGGTTGTTGTTGTGGGTGAGGGACATTAACGATTTTGAAAGAACACCTACATCTTCCCGTAACACCAGAGTTTCAAGACGAGGAGGAAAAAGGTAGTGCGGTTCCACCTTCAAATTTGGGCAATTACGAAGGTACAAGCATGTAATATTGGACATCATCCTCATCCAAGTAGGGAGCGTGGAGCCAACATAGTTTCGTATTTCCAATCGTTCCAAGCTTTCTTTATGTGGTTCCAGATTTTCAAGAACACCTTCCATCCTTGGTATCTCCTCTTCGCTGCTGACGTGTCCAATATCTGGCTCTGAATCTTCAAAATTCAACACCAAGTCTGAAATATTTTCCTTTTTATGCAATTGTGCCTCTTTAACCTCATTCCCACTTTTTACGTTCCTTAACCCCGTAATAGATAGGCTTCCTTTTAGAAAATTGAGATTTCCTAGTTCTCCAATCACAGACCCTTTGCTGCTTCCATCACTCACAACAAACTTACTTAATGTTCGAAGCTGACTCAATCTCTCAATGCCTCCTCTAGGATAACACTTTAAATAGTAAGTGTATTTAACTTCCAAATGTCTTAGGTTAGAAAGCTCTCCAATTCCTTCTGGCAGTTTGCAAAGACTTCTACAACGGTTAAGCTTAAGTGTTTGCAAATTAACTAGACTTCTCACTGTCTCAGGCAATTCCTTCAGTCTTGTATTGCTAGACAAATCAAGGTACCGAAGATGTAATAATCTATTCACTTCACTTGGAAGTCCTTCAAGGGCAGATTCCCCCAGTGTATAGTATGCATGACTCAAGTCTAAGGTCCTAAGACATGTCAACTTGTGTAATGCAAAAGGTACCGACTTGGATGTTTTTCCTACCAATAGCGTGCGTAACTTCTTCGCTTCATAGATAGATGGATTCTCTTCATCATCAACTGCCAAATGACGAATCTTGTGACTGCTAATTTTCTCATTATTCACCAAAACAGAGAAATCAGTTTTTGTGAGGAACTCGGCAAAGTCATGTATGAGATCATGCATCTTGCATTCAACAATGTTTCCATCATCGTCTTTCTTAAAATCTTGGAAGAATGAACGCATCGCCAGAGCATCAAAATACTCGACACCAACCCTCTCTAGCTCTCTTGCTCCAAGAGCCGAGATAACCTTGAGCCATCCATAGCTTCACCAACCCGATCCTTCTCCATGTTGTGGTCTTTTTCGGAAAGATTGCCGCGATTACATAAAGCATCGTTTCAAAACTGACGGCAAAGCGTGATAGCTCAATAGAAGAGCAGGTAAAAAACCTTTCTCTTGTGTTTCCCAAACGTCACTTTTTAATACATCTGTCCAATCTTCTTTTGCTCGTTTACATTGCATTAGACTTGCTAATGTCTTGACAGCTAGTGGAACACCTTTGCATTTCTTTGTGATTTCTTGTCCAATTCCCTTCAATCTTTCCTGCTCTTGTTGTGTTCTTCCCCAAAAAGCTATATGTCTAAATAAGTCCAAACAGCCATCGTCGGATAACTGTGCAAGCCTGTGTATATAAATTGAACCGATCGTTGTCGCAACTGCCTCGTTACGTGTGGTGATGATGATTTTGCTTCCTCGCTCACCACCATTGAGAGATAGCTTCAATGACTCCCAAAGACCGGAATCTCCAGTCCAAACATCATCTAGCACGAGCAAAAACCGCTTTCCCTTTACTGAGTTGCACAAATGCTGATGTAAAAGTTCCCACCCAACCACATCTTCTGGTAGCTTCTCTCTAGTAGCTTGTGCAATGATTTCTCTAGCAACCCTTTCACGATCAAAAGGATCAGAACCACAAACCCATATTTTTGGCTTAAAGGTGGTCGTGATAGTTTCTTCGTTATACACTAGCTGCGCAAGAGTTGTCTTACCGAACCCGCCAGTTCCAACTATTGACAAGATAGGGATACGGACCTGAGTTTCTTGTTGACTAGTCTCACATAGCAGCATGCTAAGTATCTCTTGTTTGTCAAGATTCCGACCGAATACCTCTGATACATCCACAATAGAGCTAGTGAATTGTGGAGGTTGTTGAGGTTCTGCGTGACTATGACTCGGAAGGAGGTGTAGTTGGTCCTTGTTGGTGAGAGCAACCTCAGCAAGTCTTTCTCTTATAATCCTATGAGCAATATCATAGCGTGCACCACCATGTTTAAAGCAAGCACACGGAGATAACAAGTAGGAACACATCTTGTTAGCAACGTGAGAGCCATCAGCAGTAAATCCCTCTATTCGTGAGATGAGAATCCGTGTGTTCCATTCGTCCAATACATCATCTGCATCATACATCACATCTTTGAGATCTTCCAACCAAATCTTTACTGCATTTTCATGTATTTCCTTCTTTTCAGCATCTTCAAGTACCGCTCTGATCAGAGTGAGTTTAGTCTCCAATTTTTTTACTTCTTTACGAACGCCAACCACTAACCGCACCTCATGTTCAAGTTCTTTTCCAATGACTGAGGCCAACTGGTCTATGACAGTAGAAACTATTGCTTCAGCCATTTTTGTTTTTCTTTTTTGAATCAAGGAGATACAAAATGCTTAGGGAAGGAAGACGAAATCAAGGAGAGATATAATGGAGCTCGAATGAAATATTGATGTTAGGTTGTGGAAAAGTGGATATTTTTTGTTGTGGAGGAACCGAATATTTAAAGCCAAATGAATTATTCATTTCCCTCTTCACAAGCACTAATGACTTCAACTTCACTTCAACTTATAAATAACTAACACCTCTTAAACCCACCACAACCTCAACTTTTCTCTTCTCATGATCCGAAACTTAGATCCTTTTGACCGACGTTTCCTTCAAAAAGGTACTTCAAAGTATATATTCCATTCATTTCCTCAATTTTGCATAACCCCTTTTGATAAATGACTAAAAATGTATTCTTTTCTTGTTAATAGAGAAAATAGATGATTCCCACACTTGAAAGTCACATGCGAATTCATGGAGGATAAACTTTGGTTATTGAACACCATGTCTATTCATTTGAAGAAATGGAACGTTTATTGATGTGCATGGTAACCAATTTCAAGTTGTTGGGGAGCACTTTGCAATTTGCTAATCATAGGTCTTGTAAGGTGAGAGACATAGATGAATCTTCTTGTTTGTTGTGTGGATCCTTGCCTCCATTAATAGGATCCACGCGATTGTCAAAGTAGGATTCGTGTCATTAACTCCAATACTCTACCATATGATGAGATGGCACAAATAGGACTCACCGTGTAGAGGTTTTTTTGTCATCCAGATGAAGATAGATTTCTTCCTTGTACGGATTGGGCACTTTGCACATATATACTAATGCTTGTTCTTTCATGTCTATCAAAAGTATATTTGTTATCATCAACCGAAACTGTTAAAATTAATGCACTTAGCATCTAGAATTCTCCATATTGTTCTACATATAGTAAGAACATATGAGAAATATCTAGTACTTGTAAATACTAGAAATATCTACTTGACTAAAGTAAGAAATATCTAGTGGACAACTCTAGAAACAAGTAGATAAGACTCAAGCAAGAAGTTACTAGACTCTTGCTAAAGTCGGTGGTGTGAGCCTATAAATAGTCATGCCCACTCTCACTTTTGTAATCAAGCCAATTAGCTTCAAGTATTCAATAAAACTCTACTTTGTTAAAATTCTCCTCTCTACCCATTCTTTTTCACATACTAACATTGGTATGAGCCATAGTTGGTCGTTGGATTCACTATCAACCACTCATTTTTCAACTTCCAAAACACTATTTTTAAAAGATCCATAATGTCAACCTTCGGTCCTAACCAATCATCTATTCAAGTTCCAATTTTCAATGGTGAAAACTATGATTTTTGGAACATCAAAATAAAAACTCTATTCTTGTCTCAAGACTTGTGGGACATGGTCGATAGCGGTTTTACTATTCCACAAGATGTTGCCGCATTGACTGTTGACTGAACAACAAACTCAATTAAAAAGAAAATAAGCAAAAGGATGCAAAGGCTCTTTACATCATCCAACAAGCAGTTAGGGGATACTATATTTCCGCTTGAATTATGGGTCTTTGCTTGGGAACGCGAAGGAGGCATGGAACACTTTGAAGGAGGAGTTCCAAGGCAATGCTAAGGTGAGAACAGTCAAACTTCAAACTTTAAGAAGAGATTTAGAAAATATAAAGATGAAAGATTAAGACCATTAAAGATTACTACTCCAAACCGAAGGAGATAGTAAATCAAATGCGAGCATATGGTGAAAATATAACCCCACAAGGTCGTTAAGTAGAAAATATTAATCGGGCTTCTTTCGATAAATATGATCCCATAGTGACTGCCATAGAAGAGTCAAAAGATATAACGACTGCAATGCGTGATTAAGAACTTATGGGTTCTCTAGAAGTCTATGAACAAAGATTGAGTAAAGGCGTGAAGAAAGCTCGGTTGAAAGCGCAATCAAAGCTCAATTTAAGGTCTCGAGATCTAAAGAAGAGCATAAAAATCGTGGAGAAAAAAATAAATAAAAGGAGATTTAAAGGAGAAGAGAAATTACTCACCTTGTGGCATCCGCAACAAGAGAAGCCACCTAGAAAAGATTGTTGGTATCGTGGCAAACCACAAACCTGCAAAAAAAAGTAAAAAGTTTGGCCATGTTGAAGAAGATTGTCGCCCAAGAAAAAGATTATTCGCGTGAATTATTCGAGGAGATGTTGAGAAGGACGAGCAACTCTTTTATGCTTGCCAAGCTGCTATGGAAGAAAAGAATGACACATGGTATGTCGACAGTTTGCAATTGCAAAGAATCATATGATTTGGGAACAAGACCATCTTCCCCAAAGCATAGACACGTCAATAAAATCTCAAGTCAAATTGGGAAATGGGCACACTCGTGCGGGCTAAAGGAAAAAGGTACGATCTCTATCCAAACTAAAAAGGGAACTAAATATATAAGTGACGCCTTACTAGTTCCCGGCTTGGAGCATAATTTGCTAAGTGTCGGTCAAATGATCGAAAATGGTTATGCTCTAAATTTTGATAGAGATTCATCGTTATTTATGATAAGAAAGACAAAAATCAGGTAATTGCCAAAGTAAAGATGGAAAATAGAAATTTTCCCTTGCGATGGCAATACATCAACACTGACCATGAAAGCGTCCCGAAGATTCATGGCTATGGCATAAAAGGTTTGGCCACTTCAACTTTCATGCCTTAAAGATTCTCCATCGGAAAAAATATGATGAGAGATCCGCCTAGCATAAAAAGAGATCAATGGTGTATGTGAAGGTCGTTCTACGAAAAACAACATCGGCAACCCTTCCAATCTGAAAGGCATGGAGAAAAAAAGGAGTCTTGGGAGCTCGTACATACAGATGTCTGCATGTACCGATGAGGACTCCATCCTTCCGACCAATGCGGTATTTCATCCTCTTTATTGATGACTATACAAGAATGACATGGGTGTATTTTCTACACCAAAAGTCGGTATTTGATGTATTTAAGAAATTCAAAAACTATGTAGAAAAACAAAGTGGCCACTATATCAAGGTGCTTTCGTTCCTTATAGAGGTAAGGAATATACCTCTAAAGAATTTGACAAATTCTGTCAAGAAGAAGGAGTTGAGCATCAACTGACGGTAGGCTATGCTCCAGAACAAAATGGAGTTTCCGAAAGGAAGAACAGAACCATCATGGAGATGGCCAGAACAATGCTATATGAAAAGGGTCTGCCAAAAACATTACAAAGCTGAAGCGTTACAACTGCGTGTTTTACTTAACTGAGACAGGGTGCCCAACAAAGGCACTTCAAGACAAGACCCCCGGAAGCACGGAATAAGAAGAAACCTTCCCGACATCTCGAGTTTTGGATGCATATGGATGCATATTCTATATTCCACATATTCAAAAGCCGCATAAGCTAGAAGAAAAGACAACAAGGGGTATCTTTATGGGATATAGTACTTTCGGTCCTAAAGGCTATCGAAGTCTACAATCTTAAGACTAAGAAGATCATCATTAGTCGAGATGTCGAAGTTTCACGAGGCATTTATGGAACTTTTGATGAAGACAAGGTGGAAAAAGGGACTATTGTAGTTCCTGAAGTACATCAAAAGACTCCAGGACAAATACAAGTAGAAGATACTGAGGAAAGCACGCCACCTACATCATCAGAAGAAGACTCTTCATCAAGTGAAGATGATTCTTCTCCAGAAAAACAGCCAAGGAAGAAGTTAAAGTTAATTAAAGATATATATGAGACATGTAACTTCACTGCTTTACCAGAAAGCTTTGAAGTTGCTTCAAGACAAAAGGCTTGGAAGGTAGCTATGCAAGAAGAAATAAACACAATTGAGAAGAATAAGACATGGGAACTTGTAGAGCGTCCCCAAAATAGAGATGTGATTGGTGTTAAATGGGTCTACAAGACCAAATTTAATACCGACGGCTCAATTCAGAAACACAAAGCTAGGCTTGTGGCTAAAGGCTACTCTCAACAGCCAGGCATCGACTACAATGAAACTTTTGCACCAAAGGCAAGGCTCGACACAATAAGAAAACCATTGTAGCAATAGGCGCTCAAAAAAGTTGGAAAAAATCTATCAACTCGGCGTCAAGCTTTCCGCTTTTTCTAAATGGAGAACTACAAGAAGAAATCTTTGTGGAGCAACCACAAGGATTCATCGAGCGAGGTCATGAAGATAAAGTTCTAAGATTAAGAAAAGCCTTGTACGGGCTTAAACAAGCACCTCGGCAATGGTATAGTCGCATAGACAAGTACTTCATGGATTCTGGATTCAGGAGGAGTAAGAGTGAGCCAACACTCTACATCAAGACTCAAGGTAACTCTCACACTCTCATTGTTTCTCTATATGTAGATGATCTTATCTACACTGGGAATGATGAGAAAATACTTCAAGATTTCAAAATAGATATGATGAAGACATTTGAGATGACCGACCTTGGGTTAATGCACTATTTTCTTGGCCTTGAAGTAAGTCAAGAAGAAGAAGGAATATTCATATGCCAGAAGAAGTACACTGAGGATCTCTTAAAGAGGTTCAACATGTACGGGTGCAAGACTGTCGCTACTCCGCTTGTCACCAATGAGAAATTCAGAAAAGAAGATGGGTCCAAAGAAGATGGGTCCAAAAGGTAGTCTACTCTATCTTCTAACCAAATCTTTCTCATCATGTATGTCTACAAGTTCTTTATCAAGTTTTATCTTCAAGGAACCGACATCATGTATGCTACACCTTCTATCAAGGTTTAAAAACCCGTCTAAATACACAAGGGGGCGATTGATTCAATACTATATGGTTCAAAGGAACGCATACCCAAAGCTATATGGGTTCTTTTTGAATCCTCGCTCATACCCAAAGCTTGATGATATGAAAAGAACAAGGAGAGGCTATGCATTCTCTTTTCTCGAATGATTCTCATGGGCTTCTAAGAAACAAGATCATTCTTTTGTTCATCCGGCATATTCATATATAAAGCTAAAAAACAAGATATTCAAGCAATTTGGCTAAAGAAGAATTTTCAAGGACATGTCGCTTAAAAGAAGCTAAAGAAAAACCCCATAACAAGAATCTCTTCAAGGACATAACAAAAATCGCGGCATCCCTCACGTAACACGGTACTATAGCAATAGCAAAAATCCATTCATTCTCATCAATGCTGCAAGACACATTGCTATCAAGTATCACTTCATTTCGTGAAGCATCGACCAAAAGGAAAGATCGAGCTCAAGTATTGCAAGACATGAGCAAATTGCGGATATCTTCACGCAAGGCATTAGCAAGACCAAAATTTGAGATAACTCGTTTCTACTTGAGTAACACCAAAGTGCATTAAGGAGGAGTGTTAAAATTAATGCACTTAGCATCTAGAATTCTCCATATTGTTCTACATATAGTAAGAACATATGAGAAATATCTAGTACTTGTAAATACTAGAAATATCTACTTGACTAAAGTAAGAAATATCTAGTGGACAACTCTAGAAACAAGTAGATAAGACTCAAGCAAGAAGTTACTAGACTCTTGCTAAAGTCGGATGTGTGAGCTATAAATAGCCATGCCCTCCCACTCACTTTTGTAATCAAGCCAATTAGCTTCAAGTATTCAATAAAACTCTACTTTGTTAAAATTCTCCTCTCTACCCATTCTCTTTCACATACTAACAGAAACCCTCCCTTTACCATCCCGACTGCAATGCATCGTTTTATCATCATTTAGTTTTGGGTTATTACCAAATGTTTTACGACATTAATACTTCTGAAGAGGCCCTCTAGTTCATCTGAATTCTAATAGAAAGAGCAAATGCACCTTCCTTCAGTTACTTGTGTTAACCAAAAGTTACCGATCTATTTTAATTTTTCTTGTTCTTCAAAGTTAGAACATCTTTAAATCACCAATCTATTTTAATGTTTTTTTTAGGGAGATAGCATCCTAATAAAGAAACTATACCTGTCACTTGTGTTACGGAAGAGTATGATGGAAAGTATACCAGTCACTTGACCAGAATTTACCAAAAATTGACCATTTTGACCAGGTTTTATGGGCTTGAATATGATCTTTTTAAGCTCCAAATGGGTTTCTTTTAGATTTGATAGAAATGTCTTGTTTTCAATTAGCATATTCATCTTGTTTTCATGCTAAAATGCAGATTTTTCTGAAATGCCGATTTTGGTTAATTTCTAGTTCTCATATATTGTTGGACTCTTTTTAACAACTGGTGAGAAACGAGACAAAGCGACAAAAGATTGTCTAGAGATGCTGAGAGCCATAGAAGAACACGGTGGCCTTGGAGAGAAGAAATTTTTGGGAGGTGATGAGATTGGCCTAGTAGACTTGGTCATGAGATTTTTAGCTCAATGGTTTGGAGTGATAGAGGAAGTAGTAGGGGTAAAGGTTATGAACCCCAAGAGTTTCCATGTTTGAAGACCTGGATAAAGAATTTCAAGGAAGTTCCAGTCATCACAGAAAACCTACCAGATCATGAGGAAATGGTACCCATGTTCAAATGGCGAAGAGAGGTGCTGATGGCAAAGGCATCCGCATGATATACTTGTGTCCTTTATGTGCACCAATCCTTATTAGCGTCCCACGATATACTTGTGTCCAATGTGTGTGCCATGTTGATTGTGTACCACTAATAACCACAGTTCATTGAAGTTTGCTCAAGTTTTAATAAAGTTGAGCTTGTCTTTGAAATGAACTTTGCTCAAGTTTTAATAAAGTTGAGCTTGTCTTCAAAATTGAAGTTTGCTCAAATTTTAATAAAGTTGAGCTTGTCTTTGAAATGAACTTTGCTTAAGTTTTAATAAAGTTGAGCTTGTCTTTGAAGTCGGAACATCTTTAAATCACTAATCCATTTTAAACATTTTTTAGGGAGAGCATCCTAAAGAAATTATACCTTTTTTTTTATATATAGTTAAAGAAAATTATACCAGTCGCTTGTGTTCTCTGTCTATTGAATTCTTTGTTTTTGTTGGTAAAACTAAAAGTACACTAGTGAATTGATCACTCAAATCTCCCTAATTCAACTTTTAAGGATAGGCAACTACTACTATTGGAACAGTTACACATTTGCTTAACGGTAGGAATCAGGATTCAGGACAAGGGCCACCGACTGCTGCATTGGGGAAGAAGGGAGTCTTTCTTTATAGCACCCTTTTGTTGTAATCAAGCCTACTCCAAAGACAATTCTCCATTTTCATTGGGAATCCACAAGGATAACCCCACAATATTTGGGAGTAAAACTATCGAAATGAGTCTCACATGGCTTTAAAATAACGAATTGGCATGATGCAATTTCGTAGGATAGCCTAGTAGCATCAAGCTCTCTTATTAAAAGAATTTCTCTAGCTATATAGTCTCATCGTCCTAAATTTCTAATGGAAATTAAATGTGCAAGACTGAAATTGCTGTGAGAAACAAATCCCTTTCGGTGTTGCATTCTCCAACCTTGGTTTAGGACATCCCTGGCGGCACGCATTTTTAGCAACTTGATCACACACGTTCAGGAAAATTAAAAATCAAATTATTCGTACTTTATCTCTGTCCATAAAAATGTTTCATAAAAAGGCTGGTTTAGAACTTTAGATGCAAGAAAGAAAGTTAAAAGGTACCAAATTATATATTATCGCAGCACATTTTGTTTTGGAAGCATATATCCACAAGGGAAGCCATATACTTGCAACATAAATTGTTGAAATGAATCGACAAGGCCTTTTAAATCACTGTTTACACTGTACAATTTTATAAAAAAGAATTTCTTTGTGAGATCTCTTTCTTTGTAGCATCTCTCCAATTGAATACTTGTGTAGAATCTTTTATTGATGACATCACGCCTTGCATATTTGCAAGGTTTGCATCAAGAATAGTTTAGACGCAGGGGAGATGTACCTAATTCAACTTCTTTGAAAATGGTTTGTTGATGGCTTGATGCAGATACCAGGGATACTTGGTGCCCAAGCTAAAAACATTTGTTTTTATCACCAATTGAAAAAAGGACATTCGCACAGACAGTGGTTCCATAACCATTGACTATGGAGTCTTAATGCCTAAGGCTGAAACTTTATCGGGATCAATCACCATAACCAGCATAAATGGACATCTGCACTGAGACCATCTCATCAACATGGAAGAAGTTAAGCTATTCGGAACATGGCCTAGTCCTTTTAGTTACACAGTGAAGTGGGCATTAACTAAAGAGTACAGATTACACATACATAAATGAGGATGTTACCAACAAGAGTGCCTTGCTCTTGAAGTATAACCCAGTTTATCAGAAAGTTCCAATTCTTGTTCATGGTGGAAAAGCAATTGCAGAGTCTGTTGTTATACTTGAATACATTCATGAGACATGACCAGAAAATCCACTGCTGCAAAAAGATCCCTGTGAGAGATCTGTAGCTCGGTTTTGGGTGAAGTACTTCGAGGATAAGGTAGTGCTATTTGTTGGGGTTTATATCAATACCAATCGATTTCCCCACTACACAGTTAACTTGTATTTGAACACAATTCCACTCCAGACAAATTCTAAATATCAACTACAACTTATGCTAATATGCCCAACTCGCTAAACAACTATTAACAACATATAATAATGTAAAGCAGAATTAAACGCATACCACAACACAAAGATATACCGTGGTTTGGCCAATGGTGCCTACTTCCACAAGAGCTAGCCTTTATAAAGTGGTAAAGAAGATTACAATCTCTCATTTCAGTCTCTCACCTTATTAGATCATTCTTATCTCTTTACAGGGTTGTCTCTCTAAATGTTATCTCTCAATCTTGATAGCTTTCAAGATTGGGTTTTCTCTGACTTTTGTACTGCCTCTCGTGTGTTTGGTTTTGCCAAAAAACCCAAACATATAGTGTAAAACTTCAGCGTTCATAAAAAATAGAATCCCCGCCAAAATAGGCATGGGGCGGGCCTGGGCCTTGGCCCAAGTCGAAGCGGCTGTCGCTACTGAGAGTTCCCGAAGTCGACCAGGCATGGGCACGGGGAGCACCTTGGGCAAGACCAAGTCGAGCGCGCGCGCGCTCAGGCTTCTCCATGCAGGCCGAAATCCTTTTCTCCTCATGTGAGGGATAACTCCAACAATCTCCCCTTCCCAAACAGTGAGGGGGGCTACCTCCATGAAATTTCCAAATCAACAGGAGGAGTGTGCTGCCATTCTGGTAATAGCACAACAAACATCAAACTTACCTTTCGGTAAGACTTTGGTTATCATATCCGACCCATTTTTGTTGGTATGGATCTTCTCGATATACAAATGCTTGTCTTTGAGTACTTCTCTAATCCAATGATAATGCACATGTATGTGCTTGAATCTAGAATGAAAACTCGGATTCTTGCTCAAATGGATGGCTCGATCCGTCACATAGAACTACAAATTGTTTTACGCTTTATCCCTAGTTAGTGAAAAACCTCTTCATCCATAGCAACTCTTTGCAACACTTTCGATGGGCTGCAATATACTTTCGAACTACGTGGTGGAGAGGGCAACACACTTTTGCAACTTTGATTTCCAAGAAACTGCTCCCCCTGCAAAAGTAACCAGATAACCGTAGGTGGACTTCATCGAGTTAACATTACATGCCATGTCTGCATCAGTGTAGCCTTCAAGTAAGGGCTTACTTCCACCAAAGCACAAACACGATTTGGAAGTGCTCTTGAGATATCTCAATATGCACTTAACACCTTCCCAATGATTTTTCCCCAGATTTGACAGAAAACAGCTTACAACGCCCACGGTGAAAGCAATATCCGATCTTGGACACACCATTGCATACATTAAACTGCCCACTGTGGATGCATAAAGAATCTTTTCCATCTGACTCTGCTCATGCTCACCCTTTGGACACATCTCTTTGGTCATGCGGAACTGGCGACCAAGCGGAACAACCGGATCGGGTTTCCCGGCTTGATCCATGTTGAATCTCTTCAACACCTTCTCAATGTAGCTTTTTTGAGAAAGTCACAACTTCCCACTCTTTCTATCACGATCGATCCGCATCCCAAGTATCTGCTTTGCTTAACCCAAATCTTTCATCACAAAGGACTTACTCAAGTCTTTCTTCAGCTTGGATATCTTGTTGATGTTTGGGCCAACTATCAACATATCATCCACATACAGCAATAACACTATGAAATCCCCATCTGGAAATCTCTTAACAAATACACAATGATCGGAAGTAGACTTCTTGTATCCTTACTTCACCATAAAGGAATCAAACTTTATGTACCACTGCCTCGGTGCCTGCTTCAACCCATACAAGCTCTTTATCAGCTTGCATATTAGGTGCTCATTGTCTTTTACCTCAAACCCCTCTGGCTGGTCCATGTAGACATCTTCTTCAAGGTCTCCATGAAGAAAAGTTGTCTTAACATCTAGCTGCTCAACCTCTAGGTTCATACTTGCGGTCATACCCAATACCACCCGGATAGAAGTTATCTTCACTACAGGAGAGAAAATCTCATCAAAGTCAATCCCTTTTCTTTGACCGATTCCCTTCACAACAAGGCGAGCTTTGTGCCTTGGGTGAGGATTATTCTCCTCATGCTTGATTTTCTATATCTACTTATTCTTGAGAATTTTTCGTCCTTGCAGTTTCTCAACTAACTCATAAGTGTGATTCTTATGCAAAGAAT
The DNA here is from genome assembly GCF_015680905.1 of Coptis chinensis. NCBI lineage: Eukaryota > Viridiplantae > Streptophyta > Magnoliopsida > Ranunculales > Ranunculaceae > Coptis > Coptis chinensis. Next base: position 104,750,235 of record NC_141459.1, read on the forward strand.
CCATCTCATCATGAATGGCTTTCAACCACTTTTCTTTGTTTGTACATTCAAGTGCCTCTTGATAGTATATAGGTTCTCCACCATCAAATAGTAAAACATATATATTTGGTGGATACCTGGTTGAAGCTTGTCTCTCTCTGTTTGACCTCCTTGCCCCATCTACTGGCGCCTCAGGAGGATGCACTTTTGCTTGCTCTGGTGGTAGTTCATGCATGCATCTCATTTGCATCTTCTATACCAATAGGTTCTATCATATCATGAGTAATGAGATTCTCATCATGAGCTTTAAACTCATGGTTCTCTGCATTCTCAATGCTTTATGCACATTCCACAGTAGGAACTTCTGGTTCTGAATCAACAAGATCATTGGTAAAAGTCTGTAGCTTTTCACCCTCCGCAAAGTCTGATATGGTTTGGTCTTTCAGGAACCCAACATCTCGACTTCGGATTACCTTCTTGTTAATCGGATCATAAAGTTTGTAACCAAACTTTTCATCTCCATAACCCAGAAAAATGCACTGCTTGGCTTTGTCATCAAGCTTGGATCTCTCATCATCCGAAATATGCACAAATGCCCTGCACCCAAATACTCTCAAGTATCCATAATCAACATCTCTGCCTGACCATACTCTCTATGGATAATCACTATTCAGAGGCTTTGACGGTGATAGGTTGATCACATGCATGGCTGTACGCATTGCTTCTACCCAGTAGGTTCTAGGTAGCTTAGAGTGAGATAACATGCATCTCATCCGATCCTCTCTACAATGGTACGGTTCATTCTCTCTGCTATTCCATTATGTTGCGGTGTCTTGGGAACGGTCTGCTCATGACGAATCCAATGACTCTGGCAATACTCTTCAAATGGTCCAATGTACTCACCCCCATTATCTAAGCGAATACACTTCAACAACTCTCCAGTCTCTCTTTCCACCATGTTGTGGAATTTCTCAAACACGCCAAGTACTTCATCCTTGGTCTTCAAACTATAGGCCCATATCTTTCTTGACGCATCATCAATGAAGGTCATGAAGTATGAAGCTCTCCCATGGGACTTCACTTTTATAGGACCACATAAGTATGTGTGCACTAGTTCAAGGACATTGTCCTTTCTGTGAGACGGGAATCTTTGGAAAGACACCCTGTGTTGCTTTCATACCAAACAGTGAGTACATCTATTTAAATGTGTACATTTAATGTCTGGCAAGGCCTTTTGCTTAGCAAGAACTTTCACCCCTTTTATGCCCATGTTCCACAGTCTCTTGTTCCACAGTTCGAAAGAAGCTTCTTCTTCTACCGCATTCACTTCTACTTTACACAAACTAGCCTGTGTTTTGTAAAGAAAGCAAGTTTTCTTTCCTCTGGCTGCTACAATGGAACCTCTGCTCAGTTTCCATACCCCATTACCAAACAAGTTTACAAAGCCATCGTCATCTAACTTCCCAGCCGAAATTAGGCTTAGCCGAATGTCAGGGACATGTCTTATATCCTTGAGTGTCAAGGTGTAGTCGACATTGGTTTCTACATGAACATCACCAATGCCTATAATCTTCAAGACGCCACTGTTATCCATCTTCACTTCACCATTTTCACCACCACTGTAGGTAGTGAAGAATTCCCTGTGCGGTGTGACGTGATAGGATGCTCATGTATCTATCACCCACTCTGTATCCTGACATGAGGTACTAAGACAGCACACACCACAATCTGACACGATTCCCACTAGGTCGTCGACTAGTGCGATAGTATCTTTGCCCGTGTTTCCGTTCCTCTGCACCATGTCTTCATGTACACAGTTATTCTTCTCATCCCTCTTCAGTGTTCTGCACTTATATCTGAAGTGGCCCTTGGTGGCACAATAGTAACATTACTTCTCTGCCTTAGGAGTTCTAGCTTCACCCCTAGATTTACTTCTGTCATCACCTCTAGAACGAGATGGTTTTCTATATCTACCTCTCCCCCATTTCTCTGTGACAAGGATCTCTAAGCAAGGGGAGATTTCTTTTGAACTCCTTCTAGTCTTCTCATTCAACAAAGACGTGGTAGCCATCTCCATGGTAACAATTCCATGCTTGGCTGCTCCATGTAGAGAGACTGCTAATGTCTCCCAACTTTCGAGTATAGAGCCTAATAGAAACAAAGCCTCAACTTCGTCTCCCAAACTAATCTTCATCAAATGCATCTGATTGATGATATTCTGTACTTCGTTAAGATGCTCAGACATTGAAGAACCTTCTTGGTACTTTGTGTCGGCAAACTTCTTAACAACCAGCACTTTGTTTCCACCTGACTTCCTCTCATAAAGGTCTTCGAGTTTCTTCCACAAGCCAAAAGTTGTAGTCTCTTGGGATACATATATGGTGAAAGACATTGTCGTCAATCCACTATCGAATGTACCCAATTGTTTTTCTGTCAAGCTTGTTCCATTCAGTCGCAGCAACCGCTTCTGGTTTTTCTCCTCCATTCTCAATGGGTTGTGCCAAGTCCTTGCAGTAAAGCAAACCTTCCATCTTAGCTTTCCAAATTGTGTAGTTCTTCCTATTCAGACTTGTCATGTGAGTGTTCATGGAATGGTTCATTTCTACAAGTTATTTAAACTCGAATCTTCTCTCAGAAATTTTGTCAAACACCTTCCGACCAAGATTTGGATAACCGTACCCTAGACTAATCTAACAAAGGCTCTGATACCACTTGTTGGGATTTATACCAATACCAATCAATTCCCCCACTACACAGATAACTTGTATTTGAAAACAATTCCACTCCAGACAAATTTTAAATATCAACTACAACTTATGCTAACATGCCCAACACAAAGATATACCGTGGTTCGGCCAATGGTGCCTACTTCCACAAGAGCTAATCCTTTATAAAGTGGTAAGGAAGATTACAATCTCTCTTTTCAATCTCTCACCTTACTAGATCACTCTTATCTCTTTACAGGGTTGTCTCTCTGTAAAGGTTATCTCTCAATCTTGATAGCTTTCAAGATTGGGTTTTCTCTGACTTTTGTGCTGCCTCTCGTGTGTTTGGTTTTGCCAAAAAACCCAAACATATAGTGCAAAACTCGTGGTTCATAAAAATAGGCATGGCGCTGGTCGCTACCAGAGTTCCGAAGTCGACCAAGGCATGGGGGAGGGCGCTAGCAGGCAAGACTAAGTCGAAGCGCTTCGAGGGCTTCTCCATGCAGGCCAAAATCCTTTTCTCCTCATGTGAGGGATAACTCTAACACTATTTGTTGTTCAGACTTGTTTTTTTTTTTTTGGCAAATTACACAACCTATCTGCTTTTATAATTGGTCTTCAAGATAGCTTATATTGTTTCTAACTATCAGATCATAAATTTAATTACTAAGAGCATCTTTAGGAGTGATACTTTTCTAGCATCAAACACTAAATTTCCAACAATTTGGTGTTTTTTCATCTTTAGGAGAGTCACATGTTGATGAAAACACAAAAAACAACACCAAACCAAACACCAAATCGGCCAAAATTTGGTTCCAACTTTGGTGATGTATCAAATCTCTCACGCGGTTTTGGAAACACCGCATGGGCTTAAGCTGTTAAGTGGCCTTCTATGGCGCTGTTTTACCAACACCGCCTGGGCTTGGGCTTCTATTGGCGCGGTTTTGCCAACACCACGTGCGTTTTTTCTAAAAATTAGGAATTGTGCATAGAAGTTAAGAAATTAAGAATTGTGCAATTGAAGAAATTAAGAATTGTGATCCAAAATCTAAGAAATTAAATAAATTAAGAATTGTGCAATCCAAAATCTATGATTATGATCCAATATCCAAAATGATCCAAAACCTATCATATTACATAAAATTTATTTAGCTGTCTTCTTACGCCCCTTACCACTCGATACCTCTCCTCTCTCTATTTGGATGTTCCGAAATTGCTCCTCTAAGTTCCTAACCTGAGAACCAAGATCTTCTCTGTCTGCACGAAGGTTAACTACATCAGCCTGAAGTTTCTCATATCCCTGATGTTGTTGTGTGTACACCTGCTGAATATCCTCATACGCTTTTCATGTCTCGTCATACGCACGTTGGGATTGCTGATATGTTTGAGAATATGCCTCCTCTCTTTCTTGGCTATAATGATACACGGTAGTCCTCATCCCATCAAACATACAAATCTGGTTCTCATATCTTTCCCGAACCTCAGCCTAAAAATCCAAGAAAATACATTGTGGGTACATATTATATATATAATGAATAAGAAAAATAAAATAATTAAACTCACCGTGGTATACTGATCAATCTGCGGCTCTAACTCATGGCAACGGGCACGAGGTACCTAAGGAATAGAAATGAAAGTAGCATCCCCATCAAGTCCACACACGGCAAACATCTGAGGATTACTGGCAGACACATGAGTTGGATGATATGCATTCAGAGGTTGTGGGTTGTAAACAGGCTGTGGCGGATGAGGAATACGTAGCTCACGTCTCATCCCTTCTTGGCTCAAAAACTCGAAGTTGCTAGCCCGACCAACAGGGGGCAACAACGGACCCATGGAGACACGGTTCCACCATTTATAATACCAATTAGCAGTCTGCTCAACAACAAAAGAAGACGCATCTAGCCAAGGACCACAACTAGCATGAACTTCATGAACTTGAGTTCTACTCCACGACTTAGCATCACTAACATCTGGTATGGGAGTACATGAAACTCCATAACGTCCAGTCATCTGTCTCCAACATTTGTTGCCACGGTACCAAACCTTATAGTCACGTGCGGCAAAAACAACTCTGTGACGTGACAATACACAAGCATGCTGCACAACTGGATCGTCAAAGGCAGTAGACAAATGCCAAGGTCTCCACTCAATAGATGATAGTGATCTAATATCAATCTGAGCATGAGCCATACATACATTATTTCTAATCTGCCCCCTGTTATGAGTCAAATGAGGCCCTGACCAACTAGCAAATCTAGGGCGAGTATCAGCAATCATGTCTATGTTAGGACAAAGACAACGAAAGTACTCATAAAACCAAATCTCTAAAGTCCTGTGAATCCTGCAATCTGAGGACTTCTACTTCCGAATGTTTGTGAAGATTTATCTAACGCCGATATCAATGTGGCATATACTGAGCTACCAAGGTCATAATCACTCATATTATGCAAATCAGAAACATAAGCAATATCAAAGTTGTACAATAGAATGACCATTTGGAAACAAAACATGCCCAATAAAAAACATCAAAAAAGCCCTAACATACACATCAGCACCCTCACTACCAGGTAGAATAGTCAAAGCTAACTCCGCTCGTGTATCAGGATCCAAGAAGGGTTCCATATATGCAGTCTTAATATAAGATATCTTAATACTAGAAGAATCATAAGCATCCGCATCCAAGCGAGAAAAACTCATAAGCATACTACCAATATTCTCATAATTTGTATTAAAAGGTATCGATTGGCCTATACCGATACTCAACCTAGAAATCATAGGGAAATCTAGTGGTGTGAACCCTAACTCCGCACAAGAAAAATGAAATGTATGAGTTGTATTCCACCATCTTTCTACTAAAGCTATGACCACTGCCCAATCAACCTTCTCATAATCTACATCAACCAAAAGGCCCAAAGGTGTACACAGAATACTATCTCTAATATGTATAAACTTATTCAAACTCTTAATAACCTTCCACCACTCGATAGTCAATAATTTGCTGATATTATGAAAAAAAAATAATGCATATAAGATAAATAATTAATTGGTCTAACTCAACTAATTAATACATAATATTCAAAATATTTAATCAAAACTAATTAATTACCTGAAAATTAGCCACAACACTCGACACGTGTTTTGTATCACGTGTAGAAGACACAACTTGCATATCAAGTGCTTCATCGGGATTAAATTGCCAATCGAAATCGTTCATTTGATACTCAAGTACATAGGGATGTCTATCAGTCGACGCGACATCCTCGGTTTCTTCTCCCCCACCGTCTTGTACTTCCTCGGGTTCTTGTACCTCTCCCCCATCGCCAATGTCGTTTGTGTACTGCCAATACACATCGTCATCATCGTCATCACCGTCGAAAGGTTGAAAATGATCCATATAAAATTTCAAGAGTTTAGGTAGGTTGTTGTTTTTTTACTAAGGAGAGGGTTTATAATTGAAAGAAAAGTTAAAAGTGATTGAACTGCGCGGTTTTGGTCATCTTTATATAGATATAGCACGCAGTGTTGAGAACACCGCGCGGTTTTTGGAAAACCGCGTGGGCTTGGGCCTATCACATGGGCTTTAGTGGCGCGGTGTTGGGAAAACTATGTAGGCTATATGGCGCGGTTTATCCAAAACCGCATCATTTGATGTCGAAAATTTGATGTTGTTCCTAAAGATGGTTGGGGTTTTTGGTTTGGTGTTTGGTTTGGTTAAAAAATTTGGTGTTTTTTTTTGTTTCACTCCTAAAGATGCTCTAAGCAATGGTTTGACGTAAAGTTGCAAAAAGTAAAATTCGGATGACTTCTCCAAATTGTGGAGAGTTTCATTTAGTCTTGTTAAATCCAGTAAACAGATATTACCATATACTGGTTAATAATGGATGACTTCATAAGATTTAGGGTTAACTAGTTAGGGGTGGAACTCGGGCGGATTGAGTCGGGTTGAGGCATAGCCTGAACTCAAATCGAGTTTCAAATGCTTCAACCCGAGCCCGGGACCAAGCCCTAGTCGGTCCTTAAATTTTCAGCCTAAGCCCTAGCCCGACCAATTTGGGTTGGGTCAGGTTAGGTCGGGTTGGTCAAACTTCTCTGGTTTCTTTTGGAATTATGAGATAAAAAACACTAAAATTAAAATCTTCTAATAAAATCAAAGAGCTTTGATTGTTTGAAAGAGAAACTAACCTTGTTGATTATATTATTCTCTCTAAAATAGAGATTCTCAACCTTATTTTTTACAAAAATAGAATGATTGAAAGAGAAAATAGTCCAGAGGACCACACTACACCAAAAGAGGCGTTTACCAACAGTTATAACTGTTACTTATATTTTTACTAACGCTTATATTCGTTAGCTCTGGGGTGTTACAGTCACTTAAGCAAAAATTACTAACGGATATATCCGTTACTAAAATTAATTTTACTAACGAATATATCCGTTACTATAAATATTTGTAACAGATAAATGTCAATCAAATTGGTCATTTATAACGGATATAAATGTGAGTAAAGTTTGGCGGGCTGTAGTTACTAACGGATGCATTTGTTACATTTCTAATAATTAGCGGGAAAAATGATTTGGTATGTCACGGATATATCCATTACTAAATTGTAAACCTGGAAAAAAAAATTAATTTTTGGGATCAAATTGTTTCCACCCCCGCACTTATAGTTCTAGCCCCGTGATCCGATTATTCCATCTTACATAATATATCACACTCCACAACAACAAAAAGAATAACAAGAAAAACCAACCAATTAAACTTTATAGAAACAAATCCACCAATCCAAATCCCAATTTACATAGAAACAAAGCCCCAATCCACCCAAATCCCAATTTACATAAACATAAAAACTAAAGCTAAAGAAGTTTTCCTACTTCCTTCCTTGATTCATTTCAACGACATATATAAACAAACATAAACGAAAGCAAAGTCACGTTTCATAATCTAGCCTTTCAACATTCCTCCATATTATCTTCAAGTAAAGAGAATGATTTGTTTAAGTAGGAAATGAAGCGAGAGCACATTTAAAAGGCTCCACAGGTTCGCAAAAAAACAACAACCTCTGCACAAAGGATAGCTTTTGGCCTCAAAAAGCATTTAAGAGAGAAATCGAAAAAATGGCAACAAGCAACAACCTCTCAATAGGCAATACAATTTGGGTAAATGCCAAAGCAAAAACTGTTTTAAGACCACTTACCTACCCTTGAGCAATCATTTTTGTAAGAGTAAGAAAACTTCTGCATCATATCTAAAAGCCTCGCATATTGTCACCATTATACTCCAACTTAACCCATGAGTACTTGCATTGTAGTTTCTGAAAAGAACCCAACACAAAACCAACCCCTAACAATCACAACACAACCAAAATACTAGTCCGTTACAACATAATAGGCATATAGGTTCTAGTTGTATAGTTTCAATACATAATGGTATTCTTGCTAATCTCAAACATGTAGAAGGAGCTAGGTGAATAAATAGCAACAAAAGGAGGGATTAGTAATAAGATGGCAGGAGAGAATATAACAAATACCTTCCCCTACTACAGGTGCATGCTCTCTCTAGACGGACATCACAAACATCACTTCACAGGAGGTAAAGGATTGCAACCCACACTCTGCATAGACCAGTCCAACAAAATCTTTAAATCAGAAAACTTCAAATTTCTATCGGGTTTTATGCTTATAGTTCAAGGTGTATTTTGTGTGTGCCCATTCGAAAAAACTTCGGTACAAATAAATACAGACCAATTTTTAAGCCACTTTTTAGCGGACATATCTATATCGAAGGTAAATGTGAAAGTCTGTGAAATACCTTGCTATATTAACCACATTCAAGAGAGGAAAGGAAGGATTATTTGACGGTGCAAATGTCAGTATGTCTGAACTAGAACTGGGTGAGAGCAACGGTTCAAGCCAATGGCGTCCTCATATCCTTGCAACATCAAGCGGAAGCCACCTAAGTACACAAATTTCATTAGTTATCAGAAAAGAAAAAGGGGAATAGCCGTTATGAAAACGGCATACGAAGCTCTTGGATGCATTTGCTAGTCACTTCTGGTGAATATAAAAGAAATGACAGAGTTAACTAATGTGAAGATGGTCCAAAGAAGCAAGAACAAGATACTATGTACAAGAAGTTGCATGCAACAGTATACAATATCTGCATAAGCTAAGAAAATATATTAAACAAACCCCAAGAGCAAGTTCAGTAGGGTATCGATTTCTAACGAACCCAAGAACTACACATTTGTCTTTTGCAAACCAAAACATATTTAAGGCTATCTGACCACTTAATTAAGAAACCTAAATACCCTTGAGTAATCATTCTGTAAGTGTAAGGAAATTTATGTGTCATATCTAAAGCCTTGGCATATTGTCCCTATTGTACTCCAACCCATGAGTACTATCATTATATTAGCACCAAAGATTAATTCAATATTAAAATATCCAATTCAGCTCCAACAAGAGAATCCTTTTTCTACAACAAACTACCCACTTCCATTCAGGAACCCCATATTTAATATAACTAAGCTTGCAAATGATAAGATATTAAGTAGAGAACTTCCAAATACCTCTATCAAGTTTTAACTTCCAAAGAAGAAGGCATGTACAACCAATATAACTTGAGTGAAAATAAACAACCAACCTCACACTAGAATTCACGAGATCTCTAATTTCTAATTCGACTTACTAAGTAATTTACTTTGAAGGTGCATTAATACACTACGAGGGAAATCCACACTAGCTCCTTTGTGACTCACCACTTACTAAGAAACGAAACACTAAGATGCAAAAGAAAGATGGGCGCATTTAAATGCATAAGAAATACACATACACAAGGTTGACTCTACAATGACATTAAGCTATATGGAAACATATATGTTACCTTAATAGAATATGTGAGATATGAAACCTCCATTACTATGAGAAAGATGGCAGAAATTATGTCTTGTGACCAATCTTGTCCATTTTCTTCGACCAAACTCTGTAGAGCAAACGAAACATTCATGGAGTAAGGATTTCAAACACTAACAACTGACACAATAACATGCAAATAAATCGAACCGAAAGCCGATGAATTAGTACATGCCTAAACTCAACACTAAGGCTCAACAAAGTGGAGGATAGTCGGTTAGTCACCCTTGAAGTCTAAAATTTGCGCCCAACTAACCACTCACTCAAAAGGGAAAGGGAAATAATTTAAAGGCTGTGATTGTATCTTTACCATGGAGACGTCGGGAAATTGAAAAAACATCGGTAATTTAATTAGTGTCTATATGGCAAGAAGTGATCCAATATGGGAAGAAAATAAAATGAAGCCATATATGATGGAGGTATATAGAGTAGGCAATTGTTAGAGGCATAGAATAACAAAGAGGTTCTATTCACAGGGAAGATAAAGACATCTTTCAATAAAAAAAAAAGATAAAAATAGAACAAAATAACGGGACAAACCTGTCATTCTAATAATTTTTGAGGTTATTCATATTCCCAAATTCTATATATGTATGTCCTAAACTATGCTCAAACCAAGCCTCCGATCATAAAATTTTACTCTTAATGCAATTTTAAAAGGAATTGCCGATTAAAACATACTTTGAATACAATAATATACACCAATATATAGATCATAAAAATTATCAACTCGGATATTACTCTTTGAAACAAGTGTTACTCTGCCTATGATCTGGTTGAGTTATCGAGTCAATGTCACATCTAATCCCCATTTTAGTTGCTACTAATCCAGGCAATGAAGGACCATAACTTGCATCGAGGATTTCCACGAAACCGATTTTCTTGAACCTTTGTTTTATGACACCTCACAAAAACCTTATTTGAGAGTTCCCAAATCTCTTGGGAAACTTTTGAGATGCAACTACCAAGTTAAAATTAGAAGAAATTGGATTATGAAGTTTCAAGACTATCAAGTGTACCATGTCAATATAGACATTACCTACTATGTCCTAACTCACACCACCTAGTAACCTCCTTCAAACTTGGAGTCACTATATCAGCCATTGAGAGATGGCGAAAAGCTCCTCCTTGCAATACAGGTCTACAATGTTAGACTGTGAGCCCTGCACAACCTGAAAATGCACAAAAATGCTACTCATGTAGTTAATTTCTTGAAACAACACCTCTAGTTGTATTAAATGGATGGGTAAAGCAGTGGATCAGCTCTTTGCAGTCATGTTGACCCACTGGAAAGTAGAAAATAAAGCCACTTAATTGTTTAATAAGGGGTATATTCATTAGGATATTCATGGTGCCTTAGAGTCTTAGGTGCATATATAACATATAAACTGTCCAACATGGGGAAGACCAGCCAACACATGTTCAATTTATAGCCACAAAAGTATAAAATAAAATCAACCATCAAATGTTTATTAAGGGCGTATTCCTTGAGACTCTCATAACCTCGTAACATATAAACAGATTATCTTTGTCATGATTATAATGTTCTAATAATTCTCTTCACTGTTTTTATCTTTGTCATGATTATAATGTTCTAATAATTCTCTTCATTGTTTTTCCCTAACCGGAATATCACAAAAAAACCTCATTCATTTTGTTAAGGAAACAAAGTCATTAAAGTCTAATATACACATGATACATCAAAATAGCACAAAGAAGCTCTAACCCCAGCTGTTAAACCAATAAAGATTTAACTTTTTACGTCAAAGTTAGACTTAGTCGCAACAGGGAAACTATTGCAAAACCAGTAGACAAACACCCTTCAATAAGTAAACACTACAAATATGAGATAAAGGAAAAAGGAAAGGAATTTATAATCGAAAACACATGATAGTTTACTAAAAGTCTTCTCTCAATAATTTAAAAATCACTTGGAGAAAAATCACTCTTTAAAAAACCTTGGAACAAAAAATAAGAAATTAAACCACCGTATTACCAAATTTGAAGAACACGGATAGAAAAGAGAAACGAGAGGGAGCTTACCTAATCTATGCTTTGCAAATTGGGAATAGCCTTTAAGAATGCTTCTCCATGCCTAACAAGATGCGCCAACCTCCTGCTGAACTAGTTGCTCGATCGAGATCCGATTCTAATTCTGTGAAATCGAGATCGACGGATTTCCATTTCGGTCAATTAAGAGAGAGTTTACCAGGGAGCGATGAAATTCATTGTTCTAACTGTTAGCTAGGGTTTACAATGAGAGAGAGAGAATCAAAAGGGGGAGATGGGTGCCTACCCAAAAATTGCCCGCTTCTTTCTTGTAACTCCCGTATTTTTAAATACGTATTTTTTTGTATTTATTAATTATTTATTTATTTATTTTCAAAATTCGTCGGATTGGACTCGGGATACGTGGGCCTGGTTTTGGGCCCGAGTCGGTGTTGGGCTTGGGTTTCGGACCCAAGTATATAAACACATTTTTCTAGAGAATAGGGTTCATAAAGAATAAAATATATTAAAAATGGAGGTAGAGATGAAAAGCTGGATTTCTGGAGGGTGGAGCGCGACGGCTCGGACTCGGAGAAATTCATAGGAGCTGTTCATGCAGGTGAGTAGCTATTTTGCTATTTCACCGGGTTTTTCGTGTATCGGAGTATACCGACTAAGGTTTCAGCCTATTAATACTGTTCATTATACTGTTGTGTTGGACTTCGTGACATTTGTATTATTAAACTTTGTTATATTTCGGATTTTGTCATTTAAGTGTCGAAACTGTGTTAAAATTGGGTAAACTGTCGAAGCTTGGACAGAGCATCAATGGCGTCGCCCAAAACAGTATCGAAATCGTGTTTTTGACTTGTTGAACTTTCTGTATTTGTTGTTGGAGTTTGGTGGTGGACTGATGAGGGTCGAGTGGGGGCAGTGGAGCTTGGAGGCGTTAATGGCGCCAGTGTTTAGGTTGTGTTTTTGGTTTAAATTTGGTTGTTGTGTTTTGTGGTGATGTGGTGTGAGAATGGATGAGTGGGGGTTTGAGGGAGTACGGTGGTTGGGCTGTTGGGAGCCTTGAACAGCGCCAATGGCTTAACGTCCCATTACCGTGGTTCTTGGAGGTTTTGTTTTGATCGTTGTTTAAAATTGTTTAAACCGCTTTTTGTTGTAGGTGGGTTGGTTGAGTGATGTTTGGTGGTAGTGGGGATGGTTGGGGGTTGTCGATTGAAGCTCGAAGCTCCATCAATGGCGGCGACTAGATCCGCATCTAGTTTTGGCGATGTTGGATCTAAGGATTTGTGATTTTCGGTTTCATTAAAGTTGTATGGGTTGTTGAAATGAGTAAAACCGCGGGGTCAAAATGGGTGGTTGTGTAGAAGGTGTGGTGGCCGGATTTTTGGTGGTGGTGGAGGAGAAGAACTGCTGGAGGAAGGAGATGACCGGCTGGGCTTGGGCCTGGGTCGGTCTCTCTTGGGCTTAGTTAGTTTAAGTGGTTGGGCCGAAATGTTTTAGTGGCTTGGCCGAAATTTCGATGGAGGAACTCCGAAATTTCAGTTTTAGTTTTATGTGGGCCGAAATCTAATTTAAGTGGTTGGGCCCTTTTCTATTTGTTTTGAAATCTTTGGGCCGGAACTTGGTTATTTTGTTTGGGCCCTTTTTCCTATTAGTTGTTTAGGGGCCGGAACTTGGTTATTTTGTTTGGGCCCGATCTTATTTTGTTTTGCTTGGGCCGGTCCATATTAGTTTAAACTGTTTTGGACCCGTTTAATTAAGTTTTGTTTGGGCCTTCTCCCATTTGTTTTGGGGCCGGTTTAAGTTTAAGTTTTTGGACCGAACCACTTAACTGTTTTGGGCCAGTTTCTAATATTGCTTGGGGCAAGTCCATTGGACTCAAAATAGATCTATATGGGTCTTCCAATGTTTAGACTTTCGGGTTCTAAGGTTTGGGCTTGGCCAGTTGGGTCCGAACCGTTACCTTGGTCATGAGCCCATGAGCCATGCACCATTGACCTTAGCCATGAACCATGGCTATGACCATGAACCTGTCGAACATGGAAACGACAGTTTGACTTTGACGATGACAGTTTGACTTTGACCATGACCTGTTGACTTTGACCATGGCATGTTGACTTTGACCAGGCCATATTGACGTTGACTTTGACCATGACCTTTTGACTTTGACCGTTGACCTTTGACTGTGGAATGTTGATTTTTCCAGTTTTTCACATATTTGATTTATATGGACAAATATAGTAATAAAATATTTTCGATATTGTATAACTTGGTTTGTCATTATCTAATTTAGATTTCACCCACGATTTCTACAAACAAAGAGACTAGTATTTGGAAGATAAAACATATTATATTTTGGATTCGGATCTAGGGGATCCGAACCGTTTGATTGAATGGATAATCTTTTTCTTATTCGGACTCATTATCCCCGTTGAAATGGGTTTGGATCGATCGGTCGATTTTCAAACGCTTTATTTCATATATTATATGGACATATGTAGTAATAAAATGGACATATGTAGTAATAAAATGCTTTGTGGAAGCTTGTATATATTTGGTTGTCATTATCTAAGAAAGATTTGACATTGATGTTGTGTATTTTTGACACGTGACGATATTGAGAGGTTAGGAGACATTATATTCCTAATACGCTATAATAAAGATGTATGCGATACGTGGAAGCATTGTGACATGATATAATATGCTGGGATAGTTATATTAATGCAATATCTTAGAGAAATGTATATACACTCCATTATTTTATATGTGAGATGCTAATATAGTATTGGTAATATTTGCCCACGGAGTGTGGTGTAGTCTGAATAATATATTGGCACGTGAAAGAATGAAAGTGGTTATGAGATATAATTGAGATGTTTCTAAATATTATGGCTTAGTGCAATAAGGTAATTGACCTGCACGTGATATAGTGGAATGTTTATGAGTCATCAACGTATGACACCTGAATAAATTACATAACGAAAATCCTAGAACCTGACTACCACAACTCATGTGATTGGCCCCTTCCGGGCGTTTCATTAATCTGAATGGCCTTCGGGCGGTGACCCCTCCGCGTAATTCTAATAGTGGTTTGATTATTCCGTAAGAAATATTGAACGAGACACGCGATATTTTATGCCGAATAGTGGCATTACTTATATAATGGCTTCCGTGTGAGGATTTACACGGTGTCGCGGCATCCCGCCATTTCGTGGTGGTTACGCACGGAGTGGTACATTATATAAGGGGAGGCATGTGGATGTACATGTTCGGCGTTGGGTAGCGATTGTGGTAGCCAGGGAAACTAGGTAAGACATAGATACGACGTGATTTTAGGGACACACAAAGAAAGCTTTAATAATCTAATTATGGTAATATGTTGGTTAGTAGTTTAGTTAGAACCTAAGGCGCCTCGCGGAGGAACTAAATGCCTTATTTCTTATGCGTATGGTTTGTTGTGTGGTTAGTTGTTGGAAGTTAAGGCGCCTCAGTGGAGGAACTACCTGCCTTAATTATTATACTTAAAGATATTGTATTAGTCGTTGAAAGTCAAGGCACCTCGGTAGAGGAACTAACTGCCGTATGGATTGTGTATATATATGTATAATTATATGTTGTATTTTAGGGCTACTCACACCAAGATTTTTATAATCTCCGACCCGATTTGCATGTTTGCTTATCGGTGTGTTCATTGAACATAGTTGATAAGTTTTGATAGGTTTAGTGTTGAAGAAGAGTGGTTCTTTACTTGTGTTTTCGCGTTAGCGTTGCATCTCGTGATTTGTTTTGTTTTCCCTTGAGGTGATATAGAATTTCGGTATACAATGTTTTTGGTATTTTCATTTGTAAATTTTATTAAAGAGTTATTGAAAGGAGAGTTGTAACCTAATCTTATTTGTGAATCTTTGTCATGAAGAAGAATTTTGTTTAAGTTAAAATTTTTATTGGTTTTTATTATCTGCATATTTAAACTGTTTATGGGTTTTTGAGAGTTGAGAGTGCGTCACACCTCGGAGATCGAAGAGTCGGGGACAAATAATGTTTTTCCGACTCATTCGAAATTCAGTGTGTGTGATTTGGGTATCGAGCATTTGGTTAGCTTAGACTAGAGTGAGTCTAGGTGATTCTCGGATCGTGGTTTATGGGTAGTGTTTAAGAAGTTTTATTTTCAAAACTATTTCCGCTAGTTGTTTTATTTTTACAAAATGAAATGAGATATAAAAAAAAAAGAGAGTCAATATTTTTTTCTTGATTTGTTTGTACGTGTAATGTGTATATTTATATTAGTTACTCTTGTGGAGTGCATATGAAATGCTTTTATTTTTTCCTTATCATTTGAGGAGTGGGTATTTGTGTAATATGTTAATTATTAATGGATTTGATCAAAATGATGTGTGTTGTTATAATATTGTTTGATTGTTGGTGTTCATTTTCACATGGATTATGGATTAAGTACGACAATATGTCTGTGAACTTTGTATTTGAGTATTATGATAATTCAAGAAACAATAAGATATTTTGATCTATATTGAATGAGTTGTATTATCTGATGGCTTTGTGACGTACTGAGTAAAGAACTAATTGCCTCGGTGTGGGAGGAACTATCTCACTTCACTTTCATTAATTTTTAATGGATGAATAGTATTTTAAAGTATAAGAGATTAATCTGTTAGATGTGATTAATTATAAATAGAGGAAAATATATATATATATATATATATATATATATATATATATATATATATATATATATATATATATATATATAATAATAATAATAATAATAAAATATACATGTATTCGTTTTTGAGATGTGTATACTTGCATATACACGCGTATATTCTTTTTGAGATGTGTATACTTGCGTATACACATTTTTTATATTATTATATATAGGTGAACTATTACCATGCGTATATGATTGATTAATATGGTTAAATTAGTTTCACATGATTTTAGCATATTCAAGTATTTATTCTTACTTGTTTTGTTTCAGTCTATATGATTTTGATACATGAATATGAAAAAAAAAAAAAATTTATTTTTTTTGAATACGTGCTATATTTGATCCAGTTGCAAGCATGAATTAGGATTCAAGGGTGGTTTTAAAATTTAAATTTTCTGAGAGCATGACTAAAATAAATATAAAGTTTTATTATAGTATCAATGACATGAGATATGATATATTTATCTGGTATTTAAGTGACAGTAATAATTTGTTTTAATATAGACAGTTAAACTGTAATAGGTTTTGTAATGACATGAGGACCTATAGTATAGAATTAATTAAAATAATTAATACCAATGTTATCTTGTTTAAGTTTAATCAACGTGCATTCTTGTATAGGTTCTAAGTTAATAATCAACGTTTTTCCGTATAGCTTTACTTCCGAATCTCGGGACGAGATTCTTTTGAGATGTGTATAGTCAGATCAGTAACCTCCGTATTTTTTAAATAATGTATTTTTTTATTTATTAATTAATTATTTATTTATTTTCAAAATTCATTCGATTGGACTCGGGGATACGTGGGCCCGGTTTTGGGCCGAAGTCGGTGTTGGGCTTGGGTTTTGGACCAAGTATATAAACACATTTTTCTAGAGAATATGGTTCATAAAGAATAAAATATATTAAAAATGGAGGT
Organism: Coptis chinensis; assembly: GCF_015680905.1. NCBI lineage: Eukaryota > Viridiplantae > Streptophyta > Magnoliopsida > Ranunculales > Ranunculaceae > Coptis > Coptis chinensis. Next base: position 104,767,482 of record NC_141459.1, read on the forward strand.
AGAGATGAAAAGCCGGATTTCCGGAGGGTGGAGCCCACGGCTCTGGACCGGACGAGAAATTAGAGGAGTCGCCATCATGCAGGTGAGTAGCTATTTTGCTATTTCACCGGGTTTTTCGATGTATCGAGAAGTATACCGACTAAGGTTTCAACCTATTAATAATACCGCTCATTATAATCGTTTGTGTTGGACTTCGTGACATTTGTATTATTAAACTTTGTTATTTTTCGGATTTTGTCATTTAACCTGTCAAACCGTGTTAAAATTGGGTAAACCGTCGAAGCTTGACAAAGCATCAATGGCGTCGCCAAAACAATATCGAAATTGTGTTTTTGACTTGTTGAACTTTCGTATTTGTTGTTGGAGTTTGGTGGTGGACCCATGAGGGTCGAAAGAGGCGATGGAGCTTGGAGGCGTTAATGGCCGGTGTTTGAAATGTGTTTTTGGTTTAAATTTGGTTGTTGTGTTTTGTGGTGATGTGGTGTGAGAATGGATGAGTGGGGTTTGAGGAGTACGGTGGTTGGGCTGTTGGGAGCCTTGAACAAAGGCCAATGCCCGAACGTCCATTACCGTATTCGGAGGTTTTGTTTTGATGCGTTGTTTAAAATTGTTTAAACTGTTTTGTTGCGGTGGGTTGGTTGAGTGATGTTTGGTGGTAGTGGGGATGGTTGGGGGGTTGTCGATTGAAGCTCGAAGCTCCATCAATGGCGGCGGTACTAGATCCAGATCTAGTTTTGGCGATGTTGGATCTAAGGATTTGTGATTTTCGGTTTCATTAAAGTTGTATGGGTTGTTGAAATGAGTAAAACCGCGGGGTCAAAATGGGTGGTTGTGTAGAAGGTGTGGTGGCCGGATGTTTGGTGGTGGTGGAGGAGGAGAACTGCTGGAGGAAGGAGATGACCGGCTGGGCTTGGGCCTGGGTCGGTCTCTCTTGGGCTTAGTTAGTTTAAGTGGTTGGGCCGAAATGTTTTAGTGGCTTGGCCGAAATTTCGATGGAGGAACTCCGAAATTTCAGTTTTAGTTTTATGTGGGCCGAAATCTAATTTAAGTGGTTGGGCCCTTTTCTATTTGTTTTGAAATCTTTGGGCCGGAACTTGGTTATTTTGTTTGGGCCCGATCTTATTTTGTTTTGCTTGGGCCGGTCCATATTAATTGAAACTGTTTTGGACCCGTTTAATTAAGTTTTGTTTGGGCCTTCTCCCATTTGTTTTGGGGCCGGTTTCAGTTTAAGTTTTTGGACCGAACCACTTAACTGTTTTGGGCCAGTTTCTAATATTGCTTGGGGCAAGTCCATTGGACTCAAAATAGATCTATATGGGTCTTCCAATGTTTAGACTTTCAGGTTCTAAGGTTTGGGCTTGGCCAGTTGGGTCCGAACCGTTACCTTGGTCATGAGCCCATGAGCCATGCACCATTGACCTTAGCCATGAACCATGGCTATGACCATGAACCTGTCGAACATGGAAACGACAGTTTGACTTTGACGATGACAGTTTGACTTTGACCATGACCTGTTGACTTTGACCATGGCATGTTGACTTTGACTTTGACCAGGCCATATTGACGTTGACTTTGACCATGACCTTTTGACTTTGACCGTTGACCTTTGACTGTGGAATGTTGATTTTTCCAGTTTTTCACATATTTGATTTATATGGACAAATATAGTAATAAAATATTGTCGATATTGTATAACTTGGTTTGTCATTATCTAATTTAGATTTGACGTGAGTAGTGTGTAAAGCATATATATATTGGGCTTTGATTGTGGATATATAGGGCTGGAAATGGAGTGGGTTCGGGTCGGATCAGACTATATCTATGCCCAGATCCATTTTTTCAATACAAAACCAGATCCGGATCCATGACCCGAATGGATCCAAAATGGCATACCATATCCGAACCATTTATGTAAATGGGTTAATCGGATCCGAATTCGACCGACCAATTGCAAACCACAAGTTCTCAATCACCCACGTGTCTACAAACAAGAGAGACCTATTATTATTTGGAAGATATATTAACAAAATTTTATATTTTGGATTCGGATCTAGGAGGATCCGAACCGTTTAGAGTAAAACCATATTTGAATCCGAATTAAAAATGGATAATCCATATCCGACCCATTTGCTTATTCGGACTCATTATTAAGGTCCAAACCCGTTGAAATGGGTTTGGATCAGGTCAGATTCGGGTCAAAACCCGCACCATTTCCAGCCCTAATTGTGGACTTTTGACTGTCTAACTTTGCTACGTTTTATGTTGTATATTATATGGACATATGTAGTAATAAAATGCTGTGGAAGCTTGTATATATTTGGTTGTCATTATCTAAGAAAGATTTGACATTGATGTTGTGTATTTTTTGACACGTGACGATATTGAGAGGTTAGGAGACATTATATTCCTAATACGCTATAATAAAGATGTATGCGATACGTGGAAGCATTGTGACATGATATAATATGCTGGGATAGTTATATTAATGCAATATCTTGGAGAAATGTATATACACTCCATTATTTTATATGTGAGATGCTAATATAGTATTGGTGAATATTTGCCCACGGGAGTGTGGTGTAGTGCAATAATATATTGGCACGTGAAAGAATGAAAGTGGTTATGAGATATAATTGAGATGTTTCTAAATATTATGGCTTAGTGCAATAAGGTAATTGACCTGCACGTAATATAGTGGAATGTTTATGAGTCATCAACGTATGACACCTGAATAAATTACATAACGAAAATCCTAGAACCTGACTACCACAACTCATGTGATTGGCCCTTCTAGCGTTTCAGTTAATTTGAATGGCCTTCGGGCGGCCCTTCTGGCGTTTCAGTTAATCTGAATGGCCTTCGGGCGGCCCTCCTGGCGTAGCCGAATAGTGGCTTGATTATTCCGTTCGCAAATATTGGAACGAGACACGCGATATTTTATGCCGAATAGTGGCATTACTTATATAATGGCTTCCGTGTGAGGATTTACCTGGTGTGCGGCATCCCGCTCAGGGTGGTTCGTTACGCACGGAGTGGTACATTATATAAGGGGAGGCATGTGGATGTACATGTTCGGCGTTGGGTAGCGATTGTGGTAGCCAGGGAAACTAGGTAAGACATAAATACGACGTGATTTTAGGGACACACAAAGAAAGCCTTAATAATCTAATTATGGTAATATGTTGGTTAGTAGTTTAGTTAGAACCTAAGGCGCCTCGCGGAGGAACTAAATGCCTTATTTCTTATGCGTATGGTTTGTTGTGTGGTTAGTTGTTGGAAGTTAAGGCGCCTCAGTGGAAGAACTACCTGCCTTAATTATTATACTTAAAGATATTGTATTAGTCGTTGAAAGTCAAGGCGCCTCGGTAGAGGAACTAACTGCCGTATGGATTGTGTATATATATGTATAATTATATGTTGTATTTTAGGGCTACTCACACCAGCATTTTTTATAATACTGACCCGATTTGCATGTTTGCTTATCGGGTGTGTTCATTCAATGAACATAGTTGATAAGTTTTGATAGGTTTAGTGTTGAAGAAGAGTGGTTGCTGCTTGTGGTTTGCGTTAGCGTTGCATCTCAGGATTTGTTTTGTTTTCCCTTGAGGTGATATAGAATTTCAGTCTATACAATGTTTTTGGTATTTTCATTTGTAAATTTTATTAAAGAGTTACTAAAAGGAGAGTTGTAACCTAATCTTATTTGTGAATCTTTGTCATGAAGAAGAATTTTGTTTAAGTTAAAATTTTTATTGGTTTTTATTATCCGCATATTTAAACTGTTTATGGGTTTTTGAGAGTTGAGAGTGCGTCACACCTCGGAGATCGAAGAGTCGGGGACAAATAATGTTTTTTCCGAATTCTGTCGAAATTCGGGGTGTGACATTTCTTTTCTTTCCTTTTCGCTATTTCTTTAATTGGTTTATTACTTTACTCACGGATACAAACGTTATACAATACCGCACTAACCGTGACCAAGTTAATCAAAATTATTAAAATTATTATTTGCGATATTTTCTAACGATTGTTTTATTTACTAACGGATATTTCCGTGATAAAGCTGGTAACATATATAACCGTTACTGATGTAAAATTAGCACTGTTAGAAAATGGTAGTTTTGGTGTAGTGTACTCAAGGAAACTTGAAACTAAACCTTGCAACCAAATTAAGTAATGGTAGCAATACCTTGCTAAGAATGGTAGCAATATCATAAAGCTGACTACTCACTTAAAGTTATCTTCCCATTATATTTGTAATCTCACCATACAAGATACATGCCCACCTCTAAACAACATGCTACATCTAAACACTACTACAAAACCATGTTGTTAAGCACAAAAATTTCAAGAAAATGGTTAGAATGCTAAGAATTACACGCTAGTCCAACTAAAGGTGACAAAACATCGAAAAAAAAAAAAAAAAAAAAAAAAAAAAAAAAAGGATCCCTAATGGTTCTATCATGGACTTTACATTAGGTAAAGCTCACATTCTAATATCTATAAATTATGAAATACAGACACAATTGGTTATTAATATAGACAAACGAAAAAATGAAGGGAAGAAATTTACCTTAACAGAACATAAGATATAAATCTCTATGATTTGACAAAGATGGGCAGAAACTATTTTCTTGTCACTACTTTCTCAAATTTCTTCAAAACCTATCCAAAAGAGAGAACATTCAAACACGGTCAATGTAAAAATGCAACTAAGTCGAAACAAAATGGAACACATGAAACCAAAAACTAACAATATATAGTAAGGCCAACGAGAAGTGTGGTAAGATCTGCTGGTAAAAGGAAAAGAGCAACATGTATTAGATATAAGTACTAAAAGCCTTTTATATAAAAGGACTAAACGTATCCAATTGCCCCTTCCCTATAATTTATCCTTAATTAATGAAAGGGGAACCAAGTGTCATATCAGTGACATCTGAAATTGGTAAAAGATGCTAACAAGACCTATTCTTGTGTCCAACTCTAACAACCAGTTGTTTAGATTCATCCAGAAGCCCACAAACATATAAGATAGTTGCTTTAGAAAATATTATTCATTATTTATTTAAGTTTACTCCACGGTGCCCTTCCCTATAATTTATCCTTAATTAATGAAAGAGGAACCAAGTGTCATATCAGTGACATCTGAAATTAGTAAAAGATACTAACAATACCTATTCTTGTGTCCAAATCTAACAACCAGTTGTTGCCCCTATGTTTAGATTCATCCAGAAGCTCACAAACATATAAGATAGTTGCTTTAGAAAATATTATTCATTATTTATTCAAGTTTACTCCATGGTGAACTTAAATATAGCAAGCACGACACAAATGAAGGAATAAACAGCATATATCCACAATGATAAACCTAAATATAACAGTAATAACTTAAGTCAAAACTAAGTTGCAAGAGAGGCAAACTTCGGCTTAGGTCATTTCACTTGTTAAGGTTAGCCTTTTCAAATATATAAGTGAAGGAGAATGCTCAGTGACTAAGATTAAAGATCTCCACTTCATCAGATATAAGATTTATCCATAGGTATCACATCCCCCTCGGTAACATAAGTTTCCGGCTAAGTAAGAACTTTTCTTAATTTGCCAACCATATAAAAAAAAAGCAACAACAACCCTAACAAATCCATATAGAAATAGACACACACCTGGCAGCCGAGAACCCCAAAAAACTTGGATAGTCTTCTCATGATATTTTTACAATACCTGCAGGATCACAATGATTCTCTCACAATTGGTTCATAAATTGTGTATTTGAACAAAGACAACAATATATAAGAAACGTAAAATGACTACTTAACAATTAAATATACTTCTCCTTCAATCAAAATCGAAGACACCTTTAACTAGCTAACTGAATTTTAATTATCTACCAATATAAATGTCCCCATCAGGGCCATCACAACTAATTGGGTTTCCAATAAAACTACAAGAAAAACAAAATGAAGGAAAACTAGAATTGATACCGCAGGGCACAAACGGTTTCTTGACAATATAAGCAACTCTTTAAATGCACTCTTAACCTCCACAATTTAACAAGTCGACAACGATTATCCCTAGAAGAATCAAATAAATAGTCCTCATTTATACTACAACCTCAATCAGTAAAACATGAAGAAACATTCTTTTAGAACACAATAACAACTCCTGTTGTAAGCAACTCACTATTTCCTCCATTCATCTAAGGCACAAGGAAATTAAGGAGGGAAAAAAGTAGAAGATAAATCTACAATGGGTGAAATTAAATTATCAATACAGGCTATAACCAAAGTACTGGTTAATCAGAATGGCAACTCTGAGAGAAATAGCTAAAAGCGAAGCAACCCAAGTCAGTATCTCAGTTATCCCATGTACCCTTTCTTTAAATGGGTGACTACAAGAACCCATAATTAAAACTGTATAAGTTCCCATGGAAAACACGGAGTAAGAACATACCTAGAAAGACAACTCTAGCCAATCGAGAAAGCAAAGCAAGGGCAGGAATTTTCCATCAACCATTATCTTTTAAATCACTAAATTCCAAGCATAAAATACATATAGTTCCTTAAACCAGAGTAAACACAGGTACAAGCAAACATAAATTTTTCAAACACAGATATCCTTGATTTACAATTTTGAATAGCTATAACCATAATGGACAGCATACAAAAGGATGAAAGATACAAACAGAGACAGCTAGGTACTGAACGGTTAAACGACATGAACATTGTACCTTTGGAGGTTGCATCTCAAGGGATAAAGCACCACCACAATATTGCAGTACAGGTGAGTTACTAGAATTAATTGCTCAAGCTTGCTTTGCAGCTCTATGATCCATCCACACAATGATATTTCTCCGCATCATCACCACTCCAAGAAACTCAGAATGAGAGCCATCAAAGATCCACAAAATGATTGCAACCAAACGAAGTTGAACAATTTGAAGTGAAAAGAAACCGTAGATATTACGAAAAATAAATTTGTATTGAGTTGAGTTGAGAGAGAGACAGAGAGAGAGAAAGGAGCGAGAACGGTCGGGCTTTACCAGGTTTGTCTCCATCTTTTGAGTTCTCCCGAACCCTAACAACAGGAGAAGGAGAAAGAGAGCTACTGAACTTTTTTTTTTTCTGGGCCGACCGAATCGAAAGTTTGAAACACGATATTCCATTATCTTTTATATTTCGATATTTCATTGTTAGTGTTAGTTACGGAAGTAATTGTCACTTAAGGCCCTAAACAATTGTTAGCAAATAATTTAAGTTTTTTGTCCGATATTTAGTAACAAATATAGTAATAGGTTACAGATACAACCGTTAGTAAGCTTGTAACAGAAATATCCGTTACTGTTGTAAAATTCTGGATGTTACAAAATGCCTGTTATGGTGTAGTGCCAATTTGGGGAAAAAGTAACTCTAGAGGACACTATTTTTTGTGAGTAACTCACAAGGACAAATTTTGGGGAAAAGTAACTCACGAACCCACTATTTCAAAATTAGGAACCTTCAAGGACAAAATAAGTTGGCCCGGCCCTTTTACTTTTTTTTAAATGCCAGTTATATCCTTCCGTGAAAATAACCCTCAAGGACAAATGTCCCGGATTTAAAATAAATATTTTCCAATTTTACTCTTTCTGTCATTTTACTATGAACAATGAGTGTTCATACCTTCTGCTGGTGTGTATGAACAATGATTGTTCATATCCAAATAGGTGAATGTACCTTATACAATATATTGATGTATGAACATTGAATGTTCATACCAAAAGGACTATGAACATTCAATGTTCATACCCAAGGGACTATGAACATCGAATGTTCATACCCAAAGGACTATGAACATTCAAAGTTCATACCCAATCAATGTTCATACCCAAGGGACTATGAACATCGAATGTTCATACCCAAAGGACTGTAAATATTCAATGTTCATACCCAATCAATGTTCATACCCAAGGGACTATGAACATCGAATGTTCATACCCAAAGGACTATGAACATTCAATGTTCATACCCAATCAATGTTCATACCCAAAGAACTATGAACATCGAATGTTCATACCCAATCAATGTTCATACCCAAAGACTATGGACATTGAATGTTCATGTATGGACATTGAATGTTCATACCCAAAGGATTATGAACATTGAATGTTCATACCCAATCAATGTTCATACCCAAGGACTATGAACATTCAATGTTCATACTAAATACACCGGGTCGTTTCGTCTGGGGCGGGCCATTAATTATTTCACGTCAGGGGTATACTTGACATTTCATCTACCCGATCCGTTTTTTATTTCGCATCAAGAGTATACTTGACCTTTCATCTACCCGGTCCTTGTGAGTTACGAAAAAAAAAGGTGTCCTTGAGAGTTACTTTTTCGGCAGTTTTGTCCTTGAGAGTCACTCCCTGTTGAAAGATATACGTACATATGCACACGAGCTCGGGTTTTCAGTTTTTGATATTCTAACCCGAGCCCAACCCAAAATCGAGTCGGATTTTGATTTTACAAAACCAAGCCCGGACCACGGATCTGACATGTTAGCCAAAGACCAACAAAAGTCGAGTTTTAATCCATCAGGGGCTTGGGCTAACACGACCCAAGTTCCACTACTACTTAAGATTTATATAGTAAACTAGTAGCAATTATGATAATAGTAATATAATTAACTAGATCAACTTCATATTCATCTTATTTTGGTTTTTATAACTCTTCCATTGCAGAATTATTTGTCACGACTGAAGAGAAACGAGATAAAGCAGCATAAGATTGTCTGGAGATATTGAGAACCATAGAAGAACACGGTGGTCTTGGAGAGAAGAAATTTTTCGGAGGCGATGAGATTGGCCTAGCAGACTTGGTCTTGGGATTTTTAGCACAATGGGTTGGAGTGATAGAGGAAGTAGTAACAGTAAAGATTATGGAACCCCAACAGTTTCCACATTTGCAGGCATGGATAAAGAATTTCAAGGAAGTTCCAGTCATAAAAGAAAATCACTCATGAGGACATGCTACCCGTGTTCAAATGGCAAAGGGAGGCGATGATGGCAATGGTATCCGCATGATATATACTTGTGTCCTCTATGTGCACCAATCCCCAGGGAGATGCTATTAGCATCCCACGACACTTGTGTCCAATGTGTGCTTTCGTTGTTCTTCGTATGTTTGTTGTGTTCACTATTCACTGCTATATATTGCGCTAAATGTAACCACAAATAACAACTGTTCTCTATAGAAGTTGCGCTACATGTAACCATAAAATTGAGCTTGCCTTTCGAACACCTTTAAACCACTAATCCATTTTAGTAAATCATTTGTGGGAGACAGGCAGATAGTATCCTAAAGAAGCTATATTATTAGGTGTCTAATTGTCTATGCCAGCCATGACCTCCTGCCATGACTGGAGAAGCAATAAAAGATTGTTTGGAGATGCTAAGATTGTGGGCATTGAACAGAAGAAATTGTTCGGAGGTGATGAGATTGGGCTAGTGGACTTGGACTTGGACTTGGGAGTTTTAGCTCATTAGATTGGAGTGATAGAGGAGTGAAAGATTATGGAACCGCTTACTTCAAATGCGAAGGGAGAAAATCATACAAATGGCATCCGCATGAATGCATGATACTTGTTTTCTAATTCATATACGTGCACATAGGGAGATGCTACTAGCATCCTTATGAATCATATTGTCCTATGAGTTGCTCCTATTGTCAGTTTACTTGTTACTCTCCACATAATTGCTACTGCACTTCATAGTCACAAAAATCTCCGATTTTTTTAAAAAAACGTAAAAAGTTTCCAAATTGACTGGTTACCAAATTTCTAAATGAATAAACATTAAAAACGGTAAAAGTCTCCTAATTCTCGATGTTTACCAATTTTTAGCAATTTTTTCCGATTTTTAGCAAATTTCTAATATTTTTCCGCTTTCTATTCATTTATTTTAATATTTTATTTTCTGAAATGCAAATATTTGTAGGATATAACAAGACTTTACATATATATTTGCAAATTTTGAATTTGACATGCTCGAAGTAACCCTGATATGATGTACAATCACACACTGCATGCTATTTTATATTTTAATTATTTATAACTTTTCCGATTTTTTAAATGAATTTATACGAATTAACGATTTCATCCTTGCCGAATTAACAATGAATTATGAATTTGTGACTATGCTGCACTTCATGCAGTGGGCAAGATGTGTTTCGACAATTAGTACTATGAATAAGTGAATAAGCACGGAGTCCACGATTCATTGTGAAGTTGTTAATCATTTATAAGAACCGAATGTGTACTATCTATTGTGGCTAGTACAAACTCTGATCTCATTAGTAAAGTTGATTCTAGAAAAATCCCTATAAATCATTACTCCCTTTGGGTCGAATCATTTGTGTGGTTTAGTCAACCCGCAACCACCAGACAATCATCCCAATGTAAGTAGACATGTAATGCTTTCGATAAATACCTAAAGGAGGTAAACTAGCTAGTCACTAAACTCTCCCTAATTGAACTTTAAACATGTACAACTGCTACAATTATGGAGATCGATTGAGGGCCAGAAATGTCACAGATAAGTGATTGAAAATATATAAACTAAGTTACAAGGTCACAATGTGGAATCAGGACGAAGCCTTCAACTCCATGCCCTCTTCAAATGATGGGTGTTAAGCATTCACTCTAACTAAGGTAAGATGTAAGAACTTACGTACTGCTGCACTAAGGGACGTACATATGCGCCCCTTCTTGTAAAGTCTTGAATTATTATTAAGGGTATTTTTGTAAATTTCATATTAAATCTAGGGTCGTTTATGTAAATTGGTCATCGGGTTTATATTTCAAATGTACGTAACTTAAGGAAACTTAACTCCGACTCCTAAGCCCCGTTAGATAAGCAAATCTTATACGAAAATTTGACCAAAAATGTCGGTTAGCGGTTTTCTGCGTTCGAAGCTGGCACGAGTTAACAGCTTACACGCATGAGTGAGTTATTGTTATAGCCGGTGGTGAGATAGAATATAGAAGATTAAATGTAGCGGGATGGGCCGGAAAAATAATTACGACGCGACATCAAATGAGTTAGTGGTTAGGAGGAGTATTAGGACCTTAAGCTCAATTGGAATATATTGGGCTTGGGCCTAAATATATCGGCCCAAATATAACGAAAATCGCGAAACAGGAAAAACCAAAAAAATCGGCCCAAACCAAAATCGCCCAATTTCTTTTCTTCTTCCCCCAATTTCGCCAATACTGAAAACCTAAGAGAGAGAAAACTCCCTTCTCCCAAATTCAACCGATTCAACCCAAAATTCAAACACCCAATCCTTAGTAGCACTCAAATCAAGTGTGAAGCTTCGAAAATTCTTGGAGTTGCGTCGGGTTTTTCGCGAAAGGTTAGTGAATTTCGCCTACAGTAAATAGTTTGAACTCGATTTCATTCTATTTGGTTGTATTGATGAAGGATATTGAACGGGGTGTGTGATAATTCGACAGTAGCTATTTGGAGAGGTGATGGCTTAACGAAATCAACCGAGAAGAAAGCTAAATGAAGCATTCTTACTGATTTGGTAAGAGATTTTGATATTCTCTAGTTCTATACTCTGTTTGATGAAGTTATTATGGTTGGAGTGTTGAAATTTGGATGGGATTGTGATGTATTGGAAAAAAAAATAATAATAATTGAAATTGGTTGTTGAATGTCGGCAGTAGTTTGTTTGGAGAAGATTGAGTTGAGCGATATCGGTGGAGCAGCTAGCTAGGGAGCTGTTCTTACTGACTCGGTAAGAATTATCTATATTCACTTTATTTTAGAGAAGTTATGTTAGTTTAAACTTGTTTAGGATTTGATTGAGTAATGCACGATTGATAAAGAACACGACAGTAATCGTTGTTAGATTTAATATGAATCGAAGGGCGTAGGATTGGTTGTAGTTGAAATTTGGACTTGGAATTGGGATGTGATAGGATTGGCGTCGATATGAGGGCCTGCCATGGCCCGAAATAGCCGTAGAGACCGTCAGAGTAACAGTGCCAGAAATGGCATGTAGCTCTGTTAACGGTAGTTAGATGAAAATTTATCCGAAACCCAATTCTTAACGTCGAGATTTCTTCTCGGCTTACACTAGTTAAGAATTCCTCATTGTTCGATCAATTCTAACAACCGACGTATATGTATATGCTGTTATAGGAGTGAATTCGAGTTGATTCGGTTAAGCGGGCTCGATTTGGTTAAGTGGGCTTGAGGAGAAGGAGCTTGCTAAGGTAGGAACCTACATACCAATATATGGTCTGCTTATTTTCATGCATGATTTGAATTGTTTAAATTGGAAATAGATAGTTGCGTATCAACCATGCATGTATATATGATATTCATGTTTTGCACTGTATTTCCTCGCTATAAACTATATTTATAGATAGCTTTAAATGTGAAATGGGTTTTGTAAAATCGGGGGCGGGGATTTGTTTTCTTGGTTAAAAGAGTAAAACCGGTTTTGGGAAGGGTTCTCGTCTCTTGTTTCAGAATGAGGCGAGAGATAGATTTTATAATCTTGGGTAAGGATTACCCGGTTGTTTGTAAATATGTATGAGGTTCGGATTGTCCCCTGATAGAGTTTACGTTGTTATTTACGATGATTAGCGTTTAGGAATCATCGGTTGTCATTTACTATGACTGGTCCGTTTGGGAGTCATAGGTTGTATGTGATCGATGGGGGAAATCTAGGAACTCACACATACAGGACCAACAGTTTTAAAAGAAAAATTAAATATGTATCTATAGTATTTGGAAAACAATCGGTAATACGAGTATATATATAGATATTACTATGCTTATCACGAGGGGATTTAGAAAAGGAATTGTGAATTCCTATAAAGAAGGAACTGTTGTCGCAATTCCGGAGACGGCAGTTCGCTCTAGGATTCCAACTGTGGTGTACACCTTTCGAGGTGGTGGGCCACCTTTAAAGGGATGCATCACTGGATGTAGTCCGGGAATTCCTTTTCTACTTTTCTAGATAACCATGCTTGTACGTGTCACGCTGTATGGTGATTAGCTTGTGTGGGGTTACATGCTAACTCGATAAGGTTTAGACGCGAGGAGTGAGAGTTTAGTCCACTCCTGGATGTGTGTCAGGATCCTGAGCAGCCTGCAGTCGTCGAACGGTTGACCACCGTAAGTTAGGTGACAACCCGTATGGGAGTCGTGGGTCCACGGGGGCCCACCGAGCCCTAAAAGCTTTGGGGATTTTGTGTGTGCAACACAACAACGACATTTCAGCTCCTCGCCGGTAAAATCGGGGAAAACAACGGTGCATGGTTCACACCGGAAAGTATTGAACCGAGATTGCCTGGTGGATCATTTGAGTACCCGTCGTTACCCTCACCATTCTAATAGGATCGTGCCCCAATAGTTGTATGATGATTGTGAAAAACTATATTTTGTATATCAATGAAGCATGTTGAGATGATTTCTGCTAGTTAGTGATGTATATATATAGTCACGATATTTGAATACTTTTATGAAAACCCTGCATGTTTTAAATGTTTTCTATAAGTAACTATTTATTGGCTATGTGTGTTTCTACTGGGCATAGTTGTTTGCTCATCCTACTTACCATTTCAGACGAGCCAGTTGCGGAGGAGGTTTTTCCTAACCCTAGTGATGACGGTTATGGTGATTTGGGAGGATTTTCTTATGCTTGACGAGGACAGAGTCAAGTTCATACTTTTGGTTATATAGAGATAGTCTAGTCATTTTGGTTGTATATATATAGAGCTCCGCTCATTTTGATGTATTTATTTGATGTATTGAAGTGTAGTTCATCATAAACATTTTGGGATATGTATATGGGCATCACAGTGGTGTATAGGGTGAAGATTTTGTATATATATGGTTGTTGGAAGGGTATTATGAAATGTCCAGGTTTATGACAGGTTTTAGGGTTTACGAATGTCGATTAAACAAAGGAAACTCTGCCGAAATTTCGGTAAAATTGGGATGGGTGTCAGCCTCGAGATTCACTCCTAGCCCTCGGGATGTGTGTTGGGTCTCGGGGCGTGACACTTCTCTTGTAATCTAGCCTAAAAGAAGTGAAGAAATAAACAATTGTTCTTACGGACTTGATAACAGGAATCGCTGGTTAGGAAAAGTGCAGTTCAATACAAAAGATAGAATATTCAGGGACAGACTTACAGGTAGGGTTGGTCATCAAGCTACCCGAGTCGGGTTTTACTATACTCGAGCTCAACTCACATGTAGAAGCTCGACTCGAACTCGCCTTCGAGCTTAATATTGAAGCTCAAGCTCAACTCGTCTAGTTCTACTAATAGCTCGAGCTTGACTCATTTTACACTTCAAACTCAAGCTCAGGTTCGAACTCGGGTTTAGTTATGCTCGTTTGAACTCGAACTCGGAAAAAATGTATATATATAAAATATTAAAACTAGTATAAAATGTAAATTATAGTTGGATATAAAGTATAAAATGGCGTATAAATTATAAATTATATACTACGTATGGGCTTTTAAAACGACTAGCTCGCGAGTAGCTCGAACTACTCGCTATCTATAATGAGCTTTAAATTAAGCTCAAGCTCAACTCATACTTTTGTGCGGACGAATTTGAGTCGAGCCGAGCTCAAGTTACTCATGAACAGCTCGACTCGATGACCAGCCATACTTACAGGCAGACCCCTACCTGTAGCATCAAACTGCAAAGACTTACAGGCCTCCAATCCCTAAGAGTATCATCATGAAAGAAGGTTCCTGACTACAAAGCAACAAGGTTTGTAGTCACCCACAAAGCAATCATGTAATAAACCCACTGGGGTCCACGCAACAAAGATAAAAGCACCACATAAACAACTATCACTCTCCAAGCAAAAGTCGATCCCTTAGGAAATGCAGGATGGTCTTTTCTTTGGTGCTTCTATGCTTTTTCGAAGTCAGAGAAGAAACTCCAACCCATAACAAGCATATGAGAATCCAATAATGTCATCGAAAATCTCCTTACAGTATCTATCAACGGGTTTTTTATTATATTTGGCCTTGGAACTTGCTTCATTATACCTACGCAGGGCTTATTTGACCAGGTGACCGCTCCCTAACCATTGAAGAGAGCATTCAAAGATGCTCTCTTCGGACTTACTTCACCAAATCGCTCTCTAACATTGGAGAGTGCTATTTAGAGCTAGCTGCTCTCTTCGGCTTACTCACTGTAGTAAAATCCCCAGTAGCCGGGGACTTCTCTCCCGAGAGGGGTCTTTCTCGTTCTCAAGTAAAACCTCTATTCGGCCTCACAAAGTTGTGGGCTGTTGGCAGCAGGGATTATTAGCACTATGCATATTAACATCTTGCTGAATCAAATCCATACCTACATCCTATTGTTGTAAAGATCAAGGTACAATCTCTATCTCAGGCCTCTGGTGTGCCACACATCTTCTAGGAAAACTCCTCCTATTGCTCTTTGTCAGAAATCTAAAAGGCCTCCTCACCTCATCCATAATATAGCTGGCTCTCCAATTCCACCAACTGTGGTATTTCAAGAATCTGTTTGCTTTCTTTGGGCACCCATCTTTCTCTGTTGGGCACTTTGCTTCAAACTGAGTGCCCAAATGTGCTACTATTCTTGCAAGAACTTGCAATGCAAGGGCATTCAATCCCCACCTGCCTCTATCCAAATTCACTTTCACAGAAGTATGAAATATATACTCGAAGTCCACTTCCATGCAAGCATTTGCGAAAGAAAGTCTCCCTTTCATAGCTGTGGCTTCATCTAGGCAGGTTGGATTACCCAGTAAGCTAGTAACATGGCTAATCCCCTTCTCTGCCCAAAGCTACTTTGAAAAATCAAGCTTCATCCATATTGGTATCCATTTAATCTTTTCTCTTATGCTGTTCAACCACTTCAGACCACGGACGTATTACAAAAAGTCAAAAACTCTTGCAGCAATAGGTTCGACCATTTTCCAAAACCATTTGTATATCCTCATCGTTGATAAACATGACGTAGAAAGATCCTTATCTGCACTTCCCTTGGTTTTCCATTGCTTTTGGAGCACATTTATCACAAAAGGGTAAGGTAATATTCATTCGACGAAAAATATGACCAATTTTATAAAGGAATTGCTTTGTACTTTTGTAGCAATGTAGCATCTCTCCAATTGAATACTTTTGTTAATTTTTGGAGAATCTTTTATTGATGTCAGCAATGACATCGTACAAGAAGGTTCGCATCACAAATAGTAGTTTATACGCAGGGGAGATGCACCTAGTTCAACTTCTTTGAAAATGGTTTCTTGATGCAGATGCCAATTAATAAATGGACATTTGCACAGAGAGTGGTTCCATAACCATTGACTATGGAGTCTTAATGCCTAAGGCAGAGACTTCATCTGATTACTATAACTTTTATGAATGGACATCTGCACTGAGACTACACTTTCGTAAGACCATAACCATCTCTTCAAAATGGAAGAAGTGACGCTATTCGGAAGAGAGCCTAGTCCTTTTACTTACAGAGTGATATGGGCATTAAAATTGAAGGGTATAGATTACACATACATAAATGAGGATTTTACAAACAAGAGTGCCTTGCTTTTGAAGTATAACCCAGTTTATCAGAAAGTTCCAGTTCTTGTTCATGGTGGAAAAGCAATTGCAGAGTCTGTTGTTATACTTGAATACATTGATGAGACATGGCCAGAAAATCCACTGCTGCCAAAAGATTCCTATGAGAGATCTGTCGCTCGATTTTGGGCCAAGTACTTCGAGGATAAGGTAATACTGTTGATCGTTGATTTTTTTTTTTTTTTTTTTTTTTGAAAATTACAACCATTCTACTAATCAAATTGGTCTTCTAAATATTTAGATCATCCATTTAATTACTAGTACTAGTAAGTAATAGCTTGACGTCCAACGTCCAAGGCAGTTAATTAAATACACCCAACAAGATAGCCTGACTGGTAAGGAAGGGTGTTGGTGTGTCCCCGACTGGCCTGGGTGGTGGCCTCTAGGCTGGGACTGGTTCCAACCACTCCATAACACACACATCCCCTCAGTGGTCAGCGACGCTGCTGCCATGAACCCAAACAAAAAAAACAAACAAACAAACAGTTAATTAAATTGTGAAAAATCCAAATCTTATAAAGATTTATCGAAATTATGGAAAGTTTAGTCAACTGATTAAATCCAGTTAATAGTTGATGCAATATGCAGATACACGAGTTCACTTAACGACTTTTTAATTTACGTCGATACAATAAATTAGTAGCAATGATCGTACAACTAGACTGTCATTTGTGAGAGGGAGAATGTAAAGAACTACTCCCTTCTGCAACTTCTTACTCATCTTATTAATTATTTTGGTTTTTAGAACTCTTCCATTGCTGAATTATTTGTCACGACTGGAGAGAATCGAGATAAAGCAGCAAAAGATTGTTTGGAGATGCTGAAAACTATAGAAGAACACGGTGGTCTTGGAGAGAAGATATTTTTCGGAGGTGATAAGATTGGCCTAGCAGACTTAGTCTTCGGATTTTTAGCACAATGGTTTGGAGTGATAGAGGAAGTAGTAGGAGTAAAGATTATGGAACCCCAAGAGTTTCCACGTTTGCAGGCATGGATAAAGAATTTCAAGGAAGTTCCAGTCATCAAAGAAAACCTACCTGATCATGAAACAATAGTACCCATGTTCAAATGGCGAAGAGAGATGCTGATGGCAATGACATCCGCATGAGATATACTTGGGGTCCTTCATGTGCACCAATTCGGAGGGAGATGCTATTAACCTCCCACGATAATTGTGTCCAATGTGTGCTTTCATTTTTACTTTTTCCGTTATGCTCCAGTTTACTGCTATATAATGCGTGTTATAGCCTACATTGTACAGTGAGCAGGACACCATGTTGATTTTTATTGTATTGCTAATAATTACAATAGTTTTTTAGATTTCCACTCCCAGCAACTTTGTCAATTAGACTTCCACCCCTAATTATTTTATTATTAGACTTCCACCCCCAATTTCACAGCATGACCAAATCAGCCCGCTTTGACGTGATGTCATCCGATTAGTGCATGTGCAATGTCAATTCTACCCCTATAGTTTTTTAGATTTCCACCCCTAGCAACTTTGCCAATTAGACTTCCACCCTCAGTTCTTCCATTATTAGACTTCCACCCCCAACAACTTTGCCAATTAGACTTCCACCCTCAGTTCTTCCATTATTAGACTTCCACCCCCAATTTCACAGTCACAGTCTTCCATGAAACCAATTCAAGAGTTATAAGAAGTGTGACAGTTGGTGGCACAGCGCCTTCAGCACTCGACCCATCTCCCCAAAGCCATCTAAAAGTACAAAAATGCAATGTAAGTGACAGGTTCCACAATCTGTACAAGTCAGTGATTTCCATTTCAAGCAAACTTACACTGTGGCTTTCACTGTCAGGAGAACCTTTTCTCCCTTCTTCATTGTCTTTACAGCTTTCAAGAGTGCTGGGCAGAAATAACCTGGTTACAAAGGCAAAACATGCAGATCCTGTTAGAGAAGTTGCAACAAAGATAACCAACTAGTATTCACCCTAAAGTAAGGTACAAAACTCCCACCATCACCAATGGTAAACTCCATCCAATGGCAGAGCCGGGGGCCTAGGGTACACCATGGCGTACCCTCACTTTTTAGAAAAAAAATATATATACTTTCCTCAATACCCAAAAAACTTATGCGAAACTTGCAAGTTTTAACTTAAACTTTCTTCTGTACAACATTCCATCAATTTTTATGTATAAATGTATGTTAGAAAATCTAGATAAACAATTACCCATTTATATTTGTTCCATAACCCATAACTCATTAGATTCATCTCTACCCAAAAACACATCATCTCAAACCCAAATTTCACAGTAGATTACCTCATAAATTCATGTGGTTTATCCATAGAATCAGCTATCAAAACTTCCAAAAAAAACGTACTAAAAAAAATCACAACTAAACCTGACGCAGCCTCTCTCTCTCTCTCAAACCTATGGTCTCACTAATGTCCACATCTTAAAGACCATTGACAATCACCTCTTAGTATTCTTTTCTAATCATGATAAAATTCTAGAATCCAAGCTGAAGTTTTTCAGCAACCTCAGCATTACTGGACTCAATCTTGGAAAATTTATCTCGTCCAACGAATTGTCTTGTCAAGGAGTTTAGAGAAACAAATTATTCCTTTGGTCAATTTTCCTTAGGAGTCTACTTCACACAAATGAAAGCATTGCCTACATGCTCAAGAAGGGGAGTTGGCTGCTCCATGAGGCAGAAGCGAGAATGGGACAGAACATAGCAAGCCTAAGAAAACACCATGGTGTACCGGCCAGAATCAAATATATTATAGTTCACAATGATTAGATTCTTTATTTCTTTTTTAATACACTTATTTATTACTACCTTTTTATATGATTTTATATTATTAGTTAAAAAAAATGAGTTTTTTTTTTTTTTTGTATGCTTGCTGTCGGGGTTGGCTCACCCTCACTCAATTTCCTGGCTCCACCACTGACTCCATAGTCCATCCCTTTAGATTTAAAACCACTGTACCATCCTCAAGCTGAGCTTCATATTTAATTGCAAAATGGACAAAAGAGAAGCAGGAAACATAACCAAGCACTTCCATCTCACGAAAATCAACTAAATGATGCAATATGCAGGTCAATAACAAACCAAACAAATACCCTTTGAATGACGAGTTTTTGTAAACATCCCATAACAAGTTCTTGCAGTTGATCGCACCTGCAAAGTTTCATTTCCCACTAGGTTTATATTAACTGACAAACTACAACATCTACTTTTCCCAGTAAATAATTGCCACAAATAAATTATTCATCAACATCTTTTCTACCGTAAACGTAAAAGAAGATGTAATAGTAATTTTTAAATACATAATTAAGTCAATAGCTAAACACCAAGGAAGCAAAAAACAACCAACTATAGACAAAAACACTTGTCTTTACTTATTTTACGTAGGTAAAGCTTCACTAACTGATGAATTCACCTTAAATTATCAGGATCTTTATTTCTAACTAACTTCTACTAAGAAAACGTGTTAAAAAATGACCCACATGCAAAAGTAAAAAAATAAATGAATGAAAGGCTTTATGACGACAAACTTGAAAAGAACTTGAAAGCAAGATGACAATGTCAGCAGAAATAGTAGCAGAATTTGTCCAAGAAAAGGTGAAGTTACTAGAATGAACATTTGAGCACATGCCTAAAAATCTCCCAGAAGCTCCTTCGATAATAAGCACAACAGATGGCAAGCCTACAGAGAGAAACCCAACCAAAGATAAAAAGGTTTATTATTAATTGAAAAAATAAATAATTAATGAATACTAAAATGAAGAAAAAGGGAAGGACCTCTTCTTCTCGTTCAATTGGACTTCTGTAAAACACGAAATCTTCTTCATGTTTTCATTCAATTGTGTAATGAAAAATGAAAAATGAATTTTCCGCCAGATGAACTAATAAGTCAGTTTCTGCTTTTAATATCTTCACCATCAATGAGGATGTTGGGAATGTGGGTTAAGATGCTCCAGTCCTCCTCTCGATAATAATAGGGTAGTTGTCTCCAGTTGTAGATTTGCAATTCGCGAGGGCAGTTGTAGATTTGCAATTCGCGAAGCATGGTGAGTGGTTTCAACTCCTCTGGCTTGAAATCAAGGTATTTGCATGAATAAAAACTCAATTGTTGAAGTGATGTGAGTTGGTTTAATCCTTGGGGGAGAGAGAAATGCGGAAGAGAATAGATAAAAAGAGACTTGAGGTTGTTGTTGTGGGTGAGGGACATTAACGATTTTGAAAGAACACCTACATCGTACAATAATACCAGACTTTCAAGCCGAGGAGGAAAAAGGTAGTGCGGTTCCACCTTCAAATTTGGGCAATAATAAAGGCGCAAGTATGTAATATTGGACATCATCCAAGTAGAAGGGAGCGTGGAGCCAACATAGTGTTCTATTTCCAATCGTTCCAAGGTTTCTTTATCTGGTTCCAGATTTTCAAGAACACCTTCCATCCTTCGTATGTACTCTTCACTGCTGACGTGTCTAATATCTCGTGGATATACCTCATCTCCGAAATTCAACAGTAATGCTGAAATGTTTTTCTTTTTCTGCAATTCTGCCTGCTTGGCCTCATTCACACTTTTTACATGTCTTAACCCCGTAATAGATAGGCTTCCTTTTAGAAAATTGAGATTTCCTAGTTCCCCAATCACAGACCCTTTGCTGCTTCCATCACTCACAACAAACTTACTTAATGTTCGAAGCTGCCTCAATCTCTCAATGCCTCCTCGCGGATAATACTTTAGAGAAGAAGTGAGTTCAACTTCCAGATGTCTTAGGTTAGAAAGTTCCACAAATCCTTCTGGCAGTTTGCAAAGATTAAGACAACGGTTAAGCTTCAATGTTTGCAAATTAACTAGACTTCTTAGTGTCTCAGGCAATTCCTTCAATCTTGTATTTGACAAATCAAGGTACCGAAGATGTAATAATCTACTCACTTCACTTGGAAGTACTTCCAGGACAGAAGTTCGTGCACTCAAGTCTAAGGTCCTAAGACATGTCAACTGGTGTAATGCAGAAGGTACCGACCTGGGTGGTATTCCTACCAATAGCGTGCGTAACTTCTTCGCTTCATAGATAGATGGATTCTCTACATCACCAACTGTCAAATGACGAATCTTGTGACTGCTAATTTTCTCATTATTCACCAAAACAGAGCAATCAGTTTTTGTGAGGAACCCGGCAAAGTCATGTACGAGATCATGCATCTTGCATTCAACAATGTTTCCATCATCGTCTTTCTTAAAATCTTGGAAGAATGAACGCATCGTCAGAGCATCAAAATACTCTACACCAACCCTCTCTAGCTCTCTTGCTCCATCAGAGCCGAGATAACCTTGAGCCATCCATAGCTTCACCAACTGGTCCTTCTTCATGTTGTGGTCTTTCGGAAAGATTGCATTAAGATAAAAGCATTGTTTCAAAACTGGACGGCAAAGCGTGATAGCTCAACAAAAGAGCGGTAAAAACCCTTTTTCTTGTGTTTTCCAAACGCCACTTTTTAATACATCCGTCCAATCTTCTTTTGCTGCTCGTTTGAATCGCATTAGACTTGCTAATGTCTTGACAAACTAGTGGAACACCTTTGCATTTCTTTGCAATTTCTTGTCCAATTCCCTTCAATCTTTCCCCGCTCTTGTTGTGTTCTTCCCCAAAAGCTATATGTCCGAATAAGTCCCAACAGCCATCGTCGGACAACCGCAAGCCCTTGTGTATATAAATTGAACCGATCATTGTTGCAATCGCCTTCGTTACGTGTGGTGACGATGATTTTGCTTCCTCGCTCACCACCATTGAGAGATAGCTTCAATGGCTCCCAAAGACCGGAATCTTCAGTCCAAACATCATCTAGCACGAGCAAAAACCGCTTTCCCTTTACTGAGTTGCACAAATGCTGATGTAAAAGATCCCACCCAACTACATTTTCTGGTAGCTTCTCTCTAGTAGCGTGTGCAATGATTTCTCTGGCAATCCTTTCACGATCAAAAGGTTCAGAAACGCAAACCCATATTTTCAGCTCAAAAGTGGTTGCTATAGTTCCTTCGTTATACACTAGCTGCGCAAGAGTTGTCTTACCGAACCCGCCAGTTCCAACTATTGACAAGATAGGGATATGGACCTGAGTTTCTTGTTGACTAGTCTCACATAGCAGCATGCTAAGTATCTGTTGTTTGTCAAGATCCCGACCGAATACCTCTGATACATCCACAACAGAGCTAGTGAATTGTGGAGGTTGTTGAGGTTCCGCGTGACTATGACTCGGAAGGAGGTGTAGTTGGTCCTTGTTGGTGAGAGCAACCTCAGCAAGTCTTTCTCTTATGTCCTTAATCCTATGAGCAATATCATAGCGTGCACCACCATGTTTCAAGCAAGCACACGGAGATAACAAGTAGGAACACATCTTGTTGGCAACGTGAGAGCCGTCAGCAATAAATCCCTCTATTCGTGAGATGAGAATCCGTGTGTTCCATTCGTCCAATACATCATCTGCATCATACATCACATCTTTGAGATCTTCCAACCAAATCTTTACTGCATTTTCATGTATTTCCTTCTTTTCAGCATCTTCAAGCACCGCTTTGATCAGAGTGAGCTTAGGCTCCAGTTTTTTTACTTCTTTACGAACGCCAACCACTAACCGCACCTCCTGTTCAAGTTCTTTTCCAATGACTGAGGCCAACTGGTCTATGACAGCAGAAACTATTGCTTCAGCCATATTTCTTTTTCTTTTTTGAATCAAGGAGATACAAAAAGCTTAGGGAAGGAAGACGAAATCAAGGAGAGATACAATGGGGCTCGAATGAATTATTGATGTTAGGTTGTGGAAAAGTGGATATTTTTTGTTGTGGAGGAACCGAATGTTTAAAGCCAAATGAATTATTCATTTCTCTCTTCACAAGCAATAATGACTTCAACTCCACTTGAACTTATAAACAACTAACACCTCTTAAACCCCACAACCTCAACTTTTCACAAGAACAGAATCTCATTCCCTTCTTCTCATGATCCGAAACTTCGCAGTATCCCTTGCACTGACGTTTCCTTCGCTAAAAGGTACTTCAAAGTATATATTCCATTCCTTTCCTCAATTTTGCATAACCCCTTTTGATAAATGATTAAAAATGTATTCTTTTCTTGTTAATAGAGAAAATAGATGAATCCCACACTTAAAAGTCACATGCGAATTCATGGAGGACAAACTTTGTCTTACTTACTGTTTTCTGTTTGCTTAAAGTGTTAATAGTAGTTAGATAATGCCCGTAGTATTGTCTTTTTTATACATGGTTCCTAATGCTAATAAGAAATTAAATATGATGCTACAAAGAATCTAAGAGAATAAAACCGATCTCTTAAAACATGGAGGTGTCGCCTTGAGGCAGTCTAATATTCACTACTAATTCTCCATCTATTATTAAGAATGCAATAAAGGGTAGTAATCTTAAAAAATATGTCGGCTGTATGTCTGTAATAGTTTTCTATATTGTTTATCAAGAATGCAATATAGACTGATGCCTCCAACTTTTAATAGGCCTACATTACAGCATGTGAGCACGCGATTGAGTAATGAACTATGAACTTACAAATCAAGAGTAAGAACATGTTTCTAAATTACATATCATGTAACTTAATTGGCACAAGTTTACTTGGCAGAAATGTATACACCCAAAAATTCAGCACTTGCATGGAAATTGATGAATGACTTGTGCAGCCACTGTAAGAGAAGGTTCAGAGAAGAGGAATTGCTCTAGTTTCTAGGTGTTGCGTGCAAAAAGAAATCTGAAAGCCTACATCATATACTCTGGTCATGTCCTTTTGCTAAACAGCTATGGAGGTGGACAACAAGTAGGTTCAAGAAGAGATACAACATTCAGAACTTTCAGAGTGCCATGGGGGCAATACAAAATAGGAGTACAATACTGAAGAAGTTATGGCAGGCTACTATTATTGGAGGCATGGTGAGCTTATGGCTGCATAGGAACAAGGTGCACTTTGAAGACTGTAACAACATCCTAAATTTCTGTCAGAGCTATGTGAGAAGGCAACTAATATGTGCAGGACATCTGTCAAAAGACTACATGAGGATACAAGACATTGAGGTACTAAAATCTGGGGTGTGAAAGCTTGTTTTAGATTCATTACCTTCCTATTGACAGCCATCATCAAAAGTTGAGAATCAGGTTCAATAACAACCTGGAAGTGCAATTGGTGGACAATATTTAAACCTCCAAGTAACAGAGTTGTACAAGAACATGGCAGAGAAAATTGATCAGAAACAAGGTGGCGTGCAGCGTGCTTGTGCAATATAAGCAGTGAAAGAAAAGAGACATAAAAAGACATGAGGGATGAGAAGAGATCCTAATAAATGTGCTTCTTAAGGGGTTGTGCAGGCTTAGGAGGGATGATAAGGCCAAACAGTAAGGTACTCTGATCCTTGCGTCGTTCTTGCCGAAGACCTTGGGAGGCTATTCAGGGCCCGTAGGGATGATAAAACCAAGAAGTAACTGGCGCTGTGATCCTCATAACACGTTTGATTCAATCACAGTAACTAAGCATAAAACCTAAGATTGTGGATCAAGATGTACAGAAATAAAGAGGGAAACGATATAAATACCACAATTTCCCAGGATGCATTTGAGCCATGTATGCACCAGTATCAACAATGCACAGTTTTAGTTTAAACTTTAAATTGCGTGTACATCACAGTACATTTGTACTGCTCATAGCATATTTATGATCAAAGTATCAAAAAATAAGGGATTATGATGAGAAGATCAATGTACAATTTTTGATAATGACAAAAATAAAAACAAAAATACACTTAAGTAAACATGAGTACGTGAGTTGAACAAGATGTTTCAAAACAACTTACCTTCCTCACTCCAATCATCTTCATTTTGATCTTTCTATCTGAGACACTAAGTGACCGCAAGCACACTTGATAATTCCGGAGCAATTTCAAGCAAAAATGGATTAACCAATTAAATCGGGAAGAAAAAGGATAGGATATACACAGCAGTATCGGTTCAAAGGTTGTTGTACCTTCAAGCTGGTATGCCTTGTTTATAGGAATGTTGCCGTAAAAACGATAGCACACACTATCAGGTAGGTCGTCTGCAATTATTCTATTAGCAAGAAATTTACTATAAGTATAGGAAAGCTTGTATTATTATTAGGAAGCGCCAGTCTGAGCAGATGGAGAGAATTATAATCTTTCCCAACCAACATTGTAACCTTTCCTGATAGTTGATATGCTTTTACTTGACCAGGAAACAAAAATAAATTAAAAAGAGAGGATATTTCCTAGGGCGAAAAGCAGTACATCAACCATAGAAACCTTGCCTAGTAAAAGCCATAATCATCCGTTTTCTTGCTTCTTCCTCATCAGCATAAACTTGTTGGGAAGGTAGATGCAATCAAAGGCAAAGATAATTAATCAGTAAGTAAAATTATTCATTTCTTCGTAATTAGAACAATTCCATTTAGAAATAAATGAATGATTATAATCATAACATAATTATTAACCTTCCGTGACATAATATTCAAGGATTTCATCTTCTGTAGGATCGCTTTCAAGTGGTTTCATACGATTACCTCAATTTCGTTCTGGAAGTGGACTACACTTCCATTTTGGCTTGTTGGACTAGTTGTTGTTGTTGAAGAAGATCTAGGAAACTCATCAGTGGGGGGAAGAAAAAATAGCGAAACCAGACTTGGTAGACTTGAAAAACTAAGAGATCATTGTTAAGGTTCAGGTCGCCATCGCCATGTTTGTAAAAAATGATTAGAGAAAGGGAGAGAAAAAAAAAAGAAAAAGAAAAACGCAAACCTTATCTTTAAAACTACGCTGGTGTCCTTACTTGATGTGTTTGGTATAGACCGTTTTGTTATCTTAAACGGGGTAAATTTGGAAAGAAAAAAAGGACCGAAAATAAAGGATGCTCGATCCATTCCATATATTTTAGCGATGAGAAAAAAAGAATCAGTGGAAAAAGAGAAAAACACGGGATGATGAAGCCCAAGTAGTAACAGAGCTTCCATAATCCTTACATCATTTTTATCACGGACCTTGGGGATGAAAAGTTTAAGTAGTAATAATAATAATAGAGCTAGCCTCATAGCATTGGATCAATCAACATCGGGAAGAGGGATGGAGAAGAGAAAGATACAGTGGCAACTCGTGTTTGGGTCTCAAATGAAATAACCTTAGTTTGCATATTACGATCTTTGTATGTCTTAGTGCACTTGTGATTCATATAGTCCACTGAATTCAGTATACCAAAGAAATAAATCAAATATAGAATAGACATGGCAAATGGTGTAGTGTAGTTCTTAATGCATGCCAAATTGGTTTTTGCTCATTTGTATCTCTTTTATAGTAATACACCTTGGTAAAATGCATCAGCTGACCGATCAGTTACTTTTTTTTTTTTTTTTTTTTTTTTTTTTTTTGGTAAACACACTCCATATATATATATATATATATATATATATATATATATATATATATATATATATATATATATATATATATATATATTTAGATCATCCTGCAATATCAAGCTGCAATAACCTGAATATTACATGTAGTTAGATCATCCTACAAATGCCTTTGTAACAAAATGGGTACAATATTTTTTCCCATAAATAAATCACACTTAAACAAACAAAGGGGTATAACTTATTATACACTGTTAGGAGAACCTTTTCTCCCTTCTTCATTGTCTTTACAGCTTTCGATAGTGCTGGGCAGAAATAACCTAGTTGCAAAGGCAGAACATGCAGATTCTGTTAAAGAAGTCACAACAAAGATGAGCAACTAGTATTAACCCTAAAGTAAGGTACAAAACTCCCACCATCACCAACGGTAAATCATACCCCTTCAGATTTGGAACTGTAAAGGGGCGTTTTGGTATTTTCTTTACATACAAAGTGAGAAATGAAGAACGGATTAGAATATGGTTAAGACCAAGTTCGTCGAGGAGCGAACTGCCTACGTATCTTCTCTGGATTCTGGGGGAAGAGAAGAATCAGGTCTGGCGTAGTTCATATGGAGAGTATTTATAGGTGATCCAAGTGAATCCTCACCTAACATGTATAAAGAACAACATAAATGTAGGGTCAAGATTGTGGAGGCTCGTGAGAACTGTGTTTATAGGTCTGCTGTAATGATGGGGATTAGTAGCCTGGCTTAGTAGCTTGCGGCAGTGGTCAGTAGCTGGCGGCAATGATCTGCGTACATGTAGATTCCCTCATGATTGCTTCTAGAAGATAAGATGAGTCACACTGTAGATCAGTTTGTATGATGACACGAACTGTTTTAGAGCGATCTCCTAGCATGTTGATGCGAGCTGGTGACATAGGTTGGCAAGGTGTATCAGAGATCGGTGCAGTATTTCCACCATGCTAAGCACGTGCCTGATATTCCTAAAGGAGAATATCACTCCCTTTACAGCCCCTCTGGAGGTCGCTACCTCATTGAAGCGAAGTTCTTTGAGAGAACACATTAGCGCGTGTGGAGCATGGCAGAAGAGAGAAGCTGGTGGAAGTGGAAATACCCAGCGAACTGTGGGGATCGCTTCGTGTTATCTGGTGATCTGATGGGCGAAACATCTGACACGTGGACAACACGTGAGCGGATCTGAGCAGTTGCAGAGAAAACGTGGCCTCCCCATTTTTTGGGATTTGAAAAGACAAGATCGACAACTTGTTGGAAGTCGTGTGCGGCTAGGGCTAGAGTGCCATCATAACGCCTTGGGAACTGGAGGGGCGGTTATACAAAAATGACGTTGGCTCTCTGAAACACCATGTTGTTGCTTCGCTTTGCAGAAAACCTCACTACACCCAGTTTTTTCAGGTTAGTTTTCTGCCATTGTTGATCTTCTGCTCTTTGCTACGTTCTTGCTCTTAGATATTAAGTTGTTAGGTCGTTCGTTTAGCTGCTTGTGGCTAAAATTGTGAGAGACAAAAGAGAAATGTCTGACTCAGACGATACACGATCTAATGAAGTTTGCGAAGTTTCTCTTTGTTGGGATGACACGGAGGAAGAGTCGGTTTGTGGGGTGAGCGAGGGTGGTGATGAAGATGATGAAGTTGAGGAGGCTGAAAGTGGGGAAGATGAGGCCCGATCTGCGTCTGTGGTTGCTGAAGTTAGCACTTCAGGTCGCAGTGAGAGGTCGTTGTCTAGCGGGCTGCCTCCTAGGGCTGTAGACAGCAGACACGTTTTGAGGGCGTTCCCCTATTTGAGGGAAACATATAGGATAACTGTAAACGGTCTGGAGATCCATGAGCCCGACCAGGATGCTTGGGTCTATAGTGATAGGTACACCCCACCGAACTATGGGATTATAATCTGTGAGCGGCAGCTGAGGGCGTACATGACGATACCGTTCTCTAAGCTGGTTTGTGAGTTCTTGAACCGCTGTGGCAAAGCACCTGTTCAGTTTGTGGGTAACACGTGGCGGTTGTTCAAGGTGTTCGACCTGTTGAACGCTAGCGGTGAATATCGGATAGAGGTCGCTGATATTATTGAGCATTTCTCAGTAAAGCGATCTCGGGCACTTAACTTTAGCTTGCAAACTCGAGCTAAGCTGTCGAGCGTTCTAGATGGTGTGAGTAACGAGTCTTGGGATAAAAGACCATTGCTGCTTGTTGGAAACTACTGTGCGAGGGGGTTTAGTGTGGAAAATAAAATATGCAACTTTACTGGTGGGTACCAGTACACTATCTGAGAATTATGATCTTGCGTTGGTTGATTTTGTACTGATATTACTATTTCGTTGTCTGTGCAGATATTGCTCTAGAAAGGGAGACGAGCCGAGAGGTGATTGAGAAGTTCTCTAGGTTGACACGAGCTGAGAAACAGGCGACGCTTCCGGAAGTTGTGCATTTCTTTAGGGAACGGGGAGGACCCGCGATTAGAGAGAAGAGGGAAGTGCAAAAGAAAAAGGGTGTGGGGTAAGGTGAGTGGAAAATCATCGAGGAAGCCTATGATGGAAAAGCGTAAGAGTGATTTGGTGATGAGGGAAGATAAGAACCGAGGCCGCGGCTTTGTGGGTGAGCGACCGTTGAGGTGTGCCGCGTCTGGGTTTGAGTTAGGAAGGGTCAAGAGGACGCCCGCTCGACTTGGATGACGCCTCTTTTGAAATCCCCGAGCGAAAGTAAACACCAACGAGGAAGGGTAGCAATCCGGAGTCTCGACCTGCCAAGGTTGTGAGGGTAGTTGAGACCGCGCTGGGGGGCGGTGCTGGAGTTGGTGGTGAAGGGAGAACCGGGGGGAGGGTTGATCATAGTTCGAGGGAGAGGTCGATGCCCGACTTCAGCGTGCTGGGTGAGGAGACCACGGAGGTCGCTCTGACCAAGGTTGCTAGAGATACTTTCGGAAAGATGAAGGGGAAGGCTGTTATGAAAGAGACTGGCAAAGGTCACTCCAGTGGTGGGAAAGACGAGCTAGAGCACAATCTGATGTATGTGGATGACGTGTCTAGCAAAAAACGCTATGTGAAGAGGTCGGACTATAGCTACAAATCCGCACCTATCGCTGCTTGTTTGCTGGAGGGAATGACGCTAGATGGTGATAGGAAGAACTTGGATTCGAAGGAGCTTGAGTCAAATCTGAGGGGGATGGATAAGGTGTTGTGCCTGGTGAGTAGCTCTTGTGCTATGAATTGTCTGCTTTATTGTGCTTTATGTTATTGCTTGATGCTAACGTGATATAATCGTCGGCGAAGTTGTCGCACCTGATTCTTTGGTACCGTAAATTGAAGACGGACGCCTGCCCGGATGAAGCTAGAAAAGGCTGAGGTCGAAGTTCTTTGAGGGACGAGCTCCGACTCTTCGGAAGTGGCGCTGATCCCGAGAAGAAAAGAGCTGGATGCTTTGAGGATCGAATCGACGACGCCGACGCCGAGAAGACGTCACCGCCAATGAGTCGGTCGAATGAGGCATGAAGTGGACAACCTGAAGAACAAGGTAGCTACCGCGAACGCTTATGCTGAAAGGTGTAAAACTACCGCATTGCTAGTGAAAGACGTCTATCTTACTATCCGTGCTGAGATAGAGGAGCTGGAGAAAAAATATTATGATCTGCAAGAGGAACAAGAACGTGGGGATCTGGGCGATCGTGGGGGCGAGCCACTCGAAGATGCTAGTACTGTTCCCGAAGTCGCGGCTTCCTTCGCTTCATCAAAAAGGTGGTTGAGCAACCTCCGGTTTCGAAATACCCTAGACAGACCGCGGATCGATGCAAATGCGTAGCGACTTTCGTGACCCGAGCTCTTCTCAAGTTTTGGATGTTATATTCACTGAAAGCTTTGACCACGTTGTTTAAAGATGGTCTTTTGAATTTGTGTTTGTATGTGGCCTTTGGCCTTGAAACAATAGAGCTGGTTTCCCGGGGTAACCTGGGCAGTTCGTTTTTCTTTATGTTTGTGACAATGATGAACTACTTGGCTTCCGTGAATGTCCCCAAGTAGTGATGACTGGTGGCTAACTGAGCTGGATTTCCTGAGTAGACTCAGCAGCTCGGTTAGTCGGCGAATTGTGGCTTAACTGTGGTCATCAGTTCACTCATTTGCTTGTATGGAAAGCATGATGCTTACTTCGTTCAATTAGTTGTGCGTATTATATGTCTGATTGCATTTTGTAAACGTGTGACTGTTGTTACGACTTGTTGTGAGAGTGATACAGTCTAAACGACCTGGGAATTTGTTAACCTGTCTTGCTTGTTGTTCGGTTTAAGCGTTGTAGGTTGCACATATTTTGAGGACGTATGGAGCATTCTATAATCTGTAGTTACTTGAGTTACAGTGCGTGCTTAGCACGTGTAGAAATATGAGCGGTCGGGAGATATGAAATGATGGCTGCCAGGTGGCCTGCCGTTTGGCGTCTTAATGCCATTATAACTTGCCTTGGGAAGAGACGTTACTTGGGCATAAAAAGAACTATTTCGAGAATCTGAAGAGTATTTGCTCGTCTCTTTCTTCACGTTGCTCTGCTTTCTTAGACAGCCGTTGGCTTCGCCTCTTCCCCATCATCTCGTGCACGCGTGTTTTTGTTGCTTGGCTCTTTGTTTGTCCTAGTAAACTTTGTTTGTGTAGCAGCTTGCTAATGATTGGCTGTGTTTGTAGATTTTAAAATGGCTAGACGTCGTGAAAAGACTGCTAGTGGTAGTGAGGGGGCGAGGGAAACTTCTCCCCTAGTGATGGAGGAGATGGAATTCCGACCTCATTGAACCATGGTAAGCGTAAAGCTGATGATTCTGATGCTAGGAAAGGCAAGCGTGCGAAGGTGGAGGGAGGTGGGCGACCTGGGGGGGTCGCGTTCAGGTCTCCGAGTCGTGGAGGAGGCGACGATCTGTGGCAAGATCGCCATGCTATGTCTGGCAGCTCGTCCCCACGTCGTGGTGATGTGGGGCGTGACTTCTTCTACCTCGGGAAGACAGGGAAGAAGCGCATGGTGAAGCGTTCTGATTGTAGTTTCCATTCAACTCTATAGCGAAATTTGCCTTTTGGAGGGGATAATGTTAGACGATGATAAAGACGAGCTGGATAGTGAAAGTATGGAAACGACCCTGAAGACCTCCGACGCAACCTGTTGTTTGGTGAGTTTTCTAGTTGTATCTTTTTGTTGCGACATGAATGAGGACTGTTAATAGTAACGTTCTCTGTGCAGTTTTTGGCGGGGTACGATAGGTTGAAGCGAACTGTTCAGCGTTCTGGTAGTAGCGATGGTGGCATGGCTGAGCTGGCTAGGATGGGTGCTGCTTGGGAAGTCGATAAGAAGAAGTTGACATCCCTAAGGAACAAGCATCATGAGACACCGAAGAGAAGATCTTTGAGTGAACTTCGATCTTTGGACTCGCGAAGCGGTAGCATCCGTGGATCGAGTATGTCAAGCGTCAAAGAAGAGGTGGCTCGCGAAAAGCGCAAAAGAGTATGATCGAACTTGTGAAGATCATGATGTCTTTGCGGAGGAGTTGTACATGGAGCTACTGGAGAAGCAGGACCAGGAAGCTGAAGAAACCGCCGCCCTTGTTGTTGCCCGTCATGCAAGTCATCTCCCCTCTACCAGTGTCGCTCCAAGGGATAAGCATGTTGTTGCGGATGAAGGACGATGATTTTCTGGACTTCTCTCTGTAAGCGTTGAAAAAGATTGTTTTGTTTGAATGTGTTGTTATTTTGCCTCTCTGTAAGAGAGTTAACAATAGAGCTGGTTTCTCAGGCTTGCTTGAGCAGTTCGCCTTTTGGTACAGATACTTAACGAGCTGGTTTCCATGAAAGTGGCAGCTCGATGTTTTGCAACACTTGTAAGAACTACCGATCTGGATTTCCTGGGTAAACCCAGCAGATCGGTGAATGCGCGAACTAGTTTTCGGGCTTTGGGCCGGCAGTTCTATTGATGAATATGTATGGAATGCATTTTTCTGCTTATGCTTGATTGCTTGTAGCTAGTGTTTCGTTTATGATGCTTGTGGTGTATAGTGACTATGGAGCCTGAGATTTAGTTTAAGAAAACATTTTGCTCGCTAAGTATTGCTCAAGAGAGCAATCTCACTGAGCTAATCCTAAAAGTATAGGTCCTCAACTAGTGATAATTAGGGAGGCTATGAAGCCTGTTAGCTCAATAGAGCGTCTTGCTCGCGGAGAGCGTATTTAGCTTACGAAAGCGTATAGCTCACTGAGAGTGTTTTTAGCCTCTGAAGGCGTACTGCTCACTGAGAGCGTATTTAGCCTCTGAAGGCGTACTGCTCACTGAGAGCGTATTTAGCCTCTGAAGGTGTATTGCTCACTGAGAGCGTTTTACTCGTGGAGAGCGTATCTAGCCTCTGAAGGTGTACTGCTCACTAAGAGCATTCTTACGGAGTTGATCCTAGAAGTATAGGTCCTCAACTTAGTGAGATTTGGAGAGGCTATGAGCCTATAAGCTCCTGAGAACGATTCGCTTTCGCGTAGATTTATGTTTAGCCTCGAAGAGCTTGCTGAGAGCGTGTTTAGCCTCTGAAGGCGCATCGCTCATCGAGAACGTTCTCACAGAGTTGATCCTAGAAGTATAGGTCCTCAACTTAGTGAGATTTGGAGAGGCTATGAGCCAGTAAGCTCATGAGAGCGTTCTGCTTGCGGAAAGCGTATTTAGCCTCTGAAGGCGTGCACGGCCACCGAGAGCATATTTAGCCTCCTCGGCGCATCGCTTCATCGAGAGCATTCTCACAGAGTTGATCCTAGAAGTATAGGTCCTCAACTTAGTGAGATTTGGAGAAGTTATGAGCCTATAAGCTCATGAAAGCGTTCTGCTCGCGAAGAGCGTATTTAGCCTCTGAAGGCGTACTGCTCGCTGAGAGCGTATTTAGCCTCTGAAGGCGTACTACTCACTGAGAACGTTCTCACGGAGCTGATCCTAGAAGTATAGGTCCTCAACTTAGTGAGATTTGGAGAGGCTATGAGCCTGTAAGCTCATGAGATCGTTCTGCTCGCGGAGAGCATATTTAGCCTTTGTTGGCGTACTGCTTACTGAGAGCGTTGGATGCTATGGGAGTGCTGGAAGTGCGCCTGTACTGGTGGTGCACTTGGTGCAAGTGCGGTTTATTCGTAGATGCAATTAAACAGAGTGTTTGACAATACAAATATAATTAAACTACCTTAATTGACAAGGACTAAAAAACATGAATTGTACAAGACTGCATCTTTATTGATAAAATCTCTTTAACAAATAAGTGTTCCAGGGGCATGGTAGTGGTTTCCCTTCTTGCGTCTTGATCCAGTAAGCCCCGTTGCCAACAACTCAGTCTACTATGTATGGTCCTTCCCATGTTGGTGCTAGTTTGGAGTCATCCTGAGTCTTTTTTAGAACTAGATCACTAGGTTGAAAGGATCGAGGATGTACTCGTTTGTTGTAGGACCTCTTTAGAATATGTTGATACGATGCCACTCGATAGGCTGCCGGTCGCGGGCTCCCTCCAAAGAAATCGACTTCACGAGGCGATCGGAGTCGTTAAGTTCGTCCGATTCGACGAGTTCTGATCGAGTCATAGTGACTGTCAGCTCGGTGGGAATGACAACTTCGGTGCCATAGCATAGGGAGAATGGTGACTCGCCAGTACTGGAGCGAGTTGTGGTGCGATGAGCCCACAGAATGTTCTCTAGCTGGTTTGGCCATTGGCTTTTGTTCTTTTCAATCTTTTTCTTCAAGTTTTCTAAGATTGCTTTGTTGCTGGCCTCTGCTTGGCCATTGCTCTGAGCGTACTGGGGAGTGGAGAATGCATGAACTATCTTCCACTTGGCTAGAAAATCTTTGACTGTTTTGCCCTTGAACTGGGAACCATTGTTCATCACCAGGGTGTGTGGCAAACCAAATCTAGTGATAATGTGAGTCCAGATAAAGTTTCTGACATATGACTCTTTGACATGTGCTAACGGAATTGTTTCGACCCACTTAGTGAAATAATCGGTTGTAGCTAAGACGAAGCGGAAACCGGTACTTTTCTGTGGGATGAATGGTCCCATGATGTCCATTCCCCACATTTGAAATGGCCAAGGGCTCGCAATGCTAATCAACTCGCGAGCTGGTTGGATGATGTTATTGCCGAAGGTTTGGCATTTAATGCACTTAAGGACATATGTTTTGGCGTCGATCTGCATGCGAGGCCAAAAGTATCCTTGGGAGATCGCTTTGTGGGCTAAAGAGCACCCTCCAGCGTGGTTGCCACACTCTCCTTCATAAATTTCTGCAAAAATTAACTGACCCTATTCTGGGCTTATGCACCTCAAAAGAGGTCCGCCCGCGGATTTGCGGAATAACTTGTTATTAACCAGGCAATAATGGCGAGCCAGATATGGGACTTGTCTGGCTTTGGCACGCTCTTCTAGGAGTGCATCATGCTGGATGTACTCTATGATGGGTTGCATCCACGTCTGACTCATCTGAGCCTCAGAGAGTGGGCATAGGTTGCTGATTTCTAAAACGTAGTCCCTTTGGTAAGCAGGTCGGTCAACTACTTCAATCAGTAGTTATCTCAGGGCGCAGTTCGGTGTTTGAGTAGCTAGGTAAGCTAAATTGTCTGCATGACGGTTCTTATCACGCAGAAAGTGGTGTATGGTGGCTCTCTTAAAAGACGGAAGTAACTAATTAACAACTTGAAGGTATCTAGAGAGGTTACCTTCATGGGTAGTGTACTCTTTAGCAATCTGGCGAACGACCAGTTGCAAGTCACTAAAGACCTGCAAATCTTGTACACCAAGTTGTAACGCCATTCTGAGTCCCATGATTAATGCCTCGTACTCCTCCTCATTGTTTGAGGTCGCAAAGTCGATGCGAACTGATTTCTCCACCATTACTCCATCTGGCGACACTAAGACAACTCCTATTCCACTCCCTCCGGGGTTGCTAGAGCCATCCACAAAGAGAGACCAGACTGTCTTGTCATTTTTCTTTGAGGGTAAGATGTCGGCTTCAGGTTCCCAATGTAGGTCGTCGATTGGGAAGTCGGCGAGGAAATCGGCGACGACCTGTCCTTTCTGCGAGGTGCATGGGACGAACTCGATGTGGTGTTCCCCGAGTTCTTCAGCCCATACTGCCATGCGAGTTGTCTTGTTCTCTTTATGAAGTATTTTCTTCAATGAGAGGTCGGTGAGTACTTTGATTGGGTGCGCTTGGAAATAAGGCCTAAACTTCCTTGCAGAGTATAATAAGGCGAGTCTACTCTTTCGATGTAAGAGTAGTTCTTTTCGGCTGGAGTCAGCGTCTTACTTGTGAAGTAGATAGGTTTCTCTGAGTTGTTATCATCTTTGAAGAGAACCGAACTAATAGCGAAGTCTAATATTGCGAGATAAAGCCCCAACGTTTCTCCATCTGTTGGTTTAGCTAGGATAGGAGGGGTTGTGAGATACTCTTTGGGGGTGGAGAACGCTTGGTGACATTGATCGTTCCATGAGAACTGCTCGCCTTTTTTAAGAAGTTGTAAGAACGGTCGGCACTTGTCTGATGCTCTGGATATGAATTGGTTGAGTGCAGCGACCATGCCTGACAGTTTCTATATCTGCTTCTTTGTCTGCGGGTCGAGCATATCCAAGAACGCCCTGATTTGGTTTCGGTTAGCTTTGATTCCACGCTGTGAGACTTGATAGCCCAGAAATTTCGCAGAGGACGCTCCAAAAAGGCATTTTTCTGGATTCATTCGATTCAGTCGCGGTAACTTGAGAACGCTTGTTCAAGGTGAGTGAGATGGTCACCTGCTTTCTTGCTCTTAATGACCATGTCATCAATATAGACTTCCATGGTATCCCCTAACATGTCCTGGAACATGTTAGTTACCAGTCGTTGATACGTCACTCCGGCGTTCTTGAGGCCGAACGGGATGACGTTGTAGCAATAAATGCCCTACTCTGTAATAAAGGACGTTTTCTCTTGATCTTCCTCAGCAAGTGGTATTTGGTTGTACCCACTGTATGCATCCATGAAGGAGAGGAGCTTGTGGCCACAGGCCTGGTCCACAAGTCGGTCGATTCTAGGTAAGGGAAAATTGTCTTTGGGTGTTTCTTGGTTGACATTGGTGAAGTCAACACAAAGGCGAACCATGCCATTCTTCTTTGGAATTGTCACTATGTTAGCGATCCAATCGGGGGTAGTCGACCTTTCGGATGAAACCGACTTGCTTGAGCTTGTTAACCTCGTCATTGATTGTTTTTTGAAACCGTAATGATAGTCTCCTAGGTCGCTGTCGAACTAGTCGAGCATTAAGATTAATATTTAATCTATGGCATGCAATGCTAGGATCTATACTTGGCACATCAATATACGACCAAGCGAAAACATCTTTATTCATGGATAAAAAGTTTACAAACTGGGCTTTGAGTGTGGGGTCGAGGTTAGCCCCTACATAGACGAACTTATGATCATCGTCTGTTCCTAAGTTCACTTTCTGCCTTTCTTCGGCTTGGATTGTGGCAAGTGGTGGGTGAACGTCCTGTGGGGGACTGCTCTCTGTAGTAGTTTTGTCGGTCTGATGAGTAATGGGAGTTGCTGCAGGAACCGGAGCTTCTTCTGTGGTTACGACAACAGGGTTGGAAATGACTTCTGTGGTCATAACAACAGAGGCTGGAGTGTTTGTCTGAAGCTGTATTGGTTGTATGGGATCTGGTAGGGCGACCTCTGGGGTCTGAATAGTTGGAGCACTTATTGCGGGAGCAACCTCGGGGGTCCTGACAAGTGAAGCAATAACTGCTTTAGCGACCTTTGGAGTCTGAACAGATGGATAGACCTTCTTGCTGGAGCCCCCAGCGTTCTGATTTGGTGCGTTGCCTCTAACCTCAGTGACCAGGTCTTTGGCCATCGTGTAGTTGATGGGCTCGTTTCTTATGCTAACAGGAGACTCGGCAGTTTTATTCGCTGAGAGGATCTGATTACAATGATAGGCCTCGAGTTGGTTGCTTTGAAGCTCCATCATGCCCCTAAGGCCTAGGAAACGAAGGACTTGGTGCAGTGTAGACGGTATGACCTGCATTTCATGGATCCAACGCTGTCCTAGGATGGTGTTGTAAGACGACTTGATATCTAAGACGCTGAAATACGTATTGAAGCTGACTTTATCCTCGCGTGATCTCACTGAAACTGGGAGTATAATATCACCGATTGGGTCGGCTCTGGAGCCATTTAACCCATAAAGAGGAGCAATTGGATCTATGAAGACTGACTTGGGGAAGTTCATCTCCTGTACTGTGTGGTAGAACAAAATGTCACATGAGCTACCAGGGAGACAAACTTTGTTAAGGTCGGTCTTTACCGCGAAAGTGATGTCTCCGGTCTTTACGCGAAAAATTGAACCCGGCGGGCGCCGCTTTGCTGAGGAGAAATGGTAAACTTCTTGAAGGGCACCCACGCCTTCTTTTTCTCTCTAACTAAACTAACCGAATCGTCAAGGAAAGTGATCATATGAATAGTTCTTTCACCGTCGCGATCGATGAGTGCGCGGCCGCGTGGCGAACGGTCTCGATGATGTCCTCCTCTGCGAGATCAAGTCCGATCGTTGTGGCGATCAAAGGCGGGTGGAGTTTAGCGCGCGACCGCGAGCCATCGGTTTATGGCACGATCGCCATCGCATATGTTGGTGTAACGCTTGATGTGTCCAAATTGATGAGGTCTTGAAGGTAATGCTTTATCCCCCAAAGATGCATCGGTCTCATGACATTTTGCTTTCGGTGAAAGGCTTAATACGGCTTGTCGTCGATTTGCTTTGTTGCCGCATTATCGTCGGTAGTATGCAACTTGCTTTGATCTTTTCCAAAGATGTAACGGGAGATCGTGTGAGGACAAATAACTCCGCGATCATTGTTCATCCGGTTTTCTCGATTTCCGTTCGAAATTGCGCTACTTCTTCTTCGGTAGGCCACGGCCCTCGGTCCTTCTTGTAGCTTAATGTACTTTGTCCACACGAGCATTATAGCCTGGATAGCCGCCTCGGGGTGAGTCGCGGTTGTTATGACGCCGACAAAGCGCTGGAGAATGCCAAGGTGGCAAATGATTCTTTCAGGCTAGCTTCCATGCATAGTAGTTTTGCTTTGAATCGGCCTAGAAACTCCCGAATGGTTTCGTCTTCGCCCAGTGAGAGTTGGAACAGCGAATCGAGATCAGCTTTCTTACGTCGGTTGTGGACGTACTGACTAGCGAACAAGTCGGTGAGTTGCTCGAAGGTCTTTATTGAGTCAGACTCAAGTGAAAAGAACCAATCGAGTGCGCCATCTTTGAGACTAGCGGGAAACAAACGACAGTGAAGATGGTCAAACTCAGGCGCGCTGTAAAGTGCCAAGCTTTGAATGTAGCAGGCTACGTGCTGCCCAGGACATGCGCTGCCATCATACATCAGAAAACGTGGTTGTATGAAATCTGGAAGAGAAGCTCGCCTTTCAAGATGCCGGCAAAACCGAGACGCGTGATATGTCTTTAGCATTTTTTAGACGATCTGGGTGGCGTATTTCTTGACAGCGCTTTGATCGATTCGTTGTGACAATTCGTTAATCTGTTGATTAACCTCATTGATGTCGTCTTCTGCTAGGAGAGGAGGTGGAGTCTGAGTGTCGACTTGCGTGCGAAGTAAAACGTTCTCCTGCCTGAGCAGGGTGATTTCTCATTCATCGTTCCTAGCTGACCAGCTAAACTCTGGATTTGAGCTTCGAGGCTTGCCATGCTTCGTGGGCTTGAGAATTTTGGTTTCTGGATTTAGGATTTGTTAGGTGGTTTCTCAAGAAATCGATACCACAGACGGCGCCAATGGGGCGTTTTGGTATTTCCTTTACATACAAAGTGAGAGATGAAGAACGGATTAGAATATGGTTAAGACTGAGTTCGTCGAGGAGCGAACTACCTACGTATCTTCTCTGGATTCTGAGGGGAGAGAAGAATCAGGTCTGGCGTAGTTCATATGGAGAGTATTTATAGGTGATCCAAGTGAATCCTCACCCAACACGTGTAAAGAACAACACAAATGTAGGGTCAAGATTGTGGAGGCGTGTGAGAACTGTGTTTATAGGTCTACTGTAATGATGGGGATTAGTAGCCTGGCTTAGTAGCTTGCGGCAGTGGTCAATAGCTGGCGGTAGTGATTTGTGTACGTGTAGATTCCCTCATGATTGCTTCTAGAAGATAAGATGAGTCACGCTGTAGATCGGTCTGTATGATGACACGAACTGTTCTAGAGCAATCTAAGTAAAAGCGTGTTGATCGAAATGCGACATAGGTCGGCGAGGTGTATCAGAGATCGGTGCGGTATTTCCACCATGCTGAGCACGTGCCTGATATTCCTAAAGGAGAATATCACTCCCTTACAGAAACCACTGTACCATCCTCAAGCTTAGCTTCATATTTAAGTGCAAAATGGACAAAAGAGAAGCAGGAAACATAACCAAGCAATTCCATCTCACCAAAATCAGCTAAATGATGTAATATGCTGGTCAATAACATACCAAACACTTCATCGAGATAAAACTGATAGCATTAGCATATGGAGTATATAAAATAAAACTGATAGCATTAGCATTAGCATAAGAGTAAACTAAATTTTGTCTTCGGAACAAATGAACAATGATTAAACCGATAGCATTAGCATATGGAGTATATAAAATTATAAATGGATCGGTTTGGCCAAAAGCATTGCTGGACCATGGGGGAATGGGGGCATGCTAGTAGTAGTCCAAGTCCCAACCACCAAAAGGGCATACAGTTTAGACTTTAAAACAATTCTGGATATAGATATAGTAAGAACCAAAGAATCAGAATTAGTGCTATAACTAATTGATTCAGGAGCACATATATCTTACAACATCATTTTGTGGCACCGAATTTTGTGCAACTACAAAAGCGCCTTTGCAAAACAATGAGAAAGATCAATCAGATATTTCATACCTTGAGCCATATAATTGGATCGAACAAATAAAGTGAAAGCTTAAGTACACAGAAATTGTATGTATCCATTTCATACCAAGATACTCTAGGCTGTCAGCCACGAGTTATAACTTCTAAAACTACACTGAAGGATAAATGCTAACAAACTACACTTTGCACTGTGCTTAGTCACGAGAATCGTCCAAAATTAAACGAATCCATACATATTCAGCTACAAATACAAAAAAAAAAAAAAAAAAACATCAATCAAATTGATAAATGAACGTAAAAAATGAGGTGCCTTTTTCTCCATGGCCAAATGAGAGGCAAGAAAATATTCACCACTCCATTATAAACATTGGTTTCTAGGAAGAAAAATGAAGGCACTTTCATTAGATCCCCTGCAACCAGGCCGCGCCTATGGTGGTGATGTCTGACCTGCATTATAAATATTGGCTGTCAAATTTTTCATTAGTTCCAAATCAAAGTTCTAAGTTGCAGGCAAAAATTATAGGGTGGATTGAACAACTAAATTTTATGACAATACCAACATTTATTTTCAAAAATATACCAACTCTATATGTGAATCTTGTCCTATGAAGACTAAAGAGCTACAAAATGTCAGAAGTAACTCCTATAGTAAGAGCTCGAAAATCACGCAAGATGAAAGTAACTCCTATAGTAAGAGCATCAAATTTCATTAAACAAAATGCAAGCTCCAAATATAGAACGACAAAT
Organism: Coptis chinensis; assembly: GCF_015680905.1. Classification (NCBI taxonomy): domain Eukaryota; kingdom Viridiplantae; phylum Streptophyta; class Magnoliopsida; order Ranunculales; family Ranunculaceae; genus Coptis; species Coptis chinensis. The sequence continues at coordinate 104,809,180 of NC_141459.1, forward strand.
TGGTAATAAAAAATACGACCACAAGTGAATGAATCTTTCCTGTTATCCCCTCGTCATCGCATATGAAGATCCAAATCACAGTAAAGAAAATGCACCAAACTAAAAGAAATCGAAACATAAACCTCTGTAAAGAAGTGAATATTTACGAACAAAGAGCAAACTTTAGAGCATTATGAAATGGCTAAGAGTTCAAAAGTTGATATTTGGGATTGTTTGTCACCTGTCTTCGAGAGATGAAGTCATCGTACAAGAACTAAGCAGTTTCTGCTTTTAATATCTTTGTAATCAATGACAATGTTGGGAATGTGGGTTAAGATGCTCCAGTCCTCTCTGCTATGTTCCCTGATAATATGGCAATGGTAGAATTCCAATGAGCGAAGCATGGCGAAATTGAGGATAAATTTGTTTTGTGAGTCCCTGAGACAAGGATCTTTATAAGGTGTCTAGATACTGCCTATCCATGTGTGTTCAAATAATGGCTGTTGATCCTCATATCAGTATTTTCTTCAATGTGACTCCCATCATGCAGTCTCTCAAAAGTTCTCTTGGCAGTATAAGATGAAAAAGGCTCAGTTGATATTAACCCACTGCTCTGACTACTACCTCTAGAAATATTGGAGGCAGTTGAATCTGCCAACACTGAATCCATGAGATGACTTGAAGAAGGAACAGCAAGCGGAAATGGTGGATCACGAGCTGATGGAGTGTCAACTCCTGCACTAGGGGAACAGTGATTAAAGCTTAGACATTAAGGAAATGGTTCATAAATCCATAATGCAGTAAATTGTTAAAAAAAAAGTTCTATATGGATAAACTTAATCTGAGTGAATAATTACAGTGTAATATTAAATATGTAGTTGAGCTGAAACATTCCGTACCAAGGTCCAAGCTAGTCGATCGCAAAGGTTTGTCAGATTTATCCAAACCTCTCGGCATGCTTTCAATAGCACTAATTTTTTGTTTACTTGCATGCAGCACACTTCCAAGACTTCTCTCAGTACTTTTTCCTAAAGATTTTGCTTGCGATAAAACAAGACCAGAAGAGAGAGGTGTTCCTGAGGGCATAGTTGCACTCCTGTCATTGCAACAATTGCAGAAGTTCCATACCCAGGTACATTAGAACTAGGTGTTTGGGATGGAGTACGCAATGATTGCACCCCTTTATCACGAAGTGAAGGAGAAGCATATCTCCTGTGGACACCACCTTCTTCTTCATTTATAACCTATACGGAAATGCATCACATCAAACACTGAGTTTTCTTATCATTAACAAGGGATCCCATGAATAGATGGAAACAAATACCCTTTGAATGACGGATTTTTGTAAACATCCGATAACAAGTTCACGCAGTTGATCGCACCTGCAAAGTTTCATTTCCCCACTAGGTTTATATTAACTGACAAACTACAACATCCACTTTCCCCAGTAAGTAATTGCCACAAATAAATTATTCATCAGCATCTTTTCTACCGTAAACGTAAAAGATGTAATGGTAATTTTTAAATACATAATTAAGTCAATAGCTAAACACCAAGGAAGCAAAAAACAACCAACTATAAACCAAAAACACTTGTCTTTACTTATTTTACGTAGGTAAAGCTTCACGAACTGATGAATTCACCTTAAATCATCAGGATCTTTATTTCTAACTAACTTCTCCAGAGAAAACGTGTTAAAAAAAACCCACGTGCAAAAGTAAAAAAAAAATGAATGAAAAGCTTTAAGACCAAAATTTAAAGGTGTTAACAAACTTGGTTCTCTTAACCAAAGTCGTGTACATAAATGTGTGAACACTCATTTCCGTAAAACGTGGATTTAGGACATAGAAGGATATATAAAATCCTATTCAACTGCATGTACATTCATCTCCCCCAAAAACTTTACATAAGATTTTACTAGACCCGACACCATGATAGTCTTAGTTAGAATTCACAATTTTGATATAAAATTGTAGTCACAACCCATCAACCAAAAAAATAATACCTCACTAATTGCGCTGCTACACAACACTTTATTAGATCTTCATAAAGATCTGCCGCTCATTGTATTTCTGATGCATCTGCCCAGTACTCAAGTATCAGAAGTGCATAGTCACAACACCTGCAGCATAAAATGTAATTATTTATTAATTAAAAAAAAATAAAACCTTCCACCTTAAACAAGAAGCACGATAAATATACCTAGCACGGAGTACTGCATTGCGGTCATTTTCAGCAGAATCAGCAATTCGAGGGAGCACACGCGCAACTTTGCAGTTACGCAACATCTGAAATATGAATATTATTTTATCAAAAATAGCATATAGATTAAAAGAAAATAGAAAATTATAGAAGCAGTTTAGTAGTACCGTCTTTATGCAGTTGTCTCTGCAGATTCAGCAATCACAAGTACAGTTATGACGACAAACTTGAAAAGAACCTAAAAGCAAGATGACAATGTCAGCAGAAATAGTAGCAGAACTTGTCCAAGAAAAGGTGAACTTACTGGAATGAACATCTGAGCACATGCCTCAAAATCTCCCAGAAGCTCCTTCGATAATAAGCACAACAGATGGAAAGCCTACAGAGAGAATCCCAACCAAAGATAAAAAGGTTTATTAATTGAAAAAAATAATAATTAATGAATACTGAAATGAAGAAAAAGGGAAGGACCTCTTCTTCTCGTTCAATTGGGGTTCTGTAAAACACGAAATCTTCTTCTTGAGATTGTGTAATGAAAAATGAAGATGTTGGGAATGAATTTTCCGCCAGAAGAATGTGGGTTAAGATGTCAGTCAATTTCAATGTTGGGACTGCGATGTTCGAAAATCAGTGTGGGAAGAAAGGAGACATTACCACTTCAGAAATCTGGTGTTAAATTGGCATAATATTATTATGAACGTTGATGGGGGTAATGTTAAAGGGGTGTGAGTTTCTCTTCTTTGCTTTTGTTTCTCTGTATTTGTATCTGTCATACTGTGACAAACTCACTCACTGTATGTATCTCTTTGTGCCTTTGCACTACTTTTTAATAAAGATTACTTATCCACAAATAAAGACTTGGTGGTTTGAGCATACAGTACATGGATTCAGATGAGAATTCGTTGATTTGCTGTCAGACCAGTATGTGCTCTTAGTCATTCGGCAAACACCTTGGTATAAGGCATCAGCTGACCGATCAATTAAGAGCTAAACACTTTATGCTGGAGACAATCAATTTATACATCCAGTCGTATATATTAGAAAAAATGCTAAAACTCAAGCAAATATAGATGTCTAGTGAACTTTACCGCCAACTCACACCATCATCTTCTTGTTAGCTACGTTAGTTTAGTAGAATTGTGCTGGTATATACTAGGTGCTCAATGCAGAAGTAATTGCCATTTAATTTGTGGTACATAGATTCAAGAATAGCTATTAGATGTGCACTATACAAAACCCACAAAAAGAAGTAGAGAACCCTGCTGACTTAATTGAATTGAATAACTTTAATTTTTCAGAAACGAACTGAAGTGCAATGAATCTTCATCAGTATACTAGTACAACAGATTGTTCAATACCTTTGCTTCATAAACGGTAGTTACTCATCATGAGTTACTGCACTCTTTTTGTCACACGCACAAGATATTGGATCGTAGAGACAGATGTGTAGATCTCCCTGGACCTTTAGGTGGTGAAAATGGCTTTTATACAAGTCCCAAAACTCTTCACTGCCAAAGGAAACAACAATAAAGTCTATCAGTGAGGATTTTAATACAAAAAGTTTTGATGGATGTCAAGCAGAATTAATAACACAAAAAAACCAAGGCTCGGAATTTTTTTAAATCTATAGAGTTCCATAGCTATACCTGACTTGCGGAAGAGTAAGCAATGAATAGCCTTTTGCATCTGTGCATGTCCATCACAATCACTGATAGCCTCGAAAGCCCCAAAGCATCCACGTCAATTAACTTTTTAATCCTGGCCATAAGATTTAACACTAAGTCACATATTACAAGATGGAGGTGTACTCTAGAAGAACCAAAATTTGGAGTCGATTTTGTTGACATATAAATCACTCATTCACTTGCTCAATCACTCATTCACTTGTCATAGCCAATCTGAGACCCCTACTTATGGTTTCCTTAATCTATTTAAAACAATTAGATAATTAACTTAATTTATTTCGCTAATTTGTACTTTGATTAAGATCTTTTCACTGATTACTTCGGTACCATCAGTTAGCCTACACCAAACAACAGAAACAAATGTGACATTACTGAATTTTATCACTTCTAATGGAAAGCCCTATTGCCATCAAGATCTGATAATAGATTGATCTAGGAAAGATTTCCTTTTGTAAGTAAAATTTATTAATTAGGATGTAACAAGGATACAAATGTGAGAGAGAATCTCACTAACATGGTGCAAACCGACATCCCAAGTCCTAGTGCCCGTTCTAAAGAACTCCTTAATTAAGGCTACGCCCCTATGACAACCCATGTACAGCTCCCAACCAACTACATTCCGAATGTTAGACAAGATATTCCAATTTTCAAGCCCATCACTAGCAAATAAGTCATCACTAGCGAATAGGCTTTGGCAGTTTTGGTGATGTCATCTAGATAGTATTGTTAAGATGAAAGGTCACACAACTTTCTTAAAGTTGAAATAGTCATGCTACTTATCACAACTAATCACAACTAGCCAAAAAGTACACTCCAAAAGGGTTCAAGTTTTTCCCCGTACGTTTTCTTTATTTATCAAGTCCAAATTTTCCAATACACAAGTTGGTTTTTAATTAAAGAGTGCATGCACAACTAGCAACAAGATCACTCCTCAAGCATTGAAGTTTCCCTTTTCTATCAAAGTCTACAATTCTCAATATGTAAGTTGGTTCTAAAAATAAAAGCATTGACAAAGGGCCACCTCATACTTACGCACGTGTTTATTAGTAAATAACTTTCTATCCAACTCTACAATCATCAATATGTAAGTTGGTTCTTGAAAAAAAAAAGTGTTGTAAAAGAGCCACATCGTACTTACAATGATGTTTATTAATTAATTGTCTTCTCAACACTATCCTGCTAAAAATTTAGTGCTTAAGGGAAATGTTCCTTTTAAGGTTTGAGCCAAGGGCTACAATTGCAGAAATAGTCAAAAGCTTACATTCCTTACCTGCTTGGCGTACCACTAGCAATATTTACACGGCTCTTAAGCATGGAGACCTACATCAACCAAAAAAAGAATAAGGTTTCATAAATATTACTGATCCAAGATAAGTACATTTTGCACCAAAAGAAAAAAGGCAAGGAGGGTGATCTGGTATCTAAGTTGCAGAATTAGACGTTAACAAAGATAACAACATAGTACAGGAGTTTTCCATTCAATTACATGCTTCAAGTACATACACTAAACGAATATGTTATTCAGTGAGATGCATGACCTATGTACCAGAATATACAAGGGATGGTAGACAATGCCACCTGGAGCAAACAATTTTCAACATACAGATAAAAGTATTACAACTTGCGAACTTATTCAATGTGCCTGAATTTTCGGTCCACCGTACATGAGAGAAAACATGAAATGACAAACTGACCGTTAAGCCTCCATAGCAAAAGGACATTCTGGATCCTTCTGCTACAAGGTGGAGCTTATTTGTGGAGATAAAGCAGCTTGTTAAGTTATGTTGAGTTCTTTCCAACTTAAAAGTTATCAAAGATAAAAAGTAGCATAGCTGATTAATAATAGACACGAGGTCATGCATTTCTTCCTGAGAATGTGAAGGCGCGAGTTCGTATAACCAAAATATTACAAAGAGTCAACATTGATGTAATAAATACTATAGTAGTGAATGATGAGATACGGCTGAAATGTCTTCTGATAAATGACTACAAATAGCATAAAGGAAAATAAGTGATAGTAAAAATGCAAGAAATGCTGACTTAACTTCCCTTGAAATGGTTTTCAGTTGAATGGTGTGATACACTGATATCACGGGAATGTGTTTTAATTACAAATGCAAATCATCTATACCAAAGTGTATGGATCCGAAACCTCGTCATTTGACAATATGTTTTCCATATTTTCTAAAACTGAGCGATTTCCCATGTATCTGGGATGCACCAACTGTCATCTGCTTATGCAGCCTGTATTTCGTTGGAATAGGAAGGTTTCAAGTCCTCCACTCTGGTATAGACGAATGCTCTTTTTGAGTATTGACTACAAATTATCTTTGATAAACTAAAAGGATGTAAATGAAATACAATTTATCGAAAAATATTAATATATTTAGTTATTAACATACAATGACTACATTAGACAATTATTGTGATAAAAAGAATAAATCAAAATCGATTTTTTGTAACCAATTTAATTTGACAAAAAAAACAAAAAAGGTAACAAATATGCTCTTTCTCATAGATAAAGTACCTAAAGTATGTAAAAGATTAGGGGTAAAGTTGAAAAGTTAAAAGTGAGATGACTTATATTCCAGTTTGTCTTTTCTTGAAGTGAATGTCAAAAGTACCCTTCATTAAGTGGCTTTCACTTTAAGTTTAAGGGTAAAGTTGTCACTTCAGTTTTTTGATCTTAGGTTATTTAGTTTCTAGCTAAAATGACAGAGGAGCCAAAAATACACTTCACTAAAACTCGTCTACATTTTAAAGATACTCCTGAATAGGATACCATCCACCTCAAGTTTGTGGGAGTTCTTACGACAGAACCAACTGAGCATGTGTGAGTGTGTCTGTAAGCGTGTATATTTTGTACGTACTGTCTGGAACCAAAGTCCCACCACAAAAACATGATATGCTAATAGCAAGGGCAGAACCACCTAGCAGATTTTATAAATAGATAAATGACACAGCAAAATAATGTCTGAAAGCAAAGCAACAAACGAAGAAGAGGGAACAAAGAAACTAATAGTAAAGTTGCAACAAATTTACCTCCAGTGAGAGAGATTTCACGTGTAAGGTTTTTATTCTTCGGACTGCTCTTTTTGTGGCTAAGACTTGCAAACTTCATCTCCCCTGGCAAAAACTGACCTGCAGCCCCATTTGAAGATCGAATCTTCGGTTCAATTTTTTCCAATCTAGCATTGATATCTTTGACTTGAAGTTCAAAATCTGAACAGAATTAATAACACCACAGGCAGGGTATAATAAAGTTTATTCTCATATGAAAGGACAATCCTATTCTTATAACCAGCAGAAGCAAGTTAAACAGTGATAATCACCATCGATGAGGGAAGATGGTGACGCTGCAACTCTTCTCGAAATTGAGATCCAACTTGTGCATACATTTCCTGAAGAGCAAAAAAAAACAAATGGTCAAATAAAATATGCCCACAAACCCAGTTTTATAGTATTTAGAACATGCAACCTTTCAATCAATAAGAGATGTTAAGTCCATACACATCTAGAGAACTTAGAGAACAACTTTGTAACTTTACTTATGTAAATTTAAACTTAATTAAAAGACAAAGAAAGGACACAAAGGCTGTCTGGCGTCATCTTATAATGAGATAGTCAAACACATAAAGGGTAGGACGCAGGAAAAAACAAAATGTAAGTTACTCTACGCTCATTGCACTTTGCTGGCGAATCCACAAACCAACTGCTTGAACGTAATTGAAATTAGTAGGTACAAGATTCCCTTGGTTGCCAAGGGCCATGCTCAGGCTTGAGTAACATTCCGGATCAAATAACTTTTATCCTATTAGAAATACAGTAGTTTTTTTTATTCTTGGGTTGAACATAAGTAGTTTGTTCTTAATATTCTTGTCATGCACTGGATGTAAGTCATAACTAATAACTTCAGAGTTGAAAGTATTGGAGATTGCCGACATGACTCTCATATGTAGGATGCTTTGTCCTGCTTTGTCCTGCTTTGTATCTTCTACATTGTATCTCCTGCTTTGTATCTCCCTCTCTCTATAATTTTATAAGATACACAACGAATGTCAAGGGAACCTACGGATAAAACATAAAAAAAAGAGGTATAGAAAACAATACAATCAAGCAAAGTCCTCATCAGATTACTACCTCGCCTAGGATTTACTAGTAATTTGATAGTTTTAGTCTTTTAGATCAAAATTAAAAAAATATACATAATGAGAAAAATGGGCACGAGATACTTCAACTCAACAGGGATGAGTAGATCTTATTAGTACAGTTCAAAATAACTAATCACTACAGTAATCTAGTTCTTCAAACAACCGTTTCCTCATCACTCACCTCGATAAAAAGTACTGCTGCTTCTCTTACACTGATTTGAGTCATTCAGCATCTGCAAAATCTGATAATACAAAAAAACTATATAAACATAGATACACAAATGTAATAAGCATTTAAAATTCATTTTTGCAGACAATATGAATGAGCTTCATGCCTCTCCTCATCGGTATTTTACGCGACATTGATTCAAGAAGCAAAAATTACTAAGGGATCAGTTGTTGGTTGGGTCGAGACAAATCTTCGTGACCAATTCCCTTCCAACTTGTCAATCTGGGATGGTGTGTTCATTTCATGTACGAAAAGAAAAACACTTTATTTGCAGGGTTATTTTACTATTTTCATTCATTTGAAACAGGTTTTAACAGTGGTAGAGAATCCAGGGAGAATCTTTAAAACGGCCATCAGATTTAATCACCTATTTCCTCCACCGTCACAGATGATAATACTGTTTCTGATAATACCATAGAAAAATATATCATAGTCCAGAGATTCACCTACTATTCCCCATTCTAAAACCCACTCCTTTGGAAATAATATACAAGCCCACCAATCCATATTGTCCTACATCGGTGAGTGAGAAAAAATGTATATCTAGTAACTTTATAAAGCCACTAATTATAATGATGCCCATGATAACCTCGAGCAGACAGGTGACAGTAGTTTATCAAAAGTTTGATACAAAATCGAGAAGTTAATTACAGGAGGAAGTATAACTCCCTGAAGGGGAAGCTCTGTAGAAGCAAATAGACCGATTGCCGACGTGACAATCCGTGCAAACTCTTCGCGGACTCTCCAACTTTTGTGCATCCAGGCATAATATCCGGCTCTTTCATCAACAATTGTTGGTGAAGAAACCTATATCATAAAATGTACTTTAGTCCCAACTTTAACATTTCCATTTCAAGTTTTCAACGTATACAAATGCATCACAATTTTATCATCTAAGGATAAACAAAAGTAAAGATACTATATTCATTTTCCTCTCTTGAACTCTCAAACAAACTGTGCTTGACAATCAACACCATAAATCATTTCCCCCCTTTTCCAAGTGATTTCACAATAAATAAGACTGAAAGCACATGTTCAAAACAACAACATTATTTCCACAACGTCTAGTGAGTGAGTAAACAAAATCATCAGATTACACACAAAATGGACATGGCACTTCTAGTGAGTGAGTAAACAAGAATGAAACAATTCCATGGTCAACTATTCTATTTAAACATTTAAACAGATTGGCATCCGACCCACAGTCGCAATGATTTGAGGACAATAATGATTTTGAAAGAACACCTACATCGTAGAATAATTCCAGACTTTCAAGGCTGAGGAGGAAACAGGTAGTGTGGTTGGGCATCTAAATTGTTAAGTGATAGAAAGACATTGGACATCAATGAGTTAGCCGGTACAATAAAAAGGCACAATACATACCTGTTGTTGGGATCAATTTCCAACGCAGTAAGGTCCAAATCGGCCAGCTGAATGTAACCTTGGGCTCGTCTATAGAGTGCCTTAACATTCGTACTCTCAAGTTCTAGCACCTACAAAATTATTATTGCAACATTAATCCTCAGGCCCCTTGGTTTGATGTGATTTGAGTTGTAGGTATAAGTTAATCCGCAGTTACCTTTGAGCAAAGCTTCTCTGCTTGTTTGTAGTCCTTTAGCTTCAGCTTGCAAGCTGCATTATTCAGATTGCAGCTTACCTTCAGAACCTTGGACTGTTTCTTTTCCTCTTCACTGAAGTTGGTGTCATATTCAATAAATTTTCCAGCCTGATTACAAGGAGATTTTCATGCAGTTGCAATAAAATGAAATCATCTCTAAAATTATTCGATCCTACTAAAAACTTTCTTACCTTTTCATATATTTTTGAAGCCTTAGCATATTTTCCAGCTTTGAATGCTACATTTCCTTCCTTTTTCTTCTTACCAGCAGCTTCAATTTTTTCAGGTGTGTTCATGTCCCACGATTCTCTCTCCTAATGATAGAAAAGGAAAATTGTAAACTCACTCGTACCAAGCAAAATGCAAGATCCATACAAAGAGAAATCACACTGAAGATACCTTGACAAAGGATTCAAGCTCAACTTCATAGTATAATGTGGAATTTGGGGGAACAACAGCCATTTCTTGCTTGGATTCAGATGAACCGAAACCATATTCTGGAGCAATAGTCGACTCTGCAACCTCCCCTTTCTTCATTGTCATGACAGCTCTATCAAGTCCATCAATAACTTGCTCTGCAAAATGTAAAGACTACACTTCAGTATCAAGTTTAATCATGATAACAAAGAAAGCATGCCAAATCCAGCGACGTGAAAAATTACCTTCATCCATCTTGAACTCAAATGGCCCCTCAGCAATCACAGGTACAGTTATGACGACAAGCTTGAAAAGAACCTGAAAGCAAGATGACAATGTCAGCAGAAATAGAGAGAGAAAAAGGTTTATTATTAATTGAAAAAATAAATAATTAATGAATACTGAAATGAAGAAAAAGGGAAGGACCTCTTCTTCTCGTTCAATTGGGCTTCTGTAAAACACCAAATCTTCTTCATGTTTTCGTTCAATTGTGTAATCAAAAATGAAAAATGAACTTTCCGCCAGAAGAACTAACTCAATTTCTGCCCCTTTTAATACCTATCCCTTCAATTTCAATGGTGGGATAGATGCTCCAGTCCTCCTCTCTGGTACGATCAGAGCAACCGCGGATGTACAATTTGCGAAGCATAGTGAGTGGTTTCAACTCCTCTGGCTTGAAATCAAAGAATTCGCAGTAATAAAATCTCAATTTTTGAAGTGACGTGAGTTGGTTTAATCCTTGGGGGAGAGAAGAATGCCAAGAACCCCAGATTGTAAGAGATTTAAGGTTGTTGTTGTGGGTGAGGGACATTAACGATTTTGAAAGAACGCCTAAATCGTACCTTAATTTCAGAGTTTCAAGCCGAGGAGGAAAAAGGTAGTGCGGTTCCACCTTCAAATTTGGGCAATTATAAAGGCGCAAGTATGACATCATCATCATCTAAGTAGGGAGTGTGGAACCAACATAGTTCCAGATTTGCAATCGTTCCAAGCTTTCTTTATGTGGTTCCAGATTTTCAAGAACACCTTCCATCTTTCGTATCTCCTCTTCGCTGCTGACGTTGCTGACGTGTCCAAAATTCAATTCCAAGTGTGAAATGTTGTTCTTTTTATGTAATTCTGCCAGTTTGGCCTCATTCACACTTTTTACCTGCCCTAACCCCGATATATATAGCTCTCCTTTTAGAAAATTGAGATTTCCTAAATCCCCAATCATTGACCCTTTGCTACTTACATCACTCACAACAAACTTACTTAATGTTCGAAGCTCACTCAATCTCTCAATACCTCCTCGCGGATAATAAATTAGATTAGGAGTGCCTTGAACTTCCAGATGTCTTAGGTTAGAAAGTTCTCCAATTCTTTCTGGAAGTCTGCAAAGACTTCTACAGGAGTTAAGCTTCAGTGTTTGCAAATTAACTAGACTTCTCACTGTCTCAGGCAATTCCTTCAGATATGACTTAGAGAAATCAAGGTACCGAAGATGTAATAATCTATTCACTTCAATTGGAAGTACTTCAAGGCCAGATTTCCATGTATAGTATTTATGACTCAAGTCTAAGGTTCTAAGACATGTCAACTGGTGTAATGCAGAAGGTACCTACTTGGGCGATTTGGCTACCAGCGTGCGTAACTTTTTCGCTTCATAGATAGATGGATTCTCTACATCATTAACTGTCAAATGACGAATCTTACAACTGCTAATTTTCTCATTATTCACCAAAACAGAGCAATCAGTTTTTGTGAGGAACTCGGCAAAGTCATGTACGAGATCATGCATCTTGCATTCAACAATGTTTCCATCATCGTCTTTCTTAAAATCTTGGAAGAATGAACGCATCGCCAGAGCATCAAAATACTCTACACCAACCCTCTCTAGCTCTCTTGCTCCATCAGAACCGAGATAACCTTGAGCCATCCATAGCTTCACCAACTGATCCTTCTCCATCCATGTTGTGGTCTTTTCGGAAAGATTGCCGCGATTACATAAAGCATCGTTTCAAAACGACGACAAAGCGTGATAGCTCAACGAAGAGCGGTAAAAACCTTTTTCTTGTGTTTCCCAAACGTCACTTTTAATACATCCGTCCAATCTTCTTTTGCTCGTTTGAATCGCATTAGACTTGCTAATGTCTTGACAAACTAGTGGAACACCTTTGCATTTCTTTGCGATTTCTTGTCCAATTCCTTCAATCTTTCCCCGCTTTTGTTGTGTTCTTTCCCAAAAGCTATATGTCCGAATAAGTCCCAACAGCCATCGTCGACAAACCGTGCAAGCCTGTGTATATAAATTGAACCGATCATTGTCGCAGAATCGGCCTCGTTACGTGTGGTGACGATGATTTTGTTTCCTCGCTCACAACCATTGAGAGATAGCTTCAATGGCTCCCAAAGACCGGAATCTTCAAATCCAAACATCATCTAGCACAAGCAAAACCGCTTTCCCTTTATTGAGTTGCACCAATACCGATGTAAAAGTTCCCACCCGACCACATTTGGTGGCTTGCCTCGATAGCTTGTTCAATGATTTCTCTTGCAACCCTTTCAAGATCAAAAGGTTCGTGAGACACAAACTCATATTTTCAGCTCGTAGGTGGATGCTATAGTTCCTTCATTATACACTAGTTTTGCGCCAAGAGTTGTCTTACCGAACCCGCCCGAGTTCAACTATCGACAAGATAGTTGTTGAGCTGAGTTTCTTGTTGACTAGTCTCACATAGCACCGCTTAGTATACTTTGTTTGTCAAGATCCTCGACCGAATACCTCGATACATCCACAACGAGAGCTAGTGAATTGTAGAGGTTGTTGAGGTTCTCATGTGACTATGACTCGGAAGGAGGTGTAGTTGGTCCTTGTTGGTGAGAGCAACCTCGGCAAGTCTTTCTCTTATGTCCTTAATCCTATGAGCAATATCATAGCGTGCACCACCATGTTTCAAGCAAGCACACGGAGATAACAAGTAGGAGCACATCTTGTTGGCAACATGAGAGTCGCCAGATAAATCCCTCTATTAGGTGAGATGAGAATATGTGTGTTCCATTAAGTCCAATACATCATCTGCATCATACATCACATCTTTGAGATCTTCCAACCAAATCTTTACTGCATTTTCATGTATTTCCTTCTTTTCAGCATCTTCAAGCACCGCTTTGATCAGAGTGAGCTTAGTCTCCAGTTTTTTTACTTCTTTACGAACGCCAACCACTAACCGCACCTCTTGTTCAAGTTCTTTTCGAATGATTGAGGCCAACTGGTCTACGACAGCAGAAACTATTGCTTCAACCATTTTTCTTTTTCTTTTTTGAATCAAGGAGATACAAAAAGCTAAGGGAAGGAATACGAAATCAAGGAGAGATACGATGGAGCTCGAATGAATTATTGATGTTAGGTTGTGGAAAAGTGGATATTTTTTGTTGTGGAGGAACCGAATATTTAAAGCCAAATGAATTATTCATTTCTCTCTTGACAAGCAATAATGACTTCAACTTCACTTCAACTTATAAACAACTAACACCTCTTAAACCCCACAACCTCAACTTTTCACAAGAACAAAATCTCATTCCCTTCTTCTCATGATCCGAAACTTCCCAGTATCCCTTGCACTGACGTTTCCTTCGCTGAAAGGTACTTCAAAGTATATATTCCATTCCTTTCCTAAATTTTGCATAACCCCTTTTGATAAATGACTAAAAATGTATTCTTTTCTTGTTAATAGAGAAAATAGATGAATCCCACACTTAAAAAGTCACATGCGAATTCATGGAGGATAAACTTTGGTTTTATATATAATTTTTGGGATATATATATCCTTTGACTGCCATGACCTGCACATTGTCACATAACATATTGTCATTTATACAATTATACATGGTTCCTCGTGCTAATAAGAAATTATATATGATGCTACAAAGATGTCGCCTTGACGCAGTCTAATATTCACTAGTAATTCTCCATCTATTATTGGGAACGCAATAAATGGTCGTCTTCAATGTGAATAGAAGCAATCTTAGAATAGTGTTAGAAATCCTACACCATGCGTGTACTTAGATAGAGCTATGTTATAACGGACACCATAGTTGGCTTAAGTGCTGGATTTGGTGTTTCGCTGCTGAGTCACATGGATAGAGATATCAAATTGCCTGCAGTTTTTGCCGATCCGGTTAATTGTTGTAGTAAATTGTCTGTTAAGGCCATTCTCTTACCTTTGTCTATATTTCCATACATATCTGATATTGTTGCGCAAGTTCTTAGTTCATGCCAAGTATTTTGCCTAAATCCTGGTTATCTGTTTATGAATGTTAGGCGTTAACGCTAGTCACAGCAATCATTGTTCCCAAAGTCGGTTACATTTTGTTGGACAGGACTTACACATATACACTTTTGAGCTACGGCTTACCCTGGCCCTCTAAGGATTTGAATCTCGTTCTTTGATTTCATTTGTCCTACTGAATGCTTTATCACCTTACTAATCTGTCTTTAGTTTGGTTATTGAACACCATGTCTATTCATGTGAAGAAATGGAACGTTTATTGATGTGCATGGTAACCAATTTCAAGTTGTTGGGGAGCACTTTGCAATTTGCTAATCATAGGTCTTGTAAAGGTGAGAGACATAGATGAATCTTCTTGTTTGTTGTGTGGATCCTTGCCTCAATAGGATCCACAGTGTCAAAGTAGGATTCGTGTCATTAACTCCAATACTCTGTTACCATATGATGAGATGGCACAAATAGGACTCACCGTGAGGTTTTTGCTGTCATCCAAGATGAAGATAGATTTCTTCCTTGTACGGATTGAGCACTTTGCACATATATACTAAATGCTTGTTCTTTATGTCTACCAAAAGTATATTTGTTATCATCAACCGAAACCCTCCCTTTACCATCCCGACTGCAATGCATCATTTTATCATCATTTAGTTTTGGGTTATTACCAAATGTTTTACGACATTAATACTTCTGAAGAGGCCCTCTAGTTCATCTGAATTCTAATAGAAAGAGCAAATGCACCTTGCTTCAGTTACTTGTGTTAACCAAAACTTACCAATCTATTTTAATTTTTCTTGTTCTTCGAAGTTAGAACATCTTTAAATCACCAATCTATTTTAATATTTTTTTTAGGGAGATAGCATCCTAATAAAGAAACTATACCAGTCACTTGTGTTACAGAAGGGTATGATGGAAAGTATACCAGTCACTTGACCAGAATTGACCAAAAATTGACCATTTTGACCAGGTTTTATGGGCTTGAATATGATCTTTTTAAGCTTCAAATGGGTTTCTTTTAGACTTGATAGAAATGTCTTGTTTTCAATAGCATATTCATCTTGTTTTCATGCTAAAATGCAGATTTTTCTGAAATGCCGATTTTGGTTAATTTCTAGTTCTCATACATTGTTGGACTCTTTTTAACAACTAGTGAGAAACGAGACAAAGTGACAAAAGATTGTCTAGAGATGCTGAGAGCCATAGAAGAACACGGTGGCCTTGGAGAGAATTTTTTTTTCGGAGGTGATGAGATTGGCCTAGTAGACTTGGTCATGAGATTTTTAGCTCAATGGTTTGGAGTGATAGAGGAAGTAGTATGGGTAAAGGTTATGGAACCCCAAGAGTTTCCATGTTTGAAGACATGGATAAAGAATTTCAAGGAAGTTCCAGTCATCACAGAAAACCTACCAGATCATGAGGAAATGGTACCCATGTTCAAATGGCGAAGAGAGGTGCTGATGGCAAAGGCATCCGCATGATATACTTGTGTCCTTTATGTGCACCAATCCTTATTAGCGTCCCACGATATACTTGTGTCCAATGTGTGTGCCATGTTGATTTTGTACCACTAACAACCACAGTTCATTGAAGTTTGCTCAAGTTTTAATAAAGTTGAGCTTGTCTTTGAAATGAACTTTGGTCAAGTTTTAATAAAGTTGAGCTTGTCTTCAAAATTGAAGTTTGCTCAAATTTTAATAAAGTTGAGCTTGTCTTTGAAATGAACTTTGCTTAAGTTTTAATAAAGTTGAGCTTGTCTTCGAAGGCGGAACAACTTTAAATCACTAATCCATTTTAAACATTTTTTAGGGATAGCATCCTAAAGAAATTATACTTAAAATTATACCAGTCGCTTGTGTTCTCTGTCTATTTAATTCTTTGTTTTTGTTGGTAAAACTAAAAGTACCTAGTGAATTGATCACTCAAATCTCCCTAATTCAACTTTTAAGGATAGGCAACTACTACTATTGGAACAGTTATACATTTGCTTAGCGGTAGGAATCAGGATTCAGGACAAGGGCCACCGACTGCTGCATTGGGGAAGAAGGGAGTCTTTCTTTATAACACCCTTTTGTTATAACCAAGCCTACAAGCAAATAACAAACTCCAAAGACAATTCTCCATTTTCATTGGGAATCCACAAGGATAACCCCACAATATTTGGGAGTAAACTATCGAAATGAGTCTCACATGGCTTTAAAATAACGAATTGACATGATGCAATTTCGTAGGATAGCCTAGTAGCATCACGCTCTCTTATTAAAAGAATTTCTCTAGCTATATGGTCTCATCGTCCTAAATTCCTAATGGAAATTAAATGTGCAAGACTGAAATTGCTGTGAGAACTGAGAAACAAATCCCTTTTGGTGTTGCATTCTCCAACCTTGGTTTAAGACATCCCTCGCGGCAAGCATTTTTAGCAACTTGATCACACACGTTCAGGAAAACTAAAAATCAAATTATTCGTTAACCTGACACTACTTTACCTCTGTCCATAAAAATGTTTCAGAAAAAGGCTGGTTTAGATGCAAGAAAGAAAGTTAAAAGGTACCAAATCACATATCGCAGAACATTTTGTTTTGGAAGCCATATACTTGCAACATAAATTGTTGAAATGAATCGACAAGGCCTTTTAAATCACTGTTTACACTGTACAATTTTATAAAAAAAGAATTTCTTTGTAAGATCTCTTTCTTTGTAGCATCTCTCCAATTGAATACTTGTGTAGAATCTTTTATTGATGACATCACGCCTTGCATATTTGCAAGGTTTGCATCAAGAATAGTTTAGACGCAGGGGAGATGTACCTAATTCAACTTCTTTGAAAATGGTTTGTTGATGGCTTGATGCAGATACCAGGGATACTTGGTGCCCAAGCTAAAAACATTTGTTTTTATCACCAGTTGAAAAAAGGACATTCGCACAGACAGTGGTTCCATAACCATTGACTATGGAGTCCTAATGCCTAAGGCTGAAACTTTATCGGGATCGATCACCATAACCAGCATAAATGGACATCTGCACTGAGACCATCTCATCAACATGGAAGAAGTTAAGCTATTCGGAACATGGCCTAGTCCTTTTAGTTACACAGTGAAGTGGGCATTAACTAAAGAGTACAGATTACACATACATAAATGAGGATGTTACCAACAAGAGTGCCTTGCTCTTGAAGTATAACCCAGTTTATCAGAAAGTTCCAATTCTTGTTCATGGTAGAAAAGCAATAGCAGAGTCTGTTGTTATACTTGAATACATTAATGAGACATGACCAGAAAATCCACTGCTGCAAAAAGATCCCTATGAGAGATCTGTAGCTCGGTTTTGGGCGAAGTACTTCGAGGATAAGGTAGTGCTATTCGTTGTTCAAACCTTTTATTTTTTGGCAAATTACCCAACCAATCTGCTTTTACAATTGGTCTTCAAGATAGCTTGTATCGTTTCTAACTATCAGATCATAAATTAAATTACTAAGCAATAGCTTGACGTCAAGTTGCAAAAAGTAAAATTCTGATGACTTCTCCAAATTGTGGAGAGTTTCATTTAGTCTTGTTAAATCCAGTAAACAGCTATTACCATATACTGGTTAATACTGGGTGACTTCATAAGATTTAGGGTTAACTAGTATTAAACCCCCGCCCCGTGACTATTGTTTTGTGTGTATTTGGGGGGGGGGGGTCCTAATTGGCTCATATAGTGGGGGGTAGTACTAGTTAATCCTAAGATTTATATAGTAAACTAGTAGCAATTATGATAATAGTAATATAATTGACTAGATTCTCTCCAGTCGGGGGGGGGTGGGGCCTAATTTCCCATCTTGGGGGGAACCTAATTGGCTCATCTAGTGGGAGGTAGTACTAGTTAATCCTAAGATTTATATAGTAAACTAGTAGCAATTATGATAATAGTAATATAATTGACTAGATCAACCTCATATTCATCTTATTTTGGTTTTTAGAACTCTTCCATTGCTGAATTATTTGTCACGACTGGAGAGAATCGAGATAAAGCAGCAAAAGATTGTCTGGAGATGCTGAGAACCATAGAAGAACACAGTGGTCTTGGAGAGAAGAAATTTTTCGGAGGCGATGAGATTGGCCTAGCAGACTTGGTCTTGGGATTTTTAGCACAATGGTTTGGAGTGATAGAGGAAGTAGTAGCAGTAAAGATTATGGAACCCCAACAGTTTCCACGTTTGCAGGCATGGATAAAGAATTTCAAGGAAGTTCCCATCATAAAAGAAAATCTACTCATGAGGACATGCTACCCGTGTTCAAATGGCGAAGGGAGCCGATGATGGCAATGGCATCCGCATGATATATACTTGTGTCCTCTATGTGCACCAATCCCCAGGGAGATGCGATTAGCATCCCATGACACTTGTGTCCAATGTGTGCTTTCGTTGTTCGTCGTACGTTTGTTGCGTTCACTCTTCACTGCTATATATTGCACTAAATGTAACCGCAAATAACAACTGTTCTCTATAGAAGTTGCGCTACATGTAACCATAAAATTGAGCTTGCCTTTCGAACACCTTTAAACCACTAATCCATTTTAGTAAATCATTTGTGGGAGACAGGCAGATAGCATCCTAAAGAAACTATATTATTAGGTGTCTAATTGTCTATGCCAGCCATGACCTCCTGCCATGACTGGAGAGGCAATAAAAGATTGTTTGGAGATGCTGAGATTGTGGGCATTGAACAGAAGAAATTGTTCGGAGGTGATGAGATTGGGCTAGTGGACTTGGTCTTGGGAGTTTTAGCTCATTGGAATGGAGTGATAGAGGAGTGAAAGATTATGGAACCCCAACAGTTTCCACTTTTGCATGCATGGATAAAGAATTTCAAGGAAGTTCCGGTCATCAAAGAAAATCTACCCGATCTTGATAAAATGCTACCCTGCTACCCGCTTACTTCAAATGTGAAGGGAGAAAATCATACAAATGGCATCCGCATGATACTTATTTTCTAATTCCTATACGTGCACATAGGGAGATGCTACTAGCATCCTTATGAATCATATTGTCCTATGAGTTGCTCCTATTGTCAGTTTACTTGTTACTCTCCACTTAACTGTTACTGCACTTCATGCAGTGGGCAAGACGTATTTTGACAATTAGTACTATGAATAAGTGAATAAGCATGGAGTCCACGATTCATTGTGAAGTTGTTAATCATTTATAAGAACCGAATGTGTGCTATCTATTGCAGCTAGTACAAACTCTGATCTCATTAGTAAGTTGTTTCTGGAAAAATCCCTATAAATCATTACTCCCTTTGGGTCGAATCATTTGTGTGGCTTAGTCAACCCGCAACCACCAGACAATCATCCCATTGTAAGTAGACATGTAATGCTTTCAATAAATACCTAATGGAGGCAGACTAGCCAATCACTGAACTGTCCCTAATTGAACTTTAAACGTGTACAACTGCTACAATTACAGAGATCGATTGGGGGCCAGAAATGTCACAGATAAGTGATCGAAAATATATAAACTAAGTTACAAGGTCACAATGTGGAATCAGGACGAAGCCTTCGACTCCATGCCCTCTAAAAATGATGGGTGTTAAGCATTCACTCTGACTAAGGTAAGATGTAAGAACTTACTGCTGCACTAAGGGACATATGCGCCTCTTCTCTTGTAATCTAGCCTAAAAGAAGTGAAGAAATAAACAACTGTTCTTACAAACTTGATAACAGGAATAGCTGGTTAGGAAAAGTACAGTTCAGTACAAAAGATAGAATATTCAGGGACAGACTTACAGGCAGACCCCTACCTGTAGCATCAAACTGCAAAGACTTACAGGCCTCCAATCTCTAAGAGTATCATCATGAAAGAAGGTTCCTGACTACAAAGCAACAAGGTTTGTAGTTACCCACAAAGCAATCATGTAATAAACCCACTCGGGTCCACGCAACAAAGAGAAACGCACCACATAAACAACTATCACTCGCCAAGCAAAAGTCGATCCCTTAGGAAATGCAGGATGGTCTTTCCTTAGGTGCTTCTGTGCTTTTTCAAAGTCATAGAAGAAACTCCAACATACACAACATACATATGAGAATCCAATAATGTCATCGAAAATCTCCTTACAGTATCTATCAATATATTTTGCCTTGGAACTTGCTTCATTATACCCACGCAGGGCTTATTTGACCAAGTGACCGCTCCCTAACCATTGAAGAGAGCACTTTCAAAGATGCTCTCTTCGAACTTACTTCACCAGGTAAGCGCTCTCTAACATTGGAGAATGCTATTTAGAGCTAGCTGCTCTCTTCGGCTTACTCACTGTAGCAAAATCCTCAGTAGCCAGGCAATATATAACCATAGAGGGGGACTTCTCTCCCGAGAGGGGTCTTTCTCATTCTCAAGTAAAACCTCTATTCGGCCTCACAAAGTTGTAGGCTGTTGGCAGCTGGGATTATTAGCACTATGCATATTAACATCTTGCTGAATCAAATCCATACCTACATCCTATTGTTGTAAAGAGCAAGGTACAATCTCTATCTCAGGTCTCTGGTGTGCCACACATCTTCTAGGAAAACTCCTCCTATTGCTCTTTGTCAGAAATCTAAAAGGCCTCCTCACCTCATCCCTAATATAGCTGGCTCTCCAATTCCACCAACTGTGGTATTTCAAGAATCTGTTTGCTTTCTTTGGGGACCCATCTTTCTCTGTTGGGCACTTTGCTTCAAACTGAGTGCCCAAATGTGCTACTATTCTTGCAAGAACTTGCAATGCAAGGGCATTCAATCCCCACCTGCCTCTATCCAAATTCACTTACACAGAAGTATGAAATATATACTCGGAGTCCACTTCAATGCAAGCATTTGCAAAAGAAAGTCTCCCTTTCATAGCTGTGGCTTCATCTAGGCAGGTTGGATTACCCAGTAAGCTAGTAACATGGCTAATCCCCTTCTCTGCCCAAAGCTACTTTGAAAAATCAAGCTTCATCCATATTGGTATCCATTTAATCTTTTCTCTTATGCTGTTCAACCTCTTCAGACCACGGACATATCACAAAAAGTCAAAAACTCTTGCAGCAATAAAGGTTCGACCATTTTCCAAAACCATTTGTATATCCTCATCGTTGATAAACATGACGTAGAACGATCCTTATCTGCACTTCCCTTGGTTTTCCATTGCTTTTGGAGCACATTTATCACAAAAGGGTAAGGTAATATTCATTCGGCGAAAAATACGACCAACTAATATCTCCAGTCGATAACTCCTTGTTCTATTATATCCAAGGGGATATCAGCATTCAGCAACACCACCAACTATGATAAGCTTAAGTTTTGACAGAGTAAGGCACAAGGTAGCAATTTTTTTCAATTGAAGCCAGGAACAAGAAGTTTATTTGAATCACTTTAAGTAGGGTCGGAGAAAACTAATGGCACGTTCTCTTGCTATACGAAAACTAGGGTTCAAATCATTTCTTCCTTCCAAAATCTCTACCATCTTATCCAATATCCCTATGTCAGGTGGATCTGTATTCCCTCCTACCTCCATCATCTCGCCACCGGAGAGTCAACAACAGATACTCGTCGACAGTGGCGGTCAAACCTTGCTGAAGATGGGAGAGTTCCATCCTCTCATATCGCCTCCTAAAGATAGTTATTCCCAGCAATTTATGTCTGGGCAACCTCCTCCAGATTCTAAGCATGCAATACCAATGGGAAGGATTCGAAGGAAAAGTTACACACGGAAAAAGTTCAAGAACATCAATCTTCTCAATGAGAGAAAAATCAAGGTTTCAAGATATAATGAAGCTGCGACAGTCTTCATGGAAGGGTAGCTCAGTCTAGAAGATCTCTATTTCATAATTTAAAAATACTACTCTAACTCCTACTTATCTAATTTCTGAGCACATTTGTTTTCCAATTTTAACTTACTGATACGTTCACAATGCACTGGTGTCTACTTCGATAATGTGGGCTTGAATTTGCTACATGCAGCACTATGAACCACCATTTAGGGTGAAGTTGCTAAGCATTATGATTAGCTTTGATGTCTCTCTACTGAAATTGGTACAATTTTCAGTGTCATTATTAGCAAAATTGAGCTTCTTCCTCGGCAAAATCCATAAATCACTAATCTATAAGGATTATATAACAATTATTTCCTATAAACAATTGTCCCACAAGAACGGTAAACTACAGTTTTCTATAAAAACATAAAGAATGTAGTTGGTGTCTAGTGGCCGTGGCTAAAATTCGAGACCTTGGTGTCAATTTACTCCAAGGTTTTGTTGTCGATTTCCACCTTTCTTCTAAGGGTATAGGGGTTAAATCAATTGAAGATGTCCTAAACCAAAATAATATACAAAAATGTAGGTCATTTGATCAAGGAAGTCTCCTAAACCAATTTTTGGCACAAGGTCAGGTACTTAACTATTTATGATGAGACAAATGATGAAACACCAACTTCAATTAGAATTTGTATAGTATAAAATTTTGTCCCTCAAAACTAATTGCACAATATCATTGTAACATATACACAAGCATTAAAATGCAACTTGAATATTGTAAATGGAATTAATGGAATTTGTTGCCAAGATTATGTAAAACTGACATTTTTATAGCTATATCTCCATGGTGGCTAGCTCTGGGTACTTTTGTCGCTCACATCAGATAGTAAAGATTCAAGCTCTCCTTTTCGATGTAACTTCACTGTATCTGTTTCAAAACAATCTATGTCAGAATGTAACCCCACATTCTACTAACTGAAACTAGGTGCTTCAATAAGAGTTGCTATAATGTACATTTTCATGAGTCGAACTGCTAAGATTATATAATAAGTTGTTTTCATTTTGACGATTATAAACTGGATTTCTTTTGGATCTCCAACACGGAGCATAGGCATATGCAGATTGCAGTCTTGAAAATGATTGTAGAAGCAGCAGAAAGCCAGCTTCTGATCGTACACAAGGACTGCAATTTATACATGTCTGTTGTCTACACTTGTGAAGAGGAATGTGTAACGTGCCATAAGATGAAACTCCAAAAATAAATAAACAAGTAAATAAATAAAATAAATAATAACACTATATAGTTTCAGAATAGCTAAGGGGACCATTGCTAGCGACCATTTTTAATAACCAATTTCGAAGTAAGTGGCTTCTAAACTGCATATTGAAAGATTGAATTAACTCATGTACATTGCAAGTTAAGTTTACCAGTTATAAAACTATTGTCTGTCCAAACTAAAGGTTTGAGTGTTTCATATGTAAACCATACCACTAATTAAAAAGAAGAAGAGATTTATAGATGAAGTACCTGTGCAGCCACCTACGTGCTTTCCTCCTGGACAAGAAGAAAATAAAAAGTCTGAAAACAAAACGTAAGTCAAAGGTAAAGAAACACAATTAATTTAAATGTCATATTATATGCTATTATCTGATTTTCCTAGTTTGTATAACAATGTAAATATATTTTCACAAGTATAATCTATAAAAGGTTTTCTTCTATAAACTTCGTACTATGATAATAAGTCCCAAAACACTGGGGAATCTTATTGAATTGTATACTTGTATATTAGTAATGGAGAGCCATGTTAGGAGAAAAATAGAAAGTCAGAGAGGAGTAATCCAAATTAGGATTTGCAAAATTAGTCATTTACAACAAAGTAAACTTATTTTCGATAAGGATCACAAAGTAAACTTGAATAAAAGCAGAAACTGTTTCATAATAGTTAAGATGGAACTTGTTTAACAACAAAGGAGATAGTTCCTAGCAACAAAAAAATGTTTCATTTAGTTCTTCTCTCATAAGAATAGAGAAACAAATCTCCTTTATCAATAAGCATGTTCTCTAGACGCATGTGCCCCTTTAAGAAGGTATCTACTATTTAGTCACATTCGTTTGCATCTCGTCTGAGGCACAAACCTGGCCTCACAGTGATAACTGTTCAAAATAAATTATGTAATTCAACAAGTCGATACAAATAAAACAGAAAAGTTAATCTCTTTACTCAAAAGCACCTTCGAGTTGGATGCAGATATTACAGTGGAGACAGGTTTTTAACACTGTCACCCAATTTTACTCTTACAACCGTACACTTCATTGGACACGAGTTTTAAACCGAGTTCATGACTTACTAATAAAAAGGGGTTGATTACAAACTTATCTCACCACCACTTTTAAATCCCAAATGATAAGGATATTTCATAGCATAATTATAAACGACTTGGCAGATCTATAAAACATCTTAAAAATCTAAAAACTCACCAATGAAGACATTTGGTACAGTATGTTGCCCTGTAAGTCTCTCCAGCACCTTCTGAAGTTGTGGTCCTTGGGGACCTAAAAAACAAACAAAAGACTCATTATTAATTTATCCATCACAAGTACATTTCTCTTTCAACAAAAAAAAAATGACAGTATAAAAACATGCTAATTAGAATATGCATAAAAAGAGAAGAAAAAGTTTTACCCATTTGATCCAATTCAACAACATGAGGCTGCACACCAAGTCTCTTAAACAAAGACTTCACTTCAGATGAATACCTACAACAACAACAACAACAACAAAGATTCAAACTTCACCAAAAAAAAAAACTATAGAATAAAACAAAGCAATTAAAAAAAGAAAAACTTACGAACACCAAGTCTTGGAGTAAATAACAACATGATTATCAGATAAAGTCTCCTTCACATTCTCTTCTAAACGTGACCCAAATGAAGAAGAAGAAGAAGAAGAAGAAGAAGAAGAAGGGTTTTGACTGGATTGTGTTTTAGAGCGAGAGAAAAGAGAAATCACACTAAAGATACCTTGAGTGAGTTTAAAATATATCCTAGTCCAGAGATTCACCTACTATTCCCCATTCTAAAACCCACTCCTTTGGAAATAATATACAAGGCCACCAATCCATATTGTCCTACATCGGTGAGTGAGAAAAAATGTATATCTTGTAACTTTATAAAGCCACTAATTATAATGATGCCCATGATAACCTCGAGCTGACAGGTGACAGTAGTTTATCAAAAGTTTGATACAAAATCGAGAAGTTACTTATAGGAGGAAGTATAACTCCCTGAAGGGGAAGCTCTGTAGAAGCAAATAGACCGATTGCCGACGTGACAATCCGTGCAAACTCTTCACACACTCTCCAACTTTTGTGCATCCAGGCATAAGATCCGGCTCTTTCAACAATAATTGTTGGTGAAGAAACCTATATCATAAAATGTACTTTAGTCCCAACTTTAACATTTCCATTTCAAGTTTTCAATGTATACAAATGCATCACAATTTTATCATCTAAGGATAAACAAAAGTAAAGATACTATATTCATTTTCCTCTCTTGAACTCTCAAACAAACTGTGCTTGGCAATCATCACCATAAATCATTTCCCCCCTTTTCCAGGTGATTTCACAATAAATAAGACTGAAAGCACATGTTCAAAACAACAACATTATTTCCACAACGTCTAGTGAGTGAGTAAACAAAATCATCAGATTACACACAAAATGGACATGGCATTTCTAGTGAGTGAGTAAACAAGATTGAAACAATTCCATGGTCAACTATTCTATTTAAACATTTAAACAGATTGGCATCCAATCCACAGTCGCAATGACTTGAAGAGACTTGAGGTTGTTGTTGTGGGTGAGGGACAATAATGATTTTGAAAGAACACCTACATCGTAGAATAATTCCAGACTTTCAAGGCTGAGGAGGAAACAGGTAGTGTGGTTGGGCATCTAAATTGTTAAGTGATAGAGAGACATTGGACATCAATGAGTTAGCCGGTACAATAAAAAGGCACAATACATACCTGTTGTTGGGATCAATTTCCAACGCAACAAGGTCCAAATCGGCCAGCTGAATGTAACCTTGGGCTCGTCTATAGAGTGCCTTAACATTCGTACTCTCAAGTTCTAGCACCTACAAAATTATTATCGCAACATTAATCCTCAGGCCCCTTGGTTTGATGTGATTTGAGTTGTAGGTGTCAAAGACTCAAGAATATTGTGAATCGGTATTCTCCTTGAGATACCTATGTCCCTTTTTATAGAATAGCAAATGATATTTACAAGATATTACAATATATCTTCTAGGATATTTACAAGATATTCTCTAGGTTATTTTGGAATGGAATACAAACAAATCTAGAGAATCTAGGGATATGCTGGCCGGTGTGCTATATTAAGAAGAACCCCCTTTGATACCCTCCCTCAAATTGATGTTGGTGAGTCAACAAGCATCAATTTGCTAACAAGGAACTGATGTCGTTGTCTTGTCATTGCCTTAGTAAAAATATCAGCGACCTGATGTTCGGTAGGAATGTGAGGCAGAGTAATAACCTTTGCTTCATAGGCATCGCGGATATAATGACAATCAACCTCTATATGTTTTGTTCTCTCATGAAACACTGGATTTGCAGCAATCTGTATAGCACTAGTATTATCGCCATGGAGGGGAGTTGGGTTGGTTTGAGGAAAACCTAACTCAGAGAGAATCCCACGAAGCCAGACCACTTCTGAGCAGAGGACTGACATGGCCCGATATTCAGCTTCAGTAGATGATTTTGACACACAATCTTGCTTCTTACATTTCCATGAAATAAGCGAATCACCAAAAAAACGCACCATCCAGTTGTAGATCGCCGAGAATCTGGACATCCTGCCCAATCAGCATCACTGTATGATACTAGATTGAGTGCTTTGCCATGTGGAAAAAATAATCCCCGATGGGGAGTCCCCAAAAGATACCGTACAATCCGACGAACAGCTACCATGTGAAGATGTCGTGGTGAAGCCATAAACCTGCTAACAGTATGAACTGCATAAGAAATGTCAGGTCTAGTAATAGTGAGATAAATTAGACTCCCTACTAATTGTCGATATAAGGTAGGATCATCAAGAAGGTCACCCTCATCCTTTCTTAATTTTACATTCACTTCAAGAGGAATATCAACTGAAGTGGTGTCTTCCAGCCGTGCAAGGTGGACCAGATCTTGTGTATACTTGTGTTGATTAAGAAACAACCCATGTGGTTGAGAGCGAATCTCTAAACCAAGAAAATAAGTGAGTGCTCCAAGATCTTTCATCTGAAATACTGTATGTAAATGTTGTTGCAGCTTCGTAATAAGTGTCACATTTGAACCCGAGATGATAATATCATCCACATACACCAATAGAAAGACCATGCCATCTTTACTCTTGTGAAAAAATAAGGATGCATCATATTGACTTTGGGTAAATGAAAACCCGAGTAGTGTGCTGCGAAACTTTTCAAACCATGCCCTGGGAGCCTGCTTAAGACCATACAAAGAACGTTTCAGCTTACAAACGGAGTTAGGGGTAGGAAGTGTCATACCAGAAGGAAGTTTCATGTAAATCTCTTCCTTAAGATCCCCATGCAAGAAAGCATTCTTAACATCCATTTGGTGTAACTGCCAAGAATGTGAGGCAGCCAAGGCAAGAAGAACCCGAATTGTAGTCATCTTGGCAACAGGGGCAAATGTCTCATCATAATCTATGCCATACTCTTGTCGGTTGCCCAGGGCTACTAATCGAGCTTTGTAATGTTCCAAAGAACCATCAAAGCGAAGCTTAACAGAAAACACCCACTTACTACCAATAGGATTCACCAAGGAAGGACAAGGTACTATATCCCACGTTTGATTTTGCTCAAGTGCATCGAGTTCAGCCTGCATGGCCTGTTGCCAACATTCATGTGCCCGCGGCTGTTTATAAGAATTAGGAATGGAAATAGAGGAGAGAGTGGCAGTCATGGAAATATGTGAGGAAAAACCATACCAATCAGGAGAATGAGAAACTCGGGTAGATCGTCTAGGAACAACTGCCAGAGAGGGTGCCGGATCAATCGTCACAGGAGAATCAGGAGGGTCCAGAGAAAGAGTAACCAAGGGGCGAGAGCGTCTAGTATAAACTAGACCTGGCTGAAATCGATTTGTAAGTTTAGCAGGGGTGGAAAAATCAGGAAGAATAGAATATATAGAAGGCGCAGGATCCGCATGAGAGAGAAAAAAACTTTTGATTTTCAAAGAAAACATGTCGTGAAATGCGTAAACGATGAGCGTCAGGATCATAACATAAAAAACCTTTCTGATGAGAACTATAACCAAGAAATGCACATTTCACAGATTGAGCAGAAAGCTTAGTTCTTTCATGCGGGGGAAGATGAACAAAACAAACACAACCAAATGTATGCAGATTAGAATAACAAGGATGATTCCCAAATAAACGAAAATATGGTGAAACATTATCAAGCACGAGAGTAGGCCCCTATTTATGAGATAAAAAAGAATAGATAAAGTTTCACACCAAAAACGAGGAGGAACAGAGGATTCTAGAAGTAAAACCGAACCATGTCAAGAAGATGTCTGTTTACGTTCACCCACTCCATTTTGTTGTGGGAGTAGCTGACAAGACCGTTGAAAAGAATGCCTCGTTCTTGAAGAAAGTGTTGAAACTCATTTGACGATATTAGCCTCTGAATCGGATCGAAGACTCTTGATAGAGGAATTGAATTGATTGTTAATGAGTGCAAGATAATTTTTAAAGATTGAAAAACCTCGCTTTTAGCACGCAAGAAATAAATCCAAGTAAACCTACTATAGTCATCAATGAAGGTTACAAAATATTTGTATTGTGCATAAGAGATGACAGGAAATATCCCCCATACATCACTATGCACAATATCAAAGGGCTAAGAAGCATGTGAACCCAGATTGAGAAAAGGTAGACTTTTGCTCTTAGCTAGTTTACAAGAAGAATAATCAAAAGACAACGAATCAAGGGAAACAGAGTTTTTATTGTATAGAAAACCGTTTGAAACAATGTATGAAGAAGTACAGGATTAGGATGGCCTAGGCGCCGATGCCAATCCTCAGGACGCAAATTAGAACTAGTACAAAAAGAAGACCATGCAGAAATGAAAGAACTAGATTGGGGATGTATGACCAATGGAAACAGTCGCCCCTCCTTAGGACCCTTCACAATTGTCTTCTGTGACATTTGATCCTGCACCACACAACCAGACGAAGAAAAAATCACATTACAATTATTATCAACAAAGTCGACCAACGAAATCAGATTAAGTAGATAATTTGGGAGAAACCAAGACATTTTTTATAATGGGAGAAATGTCACCCACAGCAGTAATAGGTAGAGAGCTACCATTTGCCGTGTGAATTTTAAGAGGACCAACATAGG
Organism: Coptis chinensis; assembly: GCF_015680905.1. NCBI lineage: Eukaryota > Viridiplantae > Streptophyta > Magnoliopsida > Ranunculales > Ranunculaceae > Coptis > Coptis chinensis. Next base: position 104,838,914 of record NC_141459.1, read on the forward strand.
ATTTGAGATTCTGAAGAGAAGTTGAATTATTTGTCATATGATTGGAAGCCCCGAAATCGAGATACCAAGGTTGAGAGGATGATTTTTGTTACCCGAGAGAAGCCTAAAGCCGAGAGTGCGAAACAATTTGGTGTAACATATCCCGAGAGAGGTGAGGATGTGGCGGCATGAGCATGAACAATAGGAGCGGGGAACGAGAATTAGCAACCGCCCTTGAATAAGCGAGACCCTTCCTTCTTGGTGGCCGGATCCGACACTCACTGATGATGTGACCAGACTCCTTACAATAGTTGCAAAACTTCTTAGTGCAATTTTTGGCTATGTGGCCAAAATCCTTACAGCTGAAGCATTGAGTAGTGGCTGGATCCCATCTCTTGGATCGATGTTGAGCACTATAGGCGACCTGAGGAGTGACAGCAGCCTGCTGTTCCATAGAGGCCCGAGTGAGTAGTCTCTGTTCTTCACGAAATAAATCCCCCAAACACACAACCAAAGAAGGAACGGGATCTCTGTTCATTAACTGAGACCTCACAGGTTCAAATTCTGACCTAAGTTTCATAAGAAACTGATCCCTTTTGCTAATCTCATGTACTTGTTGAACAATATCCAACCCATTAGTAGGAAGAGTCGCAGAAATAATATCTGAATATTCTGCCCACAAATTGGAAAAACCAGAATAAAATTCTTCAATGGACAACGCACCTTGAGAGTAGTTACCCATTTCAAATTCAAAATTTGAAACCGGTAGGCGTATTAGGCCCGATGGTAGATGGTCTTCAAGTAAGTCCACATTGCATGAGCCGCCTTTGTAGAGCGCGAGGTTCGGGGAGAATCACGGGTTCCACAGATCCAAGGATCCAAGACATAATTTTGGCATCTTTGGTATCCCAAGAAGTGAATTTGGCCGGTTCTTTCACAGCATCAGGGGCAGCAGTAGTGCCATCCAGATGGCCAAGGAGCTCCTTTCCCTTTACAAATAACGCGAATTGAAAGGTCCAGGCAGAATAGTTCTTCCCAGTGAGCCAAATGCAAATAAAATCATTTTTCTCACAAGACATATTGAGAAAATACAATAACGCCAAGAAAACAAAACCCCTAGACTGTCGTGAAAGGCTCAACCACAATGCCAAGAAAACGAAACCACGCAACGCTAAGAAAACGAAAACAAGAAAAAATGCCTTTTTTTTTTTTTTTTTTTTTAAAAACAAGGGCTCCGATACCATGTCAAAGACTCGAGAATATTGTGAATCGGTATTCTCCTTGAGATACCTATGTCCCTTTTTATAGAATAGCAAATGATATTTACAAGATATTACAATATATCTTCTAAGATATTTACAAGATATTCTCTAGGTTATTTTGGAATGGAATACAAACAAATCTAGAGAATCTAGGGATATGTTGGCCGGTGTGCTATATTAAGAAGAACCCCCTTTGATAGTAGGTATAAGTTAATCCGCAGTTACCTTTGAGCAAAGCTTCTCTGCTTGTTTGTAGTCCTTTAGCTTCAGCTTGCAAGCTGCATTATTCAGATTGCAGCTTACCTTCAGAACCTTGGACTGTTTCTTTTCCTCTTCACTGAAGTTGGTGTCATATTCAAATAAATTTTCCAGCCAGATTACAAGGAGATTTTCATGCAGTTGCAATAAAATGAAATCATCACTAAAATTATTCGATCCTACTAAAAACTTTCTTACCTTTTCATATCTTTTTGAAGCCTTAGCATATTTTCCAGCTTTCAATGCTACATTTCCTTCCTTTTTCTTCTTACCGGCGGCTTCAATTTTTTCAGGTGTGTTCATGTCCCACGATTCTCTCTCCTAATGATAGAAAAGGAAAATTTTAAACTCACTCGTACCAAGCAAAATGCAAGATCCATACAAAGAGAAATCACACTGAAGATACCTTGACAAAGGATTCAAGCTCAACTTCATAGTATAATGTGGAATTTGGGGGAACAACAACCATTTCTTGCTTGGATTCAGATGAACCGAAACCATATTCTGGAGCAATAGTCGACTCTGCAACCTCCCTTTTCTTCATTGTCATGACAGCTCTATCAAGTCCATCAATAACTTGCTCTGCAAAATGTAAAGACTACACTTCAGTATCAAGTTTAATCATGATAACAAAGAAAGCATGCCAAATCCAGCGACATGAAAAATTACCTCCATCCGTCTTGAACTCAAATATCTCATCATCGTCATGACCCTTCTTCAGAAACACAGTTCCATCTTGCAACTTCTAAATAAGTTTCACTGTCAGACAAATGAGATAATATTATGCACACTACAACGCATCCCATTCCACTAAAAACTCTAATACGATGATAAATATACCTAGCACAGAGTACTGCATTGCAGTCATTTTTAGCACAATCAGCAATTCGAGGGAGCACACGCACAACTTTGCAGTTACGCAACATCTGAAATATGAATATTATTTTTATCAAAAGTAGCATATATATAGATTAAAAGAAAATAGAAAATTATAGAAGCAGTTTAGTAGTACCGTCTTTATGCAGTTGTCTCTGCAGATTCAGCAATCACAAGTACAGTTATGACAACAAACTTGAAAAGAACCTGAAAGCAAGATGACAATGTCAGCAGAAATAGTAGCAGATAGAGAGAGAATTTGTCCAAGAAAAGGTAAACTTACTGGAATGAACATCTCAACACATGCCTAAAAATCTCCCAGAAGCTCCTTCGATAATAAGCACAACAGATGGCAACCTACAGAGAGAAACCCAACCAAAGATAAAAAGGTTTATTAATTGAAAAAAATAAATAATTAATGAATACTGAAATGAAGAAAAAGGGAAGGACCTCTCTTCTTCTCGTTCAATTGGGCTTCTGTAAAACACCAAATCTTCTTCATGTTTTCGTTCAATTGTGTAATGAAAAATGAAAAATGAATTTTCCGCCAGAAGAACTAACTCAGTTTCTGCTTTTAATATCTTTGTCATCAATTTCAATGTTGGGAATGTCGGTTAAGATGCTCCAGTCCTCCTCTCTGCTACGTTCAGTCATAATAGGGCAGTGGAAGATGTCCAATTTGCGAAGCATGATGAGTGGTTTCAACTCCTCTGGCTTGAAATCAAGGTATTTGCAGGAATTAAAAATCAATTGTTGAAGTGATGTGAGTTGGTTTAATCCTTGGGGGAGAGAGGAATGCGGAAAAGACGAGATTGAAAGAGACTTGAGGCTGTTGTTGTTGTGGGTGAGGGACATTAACGATTTTGAAAGAACACCTACATCTTCCAATAATTCCAGACTTTCAAGCCGAGGAGGAAAAAGGTATTGCGGTTCCACCTTCAAATTTGGGCAACACATAAGGAGCAAATATGTAATATTGGACATCATCCAAGTAGGGAGCGTAGAGCCAACATAGTTTTGTATTTCCAATCGTTCCAAGCTTTCTTTATGTGGTTCCAGATTTTCAAGAACACCTTCCATCCTTCGTATCTCCTCTTCGCTGCTGACATGTCCAATATCTGGCTCATATTCTTTATATCCAAAATTCAACAGCAAGGCTGAAATGTTTTTCTTTTTCTGCAATTCTGCCTGCTTGGCCTCATTCACACTTTTTACATGCCTTAACCCCCTAATATCTAGCCTTCCTTGTAGAAAATTGAGATTTCCTAGTTCCCCAATCACTGACCACTCATCATTCACAACAAACTTACTTAATGTTCGAAGCTGACTCAATCGCTTAATGCCTCCTCTAGAATAATACTTTAGAGAGCGAGTGTTTTCAACTTCCAGATGTCTTAGGTTAGAAAGTTCTCCAATTACTTCTGGCAGTTTGCAAAGATAATAACAACGGTTAAGCTTCAATGTTTGCAAATTAACTAGACTTCTCACTGTCTCAGGCAATTCCTTCAGTCTTGTATTCGACAAATCAAGGTACCGAAGATGTAATAATCTATTCACTTCACTTGGAAGTCCTTCAAGGGCAGACCCCAGTGTATAGTATGGATGACTCAAGTCTAAGGTCCTAAGACATGTCAACTGGTGTAATGCAGAAGGTACCGACTTGGATGCTTTTCCTACCAATGTGCGTAACTTTTTCGCCTCATAAATAGATGGATTCTCTATATCATCAACTGTCAAATGACAAATCTTGTGACTGCTAATTTTCTCATTATTCACCAAAACAGAGCAATCAGCTTTTGTGAGGAACTCAGCAAAGTCATGTACGAGATCATGCATCTTGCATTCAACAATGTTTCCATCATCGTCTTTCTTAAAATCTTGGAAGAATGAACGCATCGCCAGAGCATCAAAATACTCTATACCAACCCTCTCTAGCTCTCTTGCTCCATCAGAGCCGAGATAACCTTGAGCCATCCATAGCTTCACCAACTTGTCCTTCTCTATGTTATAGTCTTTCGGAAAGATTGCACAGTACATAAAACATCGTTTCAAAACTGATGGCAAAACGTGATAGCTCAATAAAAGAGCAGGTAAGAAACTATTTTCTTGTGTTATCCAAATGTCACTTTCTAATACACCCATCCAATCTTCTTTTGCTTGTTTGAATCGCAATAGACTTGCTAATGTCTTGACAGCTAGTGGAACACCTTTGCATTTCTTCGAGAGTTCTTGTCCAATTCCCTTCAACCTTTCCTGCTCTTGTTGTGTTTTTCCCCAAAAAGCTATTTGCCTAAATATGTGCCAACAGTCATCATCTGACAATTGTCCAAGCCTGTATATATATGAGCCAATCATCTTCGCAACTCCCTCGTTACGTGTGGTGACGATGATTTTGCTTCGTCGCTCACCACCATCCAGAGATAGCTTCAATAGCTCCCAAAGATTGGAATCTTCAGTCCAAACATCATCTAGCACGAGCAAAAACCGCTTTCCCTTTATTGAGTTGCACAAAAATTGATGCAGACGTTCCCACCCAACTACATTTTCTAGTAGCTTCTCTCTAGTAGCTTGTGCAATGATTTCTCTGGCAATTCTTTCAAGATCAAAAAGTTGAGAAACACAAACCCATATTTTCAGCTCAAAAGTGGTCGCTATAGTTCCTTCGTTATACACTAGCTTCGCAAGAGTTGTCTTACCGGACCCGCCAGTTCCAACTATTGACAAGATAGGTGTTGGAACCTGAGTTTCTTGTTGACTAGTCTCACATAGCAGCCTGCTTAGTATACTTTGTTTGTCAAGATCCCGACCGAATATCTCTGGTTCATCCACAACAGAGCTAGTGAATTGTGGAGGTTGTTGAGGTTCCGCGTGACTATGACTGGGAAGGAGGTGTAGTTGGTCCTTGTTGGTGAGAGCAACCTCAGCAAGTCTTTCTCTTATGTCCTTAATCCTATGAGCAATATCATAAATAAGTGCACCACCATGTTTCAAGCAAGCACACGGAGATAACAAGTAGGAACACATCTTGTTGGCAACGTGAGAGCGTCGTGATAAATCCCTCTATTCGGTGAGATGAGAATCCGTGTGTTTCCATTAAGTCCAATACATCATCAGCATCATACATCACATCTTTGAGATCTTCCAACCAAATCTTTACTGCATTTTCATGTATTTCCTTCTTTTCAGCATCTTCAAGCACCGCTTTGATCAGAGTGAGCTTAGTGTAGAGTTTTTTTACTTCTTTACGAACCCCCACAACCAACCGCACCTCCTGTTCAACTTCATTTAGAATGACTGAGGCCAACTGGTCCATGACAGCAGAAACTATTGCTTCAGCCATGTTTCTTCTTTTTTTGCAATCAACAAAGAAGAGAAGAATTATCCCGTAGATTTTAGAGTGTGAAGACTAATGGGAAAAGGAAGACTAATCAAGGAGAGTTTTTTAAGTCAATTCCACAACCAAATGAATTATGGACAGCAAAAGTTGGTTTTATCTCTCTTTTTCGTTACGTCCTGCTCTGCTCTGCTCCAGATGTTAAGCCAAATGAATTATTGATGGTTAGGTTGCAAGTTGCAACATGCATGTGGGGACTTCGAATGCTTTTTGTTGTGGAGGAATCCAATGGCTTTTGTTTTGGAGGAATCAAATGTTTTCGCCAATATCTCATTCCCTTCTTCTCATAAGCCAAAATTTCGCCAATATCCTACGCGTAATTCGAAGTATATTACTTTCTCTCTTCAATTTGGCATAACCCCTTTTGATAAATTACTAAAAATGTATTTTTTTTTTCTTGTTAATAGAGAAAATAGATGATTCCCACACTTAAAAGTCACATGCGAATTCATTATATATAATTTTTGGGATATATATATCTTATTTACTGTTTTCTGTTTGCTTAGATAATGCCCGTAGTTGCCAAAAAAGTGCAGAGGTATCAAGTTGCACCCTGGGGCTACTTTGAAGGAGGTATTTATATTTGGTTGTTAATGACATATGGTCATTGCTTATTACTTTGTTGTTTTCTTTCTAGCTCCTGCTTTACTTATCAAAATGCTCCTGTCAATAATTGCTTAGACCTTTTTTTATTTTCGTGAAACTTGTCTTTTGATGCTAATATTTAATTATTTTTTTAGTTAACTAAAACAGAAGAAGGTATCAAAGTAATTACGGATCAAGGGCAAGAACTGATGGCTGATGTTGTACTGTTTGCCACAGGTAATTTTCTGCTCAATTGTAAACGTATTGAATTTTATCTAATGAATATTCATCTGACCTAGTTCTGTGAACTTTTTATGTATTTGTTTGGGTAACAATATCCTTTATCAAAGTGTATTAAAAATATGTTATCAATATGCATCTTTTAAGAAGGTATACTTACCATAGTACAAAATATCGCGATATATCGCGATATATCGTGATATATATCGAGAAATTAGATATGGGCATCGGAATATCGCGATATGTAATTGGATAAATACAAATGCAAATATCGACGATATATGTGGATCTATCGCGAAATTTCGACGATACAGTGGGTATATCGTGATTTGAAAGAAAGGGTTGAGTTGATTGCAAACTGACGGCGAGAACAGTATCTTCCTACCCTCTCCCACGCCCTACTCCTACCCTCTCCCACGCGCTTGCCAAAATAATTGCAAACGAATTCAGCACCATCACTAGCTGCTCTTGTTTTTTCATTTTTCCGTTCATGGGAGTGGAGAGTAGACTCTTTATGAAAATTATTTTTCATCATGAAAGAAATTGATCATAACCCATCTCAGATTCACAGGTTTGCTATCTCAATTCCAATTTATTCTGTTTGTATGTATATCTATGCTTCACAAACTATTTGGAATTCTTGGGATCCAACTTGTATAGTTGTGTACTTTTAAAGTGCATAAAATGTAGTACCCCATCGTCCAGACAAGACTGTTCATTTGTTTACTAGATCGGAATATGCACTAGCTTAGCAAAGTCAGCCAACTAGAGCATAAGTACTTTTGGGTTTATTTTCAGAAGTGTGGAAACGATCTCAATCTTTTCTTCTTCTATTTTTTCTGTTTTAAGTTTTTTGTGGTGTGAAAACTCTGTTTACATTGATGAGAAGTATATGTAATTAGATATTTGTAATTGAGTATATGGGGTACCTTTTCCCAGAAGGACTTGGAAGCGATGTATAGTTGAGAACAGTGACACCACAAATGTGCTGTTAATGCGGTTGTGGATATTGTTCACAGTGAAGTTTCATAACTCTTTTGTGATATTTATTTCACTTTTTCTCATCAAGCACGGGCCAACTAGGCTTGTGGATTCCATTAATTCAGTTCAGCCAAATGGTAATTTGTTTGTTACCATTCTTGAGACTTTCTGGATACCTACTCTTAGGCTGAGTTGAAGTTGACTTCGGTTGCTTCAACCAAACTTATTTGTGAGTCCCACTTCTCTTGGATGCTTCAGCTGCAACTATTTGTGGCCGAATGCTGGATAGTATTGTCACACTTCTTTCCAGACGAGAACAAGAAAGAGTTGTTGAGGAGCCAGAAATGCCGGATATAGGGGAGGCTGTGGGGTATACTGCCACTTTTGTCCCGCTTCACAATGCTGGAAAAAAAAAAGATGAGGATCCTGTTAAGGAAATTAAAGATCCAAAAGAGTTCTTGGTGAAATCATCGCAAGACTTGCATGCACATCTCTGGGAGGTATCCGACAATCATCCAAGAGTATCTTGACCCGACTAATCAAGCGGGCGTTGATCCAAATTTTTCCAAGTACAATTGCTCCATTGTTTAAGTAAGAGACTCTATCCCGACATTTATTCTTTGTTATGACTATGCGTAGTATTTCACTGGCTTACGGTTCACTCATTGAATATTTCAGTACTTTTGTTTTGCTACTTTTACTACACTCAAACTATTACAATGGATTAGGTCCGTTTTAGGTTCATTCAATGCATTTAACGCGTCCTCTGTTTCTTTACTAGATGGGTCTGTCCTCTTCCTAGGCTTGGAAGTTATCCATATGAATCAGAAGAAATATGCAACTTTCTTTGACAAGTCATCTTTAGTTAGCAGTAGTAGTAAGGGTGTAGGGGTGAGCCTAGAGCTTGAGAAAAGGCTAAAGGCATTTTTGGACCTGCTTAGTTTACTTTAGGTGTGTCAATCACGCCATCTACTATCCGAAAGCGGACTTACGAGAGCGATTAGATGCAAGGAGGGAGCGACCTAAGGTATGTGACATACACTTAGTCTAGAATAGATACACTTAGTCTAGAATGGTGTAATGCCAAATTTGTGAATCTGAAAAATATTTTAATTTCTTTATGTTGGGTAATATTAGATGCCCCTATGGTGCACCAACCAAAGATCACATGAAATATAACGTTGTTTTGGTAGTAGGTATGGGAATTGGTGCTACCCCAAAGATCACCATTGTGAAGAAGACACATGAAGGGGGCTAATACAACTACCAATTTACGGTTTACGTAAGTCTTCAATATTTCAACTCCTATCAAAGCTCTTATGCTTATTGGATATTTTAGAAGTGTGATTTGATAATACTAATAACTGAGAAGCAATCAAGTTCTACAATAATCTGGCCGATTCTGTAAATCTTGATGGAAGTCCCTTGTATTGCTAAACAGTGTTCAATGTGAACTTAAAACAAGCCGCTGTTCGATTGCCATCCCGTGGGGATGATGGCCATTTTGGGTTACATTGCGTGGTGTTGCCTCGGTTGCCTTGATCAAGAAAGGTCATCAACCGATCACTTTTGTGCGGACAATCATGCAGGTAACTTCCTATGCAAGTATTTATTTACTTTAGCAAACAAACATGTCTAGATCAGTTCCTTCCAACTGTAGGTTACTAGGCGTATTGAAGTCTGGGTCTATGAAGGAAGTTAAACTTGAAGTCTCAATAATCGATAACTGATAAAAAGCGAGTCTACTGGAACTAAATACTTATAAGCAATGAGTTTAAAGTCAGGTACAACACAACGATGTTTTTTGCTTCACCTTGTGTTTCATGACTTTCACCCCTATATTTAACATAATTACACTCAACAAACTTTCTATATTTGGCAGTCAATTGGTTTCATTGGACCTGGACTGACACTGCTTTGCTTAAATTATGTGAAGACACCTGCCTAGGCAAAACGTGCTTTTATACCGACCACGAAGTTTTAGCTCATTCAACCAGCCGTTTTTCTCCTCAAAGATGCAAGTAAGTTATCATCTTCATCTACTTAGTTTTGTACAACACGGTATTCGACCGTGTAATGTGTTCTTGACCACGCCCACTTTCGACTTCCTTGATACACCTTGCATTTTACTTAATTATCATAAAGTTGGTGTGTTTTTTTTGAGACAAATGGCTTGAAGTCCCATTACTAGCTACTATTATATGTTGGCTTTCTTATTATCGGGATATAGCTCCTCGGTGTGTTGGATTTCTTCATTGTCACGCATTTATTTAAACATTCCACCAAACTTTATACTTTAGAACATGCATGCTTACAATTGTAGGATAATATACTAAAACAAATTTTGCAATTCTTGGGTCGTTCTCATGGCAAATGAATCACAAATATCTGGTTGGTACATTTGTTGCAATATGGTTAGATTCAATTAATGCCTTCTTTGCTATGTTGCTTGTTAGCCTTTTGTTTTGTCATTATGTCTTTTGATTCATTGTTTAAACTTTAATTTGGCTTGGCATTTTGACCCTTGCAATATATATATAAATATCTTTGGAAGCATTGATGTTAAAAGAGTATCTTGATTTAAGGAAGAACAAAAAGAAAGGAGTTGACGTTAAAGAGTGGTGAGTATGAAGGAAATAAAGTTGTCGGTTTTTATTTGTTACTTTGATTGAATTAGTACTATTTTTTTTTTGGTTTTCCCATTCTTGACACTCCTCGGTTCATTAAAAGAGGTTGTCTGAGTGAATTTATGATCACTTGCTTTGTTTACCACCTACCAACTCGGCTTTCAAGGGAATTCTTGTCATCAATCAATATCTCTTACTTTGTTTTATAGATCTTATGGGAAAAACTCCTCCATCTCGAACTGAATTGAAAAGAGAAAAAAATAAGTAACAAGAGAGCTTAAAAGCCTATCATAAGAGAGAGGATGAGAGACTAAGAGAGAGGGTGAGAGCTTAAAATAAGTAACAAGAGAGCTTAAGTTGTTTTGTAAGAATTTATTATTTCTTTATTGTCTTTAATAATAAATCCACATTAGAATGCATCTATTTGTTAGAAATGATGATGTTGATTAGCGTTCAGGGGTGAAATACCGATCTTGGGTAAGAGATCGGTTTTGGGGAGCTACAACCTATTACGCGTATTTTATAGTTTCTTAACGTTTTGTTTTTATGAATCTAACTTACACAAATTTTACTTACTATTGATTCTCTCTATTTTCTTAATTTCGTTTTGGTGCCATTAGTCTGGTTGCAGGTGTCGATGACTTTTATGATTGCTAGAGGAAGGACAATATGAGAGATCAAAATGTTTCGTTTTAGAGCTATTAGGACTTATTCTATCTATGTATTTTGTTTACAAAAGACTTAATGAGTTTACTGATTGTTATTGTATTTTTGGTTATTATCTCATTGTTGAATACAATGTAATCAAAGTTAAGACTTGCGACTTACGAATGAATTATGGAGTATGTTTGGTTTAAGTGTTTTCTTTCTCGCTATTGTACTCAAGTGTATGTTTAAGTTTTTAGTGGGATGGATAGGTTGTGTATAATATGTGGGATATATGTATGCTAGAAGCAGGTGGCAGGAACGATTGGAGCTAGAATATTTAATTATTTTTTTTTCCAGATGTTTCCAAATTTAGCAACGGTTGAGTATCCGTTACTAATGGAATCATAAGTAACAGTTACGTATCCGTTAGAAATGAAAATTGCTAACACTTTTATTTGTTGGAAATGAATTAAGAACGAAATTAATAACCGTTACTAATAATTTACTAACGGTTGATAAGTGTTGTTGAAATTAATTTTAGTAACATTTGTTAACCGTTGGTAAATTTGCTAATACTTTATAACCGTTACTAATATTTGTCACGCTTTTGTGTCGACGGAAAATAACCGTTACTAATATTTTTAGTAACGGATATACATCTGTTACAAATAAGCTGTTATGGTGTAGTGTTTATGGCAGTGATGGGGAGAATACTAGTGGGAGCATGGTTTTGGCAGGTGATGTAATTGAACACGTCTTATTGACAACTGATGAAGTGGATTGGAGTTGTGTTGGTCGTCTCCTGAAGACGTTAGAGTGTTGGATAGACTCTATAGGCGAAGCATCTATGGACATTAGGGTTGCAGGTCTTCACGCTCTCATCATGGATTCAATCACAACAGAAGATCTAATAGATTCGCTATATGATTGAACGCTCAGTGCAAGTGCAACAAGTATTGTAATATGTAAAAAAAAAATTCAAGATTCATTGTTAAAGAATGAAAAGTCAATGTAATATGTAGGAATTAAGGTGTATTTTTAGTATTAGAGAGTAATTTATATTAAAAGTATGATCGTGAGGGAATAATATATTTATATATATTATGCACGCGTCCAACACGAATCGAAAAAACTCATGGAAGATCGTTATAACATAACACCTTGCCTAGAACGCGGGTGATAACCTCCGGGACTCATGATAGATCGTTACAACATAACACCTCGTCGAGCGAGGTGACAACTGCACATGCACGCAACGGGCGAGAACGCTCAACGTAGCTGTGTTAGTTAAAGTCGAAGCATCAGTCGCGCTTATAAATACACTGTCTAAAAGCTCATTTATTCTCATCAAGACAAGGACTTGAGCTGACAGAGGAAAGGGGGGGAATAATGTCTGACTTGATTCAAGTTCATCACAAAATCTTGATATGTAGGCAGCTCGTCCCAAAGCGAGCTCAGTCAAAACTCGACCCATCACAATCTTCTCCATTATTTACACTTGTAAGGACGGATCAAATTCAACCTTTATAACTAGCCATTGAGCCGGCCCATGGCCGGGATTGTTGCATAGTATGTTTTAAAGGTTCGGCTTTACTTGTGTTTTGGGCTTATGGTTACGCTTAGTAATTTAGATGTTTTTGGTTTTGGACTTTTGCTTATTTTCGTGTCCTTATCTTTGCTGGTGGGTTTGCTACATGAAATTTGGATTTTTCACTACTCATAAACTTGCCAAGATATTTAGGTCAATACCAACTCAACTTGCAACTTAAGAATTAGTAATAACAATGCACTTGCAACATGGAAATTAGATGGTATTTGCATGATATTGAATTCAATCGGGAATAGAAAATGAAGGTCGTAGAAATCAAGCGTAAATATCCATGTGAAAAAGTGAAAGGCAAACTTTTCCAAAACATACAAATCTTGTAACCCATCCACTAACTGAAAACTATGTCATAGTCATAACCATCACCAGAACTGACCACGAAGTTTTGCTATATATTTTTTGTAATTTGTACATTCCTTGAATATATATTCATGTGTTGTACCAAAATTGTCATCTAGCAACTACACATCGTGGCTTCCAAAGATTCTCGATAACCATGAGGATGCATTTGTAGACACGATTTATTGTTCTATACAAGATAGCCATCCTTGAATGAACCCGATGTACATTGTTTGACTTTTTGTATGATCGATGTAGTAATCCCAAATTACGTTATACTCATCTTGTAATCCTGCAAATAAATTCTAATTGAAATGAGACATTGGCACAACTTCTACTGCACTTATAGGATATACCTCATGATTTGTGAAGATTACACGATTATGATGTGTAACATTATATATAGTTTTTAATAGCAAAGTATTGAACAAAATATTAGCAAAATTCACAAAAAGAATGAGATCAAACCAAAGCACATGTAGGTAAATTAGCAATATTTTAGCTCTCAATCAATTAGACACGAATCATGATGATGGTGTTCCAAAAGAAATAATAAAGAAGTATGTACATATTGTAGATTCTATACATACGGCTATAGTAAAGTTGCATGATGTCATGTTTCCCGGAAAAAGACCACTTTCGGTACTTTGGAAAAATAGATCTGAGTAAATCTTAACGATAAACATGTAACCTAAAGAGGATTCAAAATGTGCAAGAACACATCTATGTGATGATATACTTCTATTATCCTCCCTCATTTGCTTATTTTAAGACATTATCTAGTAAATGTTGTTGTTGTATTTACACAAATACATAACGTTGGCAGTAATTGATCCCAAAAACAAATACATAATTCTAGATTCTAGAATTATTTTGAAATATGGCTTCGTAAAGGTTTTAATCTTCCACCACCAAATTTAGTAAATCCTGTTAACAACATTAGAGCACCTAATGTGATGAAGTTGGTTAACAGGGGCAAACAACATAAACATTTTAACAACTAATCTAAGTAAAGAGAGAACACCTATCTTCAACAACAACGAAGGATACCCGAACGATGTTATTAGAATCTGAATCGTGTCTAAGCTAGATTGTAGCACTCCCGCGACATAAACTTTGCAGCTATCGGATGATACACCCATTAGAGAATGCACGACCTATAAATTGGGCACACAACTGAACTCAAGGTACGTAGCCTGAAAAGCGGACATCACATCGAAGATATAAGTTAAGTGGTGAAAATAGAAACATAATTATGCTTATTGCAGGCTGAATGACATGGCACATGTTAGGCATATATCATTACGTGTTAATCTGACCTTGAGAATATGTTTAATAAGCCTATTGTATCACCATGACTACTCTATTGATCTTGAAAAATCTAAAAACCGTCTCATGTAGCTTAGTGTAGCTCGATATTACTGATGCAGTAAGAATTTATTGTACCCATCCAAATGCAAGCACACACGGGTTAAATATAATAATAACATAATTCTTATTAAAAGTATTGTATGGTAACAATAATAAAATGCATTAGCATAAAATCACATATTCATGGTCATGTTTAATTCTTTAGAATAGTATCATTGTATGCACCATCTCAATACTTGACATTCTATTAGAACTTGCAATGCTATCGCCATCTCATAGTAAACAACCCTGTAGTAATTATAAATTTGAAATCGGGCTTAGCAAATGTACCTTTCTAGAACATGATCGTATCGTTTAAGAAGCGCAATTTATGATCATCTTTGTTCTTAAGTATAGCTCGGCATTGCCAAAAATAAGAGGCTTGGTATCTTCTTTTCTCTTTTATTTTTTGGTATTCTTTTTGTAACCAAACCTATGCTAACCACAGGGTAAAAGTATCTGAAAAAATCCATTCAATGTGCCTCACCTTAAATTACTAAAGGATTTTTCCCCTAATAGACCCACTTTTTCCCCATAGACCCATTTTCAAAGAGAATTTTGACATAGGTAGGGCATTTGTGTGTGTGTGTGTGTGTGGAGGGGGAATATTTTCCTTTATAATTTCATTTCTTGAAGAGCCTCTATAAGAAGTGCTTTACTTACCTTTGACATATTCCTTCTTAAAATCAAACACATCCTCAAGTTGAAGCCCAACAGCCTCACATCTCCATTGTTCAAAGTTTACAGATAAAAGATTGACAACAAAACCTAAAAGCATATTATGGGGTAAATAATCAATAAACTATATTACCTTAACAACTTTGCATGCTCGTCAGCCAGCTTTTTGTCTCAAAGGTTTCTTTTGCTTCGAAAAAGAGATCCCGAGCCTTCTCAATAAGTTTAATGCGTGGGCCATGAAGTGGAGATCCCTTACTTGCCATGGGATTTTTTCCTAGCTCCCACGATTCTCTCCACAAGAGAAAAGCCACATCCTATAAAAGCATATACTCTTCAGATTGTAATTATCAATTTTCTCGAGAGAAACAAATTTTATAACAATAATATTGATAAAAGTTATCCCAAAGTATCTCATCCTACTGCTTTGTATTCTCTGTTGTATAATATATATCTATATTTACCGTGAAAAAAACGTTACTCCCAAAGTATCAAAGCAATATCACCTAAAACTTTCAACAAATGCACATCTTGTTGTTCTGGATAAGTTATGCATCTTGGTAGAATCATAAATTGATACTGGTTCAGATAATGAGAAGTTCATGGAGTACAAAA
Source organism: Coptis chinensis (assembly GCF_015680905.1). Lineage (NCBI taxonomy): Eukaryota > Viridiplantae > Streptophyta > Magnoliopsida > Ranunculales > Ranunculaceae > Coptis > Coptis chinensis. The sequence continues at coordinate 104,854,409 of NC_141459.1, forward strand.
TGGAAAGAAATCAGGAACAAAGTCAGGTTATGTGTTTCGTATGATACCTCCAACCTACTAACTTTATGCATAACTACTTGGCTTTGCAAATGTGTATTTGAGACAATTACTCAAGGCAAAACTGATTTTTACACATTACATACTACACAACTAAACTTACTTGAAGCATACTGTTGTGAAAAATAATCTTTGAGAAAATTCGTTAGCTTATAACACCTGAAAAGATTCAAGATAAATGATATTAGAATAAAAAAAAAAACTCACGTTATCGCCACGCGCATTCGGAAGCTAATGCATATCTCCAAAGAACTGCAACATCAAAAGAAAATCGGGGCCAATACAACTAAAATTCAAAAGGAAAGCAAAGTACCTTGCATATTCTATCTTCTTCCATGAGTTTGCCCTCTAAAAGGAGAAGGTAGACCTTGCCAAAGTGAGTTTTTCTGTGGTCAAAGCTTTTCTGTTTTGGGTAGATGTTACATGTGTCATTGGTTTGCTTACTATGATTTGCGGGATGAGGATGGCTTGGTTCTCAAATCTTGCTTGGATGGATCTCATTGTGAAACAGAGAGGCTCTATTTATGCACCGGTTTGTGATATCTTCCTTGTTTGGGAGCCATGTACAATGTAAACTCCTATACTCCATCTCTCTCTAAAGCACGAGCTCATTTTGTAATGATGACGTTTATACCATAAATGGAAAACCAAATGTCGGTGACCTGACTTTAATGTGCATGTTGTCACGTGTTCCCCTAATTGCTAGTATCTCCTCTATTAAATGTTTGATCTCAGATGTTTATTTTCCCTTCTGAAAGTGCCTTCATTTTGGTCAAAGAAAGTGCCTTGATTAGGTACTTAGGTGTCAAGTTTGATACTTGGTTACAACTTAAACTTCTTTGATATATAATATTTTGTTCATATCCCTGTAAAAATTATTGTCATCACTGAAAATGTTATATGCACAATTGTTTCATATATTTTATCCTACCATTTACCTTTTGTATCTACCTTTTTATAACACACACTAAAAGTAAAATAGTAACATCAAGAGCTCGAGGTGAGCTAAAAGCAAAAGGAGAAAGTAAAAATCCATTTAAGGTGACGACATAGGACTGATTTACCACAAAGGCTATTGCCAACTTCACTTAACCATGATGACGACCGTGGAGAAGCGGGAGGTGTTGGGGCTATTAGGCGTACTCCCCTTCCATTGAGTTCTCAACATGAATCCACAACTTGTCTTCCACCATGCACTTCTCTATCCAAATTTTAACACCAAAGAAACCTCTCACCGTCCTTCTAAATAAGCTATCATGCCTTTTGAGACAATCCAACTCCTTATTACTGCCAACAATATTATAGAGCAACAACACGTGCTACAGCCGCCAACAATATTATAGAGGCGACAACACGTGTTACGGCTACTCAATAGGCCAATGCATTAAATGCATCATATAACGGATAATAAATAACTCATTCACTTACCCATCCCGGGAACAATAAGCTGGGTGCCCTTTAGGCCTTGTAGTAGGCTGCGAGACCTTCGGACTCTTTGTTCAAAAGACAATTTGTGTCCACCACCATGTACCACATCCTATTTCTCTCTCTAAATGACTGGTTCTGCATAACGTAAGCAAACAATTCAAGCTTTGTATATAGCATAATAAACATAAAGACATACCAACTCATGTATGGAAATTGACTTACAAAGATTATATGGAGCGATGATCTCAACCTGTTTGGTCATTATTGATGAGATGTTTGCTTCTAGTAGCCTTAAGACACGAAGCTTCCGATATGCTCGCTCATGGTGTTGACAAACGAGGTTGAAATGGTACCCTTCCTCCTCTCTTCTTTTGCTCAAAATTACATCTGCTTCTGTCGTAATCGACTTCCGGATAGAGGTTTCTTCAATCTAGAATCACTTTCGGGAGTATCGGTTAATCGATTCTCCTTTGTCGAAAATGCCGACATGCCGTTCTCTTCTTGAAGCTTAAGTTTAAGTGTTAAACTCACCCAAGTCGTGAACTAAAGATGAATCAAAATGAATCCCATGTTACCTTAGTCTCCTCGGCATCTATATGACATTTAATTGTTTTCACATTCCCACTTCCAAAGTATGTGCCTAGAACAAACATTAAAATGACATTATATATATTAAAAAAATAAAATTTATTTACTTTTAAAGTAAATATGAGAAGAACTTGAATTAATTGATCTAGCAACTGGATTTTGAACAATGACAGAGGCCCGGTACTTTCCTTTTCACTAATATCTCCAACAAAGAATCCATCTCATTTGCTCTTGAGAGAGTTGGCGAGGTTTAAAGCTTTCAAGCTTAGTTTTTAAAGCGACATCCGAGCGAAGGCGAGGTTGAACTACAAATAGTTTGGGAGGTTTTTCCGGGTCTTTGTTGTAGATAAAATTTGGGTTGTGGGTCGATTAAACCGCTTCTTTCTTAAAATCAACGGTGAGTTCTTCAATCTTGGTGGTTGAGAACTTCGTGGGATTTTAGTCTTTCGGTGTTTTTATTTTGGGGACTATTAGAAGGGTTTTGTTGTTTTAGGATTCAAAGCTTAAACTTTGAAGGGTCGAAGGGTTTTTGTTTTAGAATCAATTTTTTGTGGTTTTATGACTCGTAGTTCTATCACGAATCGTTTTTAAAGTGGCGTCTAATTGTTTTATGTATTTTGAAAGCATCTGTACAATCTCGAGAAAATCTTACGGCTGAATTACCTGGGATTGAGGACTTAAATGTAATAATCGATGAATATGTCCTAGATAGTAATTAAAATGCGTCCTTAAGTGAAAATATTGCTGATGTGGCCTCCTGAAATCACATATGAGCATTTTCGCCCACTGTGCAATAATGGTTTTAGATGACCACATTCAAAGAAAATATAGATATTTGTCGATATTTGTAGATATTTATCGATATTTGTTGATATATCGCGATATATCCACGATATTTGCAGTCAGAAATACCCACACATAGTCTGTGGATATTTGTCGATATTTGTCGATATATCTCGATATATCCACGATATTTACAGATGCCCAAATGTAATATATCCCCACACAGGGGGATATATCCACGATACATATCCATAAATCAGAGGTCGATATTTTGCCATATCCCGATATTTTGTACTATGATACTTACAGTGTCTTATTTCTCTGGTTGCAGGTCGCGCACCTAATACATAGAGGCTGAACCTGCAATCTGCTGGTGTGGAGCTTGATAGAAGTGGAGCAATAAAGGTTTGTACTTTTTCATCATTTCTGCTGTATATTTGCCAAAATCTTCTATCTGTACCTATGCAAAAGGATTTTTTGTAAATGGTTCCTGCATTTACTCTGTTCCATAGGTAACATGTGGAATTTGTAGATTATTACTTTGAGTGGTGGTTACTTCAGCACGTGGGTATACAGTGTTTTTTTATGTGGTTTTGTTCTTTCAGGTAGATGAGTTTTCTCGTACCAATATTCCGAGCATATGGGCAGTTGGTGATGTTACTAATAGGATAAACCTTAGTCCTGTAGCCCTAATGGAGGGGTCCTGTTTCTCGGTATGGATCCTATAAAGGTTCTGTTTTACCTTCAGAAGGAATAAAGAATGTCATATCATATCAATCCAAATTTCTGATTCTTTTGTATTGCCTACAGAAAACTGTCTTTGGTGGCCAACCTAGTAAACCGGACTACCGTGATGTACCTTGTGCTGTGTTCTGGTAATGGTTTTATCTGTAAGATGTGTAACAGCTTTCTACTTGTAGGTTGTTTTTAGATAATTACATTTCTTGTTTCAACTTTCAACTTCTATATTCGTCATCATCATAATATGTGTTACTTCCATTATGGCTTTACAAGCATAAATTCTTTTCCGCAGATAAACTCTATTGAGCTGTATCTTGGGTTAAGGCTTGTGTCTTCACACTTTATCATTCTACTTCCACTTATGCATACTCAGCACTTGGCTCTAATGTAACCATATCACTTGGTAGATATAGAATAGTTGGTCCGTTATACATAGATAAGAGTGTTGGATCCACAATATGTTGTGATGTGGGAGGAAGTTATAACTTTTTGGAGAGAGAATGAACAGAAAAAATGCGCATGGTCTATACAATAAGATAATAGACCAAATAGGTATTGTTATGTTGACGACACTTTAGATCAAATTTCACTCGGCAGAAAGAAACCATTCCAGAACTTGATATATAGTTTCAACTATACCAAGCAAAAATATAAAAATCAAAATACAATTGGAATATTGATACTGCTTCAGTGTCTGTAGAGACATTGATACATCCTGGCAGAAACATGATCCGAGAAATGGTGCTGTTACACTGGCCATTTCTACGTAGAGATTACGTTTTCTTTTGGACTGGCTCCCAACAATTCTGATTAGTTTCAAATTTCTTTGGTCTCTATTATTATTTACCACTTGGATAGCATTATGATTGTTCATTGTTTAGGGTAGCATCCATTGTTTTGCTGTATCCATTTGTTATTAGAATTTAGCTATGATACTAATTCTTCATACTTCTATTACTTGGCAGCATCCCACCTCTTTCTGTCGTGGGCCTCATTGAAGAACAAGCTGTGGAGCAAGCGAAGGGTGACATTTTGATATTTACTTCAACATTCAATCCAATGAAGAATACTATCTCGGGGTAAGTATTTAGCTACAAAACACATCTTTCACTAGGTAGTCAAGACAATTGAAAAATTAAAATTACTTGGATACAAATAAGTTGCTCTGACTGATCCATGTGTTTATTCAGATTTCAAAACGAATGTGAGTGTAGATGTTGGTTTAATAAATGTATATTAGCAGGTATGCTTGATGTGCACATGGCATACCATCTGGTAATAATGCAAAGTCAACATAAGTGGTGGTTTACTATTGATAGTGCAAAGCCATCACGCCATAATATGCAAAGTGTTATATAATGATATATAACAGAATTCGTTTTATTACCCGAGCTTTGAGGATAAAGTTGGCCCTTGCAAAAAGAACTATCAACCTTCAACCCTTTGAGCGAAATGCAGCAAAAGAAAGAAAATTAATGGGCAGTCTCTAGTCTCTACCCCATAGGAAGTTAAAAATCACAGGACATATTTGTCACGTTCCCCAAACAGATGACTTCTCCTGACAGATACCTAATATCATCACAGCTCATTGCTTATTCACTACTAAGTTTTTACTAACAGTACTAGTGTACTATTCACTTTTTTTCTTTGGGCTTTTGACTTGTTTCTTGCTGACAATGTTAGACTTCATCTGCATTACTCCTAACAAAACATACAATGCCTTTGATGTCCAAATCAATGTTAATTTAGCATTTGTTTCTCATCGTGTGCTTCCAGACGACAAGAGAAGACAATGATGAAACTTATTGTTAATGCGGAGACAGACAAAGTTCTGGGCGCATCCATGTGTGGGGAGGACGCAGCTGAAATTAAGCAGGTATATGCCTATACGTTAAAACAAAGTTGTTTCATTGTTAGTTACCATGCATCCTGCTGATTTTTTGTGACTAACTATTCTTTATTGGATTTATAGACTTGTCATGACTCATGAGTTAGTATTGTTTCTTTAAACTGGGATGTTGAACTGTTAAATCTTTATGTGATTTTAACTGTTCCATAAATTTTTTGACATAACCACTCTCAAAAAAGAGAATTGTACATTATAGAACCACCTCACAAATGAAATAAAGAGAGATCATGTGTGAGTGACTGCATGAAACACTTCTAACCCCTGATGACCCACTGACGGCATTTAGAGAAATCATATAACAAATCAATACAATTTTGTTACGCTCTTATAGAAAATACTTAGATGAACAGTTTTGCTGTCTGTGTGATGTTGTCCTGTTGTAGTTTCTGATTGTTCTCTTATTACTTATTAATTTATGAAACACTGCCATTTTAACTGTAAAGGAATCATATGCTGGTAAGTTTAATCAGGGTATCCGACTGATAAACGTATTATTTTTTTTTTGGAAAAATCTTACCAAGATCTTTGTAACTTTCATTCGACTGGGCCCTGAGGTCTTGAGATCAACTTCCACTTTCACCTGGGAGCGAGTTTAAGGCTTACGGGTTAAGGGTATGTAAATTGTAAATGACTAAACTCAGAGAACTTCTATCAATTAGAAAAAGACATCTACTATCAATTAGAAAAAGACATCTACAAAGTGGCCAGTATTACATAGTAACTTATTCATTTACTTTAATATATCTTAAATGTCCCTTTTTTTAATCGACGCGAGTTTAACCTAACAATCAAACTTCATAAACAAGAGTTGTGCATGTGCACCCCACTAGTGATTTTAGCAGTTATAATTAGTCTGCAGTTGAGGAGGAAGCTTGCTACAAAAGTATTTTGTCGCTTTGACGATTGACAATTTTGAACTAGACAGGAAACTAACGCTGGTTAGAGTATTATGTAACTATTTAAAGCCTTTGTGAAGTCTAAATTAATACTCTCTTACTTTCTCAGTCTCTCTTTCTGAACTTGAAAATTTTGTTGTGGCGATCTCTCAGGGCATAGCTATTGCTCTGAAATGTGGAGCCACCAAAGCTCAATTTGACAGCACGGTAAGCTCAAATTTTCTCTTCATCTTTTAGGTTGACTTGGAACATCTCAGATGCAATTTACCTGCCATAGTTTTCTTTGCCATCTCAAGGGACCTATATACTGTTTTTCATTAGTAGTACTTCCAATCATTGTTAAATTAGTTTAGGGGTGGTATTCACTCACTTAATAGCATTGTATTCAAATATAAAGTATGTGGAGATGAGCAAAATAAAGTGTGTTCTATGGCACATTTATAGGTCATAGGTGTACATTATGTTGTCACATTATATGTTAATTCTGTTAGGATCCCCCTAGTTAGCAATCTGCTTTGCAAATAGTGGTAAATTATTTGATTTCGTGCTATCTTAACAGGTACTGTTCTTGAATTTTTTGTTAAAAGAACACTTTTATGCTACGACAATGATAATTTAATTTTTCATTTTCTGTATTTGGTTCAAGGCACTGGGATCGGCTGGTCCGGCTGCACATAACTTCATACACTTGGACTGTTTTACGCCAAACTTTTCGAATTTGATAGAAAATATCAACACCTCTGGCACTTTGTAGAGTGTGTGGTGTGCAGTAGGAACACATTAATTTTGTGCCTACCAAGGAGCTATGACACTGAATTCCTTTCGTCCTATATAACTGCCTTTTCTGTTTGTGCGAAGGACAAAAGTACTATTGCAGTCCAGTTTGAATACAAAATTTTCGTACTCTTTTGATTGAATGTGTTTTATGTCTGCAGGTTGGTATCCACCCTTCTGCAGCTGAAGAGTTTGTCACGATGCAAACAGTGACAAGATGCATCCCTGCTGGTAGTAAGCCAAAAACGAATCTTTGAAATAGCAGGGAAGAAACAGTCTTCAGTTGTATCTGTCTCGAATACAGGAAAATAAATTGCCTTTTAAAGAAAAATCACCTCTGAATGCAGATTTTGGTCATTACAGAAACATGAAGGGAATGATCTGATTGAAATTCACTAATATTGTATATTTTCCCGTTTCTTGTAACTATTTCCTGTTTGACACACTGAATATTCAAACTGTTCATTGTTTCTTATATTCTGCTATGAAGTGGATCTTATATCAAATAGAATATGATTTTGGGTTCCAGATTATGAATTGGAATGTATTTTCGTCTTTAACAAATTTTGTAATTGAAATCCCAAATTTACTAACGAATAGTGGTAATTAGTAATTACAACTATTAACTGATTGACTACCAGAAGTCCAGAATGCTGTGAGACAAGGCCATAAGGCTCGTTGTAACACGCAATTAAAACATTGATGTGAGTTCAGAATTGCAGAGTTTGTTGTTCTTCACTTCTTCATGATCTGCTTGAACTAAACAGACCTCAAAATGTAGCACCCATGACCCATGTTACTTACTTTCTTAGACAAGACAACTGCAATATCCCTCCCTCTATGACAAACTGTACATTGAATACTTTTAGAGTGCTGTATTGGGCGCCACTGAGATTAGATCGGGCAGCCTCCAGCCCAGCCCAAACAACAAAGTCCAAACAAGAAAGCCCAGTACACCCCCCACCAAATCGCAAACCGGAAAAACCTGTTTTTTCGGTCATCTCTCTCGGTCATCTCTCTGCCAAAACCCTTCGGCAAATTATCGCCAAACCTAACCAAAAAAAATCAAAATCCGAATTGAAGCAATCCAATTGAACCTTCGACTATGAGGAAGGGTTTGTTCTAGTAGCAAGAAAGCCGTGTTTATCGCCAACAGCTTCCCCTTCATCAAACTCAAGTTTATCGCCAACAGCTTGCCCTTGATTTGCGTTTCAATCTTCTTCATCCTGATTCAGGTATCTTGTTCTCTGATTTAGCATGATATTAAAGATACAAATCAAATATTGTGTTTTTTTTGTTTTGGTAAAGGATCGAATATTGTGTTTTTACTTTTAACGAATGCGCAGAAGGCCATAATCCTCGATAGTAGTTGATCGACTTGCTCTGATGATATCTTTCTTATGGTATAATAACCAAATAACGGAAATAATGGAGTTGTTTCTCACAATTCTGATCAGTAGTCCATGATGTATGAATTCGTAACAATGGTAAACACCCCGATCGTCTGTTTACAAAAGAGCTGTCTCTGTGAATCTATTAGCAGCCATGGATGATCTTTGTATACATTTTTATCGTTTACTAAGTATGTTTCAACTTTCATGGCATTGGTGGAAGATGGATGGAAATCACTTTTCTTTCTCTCATAATTAGAACATGGTTATAAGAGTGACTTCAATTATCTTGTAATTGTGATTGGAAGGCAGTAGCCATTGCCTTTGGCTCTGCTTTCCTTTTCTCATCGGGAATAGCTTTATGTACATAAGCATCCGGTCGAAAGGCAGTTCAATTCTGAATATATATGCATTATCTTACATACAATTGATCGGTCTTGTTTCTTATTGATAACCTGCTTGTCAGTCGCGTAATGATATTTAAACTTCTTGTATGGTGTGTGTTTCAATCGTGTTAGCCATTCAAAGAAAAGATTTGAGTATTTGAGTCACCGATGATGGTAGAGATTTGGCCCCTCCGCGATGTAGTTCACAACTAGTCTCTACCAAGATAGGAACATTGTGGAAGGGTGTCATCATCCCAGTAATCAGATTCCGCCGTAAGGTTGATCAATTCACTATACACCGTGTTTTTATGTGTAAATATTAGGCTACCGTTCGTAGTAGACAATGGCTAGCATCCGCCCATCTGTTGTGGTGCCGCTTTGAAATCTATCGGACGATATTAGAAACCGAAATCAATTGCATAGTCTATACATTCTCGTTAAAAGTAAAGAGTTGAGTCGCCATTCCGCATACGAATTTAACCTTGTACCATAACTCAATCCCTAATTCCACGCCAAAATCATGCACTGTGGTTTATAGATAATGGTACAAACTATTCCTAAAGTCAATAGAGATCATAGGTTTTATGTTTTCGAAAGTATCTATAGTAGTTGATCCAGTTTTTCCTCTTGGTCGAGATAAAGTTTGAGTTGGAGAAGACATTCCACTTCCACTATCTATTGAAGACGTTGGGGAAAGAAAAACGGAGTCGACTTCGCGATTCTTCGATCGTCTAGATTTTGGTGAGTAATCAAAAAAACCGAGTACTAGTGTCTTTCTTCATGTTTAGTACTTTTGTTCAAAACTATTAAGAATCGCGTTTTGTTTGGGTTTTGAGGAGAAGAGAGAAAGACTTTGTTGGGTTTAACAGCTTAGAAATAGTGAGAAAAATAAGGAGATGAAACTAACTTATTCAAAATGAAGAAATAGTTTGTTATGTTTGGAGATTTTGTGGATATTTTGTTTTGTTGGAAGGTGTTGTGATGAATAACAACACTTGTAATTTAGCGGCAAATTAAACACTTGACCGGCCGCCGTACAAGAGTGTTTTTGTGAGTTTGTTATGATAGAGGTTAAAACCTTTGCGGCATTTTCTCAAGGCAAAATGTCTAAGCATAAGCGTAGTATAATATGGTATGTACCAAACTTTCAAGATGTCAATTGAGAAAATAAACACTTATTACATATATTGATTATTTAATAAGAACTTCAATCAATCACCTATCAAAGAATTAGATAGAAAACAACTCCACTCGTGATTTAGTGTTAAGCACGTAGACAAATGGCAATAGTAAGTGAATCTGATACGTATCTTTGGCCATGTCAATATTTTCTTTTTTAAACTTTCTAAGCCGGCAATCGCAAGATGACGCGAGGTCCATAAGGCTGTAGAGAAAGTTGTGTACAAAGATCGACTTGGTCAACTTCACTAATTATTCAAAATCAAAACCTTAGAAACATAATTATTCAATTTAAGAGGTCCGAGATTGTTGTGGTTCACTTGAGTATCGCTTGTAGAGATTAATGGTAAAAGAAAATAGTAAGTGTATTATGAAGTGTTCAAGCTTGGTGGAAAGTGTGTAATAGCTTCGCGTTTTGGTTGTTAATATAATTATTATGATAGCTTCACTATTTGAAGAAATAACTATTTGTAAATTTGTACAAACAACCAATAAGATAAATTAAAAGGCTTGCCTTCATATCGAGATGATGTAAGCCGTTGAAGGGCATTTCCTTGAAGCCTTAATGGAGATTCATAAGCTTTGCCTTCATGAAGTCATGGTGTAAGCCTCCACCGCCTTCTAAATAGTTGTGCATTCAATTAAATTTCGATGATACTTGATGGTACTTTCGGTTTTCGAGAGGTATTAACTATTAACTCACCTATTAAGGAACGGTTTTACAACCGCAATTATGTAACTGGTTCTCTGGTTATGCATCCTTGTACACGGACACGCACCTTAGTTTCAATTCTTGATTGTGTGACATCTAAACTCTCCGCAACCGGTTTCTACTTTCGGCGGATCGCTTTGCGTGAAAGACAGTTTGCACAGGGGTTGAGACTTAGGAGTTTGGGACATGGGGTTGGCAATGCTAGGCTTCGAATGCAAGTCTCGCTCAAATGTGAGGTCCTAGCCCGCCCCAAACAAAGAATAACAACTTTGTATGGATTCAAATCCTTTTACCAACCTTAATAGTTGAAATGGAAAACTACCCTCAAAACCACAAATGAAGTAAAAACAAAGAAAGGTTATATTCATCCGATTTGCGATTTCGGATGTCCGATTTGTTTTCCTAAATCACGGTGTTGGACATCGAACTTGATTTTGTTACAATTCTTGGAAAATGACTTGTTTTTTTCTTTTTGAGTTTTCTTTTTCCGGTAATCAAGGATCACAATAAACTCGTTTGTTAAAAATACAAATTCATTCAATTGTAAATTAGTTTTCTCAAGCAATGTAAATTCGGATCTCATTGGAATCTAATTTTTGGTGCATTCTCGATTTAAGATTGGCCCCAAGCTAAATATTTTTTGTGGTATGGTTAGAACTTAGAAGAGGGTGACAATGTGTCATAGCATCAAGGTGCAATCACTTTGTTATTATCTGAGGGCTTTCTCTTTTGAGGATCAATACATTAGGGTTATGTATCATAGATCAAAGACTACTTTTCGGATAGATGATTTGTAATTTCCGAAAATACAAATTGATTCTTTCTTTTTTTCCCGGTTATTTTGTCGAAGATGATTTAGTGGTTGGTAATGTTTTTAAATGTATCGTTTTTTCTATGTAAAGAAACCTTTTCTTTGATCATGAATGATGAATATGAAGTTACTACTTGGGAAAGCTACTTTGATCATGAATGATGAATGATGTTATAAGAGAAGATACTTTTACCATTTTATGATTAGTGTTTTAAGTACATTCATTTACTCACCCTTTCATAATGCTTATGTTCTTGAGTCTTGGCTAAATGAGTAATGACCTTGATCACATGCGGCTTTTTACTTAGTACTTGCTTAAGTGCGGATACTGAGGGAACAAAACCGGCGGTAAAGCATTATAGGTGAGAAGCTTTCTTTGGTTTTCAAACTTACCCAATGTATGTTATCAAGGTGGTTTTGGGTGGTTTCCCCCATGCTGCTTGTGGGGCGAGTCAAGTTCATTTTGTTAATAGAGAGTCCAGTTATTTTGTTGTAATACTTGATGTACATAAATGGCCGGTTCATCTAAAAACAAATTTGTATATATATACATTTTGCAATCGCCGTGTAAAAGTTAGGTTATATGTACATATGGTTGTTGGAAGGATGTTATTATTGATTTCCGTGTTATGGCGAGGTTAAGTATACTCTAAAATGTTGACCAAACAAAGGAAACTCGCCCAAAATTCGATAGAATTTGGATAAGCGTAACACCTCATTCTATTTCTTCATATATACTTGGAGTTATCATAGCAAGCTTATAAGTCTATTAGTTTTACGACTGAGATGATCTCTTTTTTTCTAGTGGTTTTCTTTGTACATTGTTTATTTAAATATGGTTTACTAATACTTGTTTTATTTTTCTTTGTAGCGATGGGTCCTCGATCAAAGAATGTGAAGAATGTAGCGAAAACTACATTAAAGGGTGTTAAGAAATTGTTTGGTGGCGGCGTTCCTCTAGCGGTGATGCAATTGGAAGAAAAAAGACATGGCAGACGGCTTAATCGGCATCGGTAGCGAGGGACCATTTGGAAAAAGAGGTTCTTGAGGTTCCTGAGGTTGATTCGTTTAGTGAAGATAGTGTAGATAGTGATACTAATGTAGGTTTAGATGTAGGTTTAGACAAAGGGAAGAGTATAGTAGAAGAGGAGAGTGAGGAGGAGAGAGCGAGGAGGAGGATGATGGCGGGATGATGATGTTGAAGAATATGTGGTAGAAGGCGTTACCACCGGAAGAAGCACCTCCCGGTATTGGATTTCGTAAGAAAATCCAATGATGATTTGGAGTTTCAAAGAGGTGTGTATGGGGAGGCCCGTATGAGTCGAGTTGTTGTATGACTATCGGTGCATAATAATTTCGCGATGTTTGGGAGAGAAGAGGGTAATATTTTGTTTTTCTTGTGTACTTTGATTTTTCTTTTTATAAAATCTTTTGTTTTACGCTCATATATATCTAATGCACCTTTCGGTTGTTTGAAGGATCGCGAAATTGAAGTGTGTTTCACACTTAGCGAAGTTATCCCAATGGAATTTCAAAATGAATGTGAAAGGTCTCCGAGATTTGCCGCGGCGGTTGAGAAGGATCGGGTTGTTTGATCTCGTGGAAGGTTATCACGAGCATATGGATCCACCATTGATCTCGGCGTTTGTGGAGAGATGGCATCCTTACCAACACCTTCCATATGCCAGTTAGGGAGATGATTTGTGACTTTGGACGATGTTGTCCAAATCAGTGGAGTCACATTTTAGGGAAGAGCGGTCTGAGGGACAGATGAAATTGAACTTACAACAATCGATAAATCTCTTTACATCTTGATGCAGGGCTCCTATTGATTTGATTAGTATGAGATGGAAGCTAGCGAGGTTCACTTCAAAAAGTAAGGCTAGAATTCATCCGAAAGCATTTTGCGAACAAGATTCATGATAGCCCTATATGTAATGACTCTGAATGTGGTAGAAAGGCCTCGAGTTTCCGGGATGTTCAACGGACCGTTAGAGCTTTTATTACGTTTTTCTTTGGGTTACGTTTTTCTTGACAAGTCCGGACCGGAGTGCCTATATGTTATCCGAGGCCGTTGTTGAAATTCAAATGAGATAGAAGAGTATGCATGGGGTGCAGCAATTTTGGCGTTTTTTATATAGAGGTCTCGGCCGCCACCACGTATGTCGAATGTGAAAGGAGTTACGGTTATATGACTCTTCTTCTACGTAAAACTTGAGTATTTTAGAGTTTATTTTTTTAATGTTAATTTTATTACTCTATCAATATGTTAACTATTTGTGTATATCTAGGCATGGATCTATGAAGTATTTTCCTAAGATTCGTGATGTTCCAAACTTCAACTATATCTCGTCTCGGTACCGTGCTCATAGACATCCCATCCGCGCTCCACACTATTACGACACAACGTGCATTCGCGATTTTATCGGCGATAATTGATGATTTGAATGAGTTCAATGTAAGTATTAAATTCAATGACAATTTGGTATTTAAGTTTGTTTATATTTATTTTTAGTAATTGATCATTAGAGTTGTTAATGACACATTTGATTTTGTTTCAGGTTGTTTGGCATCCCTACAAAATATCGAGATACAAACCCGATCGATGACATTGCATTTTTTGAGGATTTGCTATGTTTTTTCAACATTGTCGAGCTTTTCTGTCCGCAGAGGGTGGTCGTCGGTTAGGTCACTTGCAACTTGTACCTAAAGATCCTCCAATGCCAAATTGGAGAACAAGAACTAATGGCGGGGCCGCGGTATGAGGTGATTTGGACCAATATTGGGCCACTTTACTTGAGTCGTGGCGGGAATCCGTGATTCAACTCGCAAACCGAGGACCTATTTCGCCTTATCCATGGGAGTGTCATCAAAACTACATGACTTGGTATCGCGAGGAATTCTCATGTAGTTTTGGTGAACCCCGAGCTTCTTCCGATTCATTCCTCCCGGAGACAACGCTTAACCGTTCACCGATTGTAAAGTATTGTGATTTTTAATTGAGTTTTCTCTAACCGTGATTTTTTGCATTCGATTGGTAATTTATCTTGATTTTTCTTTTTTTCGGCGAGCGGCGTCATCGATGAAACCGGTCGTTTGCTAGAGAGGTCTGCAATTGGTCGGAATGATATGCCGAGGAAGCAAGGTCCTCCTTCAACAGCGCATAACTTGACTAGGTGCAATTACATTGGTGGGCTTATAGTTGATTTGTTTCGGTTTAGGGTTTGTAGAATGTGTTTGTAACTTTGTAGTTTAGTTTGATGGATGTAATTCATACATTGATGGATATGATGTTTGCATGAATGTTTGAATGGAATTTAATGTTTAGGGTTTAGGGTTTAATGTTTGAATGTAATTTGTTTTTTTTAGGGTTTAATGTATGAATGGAATTTTATGTATGGATGAATGTTTGATATCCGATGAATATGGAATTTGATATATGGAATTTTATGTATTGATGTATGGTTTAATGTTTGAATGTTTGATATCGATGAAAAGTGGAATTTGATGAATATGAAAGTGTTGTAAAACAAAACCGAATTTTGAAATTTTTTCTTCCAAACGACCCGCCCACATCGTTTGGCATAAAGGCCAAACGACCTCGCGGATCGTTTTCCTTTATACCAAAAAATACCACGCGGCGATCGGGTCGCTTTAAATCTCAAACGACCCATGCACATCGTTTGGTCTAAAGGCCAAACGACATGACCACATCGTTTGGTCTAAAGGCCAAACGAAATGACCACATCGTTTGGTCTAAAGACCAAACGATCCGGGCCGGGTCGTTTTTGTATTAAAGCCAAACGACTTCACCGTAATAGTTTCGGTCATTATTGACAACATCTTAACGTTATTTCAAATCATTCGATTAGGTTCGAATCAACTAGTCGATCACTTTCGATTGCCATCCTAATCAACTTAGTCGATCATTCGATTTCAAAATCACTTTCGATTGACGTCCGAATCAACTTAGTCGATCGCTCTATTTCCAAATCACTTTCGATTGCCGTCCGAATCAACTTAATCGATCACTTTGATTTCCAAATCAAATCAAATAAAACCCCTAACATTATTTCCAAATAACAATAAAATAAAATAAAATTACATTTGTTTTCCAAATTACATCAAAATATCAAATTACATCAATATATCACTTAGTCGATAAATTTCGATTTCAAAATTTGCCGTCCGAATCAACTTAGTCGATTACTCGATTTCCAAATCAAATCAAATAAAAGCCCTAACATTGATAACATAAAAATCAAATCAAATTACACTTGTTCCAAATTACATCAAAATATCATATCGACAACATACAAACAACTTAGTCGATAACATGTAATGTTGGGTCTTCAACGAGCTCATTTTCCCATATTAAATTGGGAATGTTCAATGCCATAAATTGCAATTGCCTTACTGTCAATGCCAAATTCCAACTTTCAAAGAATATCATATCGAAACTCTAAGCCATTGGCGATTCTTCGAGGAACCGACAATCTTCAACAAGTTCAACATTGACAAAATGATTTCCACCAACATGTCGCTACCCAACACTTGGGTCACTCTCTCGGATTTGCTTGGGTTCTCAAATGGCATGAGAAGGAAGCACTGACGAGCTCCTAAATGCATAAGGACAACATTAAATCTTGAAGCAAATAAGTATCCAAAGAAAAGGCATGCTCATCCACTTATTTAAGGGTGCGTAACCTTCTTCATGTAGGATTTCCTTCATCGAATAAAAACCTCACTTTGATTGTACAAAGTACATAAAGGGGAGGTTGTCGATAAGCTCTTCGTCTGACTCCTTCTCATCTGTGGCCATTCTTCTTGACTTCTTCCTAATGCAATCTGAGAAAGCTCTATAACCGCTTGTTGCCATCGCCAAATGGGGTCATGGACTCTAACAATGTATTTATGCATTTCTTGGGGAATATCCAACCCGTAATCCTTAGGACCCCCTCGTCTTTCCAAAGTCTAAGCCATCTCACATTTTAGGTGGTGTGACCGTTTTGAAGAAGCTTATTTCGTGGTGTGGTTGTTTTTGGTGTTTTGGGAGAAGGTTTATTTCTTGGTGTGGTTGTTTTTGGTGTTTTTGGAGAAGGCTTATTTGTTGGTGTGGTGTGGATGTTTTGGGTTGGTAGTTTTGGAGAAGACTTCTTTCTTGGTGTAGTGTGGGTGTTTTGGGTGGGCGTAGTGTTTGGTTGTGACGAGACCCACTCTTCATGGTCACGTTGAGAATGTTCAAAATGAGATGGATCTCGCTTTGAAGAGTTATCATCTCCAGTTTGAAGCTTTTACTGGCTGCGGCTACCTTCGGCCGACCTTTGGTTTTGCTTCCCAAGGCGGTACTAGCCATGTACTTTCGGTGCGGCAATCTCCATAAGCTTCCTAATCATAACCTCTCATCTTCTTCAAAACCATTGCAAACCTATTCATGAACAAGTCCATCGAAGGTGCAACATCGGGACCAACACCCACCGACACATTGGGAGAAGCGGATAAATGTTTTCCAAAAGGGGTCGATAGCGGACAAAGGGGATGGACCGCTCTTGCTCTTCAAACTCAATTAATTAATGAGCACATGGCGGGTCCATGACTTCGTCGCGCAAATAGCACCAACACCTTATCTCTCCATCTTTAACACGCTTTTACGCGGGTATCTATTTCTTCAAATAACAAGTCTAAACACTTTCGTGAGACAAGGCCTCGAAGTTCCGCGAAACAAAGGAATCCGGTGGTGGTCTTTGAAGTTACAATCATACTTCTCCGAAGGTAGCTCTAATCTCGGACATCCGGATCTCTAGAATCGGGTGGATTAAGCTAAACATACTCA
The DNA here is from genome assembly GCF_015680905.1 of Coptis chinensis. NCBI lineage: Eukaryota > Viridiplantae > Streptophyta > Magnoliopsida > Ranunculales > Ranunculaceae > Coptis > Coptis chinensis. Next base: position 104,871,897 of record NC_141459.1, read on the forward strand.
AAAATCATGACGGTTTGCATTTCCTAGTACACGCTTCACGAAAGCATGAGACCGCTTCAACTCTATTGGTCGTTGTACTCCCAAAGTGAATGTGTTGGTCGGTCCAACAACATACTGAATCGATCCCCGTGAGGAAACCAAGTCTCTCGCAAAATAACAAACAAAATTAGATTACTCAACCCCGTAATATTTTTCCAAAGCATCCCATCTACTGAAAATAACCTGCGCTTCGATTTGACTACGGTGTTCCACTTAAAAACCGGCCTTCTACAAGTTCTGTAGTTGGAAAAATATCGTAACATTTTGAAAGGACGACGTAGCGATATGCCATCTACATAGATGCTTGTGTAATTAGGAAAAAACTCATCGGCACTCATCGGGGCTAAGTCCCCGCCGGATTAACGATTACATGATGGGCTTATGTCACCAAGCAAACCACTAAAATGATGCGGGGCCCACTCATAGTCATTTGTTGTCTCGGATCCGAGCGACACGACACACGATGAAAGATTTCCACGCGTTGAAGTCACCCCTACAAACCGGCGAAAAGGCCACCGATACGGTTAGTTTTGTAGGTAGCGTCTAACATGAAAAACCGTTGGAAAAGTCCGAGCCAACTTAACACCTTCCGGATGGGCCCATAACAATCCGTTATCTCCTCGGTATTCTCATCCCGTCTCCGACTCCTCAAAATAATGTTCTTTTGCTAACAACTCACGCAATCTACGTAATTGTGTGAGACCGTTCATATCCATTTCCTCACCTTACGCCTTGCGGTGTAGACTTAGGATATACTAGAGATGTTATCATGATACCTATTCTTGATGGAATCCAATATTTGTTTAGGTTTTATTCCACACTTACTCATCTCGACAAATACTTTCGAACTCGAACGGTTAGTCGAGTAGCAAATGCATGTCCTTCAAGGGGTCTTCGCCAATGGATGGTTGTGAACACCATTAAGAATCGACAATTTTCCAACTATCGGCAAAGATCGCCGCGTTGGAAAATACCTTTTAACTTAAATGGACATCCCGATTTCTTGGTTCCCGACCTTCTCTTATTAGCCTTCTCTTAGCCTTCCTTCTTGTGTGACCGATACACACCGACTTTCGCAGAAGCCAAATTCAATCTTGCTACTTTCGGTTTCCTTTGGCACACTCCGACTTTTCAATGACCACAACAACATTAACTTGTCTTCCTCTAGCGGTTGCTTAATCGATTGCCTCGCCACGTGTATGAAAGACCTAAACACATAAAACAACAACTATTATTAATACACTAATAAAAATATATTTAGAAAATTTAAAAAAAATGAAATCAATGCCTACTCAATCATACCTCTTACGTAGTAAAAAATTACATTTGTATCACTTAAAATCGGTTGACAATCCACATCATTCGAGTTTGCGAAGATCGGTTCCCGGATAGCGGCAAAAAGAATTCTACATATAGAAGAATAAAACAAGAGTCTCAAACAATGCATTTAGTTTCAAACGACCCACCATGTAGTTTCATCAAGAGTCCAACGACGGCCATGTAGTTCCGTAGTAGTGTAATGAAACGACACGGCTATGTAGTTCTATAGTGTAATGAAACGACCCGACCATGTCGTTCAGAGTGTTCTCAAACTACACCACCATGTCGTTCAGTAGTGTTCTCAAACTACACCGCCATGTCGTTCGTAGTGTTCTCAAACTACACAGGCCCATGTCGTTTGATAGTGTTCTCAAACGACCGACCATGTCGTTTGGGCTCGGGTTTGCATTCATTCATTTTGCATCCATTCATTCATTCATTCAATCAATCAAGTGTTTTGTATTCATTTTAATCAAGTGTTACCTCATTATTTAGGTTTTGCATTTTGTCGTCGACGATTTCCGAATTTCATTTGCTCGACTTGTCGATCTTCAAATTCTTCACCTTGACCTTCAACATTTTGTTCCACTTCTTCACTTTCAACATATCTTCTATTTTCTCCTTCTCTAATTTGTTGTTCTCTAATTTGTTGTTGTACATCAAACATTACCTCAAATACTTCTTCTTCATCTTCATGTTCCATTTAGAGAAAGTTGAGTGTGTAGAGAAACTTGAGTATGTAGAGAAACTTGAGTATGTAGAGAAACTTGAGTATTCTATGTAAACCCTAAACTCTAAACTGAGTGAATGAGTATTCTATATATATTTGAAATTTTGATATATTTCGAATAATTGAGTGAAATATATTTGTAAACCCCCCAAACTAGTTTATTATTTACAATTGAATAAAAAAAATGGAAAATAACAAGTTTAGATATAAAACAGATTATTATTTTAGATTTGGATAATTTAGTGAAATATGTTTGAAATTAAATTTTTTTTTATGTCGGTACGAAATTTGTAAACCCTAAACCCTAAACCCAAACCCCAAACCCCAAACCCCCAAACTAGATTATGATTCAAAATTTGAAAAAGAAAATAAAAAATAATAAGTTTATAAATAAAACAAATTATTATTTTGAATAATTAAGTAAAATTTGTTAGCACGAAATTTGTAAACAACTCTAAACCCTAAACCCTAAATCTCAACCTAGTGTATGATTCACAATTTTAAAAATAAAATAAAAAATAACAAATTTAGATATAAAACAAATTATTATTTCAAATAATTAAGTGAAATATGTTGGTACGAAATTTCTAAACCTTGAACTCTGAACTCTAAACCCCAAACTAGTTTATGATTCACAATTGAAAAAATAATAATAATAACAAGTTTAGATATAAAACAAATTATTATTTTAGATTTTATAGCATGTTTGATTACATGTTTTAACTTGGTTATAAAGATACTATGTCATAACAGATAAAGAGTGTAGAGTGCATGTAGTTTTATTGATGTAATTGTGTTGTTTCTAACCCAATTTTTAAATCGGTTCAATTTTTCTAATTCAATTGAAATCGTTTGAGTGCATTTGGAATCGTTTGAGTCGTGTCCACGTCGTTTGAGTGTACACTCAAACACGCGACCAAGTCGTTGAGTGTAAACTCAAATTACATGTCCAAGTCGTTTGAGTGTACACTTTCGGGCGACATGACCATGTCGTTTGAGTGTTACTTTGAGTTTGAGTTACACTCAAACTAGATGGCCAAGTCGTTTGAGTGTATACTCAAGCGATATGAACAAGTCGTTTGAGTGTTACTCACACTAACACTTGAAACTACTGCTGGCCATGTGGTTTGAGTGTACACTCAAACTACGCGATCATGTAGTTTGAGTGTACACTCAAACGACATGACCGTGTAGTTTTGAGTGTTAGTGTGAGTAACACTGAAACTACGCCGCCATGTAGTTTGAGTGTACTCAAACGACTTGGTCATGTAGTTTGAGTGCACACTCAAACGACATGGCCGCGTAGTTCAGTGTACACTCAAACTACATGGCCGCGTAGTTTGAGTGTACACTCAAACGACATGGCCGCGTAGTTTCAGTGTACACTCAAACTACATGGCGGCGTAGTTTCGGTGTTAGTGTAACACTTCAAACGACTTCGTCATGTCGATGCGAGTGTATACACTCAAACGACTTGGCGAAGTCGTTTCGTTTTCACTTAAACGACATGGTCATGTCGCGTTTTATTTACACTCAAACGACACGCACCATGCCGTTTGTGTAAACGAAAATGACTTCGCCAAGTCGTTTGAGTGTCTGCATCATGGTCGGCGTGATGCTTGTCGTTTGAAACGTAAATCGAACCGACGGGAGGTTCGTTTTGGCAATACCGGTTTGAATTGGTTCTTTGGGCTTGGGCTTTATGGCAAATTTGTAATATGGCAAATTTGTAAAATTTCTTTTTTTTTTAGGGGTTGCCCAATCCAATTTGATGAGTGCCCAATGGAATCACCTACTTTTATCATCTTTTGACCGTCTATTAATTAGTTTTAATGAGACAAACTTGTAGCACATTTCCCTTCCATTCCCTAAGATGAGAGTGACTCCCGTACGTGATACTCCCCCAGGTTTCCTACCCTTTTGGTTGCACCAGTGGAGATGACCAAATAAAACTAACCCATTTATGCCAACGCAAACGTATAAATCCAAGGTGCAAGGAAATTGACCAAATTATTTTCGAGTACATTTGTCACCACTCACCGCTCAATTTGCTATCCTTATATAAGCACATTTCATTGAGCCAGCGTTTTTCTTAAAACAATAACTAGGATAAAATGACGAGGTCCTAAACCCTGGCTTTAATGGGACTAACTTTTTCCGTAACCAGGGTTAACCCATTGAGGCCCGCTTCTACCTAAACTCTATATATGTAGTATGTCGCCTAACACAATCTTCATGGTTTGCATGTTGAAAAGTTCAGTTTTACATTTGATGATCTGAACCACCACCAATATTTCTGGTAAAACTTTGATTTGTTTTTTCGTCTTTTTGGAGCTTGAGTTTCCATGTCTATGGTCTTTGCGTCAGATAGTAGTCGGTGTTTTCACCACCACAACAATTTCCAATCAAAGTTGGAATGCATGGTTGGGTTGGGTCATCTGTGCACAGGGAGTATATTTTGCCCTTGTTCCTCCTGTCCAGCATATGTTTTGGTTTCTATTGCTCGACATTATACCATGGACTGTGAAGCTTATGAAGTTATTATGTGCAGTTTACACGGAGATTTTATTCAACGCCCAATGTAAACATACCACACTACCATCTTCGGGGCTTTGGTAATCCATCAACAGAAAGAATCAAAGGAAAATGAAGTAAGATGGAAACACCACGGAAAAGAAAGAAAAATAAGAGTGGTCTACTTTTTCCATAGTTTTTAAGGCGTTTGTTTATCTATGGAAAAGAAATAGGCTTTTCCATATGAAAACAAAATCATAGCAATGGAAAAGGTTTTGTGTCCTTAGCTAACTCCTGAAAATTTTGTGAAAAGGAAAAGAAATAGATAGCTGGGACTTACTACTAAAGACACCCAACAATACAATTATTCCTTTCCATAAAAACTGCAAAACAAATATGATTATTCATTTCCCCCAGTTTTACTTTTCTTTATCCAGGTTTTACCAAACACATACTATTTAAAATTATTTTCTTTCCATTCCATTCCATAATGGACCACCCGTTTTATTTCTTTTTCTTTCCCTAAGTTAAAATTTAACAAACACACCCTAAGTGACACATACTATTTAAAATTATTTTCTTTCCATTCCATTCCATAATGGACCACCCGTTTTATTTCTTTTCCTTTCCATGAGTTAAAATTTAACAAACACACCCTAAGTGACACAATCAATCCCATATCTACCAAAAAAACGGGGAATTAGTCCCTACCGCTCTGATTACTCACGAGTGTCCATACATTCGGTATGCACATTAGTTTCAATGCCAACCAAGGCCCAAAATATCGATATCGATCAATATATCGGTGTACCCAAAAACCGATATATATCGGAAATATCGGATATATCGGACATATAATATCGGAAATATATCGAAAATATATTAGAAATATTGGATTTATATTAAAAAATAGTCAAAAAGTCAACCGATATATATCGTAAATATCGGATATATCAATTATATCGGCGATATAAAGTTTTATATCGGAAATTCCGATATATATCGGAAAAAAAGAGGTTCTATATTCGGTGGATATATGTCGGAAATATCGATGTCGGTGTACCAAAATACCGATATATATCGGCGATATATCGGATATATCGGCGATATTTTGGTCCATGATGCCAACTACGCAACCTGCCCTGGACTGGAAGTCACAAGCATTCTGACTGTAACTGTGATCCCTCAAAAATCTTGGCGACTTATTAGAAAATGTTCCACATCAGGCAGCTGTCTTATGAAGTTATGATTTGTGCCTTTCAGACTAATTACTTGAGCACTGAAAGAGAATCTGAGAATGCAAACCATTTTTGAGCAGTTCAAATTCTGAGGTATCACCCGGTCATTCATACTTCCTCAAGAATCATCTAACGGGCTTCACCATGGCACAAATTTCACATCGGTTGCAATACGTATAAACCTAGCAAATGAAATCTGGTTTCAAAGGGAAAAAACCAAGCAGAAAACACACTAAATTTCAAGACACCGCCCCTAGAACAGAGGGGAGCTAATAAAGCTAAGAAAATACGTAGTATCCTTTCATCAATAATTAGAAATACGTATCAGAAATATGTAACGAGAAAATATCCTTTTCATCAATAATCATAAATACGTAACGAAAATATCCTTTTATCAATAATCAGAAGAGTTTTACAAAGACTCTAGACTTAAGACCGTAACCCTACCACTACAAAGATTAAGAAATGTTGCAGCTCTAACTACTAAGACGTCAACCAGACACACAACCCAGCAAACCGAAGACATCAATTGAACTGAACACAGTCGTCCATCACACCTCACTGTCAATGCTTGAGCTCTGCAGCCTACGCTGCTGCTTTCTGCAAATAGATAATATTCGTCAGGAGAACAGTCAACTTAAACCAAAGAAAAGTGGCCCTCACAATTTTTTTTTAAAGGTCAGCAACTTACATTAGTATCAAGTGTTTCTAATTTGCTCATCTTGGCAAATATGTTGCCATAAAACTGAGTGCCTTCTTATTGAACTCCTTCATTTTTCCTTCAAGACTTTATAGTTTATACTCCAGCTTTACGTCCCTGATTCCACAAAGATTCCACTCCAACATACCTTTAGTTAAGAGACATTGGACATCAATGAATTAGCCGATACAATAAAAAGGCACAATACATACCTGTTGTTGGGATCAATTTCCAACGCCTTCTTAATATCGATCTCAGCAAGGTCCAAATCAGCCTGCCGAATGTAAGCTTGGGCTCGTCTATAGAGGGCCTAAACAATCGTACTCTCAAGTTCTAGCACCTACAAATTATTATCGCAACACTAATCCTCAGGCCCCTTGGCTTGATGTGATTTCAGTTGTATGTAGAAATTAATCCACAGTTACCTTTGTGCAAAGCTTCTCTGCTTGTTTGTAGTCTTTTAGCTTCAGCTTGCATGCTGCATTATTCAGATTGCAGCTTACCTTCAGAACCTTGGACTATTTCTTTTCCTCATCACTGAAGTTGGTGTCATATTCAATAAATTTTCCAGCCTGATTACAAGGAGATTTTCCGTCAGTTGCAATAAAATGAAATCATCTCTAAAATTATTCGATCCTACTAAAAACTCTCTTACCTCTTCATATCTTTTTGAAGCCTTAGCATATTTTCCAGCTTTGAATGCTACACTTCCTTCCTCTTTCTTCTTACCAGCGGCTTCAATTATCTCAGGTGTGTTCATGTCCCACGATTTTCTCTCCTAATGATAGAAAAGGAAAATTCTAAACTCACTCATACCAAGCACAATGCAAGAGACTTACAAAGAGAAATCACTGAAGATACCTTGACAAAGGATTCAAACTCAACTTCATAGTACAATGTTGAATTCGGGGGAACAACAGCCAATTCTTGCTTGGATTCAGATGAACCAAAACCATATTCTGGAGCACTAGTCAACTCTGCAACCTCCCCTTTCTTCATTGTCATGACAGCTCTATCAAGTCCATCAGTAACTTGCTCTGTAAATTGTACAGACTACACTTCAGTATCAAGTTTATTCATGATAACAAAGAAAGCATGCCAAATCCACCGACATGAAAACTTACCGTCATCCATCTTGAACTCAAATAGCTCAACATCGTCATGACCCGTCTTCAGAAACACAGTTCCATCTTGCAACTTCCCAATAAGTTTCACTGTCAGACAAATGAGATAATATTATGCACACTACCACGAATCCCATTCCACTAAGAACTCTTATAATTTATTACTATAACATAAAACAAATCAATACTCTTTATTATCCACTGTTACTTCATTTGGACGCTCATAATTCACCTTTAGCCATTGTTCCTTTATTTGGACGCTCATAACCTTCTCCATCTTTGATGATCTTCTTTATAACCTTCCTGTCATTAGTTATTTCAGTCGCAGTCTTCCACGAAACCAATTCAAGAGTTATAAGGCTGGCCGACCCATCTCCCCAAAGCCATCTGAATGTACAGAAATGCAATGTAAGTGACAGGTTCCACAATCTGTACAAATCAGTGATTTCCGTTTCAAGCAAACTTACACTGTTAGGAGAACCTTTTCTCCCTTCTTCATTGTCTTTACAACTTTCGATAGTACTGGGCAGAAATAACCTGGTTGCAAAGGCAGAACATGCATATCCTCTTAGAGAAGTTGCAACAAAGATAACCAACTACTATTCACCCTAAAGTAAGGTACCAAACTCCCATCAACACCAACGGTAAATTCCACCCCTTTAGATTCAGAAACCATTGTACCATCCTCAAGCTGAGCTTCATATTTAACTGCAAAATGGACAAAAGAGAAGCAGGAAACATAACCAAGCAATTTCATCTCACTAAAATCAACTAAATGATGCAATATGCAGGTCAATAACATACAAAACACTTCATCAAGGTCCTTTGGATTCTTCCACTTCTCTCCTGCAGTAAGTACCTTCTTGAAAATTTCTCCATCCCTGCAAATGTCCTTGAGACCTTGACACTAGACCAGGAAAGCAAACATCAAACTGAAGTGTCACATTGGGAGGAATTGTTGTAGAGGAGCCAGTTTCACCATAAGCCAACTGGGGGGGGGGGGGGGGGTTGTATTGTAAATAAAGAGTTTTCACCCTTCTTCATGGTCTTGATACCCTGGTCCCATCCCTTGATCACTTGCCCTGCCATGGGTACCACAAGAATCCACAATTATAGTGGAATTACAGCTAGGCTTCTGATACTCGGAATGCTCGAAATCATAATTGCAATCAACAAAATTCATAATACGATACCATAACAAAGTCTAGAAAGTAACAAAATATCAACCTTCCACTATACTTTCAAAATGAAACACAAGCACAACGCGCATCTTTACTTAGGTAGAAACTTTAAATCCATTTCAAAATCAACAATTTTCTTCCATAGGCACGAAATGCTAGAAAGGAATATCACAGACCAGTACCAGATATACGTTTGTTCGCACGATAAACAATCGTCCTCAAACATATTTATTTACAGTTGCCATAGAAAATATAACGCAAATGACCACTATGGTTATCTTATAATATTCGGACGATTTGGGCACCAGAGCGTCTCACATTTGCAAGACTGGATGTCTAAACCAGTAAGTGACGAGCAATTAAACCGTTCTATGAAGATGGACAGTAATACAGCCACACACCTCCCACGCCCAAAATAGAACTGGTTAAAGAGTCCAGCTATTCAATGATTTCAATCTTGGCTCATTCTTGGTGTGTTCAAATTCAGCACATGTTAAAATATGAGCCGATTCTACACATATTTTAAGGCTCCTTAGAAAATTAACCGAGCTTGAACACAATGAAGCTCAACTAGGTTCTAATTCATTACCATCCTACAGTGGATCAAGTCAAGTTCGGCTCGCTCGAGCTCGTACATATTGCAAGATGAGTACGTCAAGCCTGACCACATCTTCGGGCTTATTTAGAAAGAAATAAACGAGCCGAGCGTGACCATGTTGAAGCTCAACTTGTTTGACTGTAAGACGAGCCTGTCCCTAGGCAAAAGAGTGACAGACTATACCAAAATAGTGAAGTAGTCTCCATTTTCTAAGAAAAAGCTTCTTACAAAAAAATGAGGGCAATCAAAGTGTTTACATTTCTAAAAATGAACAAGGAATGTCCCAGTCCTAAGATCAGAGTACACATGTGGAGAGATACGGAACGCAATCTAGTGATTAGCATAAAAATGCACAACATTCAATTAATTCCACTGACTTGTTAAAAGGAATATAAACAGCGGCAGCAACGGCATAACAGAAGAGGTATTAAACCTTCTAACAACACTTTATTAGTTTATTAATAACAACATGCGAGTCAATCAAGATCATATCTCAAAGACAAAGCAGATGCTTTAAGATATAAAAAACCATTAATTAAGTTCGAAAAAAATCCTTATAACACCTAAATAATATATAACATTAAATATCAAAAAATTGAAAATACGAAAGCTCGACTAGAGTCGACCCCAATACAATCCTACAGTGATAACTAACAGAGGTAGATTGCTTTTTATATCTTAATACAACATGCAAGTCACTGAAGATTATATCTCAAAAAGACTACAAATGACTTCGGATATCAAACACACTTCCAAACCACTAATCAAATTAGACAAAATCCATCCAACATCTAGATGGTATATAATCACATTTATAATCACTCATTCTAATATCACATTATCTAACATCAAAACTTATACAATATTTTTTCCCATAAATAAATCACACTTAAACAAACAAAGGGGTATAACTTATTATACACTGTGAGGAGAACCTTTTCTCCCTTCTTCATTGTCTTTACAGCTTTCGATAGTGCTGGGCAGAAATAATCTGGTTGCAAAGGCAGAACATGCAGATTCTGTTAGAGAAGTCACAACAAAGATGAGCAACTAGTATTAACCCTAAAGTAAGGTACAAAACTCCCACCATCACCAACGGTAAACCACACCCCTTCAGATTTGGAAACCACTGTACCATCCTCAAGCTGAGCTTCATATTTAACTGCAAAATGGACAAAAGAGAAACAGGAAACATAACCAAGCAATTCCATCTCACCAAAATCAGCTAAATGATGTAATATGCTGGTCAATAACATACCAAACACTTCATCGAGATAAAACTGATAACATTAGCATATGGAGTATATAAAATAAAATTGATAGCATTAGCATTAGCATAAGAGTAAACTAAATTTTGTCTTTGGAACAAATGAACAATGATTAAACCGATAGCATTAGCATATGGAGTATATAAAATTATAAATGGATCGGTTTGGCCAAAAGCCTTGCTGGACCATGGGGGAATGGGGCATGCTAGTAGTAGTCCCAAGTCCCAACCACCAAAAGGGCATACAGTTTAGACTTTAAAACAATTCTGGATATAGATATAGTAAGAACCAAAGAATCAGAATTAGTGCTATAACTAATTGATTCAGGAGCACATATATCTTACAACATCATTTTGTGGCACCGAATTTTGTGCAACTACACAAGCGCCTTTGTAAAACAATGAGAAAGATCAATCAGATAATTCAAACCTTGAGCCATATAATTGGATCGAACAAATAAAGTGAAAGCTTAAGTACACAGAAATTGTATGTAACCATTTCAAACCAAGATACAGAGATAAAAGATAAAAAGGTTTATTATTTATTGAAAAAATAAATATAATTAATGAATACTGAAATGAAGAAAAAGGGAAGGACCTCTTCTTCTCGTTCAATTGGGCTTCTGTAAAACACCAAATCTTCTTCATGTTTTCGTTCAATTGTGTAATCAAAAATGAAAAATTAATTTTCCGCCAGAAGAACTAACTCAGTTTCTGGCCCTTTTAATATCTTCGCCATCAATTTCAATGTTGGGAATGTGGGTTAAGATGCTCCAGTCCTCCTCTCTGGTACGATCAGAGCAGCCGTAGATTTCCAATTTGCGAAGCATGGTGATAATGAAACTATAAAAGAACAAAGGAAAAAATGAATTGAGTTGCTTGAACATTTACTTGCCCTTTATTTTTATTTTATGCATTTGTTAACCACACGTGTGATTGGGAAAAAAGTAAAAAAAGTAAACTAATCATAAAATAAGTAATAGTATACACCCAAAACAAATAAAATTGTATTATATGCACTATATATATGGGCCTAACAAATAAAGTTGGATCAATTTGAGGTGTCATCCAATGTGGGATTTAGACATTTAGTCATAGTTAAGTATTTCAAAAACCATAGGCCACAATAATTACGACATATTCTAATTAAATTTATAAATTTTATAATTTCTAATTTTAACGGAATAATGAGATTCAGTTAAAACAAACGTTGGCTTAAATAAGTTATATAACTATTGATTTAGTTAAAGTGGACATTGGGATTAAATAAATTATATACCAAACCAAACCAAAATAAATTACATGTGGAAAATTAAATTATACAAAAAATAACATCACAAAATATATAATAACAAATGAAAAAAAAATAACGAATATTTTAAAATATATATAATACTGCATGAAACTAACGTCAAAGAACAATTAACGAGAAACAGAAAACTAGATGCAAATGCATCGAACTAACCTCAAATAATATTTAACGGGAAATCGAAAATTAGATGTACATGCAAGCATTAAACTAATCTTGAAAATTAATTAATGGACAATCGAAATATTGATACAACTGCATTAAACTAACCTCAAAGAATAATTAACAGGAAATCAAAACTTTGATGTAAATACATCGAACTAACACAAAAAAATAATTGTCGGAAAATCGGAAACTGAATGCAAATGCATTGAACTAACCCTCAAAGATTAAATTACGGGAAATCAGAAACTGGATGAAATTGTATTGAACTAACAAAAAAAACTATAAATTGGAAACAAGATGCAAATGCGTGAAACTAATCTTTAAAAATAATTAACGGGAAATCGAAAACTGGATGCAAATTCATTGAACTAACCTCAAACAATAATTAACGAGAAATAATAAACTATATGTAAATACAACCTCATCGAATAATAAACGAGAAATCGAAAAGTGGATGCAAATGTATTAAACTAATCTAAAAAAATGATTAACGGAAAATCAGAAACTGGATGCAAATGCATTTAACTAAACTTGAAGAATAATTAGTAGGAAATTGAAATTGATGCAAAATGCATTAAACTAACTCAAAAGAATAATTAACAAGAAATCGAAAACTGATGAATCAGATTGAACTAACCTCAAAAAATAAATAACAGAAAATCAGAAACTGGATGCAAATGCATTAAACTAACCTCAAAATATAGTTGTGTTATATGTTGTGGGAATGTCTCGATAAGTATAGTTTTGCATTTAAAACGGTATTTATCTTATTTTTTTTAGTATAATTGGGAACACCTTGCTATTCAAGTAACTTCAATATGAACTTCGTCTTATTAGACAATCTCACAAAACTTCAATCAAACTTCTATTATTAAATAACAAATGAAGTTGAAGGGTTTTATCAATGAGTTATTTTTTTTTAATAGAGAGTACGTGGGGTTTTCATATTATAAGAAATTTGGATGAGTTTAATATAATATTTGTATATAATAGTTATGCATATATAGTTGCATATATTTTTTAGAATAATTAATATAACAGGACCCGTTCGTAGATAATCTTTGAAGATCCCACATAGTGAGTCAGGTATATAATTTAAAGAATAATTAACGGGAAAACGGAAACTGGATAATTTTTGATGATCCCATATAACAAATCAAGCATAATTTATTTTTATGTCATGTTTGCAAGGACACTACAGATGAATAAGTAGAAAGTTGGTATTACACACCACATTGGATAATTAAAACGAAATCAAAAACTGGATTCAAATACATTGAATTGAGCTAAAAGAGTAATTAACGGGAAATCAGAAATTTTATGCAAATGCAATACATTAAACTCAAAAAGTAATTAACTAGAAATCGGAAACTGGATGCAACTCCATTAAACTAACATAAAAGAATAACTAATAATAGGAAACTATAAATTGGATACAAATTCTTGAAAAATATTTAACGAGAAATCGGAAACGGTATGCAAAAATACATTAAACAAACCTCAAATAATAATTAACGGTGAATCAGAAACTGGATGCAAATGCATTGAACTAACCTAAAAATATAATTAGCAGAAAATCAAAAACCAAATGCAACTACATTGAACTAACCTCATATAATAATTAACGGGAAATCAGAAATTAGATGCAAATGCATTGAAATAATCTCAAAGAATAGTTAACGGGAAATTAGAAACCGGATGAAATTGCATCAAACGCATAAATAATCAAAAATTATAAACTAGATGCAGATATATTGAACTAACTTCAAAGAGTTATTAATGAGAAATCGAAAACTGAATACAAATGCAATTAACTAATCTAAATACTAATTAACGAATATAAAAACATCAAAAAATATATACAAATGCACTGAACTAACCTCAATAAATAATTAACGGAAAATCATAAATTTGATGCAACTGCACTAAACAAACCTTAAAAAATAATTAACAGAAAATCAAAAACTTGCTGCAAATGCATCAAACTAACTTAAAAAAACAATTAACGGGAAATCGAAAATTGAACCTCAAAGAATAATTAACGGAAAATCGAAAACTAGATGCAACTTCATTAAACTAAAATAATATATTAACTAATAGGCCGAGAAATTAGAAATTGGATGCAATATCCTTGATGAATATTTAACAGAAAATCAGAAATTATATGCAAATGCATTGAAATAACCTCAAAAAATAGTTAACTAAAAATCAGAAACCAGGTGTAACTGCATTGAACTACCCTCAAAGCATAAATAACCGGAAATTGGATGCTAGATGCGAACTAAATTCAAAAAATAATTAACGGGAAATTAGAACTGGATGCAGATGTATTAAACTAACCTCAAATAGTAATTAACGGAAAATTGAAACCTTGATGCAAATGCAGTTAACTAATCTCAAAGAGTAATTAACGAAACATTGAAAACTAGATGGAACTGCACTGAATTAACCTTAATGACTAACGGAAAATCGTAAACTTGGTGCAACTGCACTGAACTAACCTCAAAAAATAATTAACGGAAAATTAGAAACTTGATACAATTACATTGAATTAACCTCAAAGAATAATTAATGGGAAATTGGAAACTAGATCCAACTACGTTGAACTAGCCTTAAAGAATAATTAACGTAAAATTGGAAACTTGATGCAAATGCATTGAACTAACCTCGAAACATAATTGTATTATATATAGGGAGAATATAATATCTTGACAAGTATAAATTTGCATTTTAAGTAGTGTTTATTATAATTATTTTATTATGATTGGGAATGCCTTGCTATTTAAGTAGTTTCAATATCATCTTCGCCACATTGGGCATTCTCACAAAATTTCAATCAAACTTCTATTAATAAACATAACAACAAAAATAGATTGATGGGTTTCACCAAGGTTTGGTGCTTTCTTTTGATAGAGAGTAGTGCAAGAAATTTGAATAAGTGATTAATATAATTTTCATATCTCATAGCTATAAATAGTTGCTAATATTTTTTAGAATAATTTAATATAACGACACCCATTCGTAGGACGGATTCGAAAGCTAGTGATATACTTGTGTTCTTTATCTGTACCAATCCTTATTAGCGTCCCACGATATACTTGTGTCCAATGTGTGTGCCATGTTGATTTTGTACCACTAATAACCACAGTTCATTGAAGTTTGCTCAAGTTTTAATAAAGTTGAGCTTGTCTTTGAAATGAACTTTGCTCAAGTTTTAATAAAGTTGAGCTTGTCTTCAAAATTGAAGTTTGCTCAAATTTTAATAAAGTTGAGCTTGTCTTTGAAATGAACTTTGCTTAAGTTTTAATAAAGTTGAGCTTGTCTTTGAAGGCGGAACAACTTTAAATCACTAATCCATTTTAAACATTTTTAAGGGAGAGCATCCTAAAGAAATTATACTTTTTTTTTTTTATATAGTTAAAGAAAATTATACCAGTCGCTTGTGTTCTCTGTCTATTTAATTCTTTGTTTTTGTTGGTAAAACTAAAAGTACACTAGTGAATTGATCACTCAAATCTCCCTAATTCAACATTTAAGGATAGGCAACTGCTACTGTTGGAACAGTTATACATTTGCTTAACGGTAGGAATCAGGATTCAGGATAAGGCCCACCGACTGCTGCATTGGGGAAGAAGGGAGTCTTTCTTTATAACACCCTTTTGTTGTAATCAAGCCTAGAAGCAAATAACAAACTCCAAAGACAATTCTCCATTTTCATTGGGAATCCACAAGAATAACCCCACAATATTTGGGAGTAAACTATCGAAATGAGTCTCACATGGCTTTAAAATAACGAATTGACATGATGCAATTTCGTAGGATAGCCTAGTAGCATCACGCTCTCTTATTAAAAGAATTTCTCTAGCTATATGGTCTCATCGTCCTAAATTCCTAATGGAAATTAAATGTGCAAGACTGAAATTGCTGTGAGAACTGAGAAACAAATCCCTTTTGGTGTTGCATTCTCCAACCTTGGTTTAAGACATCCCTCGCGGCACGCATTTTTAGCAACTTGATCACACACGTTCAGGAAAACTAAAAATCAAATTATTCGTTAACCTGACACTACTTTACCTCTGTCCATAAAAATGTTTCAGAAAAAGGCTGGTTTAGATGCAAGGTACCAAATCACATATCGCAGTACATTTTGTTTTGGAAGCCATATACTTGCAACATAAATTGTTGAAATGAATCGACAAGGCCTTTTAAATCACTGTTTACACTACAATTTTATAAAAAGGAATTTCTTTGTGAGATCTCTTTCTTTGTAGCATCTCTCCAATTGAATACTTTTATAGAATCTTTTATTGATGTCAGCAATGACATCACGCCTTGCATATTTGCAAGAATGTTTGCATCAAGAATAGTTTAGACGCAGGGGAAATGTACCTAGTTCAACTTCTTTGAAAATGGTTTGTTGATGGCTTGATGCAGATACCAGGGATACTTGGTGTCCAAGCCGAAAACATTTGTTTTTATCACCATTTAAAAAAAGGACATTCGCACAGACAGTGGTTCCATAACCATTGACTATGGAGACTTAATGCCTAAGGCTGGAACTTTATCTGATCACCATAACCAGCATAAATGGACATCTGCGCTGAGACTACTTTCATAAGACCATAACCATCTCATCAACATGGAAGAAGTTAAGCTATTCGGAACATGGCCTAGTCCTTTAGTTACAGAGTGAAGTGGGCATTAACTAAAGGGTACAGATTACACATAAATAAATGAGGATGTTACCAACAAGAGTGCCTTGCTCTTGAAGTATAACCCAGTTTATCAGAAAGTTCCAATTCTTGTTCATGGTAGAAAAGCAATAGCAGAGTCTGTTGTTATACTTGAATACATTGATGAGACATGACCAGAAAATCCACTGCTGCAAAAAGATCCCTATGAGAGATCTGTAGCTCGGTTTTGGGCAAAGTACTTCGAGGATAAGGTAGTGCTATTCGTTGTTCAAACCTTCTATTTTTTGGCAAATTACCCAACCAATCTGCTTTTACAATTGGTCTTCAAGATAGCTTGTATCGTTTCTAACTATCAGATCATAAATTAAATTACTAAGCAATAGCTTGACGTCAAGTTGCAAAAAGTAAAATTCTGATGACTTCTCCAAATTGTGGAGAGTTTCATTTAGTCTTGTTAAATCCAGTAAACAGCTATTACCATATACTGGTTAATACTGGGTGACTTCATAAGATTTAGGGTACTAGTTAACCCTAAGATTTATATAGTAAACTAGTAGCAATTATGATAATAGTAATATAATTAACTAGATCAACCTCATATTCATCTTATTTTGGTTTTTAGAACTCTTCCATTGCTGAATTATTTGTCACGACTGGAGAGAATCGAGATAAAGCAGCAAAAGATTGTCTGGAGATGCTGAGAACCATAGAAGAACACGGTGGTCTTGGAGAGAAGAAATTTTTCGGAGGCGATGAGATTGGCCTAGCAGACTTGGTCTTGGGATTTTTAGCACAATGGTTTGGAGTGATAGAGGAAGTAGTAGCAGTAAAGATTATGGAACCCCAACAGTTTCCACGTTTGCAGGCATGGATAAAGAATTTCAAGGAAGTTCCCATCATAAAAGAAAATCTACTCATGAGGACATGCTACCCGTGTTCAAATGGCGAAGGGAGCCGATGATGGCAATGGCATCCGCCTGATATATACTTGTGTCCTCTATGTGCACCAATCCCCAGGGAGATGCGATTAGCATCCCATGACACTTGTGTCCAATGTGTGCTTTCGTTGTTCGTCATACGTTTGTTGCGTTCACTCTTCACTGCTATATATTGCACTAAATGTAACCGCAAATAACAACTGTTCTCTATAGAAGTTGCGCTACATGTAACCATAAAATTGAGCTTGCCTTTCGAACACCTTTAAACAACTAATCCATTTTAGTAAATCATTTGTGGGAGACAGGCAGATAGCATCCTAAAGAAACTATATTATTAGGTGTCTAATTGTCTATGCCAGCCATGACCTCCTGCCATGACTGGAGAGGCAATAAAAGATTGTTTGGAGATGCTGAGATTGTGGACATTGAACAGAAGAAATTGTTCGGAGGTGATGAGATTGGGCAAGTGGACTTGGTCTTGGGAGTTTTAGCTCATTGGAATGGAGTGATAGAGGAGTGAAAGATTATGGAACCCCAACAGTTTCCACTTTTGCATGCATGGATAAAGAATTTCAAGGAAGTTCCGGTCATCAAAGAAAATCTACCCGATCTTGATAAAATGCTACCCTGCTACCCGCTTACTTCAAATGCGAATGGAGAAAATCATACAAATGGCATCCGCATGATACTTGTTTTCTAATTCCTATACGTGCACATAGGGAGATGCTACTAGCATCCTTATGAATCATATTGTCCTGAGTTGCTCCTATTGTCAGTTTACTTGTTACTCTCCACTTAACTGTTACTGCACTTCATGCAGTGGGCAAGACGTGTTTTGACAATTAGTACTATGAATAAGTGAATAAGCATGGAGTCCACGATTCATTGTGAAGTTGTTAATCATTTATAAGAACCGAATGTGTACTATCTATTGTAGCTAGTACAAACTCTGATCTCATTAGTAAGTTGTTTCTGGAAAAATCCCTATAAATCATTACTCCCTTTGGGTCGAATCATTTGTGTGGTTTAGTCAACCCGCAAGTTCCGCAACCACCAGACAATCATCCCAATGTAAGTAGACATGTAATGCTTTCGATAAATACCTAAAGGAGGTAGACTATTTAATCACTGAACTCTCCCTAATTGAACTTTAAACGTGTACAACTGCTACAATTACGGAGATCGATTGAGGTCCAGAAATGTCACAGATAAGTGATTGAATATATATAAACTAAGTTACAAGGTCACTACGTGGAATCAGGACGAAGCCTTCGACTCCATGCCCTCTAAAAATGATGGGTGTTAAGCATTCACTCTGACTAAGGTAAGATGTAAGAACTTACTGCTGCACTAAGGGACATATGCGCCCCCTTCTCTTGTAATCTAGCCTAAAAGAAGTAAAGAAATAAACAACTGTTCTTACAGACTTGATAACAGGAATCGCTGGTTAGGAAAAGTACAGTTCAGTACAAAAGATAGAATATTCAGGGACAGACTTACAGGCAGACCCCTACCTGTAGCATCAAACTGCAAAGACTTACAGGCCTCCAATCCCTAAGAGTATCATCATGAAAGAAGGTTCCCGACTACAAAGCAACAAGGTTTGTAGTTACCCACAAAGCAATCATGTAATAAACCCACTCGGGTCCACGCAACAAAGAGAAAAGCACCACATAAACAACTATCACTCGCCAAGCAAAAGTCGATCCCTTAGGAAATGCAGGATGGTCTTTCCTTTGGTGCTTCTGTGCTTTTTCAAAGTCATAGAAGAAACTCCAACATACACAACAAACATATGAGAATCCAATAATGTCATCGAAACTCTCCTTACAGTATCTATCAATATATTTGGCCTTGCAACTTGCTTCATTATACCTACGCAGGGCTTATTTGACCAGGTGACCGCTCCCTAGCACTTTCAAAGATGCTCTCTTCAGATTTACTTCACCAGGTAAGCGCTCTCTAACATTGCAGAGTGCTATTTAGAGCTAGCTGCTCTCTTTGGCTTACTCACTGTAGTAAAATCCTCAGTAGCCGGGCAATATATAACCATAGAGGGGGACTTCTCACCCGAGAGGGGTCTTTCTCATTCTCAAGTAAAACCTCTATTCGGCCTCACAAAGTTGTAGGCTGTTGGCAGCAGGGATTATTAGCACTATGCATATTAACATCTTGCTGAATCAAATCCATACCTACATCCTATTGTTGTAAAGAGCAAGGTACAATCTCTATCTCAGGCCTCTGGTGTGCCACAAATCTTCTAGGAAAACTCCTCCTATTGCTCTTTCTCAGAAATCTAAAAGGCCTCCTCACCTCATCCCTAATATAGCTGGCTCTCCAACTCCACCAACTGTGGTATTTCAAGAATCTGTTTGCTTTCTTTGGGCACCCATCTTTCTTTGTTGGGCACTTTGCTTCAAACTGAGTGCCCAAATGTTCTACTATTCTTGCAAGAACTTGCAATGCAAGGGCATTCAATCCCCACCTGCCTCTATCCAAATGCACTTTCACAAAAGTATGAAATATATACTCGATGTCCACTTCAATGCAAGCATTCGCGAAAGAAAGTCTCCCTTTCATAGTTGTGGCTTCATCTAGGCAGGTTGGATTACCCAGTAAGCTAGTAATATGGCTAATCCCCTTCTCTGCCCAAAGCTACCTTGAAAAATCAAGCTTAATCCATATTGGTATCCATTTAATCTTTTCTCTTATGCTGTTCAACCTCTTCAGACCACGGATGTATCACAAAAAGTCAAAAACTCTTGCAGCAATAAAGGTTCGACCATTTTCCAAAACCATTTGTATATCCTCATCGTTGATAAACATGACGTAGAACGATCCTTATCTGCACTTCCCTTGGTTTTCCATTGCTTTTGGAGCACATTTATCACAAAAGGGTAAGGTAATTTTCATTCGACGAAAAATACAACCAACTAATATCTCCAGTCGATTACTCCTTGTTCCATGATATCCAAGGGGATATCAGCATTCAGCAACACCACCAACTATGATAAGCTCAAGTTTTGACAGAGTAAGGCACAAGGTAGCAATTTTTTTCATTTGAAGCCAGGAACAAGAAGTTTATTTGAATCAATTTAAGTAGGGTCGGAGAAAACTAGTGGGCACGTTCTCTTGCTATACGAAAACTAGGGTTCAAATCATTTCTTCCTTCCACTTGATCTCTACCATCTTATCCAATATCCCTATGTCAGGTGGATCTGTATTCCCTCCTACCTCCATCATCTCGCCACCGGAGAGTCAACAACAGATTCTCGTCGACAGTGGCGGTCAAACCTTGCTGAATATGGGAGAGTTCCATCCTCTCATATCGCCTCCTAAAGATAGTTATTCCCAGCAATTTATGTCTCGGCAACCTCCAGATTCTAAGCATGCAATACCAATGGGAAGGATTCGAAGGAAAAGTTACACACAGAAAAAGTTCAAGAACATCAATCTTCTCAATGAGAGAAAAATCAAGGTTTCAAGATATAATGAAGCTGCAACAGTCTTCATGGAAGGGTAGTTCAGTCTAGAAGACCTCTATTTCGTAATTTAAAAATACTACTCTAACTCCTACTTATCTTATTTCTGAGCACATTTGTTTTCCAATTTTAACTTACTGATACATTCACAATGCACTGGTGTCTACTTCGATAATGTGGGCTGGAATTTGCTACATGCAGCACTATGAACCACATTTAGGGTGAAGTTGCTAAGCATTATGATTAGCTTTGATGTCTCTCTACTGAAATTGGTACAATTTTCAGTGTCATTATTAGCAAAATTGAGCTTCTTCCTTGGCAAAATCCACAAATCACTAATCTATATTATATAACAATTCTTTCCTATAGACAATTGTCCCACAAGAAAGGGAAACTACGGTTTTCTTTAAAAACATAAAGAATGTAGTTGGTGTCTAGTGGTCCACTGGCTAAAATTCAAGACCTTGGTGTCAACTTACTCCAAGGTCTTGTTGTCGATTTCCACCTTTCTTTTAAGGCTAAAATCAATTGAAGTTGTCCTAAACCAAAATGATATACAAAAATGTAGGCCATTTGATCAAGGAAGTCTCCTAAACCAAATTTTGGCACAAGGTCAGGTACTTAACTATTTATGATGAGACAAATGATGAAAAACCAACTTCAATTAGAATTTGTATGGTATAAAATTTTGTCCCTCAAAACTAATTGCACAATATCATTGTAACATATACACAAGCATTAATAATGCAACTTGAATATTGTAAATGGAATTAATGGAATTTGTTGCCAAGATTATGAAAAACTGACATTTTTTATAGTTATATCTCCATGGTAGCTAGCTCTGGGTACTTCTGTCGCTCACATCAGATAGTAAAGATTCAAGCTCTCCTTTTCGATGTAACTTCACCGTATCTGTTTCAAAACAATCTATGTCAGAATGTAACCCCACATTCTACTAACTGAAACTAGGTGCTTCAGTAAGAGTTGCTATAATGTACATTTTCATGAGTCAAACTGCTAAGATTATATAATAAGTTGTTTTCATTTTGATGATTATAAACTGGATTTCTTTTGGATCTCCAACACAGAGCATAGACATATGCAGATTGCAGTCTTGAAAATGATTATAGAAGCAGCAGAAAGCCAGCTTCTGATCGTACACAAGGACTGCAATTTATACATGTCTGTTGTCTACACTTGTAAAGAGGAATGTGTAACGTGCCATACGATGATACTCCAAAAATAAATAAACAAGTAAATAAAAAAAAATAATAATAACACTATATAGTTTCAGAATAGCTAAGGGGACCATTGCAAGCGACCATTTTTAATAACCAATTTCAAAGTAAGTGACTTCTAAACTGCATATTGAAAGATTGAATTAACTCAGTACATTGCAAGTTAAGTTTACCAGTTATAAAACTATTGTCTGTCCAAACTAAAGGTTTGAGTGTTTCATATGTAAACCATACCACAAATCAAAAAGAAGAAGAGACTTATAGATGAAGTACCTGTGCAGCCACCTATGTGCTTTCCTCCTGGACAAGAAGAAAATAAAAAGTCTGAGCAAAATGTAAGTCAAAGGTAAAGAAACACAATTAATTTAAATGTCATATTATATGCTATTATCTGATTTTCCTAGTTTGTATAACAATGTAAATATATTTTCACAAATATAATCAATAAAAGGTTTTCTTCTATAAACTTCGTACTATGATAATAAGTCCCAAAACACTGGAGAATCTTATTGAATTGTATACTTGTATATTAGTAATGGAGAGCCATGTTAGGAGAAAAATAGTTAGAGAGGAGTAATCCAAATTAGGAATTGCAAAATTAATCATTTACAACAAAGTAAACTTATTTTTGATAAGGATAACAAAGTAAACTTGGATAAAAGCAGAAACTGTTTCATAATAGTTAAGATGGAACTTGTTTAACAACAAAGGAGATAGTTCCTAGCAACAAAAAAATGTTTCATTTAGTTCTTCTCTCATAAGAATAGAGAAACAAATCTCCTTTATCAATAAGCATGTTCTCTAGACACATGTGCCCCTTTAAGAAGGTATCTACTATTTAGGGTCACATTCGTTTGCACCTCGTCTGAGGCACAAACCTGGCCTCACGGTGATAACTGTTCAAAATAAATTATGTAATTCAACAAGTCGATACAAACAACAGAAAAGTTAATCTCTTTACTCAAAGGCACCTTCGAGTTGGATGCGGATATTACAGTGGAGACAGGTTTTTAACACTGTCACCCAATTTTACTCTTACAACCGTACACTTCATTGGATACGAGTTTTAAACCGAGTTCGTGACTTACTAATAAAGAAGGGTTGATTACAAACTTATCTCACCACCACTTTTAAATCCCAAATGATAAGGATATTTCATAGCATAATTATAAACGACTCGGCAAATCTATAAAACATCTTAAAAATCTAAAAACTCACCAATGAAGACATTTGGTACAGTATGCTGGCCTGTAAGTCTCTCCAGCACCTTCTGAAGTTGTGGTCCTTGGGGACCTAAAAAACAAACAAAATACTCATTATCAATTTATCCATCACAAGTACATTTCTCTTTCAACAACATGAGGCTGAACAAGTTTTACCCATTTGATCCAATTCAACAACATGAGGCTGAACACCAAGTTTCTTAAACAAAGACTTCACTTCAGATGAATACCTACAACAACAACAACAACAACAAAGATTCAATCTTTACCAAAAAAAAAAACTATAGAATAAAACAAAGCAATTAAAAAAAAAAAAAAACTTACGAACACCAAGTCTTGGAGTAAATAACAACATGATTATCAGATAAAGTCTTCTTCACATTCTCTTCTAAACGTGACCCAAATGAAGAAGAGGAAGTAGTCATTGACCGAATTGAAGTAACTCTGTTATTTCTTCCTACATTATTCATCAAGGTTTTGGGTTTAAGGGAAGTGAAAGTGTGGAAGTGAATGAAAGAAAATGAAGAAGAAGAAGAATGGGTTTTGACTGGATTGTGTTTTAGAGTGAGAGAAGTTAATTTAGTGAAATGAAGTGATGCTTCTGCCATTGATTCTGCAAAGTTTTGGAACGTCCTGTTTTTTCAGCTTCTGCTCTACGTGAGAAGAATTGGGTTTACATTTCGGCGTATCGGCTGGAATTGTGAAATTTCGCGATAGTTTGGAGATTTTTAAAGAATCATGAGGCTTTTGAGGGACCACGTAACTCCCTAATCGAATGCCGGTCGTTTCGGCATTAAAAATATACAGTTGTGTATCTCGTATACAAGTTAGTGACATCTGGTTAGAATGAATGATTCCCAGACGTTAAGCATTCCTTGCCACCTTCTTGGCCTCCTTTGAAGAAATTGCAAATCTTCTTTTAGATTTCCCCTGTTGACTTTCTTATTCTTTTTAGCTTTATCTTATCTTCTTTTCCTTCTCTTTCTCGTTTGCAACCTTGATCTCAGAGCGAGTCCAATGGAGAGCTGCCAAAATGAGCTGTTAAAGGGCGCCACATAAACTAAATAGCAAGATAATCAAATTTGAAAATCGTTTCAATGGAGGGATGAAGATGAGGTGCTAAAAGAATGCCATCCTTCCATTAGTTGCCCAAACTTAAGTTGAATATTTTTTGAATTTACGGACGACAGAAATTGTGACATCCGTCTTCCGAAACTTGTTATAGCCACTGCTAAAGAAAAAGTTTTAATTTTGGCTGGATTTATGGCTATTTCCAAATTTAAGAGTCTTTTAACAGTGCTATTGAAAACACATTTTGGTGTTGGGGTGTTATATTTGTCTTTAACAGCACATATAGCCTCCGAACTTGCTCTCACATCACTTGTCATTAGTACAGAAGTCCAAATGTAAAAACTTAGATCCACACTTCTTACAATTATAGTTTTGAGACTTTTTGTCGTTAAGTTATCTTTGCGGGTCTTATCGGTTTGATATTATGCTTCCCCATTTGGACTGTGTAAGAACAGTCATTAACATGTTGAACACGGTTTCTAACAATTTTGATGAAATTGACAATCCTATGCTGACTTTCAACTTTAGTGGGGCATCTCATCAAATGACTTTATATATTCGATCCAATAATTCTAGGGAGACAGGGAATGAAGCCCGTTTTAGTGAGTGGATGATGTGGCTATACTCTCTCACCCGAATACTTACAACAATAGTAACAAAGGCTACAAATGCTAAAAAGAGAGGGAAAGTTGGAAACTAAAGAAGAAGTGGGAAAAAGTGGAAACTTAAACGTCTCTTCTTCTATTCTCTGTACTTTCGTCCATGCTCAAATTTCTCATCTTTTCTCTTTTTCTAAGCGATTCATCACTGGGATTTCAAACTTTCAGAGATTCCAGACACTGATAAATCAAAACTAGTTAATTTCAACCATATCAATCATAATTTAGGTATTTGATTGTATTCTTAACTAAGTTTTTATTTTGCATGTATACTTATAATTCATTGAGGCTTACAAACTCATTTTGATCTGTTAAATCCTTCGTATATACATGTATTAAACCATATTTTCAAAATGTTATAAATCAAATTGATATTGTATCACTTGACACATTTAGTAATCATTCAATTTCATCTTGCAGAAATGGAAAATGAGTTACCTGGTATTACTGACGAGTACGGTGTCGAAAAGGATATGGCGGATGTAGCTGAATTTCAAGAGTGTGTGGAAAATGAAAAAGTTGATGAAGTTGAAGAAGTTCTAGGAGATCCAGAACTAGGAATGGAGTTCGGCACTATTGATGAGTATATGGAACATTTTACTAGATATGGTAATCAAAAGGGATTTCCAGTGAAAATAAGATCTACAGAAAAGGGACAAGATGGGGCGGTTAAGTTTGTGATTTTTGCATGCGCTCGGTCGGGAATTTCAAAATGCAAGTCAAGGAATTCTTTCAAATTACATCCTGTTAGCAAAACTAGATGTAAGGCTAAGATTAGAGCTGCTATATGTTCAGATGGAAAGTTGCGGGTAACGACTCTAACGTTGGATCATAATCATGAATTGAGTCCTGGAAAATCGAGATTTTACAAGAGGAATCGGAAGATGAGCAATTATGTGAAAAGGAAACTTATATATAATGATAAGGCGAGCATCAATACAAGCAAAATCTTTGGTTCTTTTTTGTATGAAGCTGGTGAGAATGAGAACCTGGAATTTATCAAAAAAGATTCCTATAATTATGTCGACCAATATAGGCGCCTAACACTTGGTGGTGGGGATGCTATGGCACTTCAACACTACTTCCAGAAAATGCAAGCTAATAATGCAATTTTTTTTTATTTGATAGATATGGATGATGATGGGAGGTTAAGAAATGTTTTTTGGGTAGATGCAAGGAGCAGGGCAACTTATGAGGAGTTTGGGGATGCCGTTACCTTTGACACAACTTACTTGACTAACAAGTATGATATGCCTTTTGCTCCGTTTGTTGGTGTTAATCATCACGGCCGGTCAACACTTTTCGGGTGTGGGTTGATATCGAATGAAAATGAGAAGACATTTATTTGGCTTTTTGAGACTTGGCTTGCATGTGTGAATGGTCACACTCCCACTGCTATAATCACTGACCAAGACAAAGCAATGAAGAAAGCTATTGAAATCGTCTTTCCCAACACACGTCACAGGTGGTGCTTATGGCACATTATGAAGAAGTTACCCATGAAATTAAGTGGTTGCACTCAGTATGAGTCTATCAAGTATGCAATGCAAAAAGCAGTTTATGACTCTTTGACTTGTGAAGAATTTGATGGACGGTGGAATAGTTTCATCAAAGAATTTAACCTTGAAGAGAATAAGTGGTTGAGTGGGTTGTATAGTGGAAAAAGTCATTGGGTTCCGATATTTTTACGAAATACCTTTTGGGCGGGAATGTCCTTGACTCAAAGAAGTGAAAGTATGAATACCTTTTTTGATGGTTATGTTAATTCAAAGACAAGCTTAAAGAAATTTGTTGAACAATATGAGAACGCACTACGGAGTAAGGTGCAAAAGGAGAATGAAGAGGATTTCAATTCTTTTGATCGTTGGATTCCATGCATTACTGATTATCCATTCGAGAAACAAGTTCAAGATGCTTACACTACAGCAAAATTCAAGGAGTTTCAAGATGAGGTGAAAGGTCAACTTTACTGTGTTATTTCTTCCGTTAAAGAGGAATGTGGCTTTCAGGTATACGATGTTGCGCAAAACATGTTTGTAGGGACAAAGACTCATTGAGCCACTTTTAGAGTTTGTTTCAGAGAGAATGATTCTGACATTAAGTGCAATTGTCAATTATTTGAGTTTAGGGGAATCTTATGTAAGCATGTCATTACTGTCTTGGTCCATAAACAAATTTATACTTTACCAGATAAATATATATATTATCCGTAGGTGGAGGAAGGATGTGAAGAGGTATCATAAAAAGATTAAAATTATATATTCTGATTGGGAGCTAAACCCTGAAAACGGGCGCTTTGATAGAATGTGTAATGCCTTTTTTGAAGCGGCAGACTTGGCAGCTGAAAATGAAGGTAAGACAGAAATGGTTTTCCGTTGGATTAAGGGGTTGCTTAACGAACTAAAGATAAGTGATGAAATTGATGAAGGCAGTCATGCTAGTACACCTGAAATTCGTACACAAGTACATAGTGGTGGTAGAAATCCTTTGGCAGTAGAAAGCAACAAAATTCTTAGTCCTTTAGTTGTCCATCGTAAGGGTCGTCCATGCAGTAAACGGTTTGAATCTATGATTGAAAAAGTTGTTAGAAAGGAAAAAGAGAAATAGAAGAAGGCAGAAAAGAGATTAGAAGAGAAGGGTACAAAAAAGAAAGAGCTGGGGATGAAGAGGGATACTGGAACGAACATGGATACCATTAATTTGGAAAATGTTAGTTTTTTTAATTTAAAGAAATGTCAATGTTTAGTTTGTATTGGTCATACCTAGTGTCACTTTCTGTTTTCATTGTGTAGGCTTCTCAAAGTAGCTACGCCATACACGGTTCAAAAAAATACAGGACACATGATTCGTTCAATCTCAATATGCCGGTTTGTGTGATTTACTTCATTTTATCCTTTTAGTTGGTAGTGCATGTTAGGCTACATGTTATTTTTGTTTTCTAATCTACTTTTTAGAATTTTGTATGGCCTGCACTTTTCTCTGCCTGAGCACACTTCCAACCAATTCCCATGCCTTTCTAACATTTTAATTTGGAAAGATTTCTTGTTATGAAGTTATCTACAGGGTGTAACTCTTCTTTATCTTTGTGTTATGACTGTTATCATACCCCTTGACTTCTTTCTACTGTTTCAAAAAATAGTTTATCAATCTCAAAAACCTTGGAGTATCTCTTTTTGATATTGTAAACTATTTTAAGGTATATTTTCTTGGATTTAACATATAACAACCTTCGACATTGCCTTGTTTGTAGGTACCAAATGTTCTAGGCAGTGTTTCGCAGGAACCAAATGTACTAGGCATCCCTAATGGCACCAATTTTATGGGACTCGACGCTAGTAGAAGCTTCTCTTCAATGGCACAAATGGCATGGGCTTCCTAAATGTACCGAACACCCCAGGTAGCTCCAATTCCCAGAGACTCGATGCTAGACTAAACTTCTCCAATGGCACAAATGGCATGGGCTTCCTAAATGTACCAGGCACCCCGAGTAGTTCCAATTACCAGGGACTCGATACTAGAAGAAGCTTCTCCAATGGCAGAAATGGCATGGGCTTCTCAAATGCCGTCAGCTTTGAGTGGGCAGATTACTACCCATTTTTGAGAGGCTAAGGATTTAATCCCGAAAAATAAGCAATTAGACATGTTGTAGCTTATGTTTTGACGCTTTGTCCTTTTTTGTTCCAGTGTCAGCCATTTTTCTAGACTGCTAGTATTATAAAAAAAATTATGGGCTGCAAGATATGTATCAGATGAACAAGTTGTGTTACAATGTTATATTTGAACAGGCTCTGTTATCTTTCTCCTATATTAGATGCTTTAGTCCAAATTATAGGTGGAATGCTGTCAAATTTTTATAATAGTCTTCTTCCTTAAATTATATCACACAGCAAAAACCAGTATGAGTAGGCTATAGAGAAAATAGTTGGCATAACAATTCCGTCAATTCGACAAATTTACTCGAACTCTTTGCGTCTTTGCACACTTTTTTTGGAATCAAAAAATCAAATGTGAAGTAATTCGATGGAGTTTGCAACAACAGGAGGCATAGCTTGAAAGTGTGCAACAAGGGACACATGGCTGATTACGGTATCATCTGAGAATTGTTTTGAGCTAATTAATAAAGTAAAAAAAATCACTGACAAATCGCACCAACATGATGATTATTATTAGGATACAATGTGAAAGTTGTTCCATTTATACATCCAAAACTATTAAGGACTGCTTAAAATATATATTCCAAGAAAAACACATCATCCATGCCAATACATTTATGTTTTAGTTTCTACAACAATTTAAGAAAGACTGATGGGTTCACCACACAACTGCTCCACTTCACTCTCTAAAAACCACAATAAATTTGCTTTAGTATGCCTATATACCCAAGCTCGACTACTTTTATCCCAATCGAACCTTGACGGACCACTGCAAGAAGAATAATGATCAAGAAACTTACTATAATGAAAAAAAAGAAAAATAACTAGAAACGATTCAGTTCATAGCTAGAGATGGAGGGCATAGTATATAATGAAAGAGTTATCAACCATTCAACCTTTTTGGCTTATTCCCTATTGCAATGCATTTGATTTAAAAGAATAGCATAAAACTAAATATTTGCTACAAGTTGAACTAAACAATCATTCTGAAGGCTTGATCATATCTTATTAGCTATATTGCATGGACACACCATATTTAAAAATAATCCATGTCGGATATATATCCACGTGTCTGTGTCAGACACATACGACACAATGTACGTGTCTCTAGTTTGTGAAAATTTTGTCAAAACCTCCTTAATCCCCTTCGAGAATGATTTCTATTTTACTGACATGGAGCTACACCTCAACTAAACAGAAGAAAACTTTAGATGAGGCGTCATACAGTGACAGAAAAAAAGGTCCAAATATGTCAGTAGGCATGTTTCCTTTAGTGATTCGAATTACCAAAACCAATGTATTGTATACTCACGGTAAATTACTGATAAAAGACGAGAAGATTATATCCATGAAAAGCAGTCAATTCTAAAAGTTCTAGTGTCTCAGCAATCATGAGTTGGTTTGGCTAAATTTCTATATGGCCCTAGAAACCATTCTTTAAGATATTTAGTACAATGTTGAGCACCATTGTCTCCGTGTCATTGATGCATAGCAAAATCACAAATTGACTTAATGCCTTCTACAAGATGGAAGACATAATTTGACAGATGTGTAAGATCTCATGGGATTTTAGAACGTGAAATGAAGTATACCCCCAAACGACAATGAAATATAACCATGACTAACAATTTAGTTAAGACAAACAATCAATCCTAGCACTTAACTTGTAACGGAAGTAAAGACGAGTAAAATCTTCACGGGGATCATACACTTGCTAGGAGAGAAGTGCATCTGTCTTTGGGCTTTAAGGAAGGCATGCTTCCTGAAACTTATTTTGGTTGACCCTTTGTTTTAACTTTTAAGGTAGAGTAAGTACTAGAGCTACATGGCCTTTGGTGGAAAAAATAAAAAGGCCGTTGAGTGGTGGAGACACAAGCTTCTTTCCTTTTCAAGGTAGGATTATCCCCTCCCCGACCCCTTCAATCAAATACTAATAGAATTCTTTAAAGCAATATGGCATCTACAAAAGGCCTCATAAACGTCTTAAGGAGGTTGAACTGTGAAGCTTCCATAAGGAATTTTCTCTAGGTCTAGAAAAGGAAAAATGAAAAATTTCCAGTGTGTAAAGCATTCTGTAACACATAAATTGCATATTTAATACCTCACAGGGGACGATAACCAGAGCTGTCTATTTGGCGTTTGCTTGTTCAACACAAAGGTGCCCAAGTTCCCAAGCTTGAGAGTTAAGACTTGGTTCTGGCAACAAACACACAAAGTTAGCTTAAAATCAATGCTTTATATTTACACTTTAAAGCAATTGCAATCCAAAAACAATTGTCCTCACTCCATAATCTATGTCGAAACTATCAACTTGACTGCAATCACCATATTCCTGAACAAAATTTCAACAAAACAACAAAGAAAAAATAAATAAATGAACAAAAAAGCACAAAGTTGTATATCACAATATTAAGGGGATTGATACAGATGAAAATTTTGTAAATTTCCTTATATGAACTATGAATAATTCAATCTAACAACAACCCCCAGAGTATGTTGATATAAATTTCACACAAAGCGGTGTCCTTACAGAATCTAGTTTTATTTTACAAACAACAATTGGTGATTTCGATTAGTCTGCAAAGTTAATTTTCTCTTTCAGAGAAATATGTTTAGTAGGCGAAAAATTGATAAATTTCACAAACTCTGTTTTCAAGATAAATAAATACAAGTTAAAAACATACTTTATGTTTTATTAAGCAATTAATAAAGAGACCATAAATTTCGTAAAATATCTACCTCAAATTTTTCTTGAAGATCATGGATTGTAGAATCAGCTAACTTATGGTACTCATCCTCCTCCAAAAGAGACCTACAATTCCACCATAAACCCTTTTAGAGTCATAACAAATTCAAAGAAAATAAACACTGATTGAGATAAGTATTACGCACTGATAATCAATTGATGCAGATACTTGAGCTTCATCAAGATTTAGAGGATGAGAACAAAAAGACACTCTAAAAGTGATTGTAGGAGAAAAGAAAGAATGTTGAGACGCTTTGAGTGGTTTTAGAAGAGATTGTGAAGAAGAAGATATCAAATAAGATAGTACGGATGTAGATTTCAGTATTGTTATCTTGCTCAACAGACATCTTGAAGAAGATAAAAACATCTTGCTCAACAGACACTTTGAGTGTTTGTTTTTCGTTGAATTTCTCTATTATATTTGAGTTTCTGCTTTTGTAAGTACTCACGTGAGAGAGTATAGCCACGTCAGCCAGTCACTAAAACGGGCTTCATTCCCTGTCTCCCTAGAATTATTGTATTTGATCTAGTTCACATCTTCATCTTGCTTTGTTTGGAACTTGGAAGAAATGATGACTAGTAGCCTTTTTGAGTATGTCAACAATATTTACATCTAGACCGACGTGACCACTTAAACTAAACCCTAATATTAATGACCAATACTTCTTTATACATATATACTCTCTAAGGGCATCTCCAATGGAGAGTGTAAACAGTATAAAGTATAAATTTTACACTCTAAGTGCCAAAAAACTCATTCCAATGGGAATTGTATATAGTAGGTAATAAGTTATTAGTTAATAGATGGGGTGGGGAATTCCTTATCCGGCTATTAGTTAATAAAAAATCCCGGACGTCACTTATAATAACGTATGTGTAACTTAAAAACTTGGACGTTTGAAGTTTTATTTTTCTGTTTGCAACAGTCTAAGTCCGTCGTTAGTGAATTATAACTATTGCAAAACACAAACGTTGTTTTGAATCACATATGAAAAAAAGATGTCATTGTTTGTTTTAAGCCTTTGCGACAGGCCAATCCTGTCATGTTTCATTATTTTGAATGGGCTGTGACAGTTTAAGTCCATTGTTATCTCTTTTTACACATTTGCCTCCGCCTACCATTGGAAAAGCCACAAGTAGTAAATATATATTTTATGTATTTGGGAGTTAGATAAAATGTATAATCTTAATGGGGCCTATGTGGAGGTAGATTTTTACACTCTCCATTAGAGATGTCCTAACAAAAATAACTAATTTTTTTCTCTATTAATTGACATCAATACGACGAGCAATGGTCGAAGATAATATTTTCGTTCAACTTAACGAGTATGTTCAATGTGGATGACGCAGATCCGAGATTAATTACTGGAGACATTATCACAAAATGTGTTTGTGCAAAGATACTCTTTCGAAATATGGACATATATTTAAAGGGGAGGGATACAGCCACAGGCACTGTAGCCACATTCTAGCAACAGTCTATCCCAGCTCTCCATCTGTTTTAATCTAATGGTCATGATGAAAAGTGTAATCGCCAGTTTTCACTTAGAAATAAAAGGAGGGTATTTTCGGAAAGCAAAATTTACCAAAGCCCAAAACCCATTTTCTCTCCAAATCAGTTCGACCTTCTTCTCTCCAAAATTTGGTTCGATCAATTTCTCTAAACCCTTCTTTCACCAAAACGTCGATCAATTTCTCTAAATGCATCTTGTTTTCCGTAAATGTTAATGTTCAAGCACTCAATCTCCAAGTAATCGCACTTTGAAGAAAGCTCCAATCTTGATGGAATTCATGTCACGGAAACACAGAAACATCCAAATTGCTAACAAAGATGTAATTGGTATGCAGTATACTAAATTACTAATGATTGAAAATGTACCCAATACTATGTAATTCATATATGCAGTATTCAAGAGAACTGTTTGCATGGCCCTTTGAAACATTGAGTTTTGACCTTGCCTTTATGGAAAACAGTATTATGGTGCAATGTCACAAATTCCCAAACGTTGAATTGAAATATCTAGATGGCTTCTCCAAATATTTAGTGGATACTTCTCTTTGTTCTTGGAAAAATTCTTAGTATTCTGATGCGGCGCAAAAATTTGAGGCTCTGTAGAGTTTTAGGCTGTGCACATTCATGGAGTGACAAATATTTGCATAGTACCAACTACCAACCAGTGCCTTAAGTTTTTGTTTACCACATCATGCATGATTTTGATTCAGTGAATGTTTTATGATGTTAAGGTGACGATTGTATCTCTATAGAGAGAGGAGTCGACGTTTCAGTGAAGAAGGGTTTAGAGAAATTGATCGAACCAAATTTTGGAGAGAAGAAGGTCGAACTGATTTGGAGAGAAAATGGGTTTTGGGCTTTGGTAAATTTTGCTTTCCGAAAATACCCTCCTTTTATTTCTAAGTGAAAACTGGCGATTACACTTTTCATCATGACCATTAGATTAAAACAGATGGAGAGCTGGGATAGACTGTTGCTAGAATGTGGCTACAGTGCCTGTGGCTGTATCCCTCCCCATATTTAAATATTAAAATCTATACAATTCAACTTCTCTAACTAACAAAAAATAAATAAGTGCCTTGAATGTGGTTTTGACTAGTTAATTTGGAGATTGAAAAATTGTCAAATGTAAATGGTAAATAAATAAATAAAGTAAAATAATCTTTTTTTCTTCTCTCGTTCATTTTTTTTATGGCAGCATGTCATTAAGCAAACAACCATCATACTATAGAGCAAACATTTAACATTTTTTTTTAATCTTTAAAGTTTTTTTTTTTTTTTTTTTTTTTTTTCACGTCTTCTAGATTATTTGGATGTGTTCAAAAATAATTGCATAGAAATCAATTTGATGTATTTGGTCTGTTCTTGAAATCAAAAATGTTTTTTGTCTTATTATATTAGGATTCATTTTCTCACATTATCATGAAAGCAATTTTATTATTAGTGAACTTTTATTCTTTTTTTTTTGTTGAAATTGAATGGAATGTGAGATATGATCATAACATAAAACATAATATTTATTGTTAAGTTGACTTTTGATTAAGTAAGACAAATGAGTTACAATGTCCAATTGGGCCATCTTTTTGTGACAAGTATACCAACCGTGCTTCACATCGGTTAAGTCTTTAAACCTGACCCTGACCCTCAAGATGGATAAGCATCCAGACTTATTTGGATTCTAATTTGCAATAAGTGGTATAAAAACGTTGGAGGACTAATTATATAACTTCAGAGATATAAAAGATATATAACTTCAGTGATATAAAAGAGGCTCTTCTAAGTATTATTATTTTTAAATGGAGAATAATTATAAAATTTCAGTGATCGAAGGGGTTCTTTTCTAAATCTTTAACTAATTTAAAAATCATGATCCTGAGCTACAGTCCTGTAACAGTACTATAATATTTTGTGATTTGTGACTTTTGGTCACACTTTTTAGGACTGTTTTGCCATATTATTTTTCTATATTTATGATATTGCCCTCATTGTCTTAATCATTTGATTTGTAGATAAAAACAACATGTGCGTCATCACATGCATCATACTAGTCAATAATAAAGGGGGAGCTTGTTCACATTTCAGTGAGAGGGTGCTTCTAAATTGGATAAATAGGGAATTCAAAAATTGCCTATTCGAGCGGGAGGCAGGACGTATAGTGTAGCTGTGTAGGGAAGTATATTGGATGATATTGATTTTTGGGCCTCCATGGTGACATGTGTAGATGGAACCCGAAGGCTCGAGTCCTTGATGGTTTGAGGGCCCATCTGGCGACACTCCCTTATAGTTGTGACTTGTGACTACGTTCTCATTCTAGCCTTCTGTACGTCCATAATAAAAATTCCATATCCCCAGCATCTTCGTCATTGGAAAAGTGTGTTGTTCTAAACTTCTCATGCATTTTGTTGTATGTCCATATGATTCGAAGCCACTTGACTACTAGATAGCATGAATAAGTTAGTTGAAGAAAATTCATTCAACACTACCCAGTCTCAGAACACGCACATTGCACACACATTTAGTAGCAGTTCCATTCTTTCTTTGGCTGGAAGCAATCTCTTTTTATATTAACCACATTGTTCCACTTCCAAGTAGATAGTTGATGTTGACAAGTACGTGTGCTTGGCGCAATTAAGATAAAATACAAATAGGATAGATTAGAAGAAATCATACAGAAAAGTATAATACATAATCCAGAAATAATACACTACAACTGAAAATGGGATTCATGAGCATCCCTCCAAATCAGTTCACTTCTTGAATCTCGTCCAATGCGTAGTTGTTAGTAGATACATTTGCGTAATTCACTTTGTTGAACCTAACAACAACTGGATAGCGTGAACTTGGATCCTGTTCAAAGTAGTTTAATTAACATCATTCACAATAGAATATAGCTAAAAGTTCAAGATCAACAAGTGAAGCCCATCTTAGATATATGCTATTTGGGCGGTTGAATAAGAGCAAGATTTGAGACTTGAGAAAGAGTGATCTAATTCCTAGGTTTGCCCTAGGAATCAAGGGTGGAAACGGGCAGCTGGCGACCAGACCTTGATAATTTACACTAAGTAATTGGCTAGATGTCTAGATCCTATGAAGAATGTCAGAAACTATAAAAACAATTGCACCAAAAATATAACCACTGCTCCCTAAATTAACTTAAATTCCTGATTCTGTTCCTGATAGGAATGTGTATAACTTGAACCTGGTTTCACATTTCAAGTTTATAGGAACAATTTACACAGACTTCACTAAGAATTTGCCTAGACATCCTCAATAAGTACAGAACACTTTTTGTGTGTAGTCAAGAATGTAACTTGCAATTCATAAATGAGAACTAACCTGATCAACTACAACAACAGATCCTATGCCATTGAACCAGTAGGATTCCTTCCTAAGGATCTTCACCTGTGAATAAAAGAAGTTCCCAAAATTCACCATAACAAACAATGATATAATCACAAACATTTTTTTCTTCTTTTCTTTACTGGCATGAAGCTATGTTCAAATTGAGCTTGAAAAGACTAGTGAAGTAACAAATAATGTCTGAACATTCTTCTCATCCTTTTTCGATCAATTGTCAAGTTATCAAAGTCTTCATTTGTGATCCTCCTAATGTCAGTCACTCACTCACTGTATAATTTATTTGGTCCAGTTGATTCGATTCAGTGAGATTTTGATTGAGTTGAACAATCCTAGGAGGCTAGGATTTTGTTTTTAAATTTTCACAGCATCAACTAAGCATGTCTAAACCTGGCCGAGCTCATAAACCTAGCTAGAATGCATTGCCCATTTGCCCATAGATCCGACCAGGTCTATGTCTATTATATTATCATACAGATACATTAGTAATAACATATATGCTGTTCAAGGAGATTGGCCACATTAAAATTATTTTGTGCGTGCTCGTAACGAAACGACCATGTAATGCATCCATCCGCAAAAGGAGTTGAACATTTGATATTATTGAATAGTTTGTTTTTAAGAAGTTAATCTCTGTTTAAATATGTGTTATGCACTTATACTAACTCTTAAGTAATATGGTTGTAAGTGGTTGAGTGTGTGGATACCTTGGCGCCTCTCTTGGGACCAACTGGAGGAGGCTTTGCGGCTTTAGCATCCTTGGGAGCAACTGAGGCTGCTGGTGCCGCTGCCGCTGCCTCCTCTGATGCACGTACAACTAGCCTTGAATTGTTGAACTTAGTAGGAGAAAAGACTAAGTTTATCCTGGATGAAGAGGTGGTAGTGTTCGTGTTGAGATTGGATGTCATAACAAATCCTGAGGCTGCAGAGGCCATGTTACAGGTAGCCATGGCTACTTCTTTCTTTCTATTTCTCTGTCCAAATAAACCAACTGAAAAGTTTGTCTTAGATCGAATAGGAAAAAATTCAATTCTTGTACTTCGATTTAGAGGCCATGGACATATGAAATCTTTATCTTAATTTTAGTTGAATTATCTACACCTCACACCATCTATCAAGGTGGCAATAATCATTTTGCACCACTAAGATGTTGCCACATGAGCATCTTATCCAACTTCCTTGGATAACCTCATCCCTGGCGTAAAGTAAAATGTGTTTTATTAGATTGATAACATGGTTGGGACTTGGGAAATACCCCTGCATAATTGAGAAAATGATGTATTTGCCAATTGCCATTGGTACAGTACTTCCTGTCTGAGATATTTTTATTACTGCAGCTCACATTTCAAAGATGATTAGGATCAAAGACATGCGAGAATTACAAGTCCATTACTCACTAGTTTTCGATGCGTAAATAATGCTCCGACTCTCCCTTCATTTTATTGAAAACTTTATCCAATTCCAACAAATGCTTAAATGGCATATGTCACTTTGTGCAAAAAGTTCTGGTTTGAAATTGGATTACTATAAGACCGGATCATCACTAAATAAACTAAACTGCTACAAAACAACTATGAAACTGGTTCACTCATATCTTTAAGACATTTTACATCCACAACGTTGGAGAGATAGTTGCCTAAGAACGTGCATTTGATGAGTTCCAAACCTTCACTATATATACAGAATACAACCTTCATTGTATACACATTCATAGTGCAACAGAGAAATTTTGAATTTCAATAGAGAGAAAAATATGGCAAGCTTGACACTAAAAATGACCACCATAACCAACTTCCGTCAATTTGGAGCAAGAAATGCTTGGATGCCTAAGTCTTTTGTCACTGCTGCACCAAGACCACTGCAAGTGCGTATTATAGAGTCAAAGTTTTGTTCATTAAGTATCTGATAGTGAAGTTTGTAAGTTTTGTTTTAGGAAATGGAAATAAAAAGTTGTAGTCTTCTAAAAGAATGTCATGGTGCAACTCTTTAAGGGATGCTCCGTTGCACTGGACTAATTTAAATGATAAATATGGGCGCAAGCTGCTTTAGAGAAAATTGAATTGCTGTGTGTTAGTTACACATGGTTATATGTTCATACCTTGAACATTTTTTGTATCTGCATTTTTAACTTTTTGGATTCTTTTACAGGTAAATGCACAACAGGAGGCATCTTCAGCATGCAACAATGCCGCTCAGTCAGTGAAACAAGGTGCCAAAGAAATAGGGAACAAAGCTGACCAAGTGAAAAATAAGGCAGCCTCTGGTGCCGAAGAGGTAACTAGCTACCAGATAATTAAATTGGTCTTTTACAATAAACTGAAAACTTCAAAACTTTTGATCCCAACTTCTTGTAGTATTTGAACAGACATGATTCACTAAGGATACTTAATTCTTATCAAAATTATAATGACTATATAATCGCACAATCAGATATCTTAAGTCAATCCTCAGCTCACCGCGTGGAACCATTGGCCTAGTCTTACTTCTCAGAAGTCCTTGGTTTAACTCTTCCTGGGGTTACCCGATGCACGTGATTTGGAGGCTATCGCGTGCATTCATGGTAATTAGGAAAGACATTGTACTAGGAACAATACAATTTATCTTAGGATGGACTAATCCTTTTCATTCATGATTGTCCAGATGGCCGAAAAGACTAAGGAAGCAGCAAAAAAAGTACCTGAGGATACACAAGAAATAGGTGAGAAAGCAATGAAAACAGCACAAGATGCATGGGGCTCCGCCAAAGAGACTACTCAAAAAATCAAGGATACAGTGGTTGGGAAAGCAGAACAAACTGCTGAAACAATCAAAAAAAGCGCAGATACCGTTAAGCGCAGCATGAACACCAAGAACTAAGTGATCCCATGGATAAACAGGACAATGTCATGCTCTTCCGCTGACCTCGATCCAGTTTTTGCACCTATAAAAATATGTACTTAAATCATTTTTTCCCTCTATTCACGACATTTTTTATTTGTCAAATGTAAATAAGAGGGATCTGTAAGTAATTAGTATTCCCTCTTCTTAATTTCAATAAAATGCTTATTAGTTTAAAATGTCTTGTGGTTGTGTATTACTAGTGAACATTAATAAGGTCGAGACACCAACATTTTTGTATACCCCAAAACCAGTACACTTCAGTGGGTGATATATATTAGTTATTTAACGCCATGATTGCAGATGATCTTTCTTTAGAATGTTACAATTATGTTCATATATCCTAACATGATATACTTCTACCAATGTGACATTGTACATTATCGTATAACTTCTCGTCTTCTACCATTCTTATACACTCAGTTGTTTAGTTGTTGAGCTGAAGCATTGCAACATCCGAGTACACAACCCAAAACTTCAGACCCAAACCCCTCTCTGCCTTTGGTGATTTTCACTTCGATTCCTCCACGAGTCCACCACTAAAAAAAGGTTACACTTTTTAATTTGGTGGATATTTCTTGGCTGTACTAAAAAAACATTCCGCTTGAAACTTTCGTGATTGCAAATTGCAATGAACATGCAACAGGTGAATTTACTGGTGCTTTTTATGCAACGTCATTTCTTAGCTATACTCTGGGATGGGTAGTTAAACTCGGGGTGCTGGAATCGCCACATATAGACCGAATGCTAAGCACCCACACCATAATCCGGACACCGAAAGTTTAGCACCCATGCCTGTCTGGTCAAATTAGGAAAGGAGGGAGTTACATTTTTCGAAAAATCTTTGGAGGATATAGTTTCAAGATTTTTAGACGCTTGTATTACGTTTGTGGTTGTCCCCATCCGTGCCCCCTTCCCGAGTCTCCATCTTTGTTCCTCAATCCTCATTATGGCATACAAGACCGACCACCGTAAAAAACTAGCACTGAAGTTTGTGGGCTGGGCCAAACCAGTTTAGCTTCGGTTCAAAACTTATGCCCGTTCTACATTTTTTAATAAAAATTTTTCAGTAGTTTTAACTTAATATGTTAAACCAGCTTAGCTTCGGTTCAAGTTCTACATTTTGCAGTATTAACATTGCCTAATTCCCTACTTTGATGTTTTGTGTGAAAATTCATTTTGGACTGACAATTTTGCTTTTAAACGTTGACAGTCTCATTACAGTTTTGGATTAACTTCATACATAAGCTCCTTCCCAAGGAACCATATGGGCATTAGGACAGTTAAAACTCAAGAAGCATACCACTTTAAAGAAAACGAAAAAGAGTAAGACTAAGAAGAGCCATGTTAATACTGCAACAACAATCTCAGTATCCAAAAAAGGTAAACAAACAAATGCAAGTTTTCTTTAGAAGCAATAACACATCACTTACAGAAGCTTTCTCCATCCATCCTCGTTTTTCTACCCGAGTTAAAGGTAAGACAAAGACCAGATGTTCATAATTTACCCCCTCGCTTCTCTTACACATTCGTAAGCTACCCCACACCTCTTTGAAAGAGGACATACAAGAAGGCCGTAGCAATGCCACAGAATTTTTGTTACTGCCAGGGAAGTCTGGATAAGAAGGGCCAACCACTTCTGACATCAAACAGTATTTGGAGCACTTGGATGAACACCTTCAAACAAAGGAAAAACCGAAATTGTCTTTTGCACCCAACATCAGGACTTTGATAAAATTAAATTATGCGGCATATTCAAATGGTTGAGGAGGCTGTGGCTCTTCGTCAACAGTCATGGCAGATGCTTGCCCTTGTTGACCAGTTGTTGAAGCTGTTGCAGGCGATGCCATTGACGAGGGTGTGTCTGTCAGAGAGAGCACCTCTGGTTCATTGGGTCGCAAATCCTTTAAAAGAACGAATCCAGATGGTGCTAACTTCACCGGCGTGTATCTACTGTCCTCGAGAAACTTGATGAATTTTTCTTGAGCTGGTACCACTCTGGCTGGGTTAATTAATATCTCAAATGAAGGTTCAGACTCAGGCTTCTTTTCAGCTGGGTTATCAACCTGAAAATATAATTAAAAAGTCAGCTCAACAACATGCTTGAAGATTCATTCGCCGCTAAAAAGGTACCATCAATGACTTGAAACATCTACACAAGTTGCACAATTAAGACTCAAGGAGAATGGTCATTTGCTGCAAGCACAAGTATGATGCATGCAAAAGAGAACATCGGCACAACTTCAGAGTGGATATTCATTTCCTTATATCGGTACTATAATCTCTCACCAATGATCTCGTACATAGGGACGCAATAATACTACTTGTAACTAAAACACAGACCGTTAAATTGAGAAACATGGAAAGTGCTGAATCAATGCTTCGATTTTTTTTGTAATACTAAAACAACCAAGATTACACGCTAAACCTAAACAAGGGTAAGAACACTGAAGAATAATTGAGAGGGATGACAGATGTATATCACTAAATCATGCAATTCTTAAGACACTGTAAAGGGAATGATGGTCGCCTGTGATATGCCTAAGTTTTCACATCTCAAAACTGTCGTATAGCAAAGAAAGGAAGATGTATTCAATACCTGCATTGCGTCCCCATCCTTTTCAGCAATTGATTTCCCTTTTCCAGAATTTTGAGCAACAGAAGGAGATTCCTCGTTGGAGAGCTTCTCAGCAGCTGCCTTCTGGTCTGCCTCTTTCTTATTAGCTCGTGCTTTGGCTTTAGCCGAGGTAGATAATACGGCACTTTGAATTCTTGCTGCAGATATCGCTTGTGGTGGTGTGATTGGACGAGGGTACTCAAAGAGAGAGGGTTTGGCATGCGACAAGAACTCAAACCGAGGGACTTTCAGGTCATAGTTGAGACCAATCAAAGCAGTGGGTGAGAATGCCAGACTACTAAAATAGATCAGAGGATACCAATACCAGAATTGGGTAAATACTGCCAACCCGACCACTGCAGTGACCTTATCATGCTTTGTCTTAGATAGCAGCTTAATAGTCACATTCCTTCCACCAGCATCAAGTATCCCAGTAGCTAATATTGCTCCCATCTTGCTCATGGTATCCTCATGCTTATCAAGTATTATTTTCTCCAGTTGCCGCCTAAAATGAGATATGGAAAAATAAGATAGGAAAATGGTGACGGAAGATGTCAAAATGAGATATGGAAATAATGCTGAGGTCCAAGACTCCAAGGCCAAAAAAGTACCTGAAATTTCCAACTCGAGGATCAGCAGCTTCACTGGTCTGAACCATTACCATAGCCATTGCCATAAGAGCCCCTTGACGAACAAAATCAACGACATCTGATGTCAGAGGCTCTAGCAATGATATTGCTTCACTAAGACCCGTACCAGCACAAGAGATGCCAACTGCGAAGGCAGCCCCATATCGTACATGTGGATTATAAGACTCAGAGAGAAGGGACACAATGCGAGGAGTCTGTACACCAAAGAAACGGTTAGATATTGCCAGTTGTGTTCATGAACATGCTAACTTCCACAATCGTTGTACAAATGATGATTGTTTCAATACAACCTTGAATGGGTAAAAAGCATGCTGGTTATTGCTCACTCCACTCAACCTACACTTATTTTGCTCACTTTTTTACTCTTTATTCTATCATTTTAACCCAAATTAAGTTTGTTGGTTACTAGATAATGAAGTATAATTTGCACACTGGTTGTACACATGATGACTGATTCTACACATATATAGAACACGGGACCAAACAAGCATGCTGGTTATTTCTCACTGCAGCGAACCTACTCTTGTGTTTCTTTATTCCCCAAAAGAGAAAGAGGGAAGCATCAAATACTAATCGTTCAAAGGCATATAACTGAAAATGACAAGGAAAAACAAGTACCAACCTGCTCAGGATTGGAATACAAGACAAACCCCAGGGCTAGCACAGCAGTCCTCCTGACATCATCACTTACATCAGATACAGCAAAATGCAGTAACTGGCGTATGGCCTTGTTGTTTGCAGTTCCCCGATATGCCAAAGCAATTGCATACATACCACCATATCGTAGGATAGGATCTTGATCACGGGTCATTTGCTCAATCAATGTGTCTGCCTCTTCTTCCCTACCGTATACAGTAAGGGCAATGCCAAGTGCTAATCCCCTGCAGTAGCATACAATAACAAGGTAAAACGTGGTGGTCAGGCAGGTGGGAAACGTGAAACCTAGCACTCTAAACTATGAATGCTCTAACTTTACCTGATAATCTTTTCATGCTGAGTTTCGTGTGCATAAGCAAGCATCTCATTTGCTCTCTCACTAGCACTACCCACCATCAGCAAGCCCATACTAATGCCTGCAGCTTCACCAGCTACAGCACTATCAGTATAAAGCACCGTTTTCACATCATCATAAATCTCTTC
This sequence comes from Coptis chinensis, assembly GCF_015680905.1. Classification (NCBI taxonomy): domain Eukaryota; kingdom Viridiplantae; phylum Streptophyta; class Magnoliopsida; order Ranunculales; family Ranunculaceae; genus Coptis; species Coptis chinensis. Next base: position 104,915,940 of record NC_141459.1, read on the forward strand.
ATCTGCTGTTCCTAAGGCGGCCAAACCAAGTCCTAAGCATGCACCATGCTGGATAACCTACATACACAGCACAGCATATCAGCTTTTAAGAATGGCATGGCTAAGATATCCATGAAAATTGCAAGAGACTATATAAACTGTAAAAGGAAGTATGTAATAAAACTTCAGAAAATACCTCAACATTTGTACTGCGCAAGCTGTCACGTAAAAACTGTTTGATGCCCTCACCATGATTAGCGTGAATCAAACCTAGAGCATAAAGGGCACCACCTTCTGAATATGGGCTTCCACCGCCAGCAGCGCCACTCTGGGGAAGGTAAGGTGCCATCAATGACCTCCCTTGCTGCAGATGACCTCTATGAATAACACCTAACCCAGCAGTGGCGCTGAACTTAGCCCAATTGGTAGCCCTGCTTAACCAATCCTGAGAACCAACACAGCATAATGGAACAAGTAAATAAGCAATGAACATGAATTGTTTACATTAAACTGAAAAAAACCAATTAAGAAGACAATGAGCAGGAAATTTAGTCACCAGATTTTCCCTCAAAAACGTATCAACCGTTGTTCCAGCATGCATCATTGCATTGGCATAAATAGTTGCACTATGGCATACACTATTTCTCATCTCCACTGACTGCTTTATTGTCTTCAATATGAGCAGATCCGATCTAAGGGGGAAAAAAAATCAAAATCAACATTCAAGGAAATCCTTCAAGACTCCAAGAGAATCTCAACTCATTATTTTATGATTTGACATCATAGCAGTATACAATTTATTTCTTCACCTGTTATGGCTATATAGGAACTGTAAAGTCAACTGAATTGATGTTTCTCCAGACAAGATCCCTTTAACTTTTGCTAACTTTTCGGAATATGTAATTTCAGCAGGGTCCAGCACATTGCCAACAGGAGTTTGAGCTTCATCAGTCATGCTAACATCTTCAGATGGAGGTGTAACATCACTTCCTACATTTTCATCCTGATTTTGTGTGGCATCTGGTTCACTAGATCCATGTTGTGTGACCTCTGAAGGTTGGGGTTTGGGATCAGGAAGCAGATCTCTCACACTTAAAAGGAATGCTTGGCGTTCATTTTCCCCCAAATCAAACGCTATCTGGAAAGCTAGTAATGCATCATCCTACATCAACAAAAACCACCGTAAGTATTGCAATCAACTCAAAAACATGGGAGTGGTGGATGAGAGAGAAAAACCTTATTTGCAGAACGCAAAAGTTTTTGCAGAATGCTTGCGACACCTTCGGCATCATCAAGGTCCATTAGACACTGGCAAATGCTCAGGTAATCTGGAGATGCCAACTTATTATATATTTTTACTAGAAGAAGTACAACCTGTACATAGGAAGGCAATGGAACATATTGACTATTAGTATCAGCTCCTTGAAAAAATAAACTCTGAAGAGATTACCCTAATTGTATTTAACTATTTATTGAAGAGAAGAAAAAAATGCAAATGCAACTAGAATAAGTGACTAACAAGATAAATTAAGTGGTTCGCAAACTAAGTTTCTCATTGTACAGGACCCACATCCCAGGCTTTCCTTTAACTGTAGAAAATGGCTTACCCAAAAGCTACAGCTACAGTTCGACTCCCAACAACTTTCTCATAGAATTATCAAGATCAGGGATATCAAGTAACAATACATCGACTACTCTGACAACATCTCACTAACTATGAATATGTCTACATGTTGTGAAAGATGCATTGTGGAACTAATTATGATTATTTCCAGCATATACAGTTTACCTATTGACCATCACTTCAAAAGGATAAGAAACTAAAAATCTGCATTTGAGATCACAATTAAGAGATAAGATGTAGCCATATAAATGTGAAAATGTAGTCCATTTAAGCACCTGGATAATGTCCAACAAGTTCTCTAAGTAGTATGTACAAGTTTATGGAGGGATTATTCACCATTGTATTAAAGCACTGGACTATACATGCAATTGGTCAAAACATTAGCCAGGGCATTTATGCATAAATTCCAAGTTTGATATAGCTGATCGAGAAGATTGGTGATTGGAAGACCTTACCTCACGCCGATATTCCCTAAGACTAACATAGGAATGAGATGTGGCGAGGCAGTAAGAAAGTGTTGCTTGAATGTTATCACTTTTCATGACAGCTTCCTCCAACTTGTCCAATCTCCGGCAATCGAGAGAAGTTCCTATTGCTTGTTGAAATTTACCATCCAAAATACACCTAAACAGACAATTTTAAAACTGAGCTCGAGAATGTCTAATTTGATAGATTTAATACATATACAAAAAAGTAGGAAAACATACTTATCCAGCAATCTTTCTACAATTGCCTCCAATCTTGGATCCACCTCTCTTTTTAGCTCCTTGTTGGACTTTATAGCAGCATACTCATCGATGGCTTTCGCTGAAAGTTTCATGAAAGTTACATAAGAAATTAGCAAAAAGCCAAAAACGAAGAATGCTGAGACTTGAGAACATAGTCTAGAGAAATTACAAGACTTACCCAAGAGAGAAGTAACATATTCAGAGTCTTCTGAAACATCAAAAAGCGGTCCCGCACCCAATGCATATGACAATGAATCGTTTAGCTCACAAAGGTAGTAGAAAACCTGCAAAAACATGAGCAAAATCAATAATAAGCAAAGATAAATATCAACCCAAGGATACATATCTCAAGCCCCTCCAAAAATGTTAAAAACTACTTACTAGCTCTACATATTTTGCCTCACATATGGGTTCAGAAAGCTACTAACTAAAGCTACAAGAATAAAGGTGCCAGTGATTCTTAAAACTAGTCCAGTTTCTAGCTTAGGTCTCGTGGACAAAAAAAAAATTAGCAAATTTTTAACACGCATCATATAAAAACAACTATTAAAAACATGTAGAGGCCTATTAAAAAAATTATTCCCATAAAAACAACTATTAAACAGATTAAATAAAACAGATAAAATACTGATTTCTCATTTAACTTGTTTCCACGAGGCCTACTTACAAGTTCTACATATTTTTCCTCGCATATAGGTTCAGAAAGCTACTAACTAAAGGTATGAGAATAAAGGTACCAGTGATTTCTAAAACTAGTCCAGTTTCTAGCTTAGGTCTCGTGGACAGCAAAAAAATTAGCAAATTTTTAACTCATCATAAGAAAAATTCTTCACACAGAAACAACTATTAAACAGATTAAATAAAACAAATAAAATACTGATTTCTCATTTAACTTATTTCCACGAGGCCTTAAATCTAAATTGTGTATAAGCATACATGATGTCTCAAGCAGTTGTGTTGACTGTATACTAAAGTTTTGAGGCTATCATAAATCAAAATTTGACAAACCTACAAGAGATCTTCATTAAACAACGAACAAGAATTTAAGGGAGGAAAACAAAAGAGGCAAACCTTGGATACAACCAGTGCAGCCAGCTGCCTTTTTTCAAACAATTCATCCTCATACAAACTTTCTCTGCAAAATATAAACAAATGTAGAAAACATAAACTTTCACTTCCATATAACAAAATCCCAGCACAGAGTGAACTATAGGATACTATCTACCGATCTCTTCACAAAATAAAAGAACATTACATCTGCATAAACAGCAACTACTCACTATATCTTTTCAGTAAAGGACTAAAATGACTATATTCAGTTTCATCAATTCATCTAAAGGAAAATCCGCAAATACATTAAACAATTACTTCTGCACAAACCAAGGGAACTGGACATTCACAAGATGGAACCACATCAGAAGATTTCTAGCTCCATTAAGTTAAAAATTTAACAAGTTCTTAAGTTTGCACAACCTTAAGTAAAAGTACAAACAACAATACAATTCAAGTTGTTGAATTGCATTACTGTTTATATCAATCGAGCATGCTCAACCTATATCGCCCCATACTCTAAGCTGTACATCAAACACAACCCACCCATCCATACATAATAAAGTTGCCCTATTGCCCCACACACACACATCTCCCTTAGCTGAATAAACTAATATAATAACAACTAGATCTCAATTAATAATAAAACACTGAAAAGATACAAAATTTAAGTTGGAAAATAGAAGAATGATAATATAAAACTTACATTACTGGTACGCTTGTGGAGATCTCGTGCCAGAAATTAGCAACACGGTCATTGAGACAAGTAAGTGCATGAGACTTTAAAACTGGGTGTTCTTCATTAAGCATAGCTAATAAACTACTTGCTGAACTGACCATTGCAGTCGCCATGATTGAAAACTGTGTGTGATAGGGTTTTGAGGTTGGGACTAGAAATTTTATAAAATAGAGGAAGAGGAATTTGATCTGGTTTATAACTTTGGTTTTCTTGCTGGAAAAGGGACTATTTTTTCTTATTGGGCTTTTTTTTATTAGAACACGAAATTGGAAAGTCCATGGGCCTTTTTATTGTTTGGAAGCCCAGAGTTAACACTTATTCAGTGCCCCGTAACAGTCTTTGGGCCTGTAAACTTTTTCCATGCGTGTTTTTTTGTAGTCTTTACACTTGTCGCCCAATATATTGCCTCGAGATATGGACTCCAAAATATAATAAATTGTGGGAGTTTAAATAAAAACACATTCATAATTAATGACCCTAAGTTACAACTATTAAGAAAACTAGCCTCTTTGTACGTGTCTCCGCCACGTTAACAATCTCCGATTTTATTTTATTTTTCATTAAGTTATGGACGTGAAACTACCATTTCACTCCTGTAAAAAGACAAAATAAAAAAAATAAAACAAAAAATGGCATGAACTGTAATATTTGTGTTTGGCAAGGGGTAAAATCGGAAAAAAAAAATTAATGGCGTGATGAATTTTCTTTATAGGAGTTAGATAAAGTCCATAATTTAAATCATTTCCTTTAAGACACTAATTAAATAGATTTAATTTAGAAAACAAATAAGGTCAACCATAAGAGCATCTCTAGGTGGTGGTAGCATACTCTTCAAATTTGAAGAATGCTACCACATAATTTGCTATCAAATTTCGACCAACTCTAGGTGGTCGCAAATTCGTGGTCGCAAAATTCATTGGGGACCCACTCAACAAAATTTGGCGCCCGCCAGCACCATTGTCGCCGTGACGTTGATATCTTGGCGCCAGCAAGACTAATGTCAAGCGTCTTTGCGTTTTATTTAATATGTCGTACGACAAATGGACTTTTGTCATTTTACAAATTTTTTCAACTCACCACTCTAGTTAGTAGGAAAAAATGAGTTCAAATTTAATCCGCCTATAATAACCAAACACGATCACGATGGAGTGTGATAAAAAAACTAATGTCGCGTCTTTGGCTTTTATTTAATATGTCGCTACGAACTTTTTGTCATTTTACAAATTTTTTTCAACTCGGTCACTCTAGTTAGTAGGAAAAAAATGAGTTCCGCGACGATTTAATCCGTCTATAATAACCAAACACGATGGAGTGGTGGAGATGAGGAAGAAGAAAATAGTGCATACGCTTGGGATAATCCCAAAAAGATGATGATGAACCAACCACTTTCGAGTTGGAAATCAAGGAGCCGAGGTCGACGATCCATTCTTTGCTTCAATATCGCCAAAGTCGATTTTGAATTTTTTAGAAGGCTATTGATTTCAGCCATCTTAGGCAAGAGATTTCATGATAGGCATGTCTCAAGAGTTGTTCTTGAACAACGTATGTATTTTAATTTCATAAATTAGTAGTAATAGTAGTTAATTTTAGTAGTTCAATACGATATTTTTATTTTTTTTTTTTAATTTTAGTTTCATTTTGCATAATCGAGATGTGTTATGTATCGGTTCGTGCACTCCACGCGCTTTTAGGACGGGTGGGATGATATTAAGAAAGTCGGTGCACTTGACCATGTTAGAGATGCAATTTTAGCTTAATTCCTTTGCTCATCTAGTTGACATCCCTTATAATAAGACCGACATTCTCGGGGAGTTATTAATGGTTTAGTTGAGAGATGGTGGGATAGTACACATACTTTTCACTTCCCTCGTGGAGAGTTAGGTTTCACTCCATTAGATTTTTGCATGATATCGGGTTTGAGTATAGGATTAGGTAATCCGTTGAGATGTAGCACTGAATTCCAAAGTTGTGCCCAAATGATGACTTTCTTCCCTTGTCTGACCGAGGAGTCATATGACAAGGACAGAATTTCTGGTATCAAGGTGCATACATTACACCGTTGACTACTGATTCAGATTGCGCTTTTGATAGATTATTTGTCACTTGATTCCGATGATGGTCAAACACATGTTGATGAGTATGTAAGAGCTTTCTGTATGTATTTGATGGGTGTCTTCTTTTTTCCTTCTGGTCATTCCACGATTAATTTGGGATATCTAGCTAACTTTGAGCACTTGCATGAGTTGAAGCGATATTGATTTTGGTGGAGCCATATCATTTGTTGCATGTTGTTTAGATAGGCAGCCCTCGACATACCGGTGTTGTCAATAGTCCCCGTGATGGGAGGGTTTGTCATTCTCTTTAGAGGTATGGTTTTATGAGTATTTTCGTTGCCAAATCCTATCCTCACCCCACCGATGAGAGGCCTAGGGCTCGGGGCTTGGCACGGACCTTGTCGGCCAGCGTCGACTAGTGAGATCACTCATAACATAACTAACCCGTGAAGCTTAGCACACGTGCTTCTATTGTTTGGAGGCCTTGAGGACATCCAGGTACATCGGGCGAATGAAGATATGCATTGTTCATTTCTTATAGGAGGATGGTATTCACTTGTGGGAGGATATGGAGTGGTATTTAGGGGATAGATGTTACGCATGATACTTTGGTATCCCTCCCGATCCGCCTACCCATGTATCGAGGCTAAGGACATGACCTTAGAGCAAGTCATCGAGTAACATGCATTGGACTTGGCTACGAGCTTCCTACTAGTTACATTGCAGACTTATGAGCAAAGATACTACCGTTATTGGTTCATGGTGTCTATTGGTCATTTGCTCCCACCGTAGGGTCGGCAACATTCATACGTTAGCAATTTGGGTGTCGGGCGGAATTCCAGATTGGCCACCCGTCATAAAGGACCTGTGCACACATTTGTTCCAAAGACTAGATCCCCTCAAGTGGCCTTGGGTTTTCAGTTTGAGCGTCCGAGTGGCGACGATTTACCGTTCCATTTCTTCTATTGATGCCACTCAATTAATGTTTAGAGCCCCGACCTTGGACATCTATCTCTCGTAATTATTTTTATTGGTTTTGTTTTATTATTTTGGTTTATTATGAAAATGTCAAAAATTATTAATGAATAATTATTTCGTTGACTCTACGCATGAGATATGAGACAAGCATTGTGTAAATGATGGCTTTGCGCCCCTCGGTATTCGATGTTGAAGAGAGACTTCTTTCCCAGGCTCATGTGGATTATGACGATTTGCAACGCCATATTGATGAGTTACTGTGCCCGATTGATCGCACAAGGGTGAGTTCATCACAGCATGGACAGACGGAGAGTTCAGCACAAGGACAGTCGAGGAGGAGTTCACGGCAGAGGAGGCGTATGTAGGATAGTCTAGGAGGTTGTTGTATAACGATTATTATTATGTTGTGTGATATGTTGTGTGGTTATTATTATGTTGTGTGATTTAGAATTTACTTCATTTGATTTAGCAAATGAATTACAATTTTTATTAATAGAACGACAACTAATACATGATTGCAAACACATAAAATAAAAATAAATAAATAAAAGATAACTATTACATATCACCCTTATTACATACTACTAGAGTTACTCTAATTATATAATAAATAAATAAAAGATTACAACAATCAATGTCGGTCACCCATAATGCTCCATAGATGCTCGACAAGGTCGCTTTTAAGTCTATCATGCATAGTCTTTGATTGAACTCGTAGAGTCCCTTCAATGTAGTGTTCCCTTAGGGTGGAATCTGTGGTTGTCATTCGGATCGTGAATGTACCTCCTCATTTCATAATTTTTATTCTTAGCTCCGATTACCATATTGTGCAATATGATACATGCTCTCATAACAGCATCCATTGTCTCCACATGCCATAATTTGCAAGCTTTTGCCAAAATACTAAATTTAGCTTGCAAAACCCCAAAAGCTCTTTCATATCTTTTCTTGCAAACTTCTTGCATCGTTCGCGAACCACTTTCGCCTTAAGAGCATTAGGGTTTGAAATTGTTTGTATAAATGCCGCGATAGTCGGGATAGATACCATCACCTAAATAATAACCCATATTATAGTTATGCTTTGATTTACATCAAAAGAAATAGGTGGAGAAGTACCATTGATCACGTCGCTCAAATACCGGGCGAAGTTGTCCAACACGCTTGATGTCATTGTGTGATCCCGCATCCCAAAGAAAGAATGCCATATCCACAGTCTTCGGTTGCAAAACCGAGAATAACGGATGGTTTTCCGAATCGACCAAAGCACCTTGCCATCCAAATTGGACAATTATGCCATTCCCAATGCATACAATCAATGCTTCCCAACATACCCGCCATCCACATGTGGCGTAATGTGCAAGCAAGCGCTCAGATCTGCAATATTTGGCCTTCGCAAGTAGATCAACCGCAAATTTGATAATTGCATCACGTAAATGCCTCAACGCCGGTTTCCACTTTGCTCGAAATGTATAATTGATCGTCAAGTTGATCGGACAATCGCGCCATAACCAAGAATACGCGAAAGTAAACCGGAGGATCTATACCAGTTTACCAAAGATTGTTAACTTTAAGGCTGAAAAACTTAAAATGAAGTCCTAATATCGTTGAAGATGTGAATAAATAAAGATTTTTCATACTATTAAGCGCCGCTTTGAAATCCTCTTCGGAAAGACAGACGATCGACGGCGTAATTGTTCTTCAAGATTTCCAAAGTCGAGCATATTTTCTATGTTTAATTTTTTCGACCTTTCTTTGAACCACCATGTGGTGCCTTCGAGCATGTACTTGTGCTTGTGCAAGTTGTTCATATAAGGGGCATGAAACAAATTCTTCATCAAGACTATCTACCGAAAAGTTCTTGGAGGAGATGAAGAAGAAGAAGACGAAAATGAAGAAGATGAAGATGAAGACCCGTATCTCATATACTTTATGATCCATTTTTTCAAATGTGTTTTGTTTGTTAAGGATTGATGTAAAATAGTTGAGTTGTTTGAATACAAATGTTTGAGTTGAGTGTGTGTAAAATGAAGAAAGAGATGAGTGTAGATATAGAAGGTAGAAATCAGCCGTTTTTGCCCGTTGAGCACGCGACATTAGGAGTGGCGCGCCACTACTACAATCGCGACAGCTTATAATGGCGGCCGCTGGTTGTGGTCAAAATCAATAAAGAGTTATCATTAGTAATGGCCACATTACTATTGTCGTCGCATCCGCATCCAAATTGCCAAATTTGATGCACCAAATTACAACCTAGAGTTGGAATTCCGAGAAATTCCGACGCATTTCTTCAAATTTGAAGAATGCGACCACGGATACGTCCACCTAGAGATGCTCTAACCATGCATGGGACAGAAACTATACAATTTTTCCTTAATAGTTTGCAAATAGATCTTAATAGCTAACATATTCACTTGTTATCTGGATCTGTTAAGATAAGGGGACACTTTACATCTTGAAGAATTGATCGAGCTTTGGGAAAATGAGGACAGTTTATCAATTGCCTATATTCATTCTGTGCTTGCTTGGCTTGGCTAACTAGAATGAAGAATTCTGCACTAAAATTCAAGCACGAGTAAATGAGTAAGGTAGCACGCAAGAGTAACTAAGATAAAATATGTTTAAGAAAGTATGCACTGGCTAGCAACTTTCATGCATTGTAAATTATCATCATTTTTATGGAGAATTTAAGGTTGCCCTAGCTATGGAAAACACAAACTAGCATCTCATAGAATCTTGATCTGAATACGAGAAAATTTCGTCAAAATTAGTAGCCGATATAATTAAAACTAGTTCCACTAAACAAAAGAAGCACAACAACGGTTGCTTAAACAACAAAACGGGGAAGTCTCTAAAAAGTATTCATCATAACCGAACTCGGTAGGAAGACAGGACCACCAAACATATCAACAACATTTGCTCAGTGGTCACCAGGCAGTGTTTTGATGATATCAGAATCACCTGTTAAGGAAAATACATAGTGAGTATACATTAATTTTTTTTTATTGGCAGAGTATACAATATTGAAGGTATGATACTGATATTAAAAGCGTTCACAGAAATGATAGAATCAACAATTTCAACATGAATAGAACATGATAACAAACCTGGATCAATAATTTTTTTTATTGGCAGAGTATACAATATTGAAGGTATGATACTGATATTAAAAGCATCCACAGAAATGATAGAATCAAGAATTTCAACATGAATAGAACATGATAACAAACCTGGATCAATAATGCTACGGCATGAAACTCGGAAATATTTCCCGCATGCTGTCCCCAAATCAACGTTGTCTGAAACAAAGGAAATGATAATTACTTCTCCAGGAAAAGAAAAAAGAAAGTTAAGAGAAAACACATTCTTCAACACAGAAAAGTTTTTGTGGATAAAACTTCTACTGCAACGACCTTTGTTATGCCAACAAGCTGTGATATCTTCTAACAAGAAATGATTCCAGAATGATAAAAATTTGTGAAAAACCAATCCCAATTACTTCCATTTTATCAATGAAAATCAAGTCATCCCCATAAATTTTAGAATTACATCTTTTACAAGTACTGCACCGCAGTAGCAAAATGGAACAAGTCCATTAAACCCACACACTTAGGCTACACGTGGAAAATTCAATCCTAAATATGCAACAAAATACATCAATGCCACCCCTCAAATATTTCACTTCTGAAAGTGTAAACAAACACAGAACCACATCAGAGTTTACAAGGAACCTTTTACTAGAGGAAAATACATTGGAAAAGAAACAGATATGGTTAATCAATACAGTTGGACAGATATACTCTCATCTTTTACTTTTATTTATATGGTCTGTAATACACCCTATTAGACATCCTCTCGCACAACCACACATCAAAAAATCACATCTTAGACACCTCTAACTAACCTATAGCTTATGTGGCGTGTGCACTGGCGGAGCCAGGAATCCCTTCCACATTGGGCACTGGGCATCTAGGGCTAAATCCATTTTGTTTTCCGCAACCCATGAAATAGAATTAGAAAAATACCGCCTCACTAGGAGTTAATAGAAATCGATCACAGGGTCAATAAATAATATTTCAACCTTGAGAAGAAGTATACACTTACTTCCATTGAAATGATGAACGCCAACCTTAGCGAGCATAGCATAGTACTCGATCCCAGATTTCCTCAAAGGTGGGCAATTGTTTGAAATAATAATAAGCTTACCTACATGAAAAGCAGCTTTAAAAAATGAACACTTGGAAATAAATAAAAGAGTAGCAAATATACCTTTGGAGCTTCTGAGTGAATCTAAAACAGTTTTGTAACCATGAGTGTATTTCCCACTCTTCATAACAAGAGCAAGCCTGTTATTGATACTCTCATGAGTCTTCTCTATTCATAAATAATAATCTGAACTAAAATAATTCTCTATAAGGTCGTATACGAGAAGTGATCGTATTTGGATAATGGATGGCAATATCCTCTGGATTTTAAAACCATTTAGGCAGTCATTATTCAGAAGAACAAATGATGGTACCTTGAATCACAATGCCTCTTGCTATGTGTTCTTCCAAGGGGTTGTCATTGAGTGGATAGAAGTATAGAACCCTTGCCTGCGCCGAGTTAAGTAGAAAGCACATAAGCAAGCGACATCAGCTTTGAAATACAAAACGGTGCACATTCTGAAGCAAGCCCGTCAATTTCAGCAGATATGGCACGGGGTTCATTTACTACATGAAGGCAGGCTGCCCCTTTAAAATAGTATTCTTATCCATTCTTATAAACATGAGGAGCACACCTCAGCTAGTGAGACTCATGCCCAGACAATCCTTTGGGCGAGCTGTTAATGGTCTAAAAATATAATCTAATATAGTCTAGTCTGGGTTCTGGTGTTATACATACAGTCAAATAATAATAGAACACGCACACATCAAATCAAAATAATTTTGTGAATTTATCATCATTTGATTCATTTCTCCAGCCTAGCACTCACCTAATTCACCCGCTGTGATTCTCTGAACAATATTCGTTATAATTTATCATCTATACAACTCTGGAAGTAGAGATCATAGAGACTGGCAAGTGGCTACCATGTCAGAAATGCAGAACTCCAAGCTTTGGTTCTTATTCCAAGTGCAGAACCCAGCTTTTGTTTAACATGTTCAGCATCTACAGGTTGTGCTAGACAGCCTTCTTTGAGAGTTTGAGTCAATCCACCAGAAAGATGGTAAGGAAAGGATCACACACGCGTATCACCGGTCCAAAACTCTGTGCGGAACTTAATTCTGCCCATTTCCAAGGTTGCACATAACGCCATTTTGAACATATACTAAAGAAGAAAAAAAATGAAATTATGGGAGCTGACTTGTAGAACAAAATCTAGAGAAACAACAAGTGCATCAGAAAACCAATTTGGCTTGTAGCCAAAAAAATCAAACATCAAGTTGACAAGAGGAGACAAGGTGCTCCTGACACGGACAACAATTCCTCCCTCTGAGTGGTGGCTTTTCCACTCTTTTAACTTCTTCATAAGCAATACCAAAATTGAATTAACCTCAACATGTCAAATTTCTTGATTAGAGTATGGTTGATTTGAATGTAGGGTCTAAAGGGTAAGCTTGATTAGAGTAATTCTTGTTTCACTATGAAAATCTAAAAAACAGGAAGGAAAATCTCCTTACACTCAATCTAGTCAGGTAGCTTCACTACACAGACACAGCACAAAAGCAAACACATTCACAGAGTCACTTCATGTTTCACTTACGTACAAAATGACACGCTCAAGAATCTCTCATTAACCATCATGTATATCTAAACCAGTAAACCCAGAGATCATGTTATTTCTAAATCATCAAATAAAACTAAATTTGAAAGAAAAACATGATAACTGATATTGATAGCTTATAAGCTACTGTGAAATAACAGTCTCAGAACAATAGCCAGACAATTCCATTCAGAAATAGCGGAGGAAGGTTACTCACACACATGGGCAGAGCTACATTGGGCCCAGGATATTTAGGACATCAAACATGCATGTGTTACCTCAAATAAGCTTTTGGAAGCAACAACATAACGGTCACTGCATACGGTGGGGTAGATCCAAAGTTCTTTCTTTTTCGATAACTAAAACTTTATTCAAAGGTAGATCCAAAGTTAGAGATAACTATGTTATATTTTGTTTCTTTTTTCAAAATCTACCATCAGCCCATGGATCAAAATCCCAAAGAGAAAATTCACTATCTGGGATACCCAAATTCAGATTGGGATTTTGACAATTTTTTTAGTAGTTTTTAGCAAATTTACATGGACCGTTCAATATAATTAGCACATTTGGAAATACAGTTCAACTGGTAAAATCCAAAAACTTTGTTGCATTCTTGAACTTTCAATTGAAATTTTGATCCATTCTCAGATCACCTCAACTTCCCCTGGATCAGAATCTTGGCTCCGCCCCTGCTCACACACTCATTTTCGTTAACATGGAGGATAGAGAAAAGAATGGTTTAGCTGTATTGGTTCCAGTCATTTTTTCTATGTTGCATGGACATGCCATATTTCGAAAATAATCCGTGTTGGATAAGTATCCACATGTCCGTGTCGGACACATATAAGACACATTTTATGTGATATGCCATAATTTTTTATATGCCGCCATGTCAGACACTTCGTATCCGACAGTGTCAATGTAACTTAGCATTTTTTGCTTCTCTTCTTTCTAGGCTTCTAGCTTGCGCTTATCCATTTACATCTAAGTGGTGTGATTGCAGGACTATGCAAGATTAATGGTTTAAAGCTTCAGACAGTGCGCCAGCTCAGCTTTTCAGATACCACTGCCTTTTACTTCTGCACAGAAGTTTAATCTCACCGAATTGCGCTATAGACTATAGTAGTGATTTCATAACCTTATCAATAATGAGAAATTTTACTCGTAAAAGAAGAAACTAAAATGCAAAATGTAGGTTAAAGAAAGCTACTCACATAGAGTATAATAAAAATAAGGCACTTTACCTGCTTGAACACGGGAACCACAATAGATATTTCTAAATGGACATAAAAGGTGGCAGTTTCATTTGTCTTTCAAACTGGGTGAAGCGTTATAAGTATGGATAGAAGAAGGAAGATGAAGACAGCTGAACTTTGATTCTTGTATTAAAGCCTGCATCAAGAAGCAAAGCCATATTAAAATACCTCAATAATTGAATGATCACATTAGAAAAACTGAAGCGACTCGAATAATTTGTCACAGTGATTTACCTATCTCATGTTTCTCTTCCTGTCAATAGCCATTGTACTCGCCATCTACGGCTCCCAAAGAACAGTCACTGAATCCAACTACTTTAACGTGTTCAACCATTTTATATACTGCCATTCCCACAATATTGGGCGGCATTATACGTTAATCATAAATAGTAGTAGGAGGGATCCAAAGCTTCAACTCTTCTAGTAGTGAGCCTGCTTTTGAAGGTCTCAAAGTTCATCCAAACTTTGGGATCAATTTCACATTGGATAACAACAAATTTATGGCAACAAGAATTCTTGGCTCACAATTTGCCTTCTAGCATGTACTAACATATCTGAACCACCAGAGAATTATACTCAGACTGAGGGAAACAAGGATCCTTACTCTTTTTCAGTAACTTGGAGTTTACAGAAAAAGAGCGGTTTCCCCTGTCTTCTATTCTTGACAATTTGTTTCTCTTCCTTCTACCTTGTTCTTAATCCTTTACATCCCAGAATTGAAGGACAATGGCATTCTGGGCTTTCTGGTTATGACTAATGGATTGGAGCTTCAGACATCACATTTGTTCAGGTACTGCATTTTAACTTCTACCTCTGATGTACAATCTCACTAAATTGCCCTATACTACTGATTTCATGACCTTATCTTACCAGCAATGAGAGATTTCACAAATAGAAGAGGAAACTAGATACAAAATATAGGTCAAGAATAGCTTCGCACATAAATGTGAACTGAGATCAAATTCACGTTGATTCCATCAGTGGTAGAAACTGATAAAACTGAATTCAAAGTTCATTCTCTATCTGATTCCTCTGACGTATCAACATTTGCCAAACCACCCTTGTAAGCTATCAACAACTCCTCAGCATTGTCTCTATACTTAGAAATATACTTATCCAAGAACTCATCTTCAGACAACTGTATAACATTTACGAAACTTGTATTCCTCTTTAATAGTTTCTTCGACTTGAGAATTTCAAGAACAAAGTATCGAGGTATTACTCTCTTCTCCATACTATACATCAACAATCTCGGCATACGAAGTAACACATCTCTTTCAAACCCAATACCCTTCAAGAAGAATTCAAGTCCAAGTCTCAACTTCTCTACCGAAACTCTGGGCATACCCAGCGCTTTCCTAAACATCCCCACATATTCCTCTTTGAAACACCTCAAGTTTATTTCTAATAGTTTCAGAACTCATACAACTAAGTGTGAAAAGACCATGAACAAACATCCTTGACTTGAAGAAAATCCCATTCTCTCCACCTCGCGAAAAAGATCACAAAGCTTCGATTCTTCCAAAACTAACAAAATAGGCCTAGACTTACAATCATGGAGAGTTGAGAACCAACTATACCATATTTCTCTAATAAACCTATATTAACCAACAAACTAGACTTTGGATATTTATAAAGAATCCACTTACACTTACCTATGATCCAAATCAACGCTTTCCGATCACCTGACAGTATTTTCAATAAAATCTCAGTATTGGGTATCAATTTCCTCTCCAAACTCTGTGTAAAAAGTGTGGCATTCTTCGAAAGAAAGAGACCCAAGTCAGAATCTCTAAGACCCAAGTTTTCTTGGAAAAATTTAAGTTTGGGTATAAGTGTTTTGTTGATTTTAGCAAAGAGAATTTGAGGTGTGGTTTTAACAGTGTTTTCAATATGGGCATCTGAGAAGCCATGTTGTTCAAGTAGAGTAACTACGGTTTCGATCTTGTCGGGGTTTTTTGCCCACCAGAAACGTTTTGATGCTGAAAGAGCACGTGGTTCGGAGAAGTTGAAGTTTTTTATTAAGTAATTTGCTAGAAAGTGGGAGGTTCTGGTAGGAGAAGAAGAAGAGGAAGTGGAGAATGTGGAAATGAGGAGTTTAGTGAAGTTCATTGAAGGGAAGAAGAAGGAAGAAGATTGAGGTTTACAGGGTTTTGCAGGTGCCGTGTCCTAATTTCTAAAGTTTGAGCCAGACATAAACGAGTTGAGCCCTAGGTCAAGCCTCAATAGCTCGGCTGCCCAAAACTGCTCGACACATTCAAACATAATGTCTATAACCAAGACGGATGGAAGCACCAACTCACCAAGAATCACAGGGGTTCATTTTGGTTACATATTTATCAAACAAAAATATCTAGCCCAAATGTTCAACCTAACTTTTATGGAAGGTCAAATTTGATAAGGTATATATATATATATATATATATATATATATAAACAAGGCAACTTCCTAGTATATTCATGAGACCAATTAACCAAAACCAAAACCAAAATTGAGGTTTTTTCCTCTGCAACAATGTATTGTATCACCCAATGGTTGCCTCGTTCTTATCATATTTTGTTATGGTGATCTATCCTCATCAATTGATTAATTAAAAAAAACACAGTGGAATTTTTCCTATCAAGATGAAAATTACCTAGGGTTTTGAATGTCTTTCTTTGAGAAAGCATTAAACCTTATCCAACTGTCTTGATATCCGGATGTACTCACTATACACCAAGGATAATCAGTGTCTACAGTCGCTCCAACACAAAACAAATTGAAGAGACTAGTTGAGAAATGATATCGTCTTATGGAGGAAGCTTATGATGTAACACTGCCAATAGTCCTTGTAGTTTAGCTTTACATGCCCAGTAAACCTTTTGGATTATGTTACTAGACAACACAGCATTCAATTCATTACAACTTAGCAAAATTGCCAGATTTATTCCATTGACCAAGAAGGAACAATAAACAAAATGGCCTTTTATAGAAAATGTTTTATTTTACTAATTTTCTTGGAAAATATAGTAAAAGCCCAAATCTTGAATAGAAATTATTTGGAACGTAGCCTAAATGGTCCTTCACTTACCAAAAGAAGCGGACACTACAAAGAGAGTGAGCTCTCTGGTCAAAATTTGAGCACTACGGAAATGTTACCTGCAATCAATATGCAGCTTCAAACCCAACTTCAAAATCTTCACTTCAAACCAATACCAATATCACCAACTTCAAATTCAAACTATAAAATCTCCACTCTCAACAACGACCGTCCAATCTCAAACACCTTCATTTCTCATCTCTTTCAATTCAATCCAACGGTCCTCTTCTCACCACGTCCGGTGGATCTCCACCGCCTTCTCTCTCTCAATGGAACCTCACTAATCGTCATATTACATTGTTGAATGCCGTTGCTTGCATGGTAACTCTCTCTCTTGAGTCTCTTCTTCTTTTCATTTCATTGGTTTAATGAGAATTTTGAAGATATTTTATTCAATTTGAATAAAAGCCCATTTTTTTATGTGTAATGTAACAAATGACATAACAATTGATCACAATTGGTACTTTAGGGTATACACTAGGTATATGTGCTTGTGTTTTTTTGTCTGAATAAGTTGAAAATGTAAAACAAAAGTAATTGTACAACGAGGTGACGCTTTAGCCTAAGTATTAGCATACAAAAGCCTAGGAAACTCTTGTGTACGTTTGGTGAGGCTCCTACCATTTATTAATCCACAAGGGATTGCCAGCCACCCGGTTCTCTTCCCTCTGAATGTGAGAGATATGGATGCATTGAGCTTTGTTAAATCATTCAGTCCATCGGGTTTTCAGTTACCAAGTCGTGGCATTTTATCTGAATGCTGTCACAACAGCAGTAGCATCCGATTCAATCCCGATATAGTGAATTCACTATTTATAGCAGTTTCAGCACTTTCCAAAACAGCTACATATTCGGTCCAAGAGTTTGTAGCAATTCCTAAACTTTTTCCCATAACTAGCTTAAAGTTAACGATCTCCTTCCTCCATAGGTATGCAGACTTCATAACAGCTCACTATTGTTCTCTTCATTTCTCCATTATTGCCAGACCAGAGAAAATTCCTTATGGATCCTTCTGCTTCTTCAATTAGACTTTGTGGCCATTTGTAATCAGCAAGATTGTGAACAGGTATACTAACTAAGACAACTTTGTTTAGTATATTTCTCCACAAAGGTAGAGCAGGCTACATACCCTTCCAAGATGACATATTCTATCTAATATTGTCAAGAAGACCGCCAACACCAGCCCTGGTAACCTTGCCTTCAAAGAGAAGTACACCTAGGTACTTTAGAGAGAGGTACCCTCTTTTAACACCCAACTCAAGTGATATTGCTCTTCTTCAACCCGTAGTTATGCCACCCATAAGTAGCTTGCCTTTTGTTTATGAGTTGACCAGCACCTTCTTGGTAGTTTTGCAAGAGTTTGGTTAACTGTTTCAGTTCTCTTATGTGGCCATTTGTGAAGATAAGGATATCGTCAGAACTTAGAAAATAACAAGAGGGACTAGCAATACCTTTAGTGATCAGCATAGGCTTTATAAGGTTTCTGATTGCAAGTGACTGATACCTCCACTAAGGACTTCTTCTGCAAGAGCAAAGAGTAGCGGAGAGATGGGATCACCTTGTTATATAGGTGCTTCTAGTTGTTGTTGTTGTTGTTGTTGTTGTTGTTGTTTTAAGTTTATAAATTCTCACAAACAAATGGAGATTGTGTATTATTGGTATCGCTAATAACGTATATGGAGATTGTATATTATTGCTAATGCTAATAACGTATAATGCAAAGTACTTGAGAATAAAGCTATGCCGTATGTAATTGAAGGGAACTGATTTCCTAATGACAATTTACAGTTTATGATTATTTGTGTATAGGCAGCGATTTCAACTTCGTGGTTATTTTTCTCGGCTATTCCAGCTCTTCTGGTTAGGAATCTTGGATGACGTCTTCTGCAGTGTTTTGAAAACCTGTTTATGAGGTACTACCTTATATACGTTCTATTACGTTGTTTACTTCTACTCATTATGTGCATCTTCGTTTGTTCATATGTAAACTTTTAGAAAAGCAGCCCTTTCACTAGAAAAACTAATGGATGTTATGAGAGAAGAGCTTCCCAACACAATGGCTGCAGTTCGGTTATCTGAAATGGAGATCAGTGACCTAACAATGGAGCTTAGTGATCTGGGGTTAGTTCAGGAATCAATAGTTGAAATCTTTTTTAAACTATATCTGATGCAAACTATTCAATATTAGGTAAGGATTCAGTACTCTCATTTCCTTAAAGTTGTTTCATAAATGAATCCATAGAGAACTTAAATGTGTCAGCTTAAAACGAAGATATATACGCCCATAGATGAATAAAAAATAAATAAGTAAAGAAAAAATGAAGCAGGCATTAAAAACAGATGTCTTTATCAATTTCATCAACACTGGTCATCTTGTTAAACAAACATTACATTAGAAGTTCCAGTTGTACTTACACAAGATATGAAATCAACATATCATACATGTCTGAGTTTTCCTAATCTTAAAACGGGTAGAATTCTTTAGTTCAGGTTTAGAACATGGCACAAGATCAATTCCACCCACCATTAAGTAATAAAGTGCTTCTCATTCCTTAAATTACTAAAATAGTAGCTACTCTCATATTATCAAATCTCACGACTCATAATAACAATAGATTTTGATTCCGTAATGAACTACAAGAATATTTATTGATTAGATTTCATCAGGCAAACAAAATGTTACATCCATATACATAATTCTCAGGCTTAAGAGGTAAAAAGTAACTAATCTGAACAAAATATACTAGAAAAACTAACCGTTAACTGAGGCCAGACGTGTACAAAGCCAGTAACTAGAAGCATTGAGCGGCATACCATCTTTGTCCAAGACGAAAATGTGTCACCATATCACCTTCAAAGATCATATGATGAGTCTTTGGCAAATCTTAAGATAAAGGAGATTTATTTTTGCACACTTTGCTGCTCTATCATAAACTGTTTAAATTTCTTAGCTTGTTCTCTCATGCTTGCATAAATCTTTTCGTTGTCCTCACGTATTTGCTTGGGCAAAAACACCTCTAAATAGTCAAAATATTCACCCAAAGTCATTTTCTCCAGGTCTAATTTTGGCATCAATTTCCTATTGACATCAGGAATACTTTTTAATTCATCAAAAGTTTTACCCTTCTTCTGAGCCTCAGATTCAAAAGCTGGAGCACATTGAGAAGACTCACCTTGTAAATCCTTGGGACTTTTCGACTCCTTGTCATCACCAAGTATCTGCATACCCAAAACAGCAACTGAATCAGACTTCAAACCTTCATTTTTTGATACAATAACCTTTCTTGGACGCCCTCGCCGACCTCTATTCTCAACAACAGAACCCACATTGTCTGACTCATCAATCTTTGACTTCCCACGAACCTTCTGATTTTTAGAAAGAGAAACTAAACTAGATTCGGGAACACATTGTTCCTTTGCCGCTCGACGCGTATGATATCTCCTTAAAACCCCTCTTTCAACCGCAATTTCCTCCCCAACTACACTAGAATCTCGAATCTTTTCCTTCTCATCTACTCTAGCACTTGCACCCGCCGCCCCAGGTTTTGTACCTTGCTTCGACTGCCCAACCCCTCCTTCCAAATCAACTTTCTCTACATCCCCAACATCACCAACACTAGAATCGGGTTTCTGAGCTTCTTTACCACTCGTACCAGCCACCCCTCGTCGAGTATTTTGCTTAAAATGACCAACCCCACTTTCCAAATCAACATTCGCAACATCAGCAACACTAGAATCCGGTTTCTGAGCTTTTTTACCACCCGCCCCACGTCTAGTATTTCTCTTAACATCATTTACCAAATCAATTTTCTCTACACCCCCAACAACAACAGCAACACTAGAATCCAGCTTCTGGGCCGCCCCACGTCTTGTATTTTTCTTCACTCCCCCATCAATAGAAACCTTAATAGAAGTACACTCCCCAATTTTAATGAAATCCCCATTTGTAATACCAAATTCTTTACCCCCTTCAATCTGATTACCATTTACCAAAGTGCCATTTGAAGTATGAAGATCACGTATAACCCAAATACCACTCTTAAACTCGATTACAAGGTGTTTTGAGGATATACCTGCGTCTTTAATAGTAAAGTTGTTACCTTTAACTACTCTACCGATTCGAATTGTGGACCCGGGTTTTCTTTCTAGGGTTTCTCCTTGTTTTGGTCCTTTTTCTACTAATAATCTCAATATTGTTTGTTGTTGATGCTCCATTAAGCTAGATTTTTTAAGAAATGAGATGAATCATAAAATGAAATGAAGAAGAAGAAGAAAAATTTTTTTTTTTGTGGTAATATTTAACGGAAATATTTTTTGAATTTGTTCACGCGCGTTTTCTTTTGCCAATTTTTATTTCTTTCTTTCTTCCTTTTTTAAACAAGTTGAAGAAATGCCGAAATTGAGCGGGTTGGGTCGGGTTGAGTTCTAACTAGAGCCCAACCCATCTTTCAATAACTTCAACCCGTGCGTCGGATTTTGGATTACCAACCTAAGTCCAAGCCCAAGTGGATACATATCAACCCAAGCCCTACTTGGGGCGTTTTTTTATAATTCAGTAAAATGTTGTTAGCATGGAGTTTACAAGAAATTTGTCTATATCTTTCTCAAAATCAATGATATTCATAGGGGTGTGCATAAAACTGCTAGACCCGACAGAACCGACCGACCCGACCCGTTACTACACAGTTCGGTTATCCATTTAAAACAGTTCGGATCGGTTTGAAATATTGCAAAACCGACAAAATCGGTTCGGTGCTCGGTTTAAATCTGTAATAACCGGTTAACCGATTCAACCCGCTAACCAGCTATATATTAATAGATTAGATTGGTAAATGTAAAAGCCATATCAAATATGATAATGAAGTTATTTTGTCTCTCCATATCTATGTTTCTCTCCTTCTCTGTTTCAATTTCTTTCTTCAAATTCGAGTAGATCCCTTTAGGGGTTGTTTGTTTTTGAATTCAAAAAACAATTATTCGAGCTCTTAAACTTAAGTTTTAAGCATTTAGGCTAATTGTTTGGGTTCAAAACTTGTTTGTTTTTTTTATAAAGTAGTTTAAGCATTCGTGGTTTTTAGTATTGAAAGATTCAAAGACCAAAAATTTCTTTCGTGAATTAAAATTCTTTCTAATACTTGAAACAAGAAAGTCCTTTATTGCCTTTTCTTAAGAACCCAATCTTAAGAACCCATCTACTTTCCTACCTTGACTTTTATGGCTTCAAAATAAGTTTCTTCAAAATTTGATGTTTGGCGGCCACGGGTTTTTCATTTTTGGGTGAATGATATCCACTTTGTTAAAAATAAAATTACATATATATATTCTTGAAAATAAACAATATATGAAAATAAACCGCATCAAAAGTAGCCTTGATTAAAATATATTTGTGAAAGCATATTTTAAATAAATTTATTTATCATTTATTTTTTCGATAATCCATCTCTTCTCCTCAAATATAATATATATTTTGTTTAACAAGAAATCAAGTTAGTGTTTAAAATAGATAGCATGAGTAAAATTGTCCTAATGATTTATATTCTTGAATGAATCTTGGAGTTGAGCTGTTATTCTAACGTAAAAACAAACATGTTTTTAGAATTCAAAGAATCAAGATTTAGCATTCGGAGGATGAGCCATTCAAAGATTCAAAGATTCAAAGATTCATAGGCTCGGAAAAACAAACGACCCTTAATCGCCTCTCATTAAAATCGTATGGATATCAATCTCTTCTCCAACCCGATAATAACTTGGTCTTCTCCAACTTAATCTCTATTCCATTCTTTAGATCTATTTCAATCGTGACTTCTTATTCAAAATATTGTCTTAGATTCACATGTCTATATTGATAAGTTTTGTTTTGATACTTGTTTCTTTTTGGTTACCAGATTTCAAATGGAGTTTGTAAATTTAATTCGTTGTTTTTTCAATTGTCAAGAAGAAGGCTTAATCATTTTACTGAATCACTTTCAATTCATTGATTTTGCTTCAATTAGATTTTCAGATTCAGTTTCTTAATTGGTTAGATTTGCCAATTGTTTTTTTCTTGTTGAGCTCAATATCTGGTTTTGGTTTTGGTAATTGAAGGAGTGATGATTGTATGAAGGAGACATTATTGGTTTGATTATTCTGATTATATCTTCAAGTTCAAACAGATCTCAAAATCACTTTCAGTTCGAAAATTTATTGGAAGTGTTTTGATTATTGAAATCAAGTGGGTCCATTTCTCATTGACAAATTAACTCAATATAATTAGTATTTTATTTCGATTTGGGCTACCACGAGGATATCCCTATAGGGATGAGTGTTTCAAGACCGTTGGATCTCGCGAAAATCAAAAACAAAAAAGAAGAGAGAGAATATGGGTTTGTTTTTTATTTTCGGACCGTTAGATCTCGGATCCAACGGTCTCGGCTGGCGTTCCTATAGGGATATCCTCGTGGTAGACGAACTCATTTATTTCTTTATGAAATCATGTGGTGGCCCTTTCCCAACTAAATACAAATGAATGCACGTGGGGCGTAAAGTAAACACACTTTGTATTCTCGAAAAAAAAAGGGTACTTGTTACTGGTTACTGACGACCCCAATTTGTGTTGGGCGGACTCCCACCAAAAAAACGATTATTACAAGTTTGCCATTAGTTTCAAAAAATCTAAAAAAAAAACAATTATTACAAATATGTCATTGGTCCAAAAAAAAAATGAATTCGAAACTCCAAACTTAAACGACCCGGCTAGGTTGTTTGGACTAAGTCCCAAACGGCTACTTAACGTCGAATCTCAGTCTAAAGAACTGCAGTTTCTTCTTTTCATTACACACCAAATTGACTTAAGGTTTATAATACAACACTACTGAAAATATGAGACAAAAAGAGAGCTAGATCGTGGCTTAAGGTTTATAATACAACACATATGAAGTAATTATTGAATGATTAATGTACAGACAAATCCCATGATCAGGTCCGACCTTGTAAAAGCTTGTCTTGTCTTGAGGCAAGAGCGATCGCTTTGCTTCAGACGCTTCATCAATTCTTTCTCCGCCGACGATGATGTTGCCTCACATTTTTTTGCTCTTTTTTTGCAGCCTCTCATCTCTCTCTACAAATGCAAGCCTCCTGAATCTCTCGGCCTTCGGCAATTCAGTAGGACTTGAAACAGGTAAAGGTACAACCCTCGGGACAAACCCCGAAACCGCCCATGTCTTGGGGTCAATGTCCTTGACAAAAGGGTCATCCAATGCTATATCAGCTATTGCTTCAGTAGGAATTTGGACTTGTACCCCTCTGAAGCTGAATGGTGATGGATTTGGATTCAGTACTATGCGGGGACTATCAGCTACCAAGCTCAGCCACGAATTACCATCTATATTTGGCTGAAAAAAAGGCAAAAAGAGGAGGAAAAGATGAATTCTTTCGAAAGATACTTTAAATGGGAAGAACGGGAGAAAACTGTTAGCTGTAAACTGTATAGGGCGCAAATGCTGCTATTACCCGAAAAATCATTCAGAATAGAAATGGCAGATATATAGGATGAAAAGCTACAGATCAATCTCATTTACACATTACAGGACACCTACCCAATAAAAAAAAATGGTTATGTTTAGTATCTATGCAGTCAAAGGCTTGCCTAGGCCCATCACTAGGTCTAGGCTCGTTCCTAGTGCCGCTAGTCCTTGAGGCTCGCCTCCAGTGCCTACTCTGTTAACTGCACACTTACGAAGGATTACAAACTAAATAGAACAGCAATTATAGCTGCTCCTCGAGATGAATAAGGGGGCTATGGAATTTGGGATGGGTTCAGTTTTGTAAACGTTTACTTGCTTCCGCAGATATGGGGACGATCGGTTGTATAATGGTTTACTTGCTGCCATGGACTCTCTCTCTTTAAAAAAAACAAAATATATTAACGTCATCAAAATGAAAGACGCAAACTGAAACCCCTCTTTTAAGGCACTATGGGAGTTAACCCCAATACACTAACATTAATTAAGAAGAAGATCTTCCAACCAATATGCAAGATGCTTAAATCTCAACCATCTCTAGTATTGCATGAATGCATGACGCCCAGACCCACACGTAAAATTTAGTGCTACAAATAGTTTGCTCTAGGCTTCAACAGACATGGGCTCACAGGTTGTACTAGGTATATCTAGGGTGTGTTTGTTATGATGGAAAGGAAAGGAAATACTATGGAAATGAAAGGAAAATAAGAGTGGTCCACCTTTTCCATAGTTTTTAAGGCGTTTGTTTACCAATGGAAAGGAAATAGGCTTTTCCATATGGAAACAAATGGAAAAGGTTTTGTGTCTTTAGCTAACCCCTGAAATTTTTGTGGAAAGGAAAGGAAATAGATAAATAGAAACTTACTACTAATACACTCCACTCAACAATACAATTATTCCTTTCCATAGCTTTTGCAAACAAACATGATTATTCCTTTCCCTAGTTTTTACTTTCCTTTCCCTAGTTTACCAAACACATACCATTTAAAATTATTTCCATTCCATTCCATTTCATTCCATTCCATAGTGGACCACCCATTTTATTTCATTTCCTTTCCATGAGTTAAAATTTAACAAACACACACACAATATTTGTTTTATCTTGGAGAGGTCCTCCCTCACTAAAATAGGAACAGCTACCCTAATTTCCTCCCTTTGATGTACTTGCATCCTTTAATTACAACAACAACAGCAGCAACAACAACTACAACATCAACAATAACAACAACAACAACAAAAAAAAAAAATTGTTTCACAGTTCATACAAGAGCAATACCCATAAAAGCCAACGCAGGGACACTGCACCTTTCGCTATCTCCTTGCTATCAAGTTCCTCCCAAGATTCTCTTGTCACATTCACAAATTTTGGCTTCAAGATACCCAAGCATCTTCGCATTGCAGTACCACTCCTTTGGCACCCTCTACAAAATGTTACTACACTCTTAGTCTGTTATCAAGTTTTTGTCAACAAGAAATTAAGAAAGTGCAAAAGAATAGTACTAGTAGGACGAGATGGCCTACCATTGCCATCTCTCAGTAGAACTTCACCACTCTTGGCAAAACATAATGGCCTCGGATTTCGTTTATTGTAAAGCAAATGAGATGAGCAGGAATCACTGACGGACATCTTAATTGTTCTTTCCATGGCAAATGGCTTAACCCACGAATCACTTAAACCATAATTCTTCATCACCCATATGTCGAGATCAATACCATATGTTTTGCAAAGCACACAAAGTTCTCCTCCTAAAACCCCCACAGTCATAAAATCATACTCATCCATAGGACTAGAAAACTCTCGAAATACTTTTTCCTTGATACTAAAAGAGATGAGAGTTTCGCGGTATTTATTTTTGGATTTTGCTATCCAGTGAATAGCACCATTTAGAAACATTCCTGATTCTTTTCGAACCACAACTTCATATCGGATATTTGAAATTTTCTCACATGAACGATCATTCATTCAGCAAATAAACGCCGACTTTTGAGTTATATATACACACAGGAATTGACAAAATGCACCAATTTATAAATTAGCAACTTCAAATTGATCCTTAAAATGGAAAAAAAAAGAAAAAAAAACATAATCAAATAGATTTATGAAATCAATTGATGCTTTGGCGATATTAGATTAGATTCCATACCTGACATATCGATTGTAACTGGCACCACCCAAAGCCTATGATAGAGAGAAAAACAGTGAGAGACAGACAGAGAGGATAGAGAGAGAAGAAAGTGATACCGTTTAAGACTTTAAGCTAATCAACAACTGATACCGTAGGACTTAACGTTTAAGACTTTAAGACAGAGGATATAGAGGCAACCACGATAACGTTTAAGACTTTAAGCTAATCAACAACTGATACCGTAGGAAGACTTTAAACTAATCAACAACTGATACAGTAGGACTTTAACGTTTAAGACTTTAAGCTAATCAACAACTGATACCGTAGGACTTTAACGTTTAAGACTTTAAGACTTTAAGAATCAACCACGATAACGTTTAAGACTTTAAGCTAATCAACAACTGATACCGTAGGAAGACTTTAAGCTAATCAACAACTGATACCTAGGACTTTAACGTTTAAGACTTTAAGCTAATCAACAACTGATACCGTAGGACTTTAACGTTTAAGACTTTAAGACTTTAAGAATCAACCACGATAACGTTTAAGACTTTAAGCTAATCAACAACTGATACCTAGGACTTTAACGTTTAAGACTTTAAGCTAATCAACAACTGATACCGTAGGACTTTAACGTTTAAGACTTTAAGACTTTAAGAATCAACCACGATAACGTTTAAGACTTTAAGCTAATCAACAACTGATACCGTAGGAAGAAAACAGAGTCACAGTTTGAGTTGAACTCATAAATCTATGTTTAAGTCAACTCATGAAACCTCTGTTTAAGTTGAACAACTCATACCGATAATGAAAACAGAGTCACAGTTTGATTCATAAATATTATAAATAAGAAACCACACTGTGAAGTATGGCATTCTAAAACCATGGCAAAATTCTATTCAATAATAAATCTCTCCTTTATGTTGTTATTCTTCACCTCTTTTTTATTATCTCCAATCTTCACAGTTTCTTATTCTACATACCCTGAATACCAACCCATCCCATTACCACCTAGAGTTACTGGACCAGAAAGTTTTGCTTTTGATTGCTATAGAAAAGGTCCGTATGTTGGCGTCTCTGATGGCCGGATTTTTAAATGGCAAGGAGGTGGTTGGAGCGAGTTCGCGCACACTGCCCCATACAGGTACGACTACGTTTATCATTGATTTTCCATGCATTACTACCATGCTTCAAATATCTTTATTTTCCCTCTGGTAAAAAATTATTAAGCTTAATGTATTCATGTTGTTTTGCAATTTCCAATACGAATTGTATTTCTACCCAAATAATTAACGTTAAAGACCCTAATCTTTTATACTTTTCCAAAAATTTGATAGAATTTTCATTGCTATATGAACAGAGCACGTATTATATAAATTGTATAATACATTGTCGTATCATTGTATAATACATTGTTGTATCGGGCCTTGATGAGACAATTAAGAATTTGTTGCATATAGGTATTAATGGTGACTTGTTTTGGTTGTAATCAGGAGAAGGGACGTGTGTGATGGCTCTACTAATCCCAGTCTTGAATCCATATGTGGGAGGCCACTGGGTTTGCAATTCAACAACGCAACATGCGAACTTTATATAGCAGACGCTTATTTTGGGCTTATGAGTGTTGGAAAGAATGGTGGGGCGGCGACCCAACTTGCTTCTAGCGCTGAAGGTGTGCCATTTAAATTCACTAATAATATGGATATTCACTCAGATAGCGGCATAGTATATTTTACCGATAGCAGCACCCGATTTTCAAGAAGGGAACACTTGCGTGTAAGCTCAAGCGGCGGCGATCGAAGACTGATGAAGTATGATCCCCGCGGACAAGTGACCGTGTTGCAGAGAGGTCTAAAGTTTGCCAATGGAGTTGCATTAAGCAGGGATTATACATTCGTACTCGTCGCTGAAACTGGTGCGCGTCGAGTTTTAAGGTATTGGCTTGAAGGTCCAAGAGCCAATACGATTGAATTGTTTACTCAACTTCCAGGTGTACCTGATAACATTAAGAGAAATGCTAGGGGCGACTTTTGGGTAGCTCTCAATGATGGACAATCGACACCATCATATACTGATAAAACTATAGGAGTTCGAGTTAATGAGCAAGGTACACATTTGGAGTCACTGCATGGTAATGGCTACACAGAATCTGTTAGCGAAATTAATGAATACAATGGTATTTTCTCGGTAGGATCCGTGGTTACGCCCTACCTTACCATTTTCTCACGTTAGATTATGTAATTAATGAATACAATGGATTTTGGAGATTTTGCTGGTTACTCTTACTTAATTTGGGAATAGTGCTCAACTTTTTTTTAGTACAAAAGTGTTGTTCTGATTATTCTATGGCATTCTGGTGTAGGTGATGTTTGGGTAGTTTTAACAAACCTTGCAGTCTTTTGAAACTGGCCAGTTAAAAATAGATTTCCTCAACGCCATTTGAGAAATAGAGAGCAATAGAGAAGTAGAGAACCTGGCATCTGTACAAACTATAGCCAAGAACCTGGTTCTCATATTCCCCACAAAGATTACGAAGAGTCTCAAGGACATGCAAGTTACATCTTAAGTTACATCTTTTTCAATTCTATAACAGCTGTAGTGTACTATATTACATGTAAAATACCGAACATTGGCGTAGTAGAATGATCAGGACAGTAGTATCGCTGTCAGCATTACAATGACAATGATTACAAAGGATTTCTGACAAAAAATCTATTTGACATAAGGAAGGCACGTAGGAGCCAGCAATCAGAAAAAGTGGTTGTCCATTAGCAGATACCTCCAGGTTCATATTCCATCAACGGGTACCTATCAATCATCAGACTCAGGCTAGCTCGTTGGATTCTAAACCTCTTTCCTACATCTTCTCCGTCACATGCCTTGCTACATCTACAGATGCCTCCATGCAAAGACCATGAAGAACAGAATTCAATGTTATTAGATTGGGTCTCTTCCATTCCTTTATCAATTGATCATAAATTTGAAGTCCATTCTCAACCTTCCCTTCCTTACATCACTTATTTATCAGAATACTATATGTCACTGTATCAGGGACAACCCCTCGGGTAAACATACTAGCCAACAATTGCTTTGTTCCTTCCATGTCCCCACTTTTGCACAGACAATCAACGAGAATATTGTGTGAGAATGTGTCTTCGATGAGATTCTGTTTCCTAATCTGATTATAGCATTTAAGAGCTTCCCAAATCCATCTATTACGCAATTATAAGTTACTAAATTGACTTTAATGACTTCATTTGATATTACCCCTATTTTCTTCAACACCTCAAGACCAAACTCGACATAGCCCATCTTACAAGCCCCATCAATAATCATATTAAAACTAACAACATTTGGTCGAATACCCGTCTTAAACATCTTATACAATACAGACAACGCTTCTCTCAGCCTGGATTCCCTACAAAGAGCATAAATAACTAAGTTAAGAGTATACACATTTTCATTAACGTATCCACTTGAGATTACTTCCCCCTATACATGTTCCAAAACCTGCTATTCTCATTCACTTTCAAAAGATGACTCAGAAAGTTGTTCAAAGCATGAATTGTAACACAAATACCTTTACCTCAGAGTGTCTTTATTACTCCATATGCGTCCTCAGTCGCACCCATTTGCGTGCAAGCTCTAACCAATGCATCAAAAACACTAGGACATGATTGAAAAGAGTCTACGTTAACAAACAATGCCTCCACAAGCTCCAAAGAGCTTACACCCTTTTCTTGCATCAAGTGTTTCATCATACACAAAGCATCATCAAATCTCCTTGCATTAACCAATACATGAACTAAAGTACAATATGACTCTAAACTATGTGAACACTTGTTCTTCTCTCCAATCCAGTTAAAGAAGTCCAAAGCTAACTGTGGACAGCTTTCAAACTCGTGAATCACTCGACATTCTAATGAAGTCGTCAAACTGGAAGAAATACCCTCTAAGAATCTCCATTTTCTTTGTCTTACGTTGATACATATTGCTCTAAAAACAATGTCTTCACTGCTTGGACTTAAAAACCGGTTCCCAACATGAAAGCTTCTTGTTGAAATCCGTAAAATACACGTGGAATCACAGAATATAGTTCATAACAGTTTGATTATTAAAGTGATGGCAATGATGCAGATATTTCAGCCTGGTAGAAATTCTTACGATATTTACAGTGTTCACAACTCCACATAACTAGCATGCAGACATTTCAGCTCTGAAGTATGGACATATTTATCTGTAGAAAACCAGAGGAGTCCACATTTAATCTGGCATCGATTCTTTGTAGTTTGTTGCCACATGGCAGTGTATTATTCGGCTGAACCTGTATCAAAATCCTCTCTTTGGAGGATGCAGATTGGGAAAGAATTGACAATCCTATAGGGCTAAAACCATAATCAGAACAACATAACGATGGGAATGATGGTAAAAAAAAATTCAACTACTTAACGTAGAATCTCAGTCTAAAGAACTGCAGTTTCTTCTTTTCATCACACACCAAATTGGCTTAAGGTTTATAATACAACACTACTGAAAATATGAGACAAAAAGAGAGCTAGATCGTGGCTTAAGGTTTATAATACAACACATATGAAGTAATTATTGAATATTAATGTACAGACAAATCCCATGATCAGGTCCGACCTTGTAGAAGCTTGCCTTGTCTTGAGGCAAGAGCGACTGCCTTTGCTTCTGTACTGCTCATCACCAATTCTCTCTCCGCTCGACGACGATGTTGCCTCACATTTTTTGCTCTTTTTGGCGCCAGCCTCTCATCTCTCTCTACAAATGCAAGCCTGAATCTCTCGGCCTTTGGCAATTCAGTAGGACTTGAAACAGGTAAAGGTACAACCCTCGGGACAAACCCCGAAACCGCCCATGTCTTGGGGTCAATGTCCTTGACAAAAGGGTCATCCAATGCTATATCAGCTATTGCTTCAGTAGGAACTTGGACTTGTACCCCTCTAAAGCTGAATGGTGATGGATTTGGATTCAGTACTATGCGGGGACTATCAGCTGCCAAGCTCAGCCACGAATTACCATCTATATTTGGCTGAAAAAAAGGCAAAAAGAGGAGGAAAAGATGAATTATTTCGAAAGATACTTTAGATGGGAAGAACGGAGAAAACTGTTAGCTGTAAGCTGTATAGGACGCAAATGCTGCTATTACCCGAAAAATCATTCAGAATAGAAATGGCAGATATATAGGATGAAAAGCTACAGAT
The DNA here is from genome assembly GCF_015680905.1 of Coptis chinensis. Classification (NCBI taxonomy): domain Eukaryota; kingdom Viridiplantae; phylum Streptophyta; class Magnoliopsida; order Ranunculales; family Ranunculaceae; genus Coptis; species Coptis chinensis. The sequence continues at coordinate 104,948,021 of NC_141459.1, forward strand.
CAATCTCATTTACACATTACAGGACACCTACCCAATAAAAAAAATGGTTATGTTTAGTATCTATGCAGTCAAAGGCTTGCCTAGGCCCATCACTAGGTCTAGGCTCGTGCCTAGTGCCGCTAGTCCTTGAGGCTCGCCTCCAGCGCCTGCTCTGTTAACTGCACACTTACGAAGGATTACATACTAACCAGAACAGCAATTATAGCTGCTCCTCGAGATGAATAAGGGGGCTATGGAATTTGGGATGGGTTCAGTTTTGTAAACATTTACTTGCTTCCGCAGATATGGGGACGATCGGTTGTATAATGGTTTACTTGCTGCCATGGACTCTCACTCTCTTCAAAAAAAAACAAAATTCATTAACGTCATCAAAATGAAAGACGCAAACTGAAACCCCTCTTTTAAGGCACTATGGGAGTTAACCCCAATACACCAACATTAATTAAGAAGAAGATCTTCCAACCAATATGCAAGATGCTTAAATCTCAACCATCTCTAGTATTGCATGAATGCATGCTCTCAGACCCACACGTAAAATTTACTGCTACAAATAGTTTGCTCTAGGCTTCAACAGACATGGGCACACAGGTTGTACTAGGTATATCTAGTATTTGTTTTATCTTGGAGAGGTCCACCCTCACTAAAATAGGAACAGCTACCCTAATTTCCTCCCTTTGTTGTACTTGCATCCTTTAATTACAACAACAACAGAAGCAACAACAACAACAACATCAACAATAACAACAACAACAACAACAACAAAAAAAAAAAATTGTTTCACAGTTCATACAAGAGCAATACCCATAAAAGCCAACGCAGGGACACTGCACCTTTCGCTATCTCCTTGCTATCAAGTTCCTCCCAAGATTCTCTTGTCACATTCACAAATTTTGGCTTCAAGATACCCAAGCATCTTCGCATTGCAGTACCACTCCTTTGGCACCCTCTACAAAATGTTACTACACTCTTAGTCTGTTATCAAGTTTTTGTCAACAAGAAATTAAGAAAGTGCAAAAGAAAGGGAAAACATGCCAAAATAAATATGGGAAGTTGCTGATTAAAACCAAAAAAAAATAAAAATCAATCTATACAGATAAGATTAGTCATTTCCTCATTCGTTAACAAAATTTCTTCTCCTGTGGCTCTCTCTGACCTAATAGTCATAGTCATCCTACCTAGCTCTCAGAGTGTCTGCCCAATCCCCAGATCCCATGATGCAGGACAAAGAAATAATTGTTTAAAAAACAATATGAAAAATAGAAATAGAAACAAGATAAAAATAGGTGGTCTCAAACTTTATATTCTCCCAGTCACAAACTAGGTGAACAGGTACATGCAAAAAAAGAAATTAAGTTCACCTTGAATAAGGATTGATTGCGCAAATAAAAATATAGAAGGATTGATTGTCAATAGAGTGTAATTCTATGCTTGTGAACTCTTCTTCCATATGTTAACCTGGCAACATGCGTGATAACCAACCAAAAAGTAAGACCAGGTAGGCATTCTCCACTACATCAAGACCGCTCAATGTGAATAAAGATGCAGCCATGCAGGAGCATGATGCCATGCTGATGTCAGCATCAGACCATGGGACGTCATGATGATGGCCCAGATGATCCCAGCCTAACCATGATTGTCAAACCATCTTATTTAGTTATTTGTATAATAAAGCAAGGCCCAAAATTTCAATATCGGTTAATATATCGGTGTACCCAAAAACCGAGATATATCGGATATATCGGATATCTCGGTTTTTTTGGTGACCAGTCCAAAGTTTCTAAAATATCGGATATCTCGCCGATATATCTCGGATATTTCGGAAATTTCAATATTAAGTTATTAACAATTGGTCAAAAAGTCAACTGATATATATCGATTATCTCGGAAATATCGATTATCTCGGCGATATAAACTTTCATATATCTCGGAAAAAAAGGGGTTCAATATTCGGTGGATATATATCGAAAATATCGATATCGGTGTACCAATTTACCGAGATATATCGGCGAGATATCGGATATCTCGGCGATATTTTGGGCCATGTAATAAAGTAATAATTAGTAGTTCGATCTACTTCATTGGTTGCATATTAGTTTTAGAAATAGGCTATTATGAGTTTGTTACTATTCTGGTTTTCTGTTGTATTTACAAGTAGTACTATTTAAAGAGGTGTACAACCTCTTATGGAATTAGTTCTTTATGTTTTTGAGATTAGAGTTCTTAGTTCATCTCTTGGACAGTTAATAAGTTTTGGCCTTTTGGGTATTTATTTCAATTAACTAAATCAACTATCTTCATTGCCCTTGCTTCCGAAAATACATCAATAGCCATCTATTTTCTCTCACTGCATTGAACATATTACAAGTACTGTGATGAGACAAACTTCATTACAATGTAACAAACTTATTGGTAGGTTCCTTCTCGGTGGAATTACAATGCATAGTAAAGAGTAATGAGTGAAGAAAATTCTAGACCGAAGTATGTGAGTGTAAGAGGCCATATCATCGATCAGGCTATTTGCGTCTAGTGGCACTAGCATAGGGCTTGATGTTGAAGCATGAACCTTAAATTTTTGATATGGAAGACAGTTCAACTTCAAAAATAAAAACAAACCTTAAGTTGTTTTTGGCTTTTTTTAAATGATGCACAATTGAGGCTTGCGTATTAAATTTGGGTATCCAACTCAAAACCAATTGGAGATGAATGGAGGTCCCCGGAGTTATATATATTTATGTGAGGCTTTAAGCCATCCCATGAGAGACTAAACAAGTCAGCACACCCCCTCACTTGTGGAGTTACTTGACCCTAACATGTTACACGTGGATAACATATTTGGATGACATGGAGCAAATGGGCGCTTTGGGCCAACAAGGCAACAACAATGACCCGCTCCAATACTATTTTGATTTTATTTTCTTGGATTGCCAAGCCTGTTTTTTAAATGAGATCAATAACTCATTGATGCTGGCGGGGTTCCATCTCCAAACCTTTTGGTATTATCACTCAAATGTTTTACCAACTTTGCTAGTTGCCACCTACATCTGCTCCGATACCATATTAAATTTTGGCATCCAACTCAAAACCGATTGGCAAATGAGTGGAGACCTTAAGGCCTATACATTTTTATGCAAGACCTTAAACGTCCCATGTGGGACTAAACATCTCAACAGAGGCCTAACGCATCGAGGCTTTATGCATCTTTTCAAAAGATTGCCCGTTTTGTCATGTTCGCTTTTCATTGTGATAATCAAGCTGCTATTGGGAATGCATCTGATTAAGTAGTCCATGAGAAGGATAAGCATACTGAGGTTGATATTAACTTCCGTCAGAAGAAGTTGCAGTCTTGCATTATAGCCCCTCAGGAGATGTCCCTTAGAACTCTTACAAAGTCAAGTAAATCTAACATTTCATATTCTCTCTTATTTTTATCTTTTTTTTCAGTCTCTCTATTTGTCGAAACAAAATTCCTATTCAGTATTCACAGCCTTAGTGCACCAACCAAATTGACCCACCCCATGCTTCAATCACATCCTTCCACCACACCCTTTGATCTTGACAACACCGTCTGACCATCATTTACCCGACAAAATTTGATTCATTACCCTCAGGTATGAAACGCCCATCTTCCTTTAATCTTTAATGCGCCACCACCATATCTCACGCAACAAGTTGAAATGGTCTTTAACCTATAAGAAAGGTCCCTTGAGTAAACTAAAGGAACTTCTCTGCACCTTATTTGCAACACTAAGAAGGATGGTGAACGAAGGATATGATTGATCAAATATTTGTCTAATAACTCTACAAAAATGAGTCTCTGCCCTTGCACACATATTTTCTTCTCCACCTGCCAACTGTTCTCGAAGAGTTCAGATATAGGATCCCAGTCTGCCTTGTTCTTAAAACGACACGCCCAGCAATAAAGCCGAATAACGACAAGGAGACCTCCCCACAATGTCGGATGGAGACCACGAATCACTTTTAAAACTGCTTATAGACATGACTTGGTCATATTTAATTTCATCGCTCCTACTACTTACAACCACAACAAGATAAGTTTGATAGATACAACTTGTCCAAAGATGTCCTACATTTTCATGTTAAATCAGATTATTAACTTCCTCTCTTGCATCCTTTAGTATGTGTTTTGTTCAGCCTGAGTTGGTAAAACAACTCCTAACGACCCTGAATACGAGGCTTGTGTAAGGCAACTGATTGTACAGTTCGTATCAATTCAGAGTCTTTTGAAAAAAAATTAGCTTCAAACAAAAGTTCAGTGGTATTCCAATCAAGTACATTAACATTTTACATTTGTTCCTCTTTCGGTATGAGAATGAATATGTTGGGCGTTGCAATGGTGGCTGCTCGTTTCTATAATTTTTAGTTTTCACCGTAAGTTGCCTCAACCTTTCGCTTGCTAGGTTTTTTATGATACTTTTACCTCTGCTAACATTGTTAAAGTAATCAGAACAAAGAACTACCTTCAAATATTAGTTGAAGTACAACAAAACAAGGCAAAAAGTCTAAACTCCATCAATGTAGATGAACTTCTCAGACATAAACGATGGTTTCGATTTACCGGGCCATTTAAAAAGGGTTAGATATAAATGCAAAGCCGAGCACTAGAAATCCACGACGGTCATGATATGATTTCAAAATTCCTACAAGAATCTTCCTAGTTCCCATGTAAATGTAAGTCACATACTTGTGCCTTTTAAGAAACAACTCATAACTCTGAAATTTTAAAAGAGAGAGCATACCCACATCTCAATGTCTCTAAGGAACGGCAATTGTTCAGAAGCTCCGATACACCAACTGCACTAATTTCCCTACAGCGGCTGCACAAAAAACAAAACTGTAATGTTTGAAAATTCAAAGCAACTGATAATTTGGTACAAAAGCAGGCGGATAGTAGAAAAAAATGTTGTAAGATGCCACGAAAGCATTACAATTGAAATAACATTCATATTCACTCTCAAAAGTCATACCTTATATCAACAGCTCGGAGAGATTCAAACATCTCAGCCACTATGGTCAGGCCAAAATCAGAAACATCAGACCCAGAAATATCTAGAACTTCCCAGGAACTATCTGCTAACGAAATGAGCACGTCATCATTCAATAACTTTCTTCTTCTAGCAATTGCCATCATAGCCATCTGTTAAACATGAAGACCAACTCAACATCTTTGATGATATATATTACGATAAAAAAAAACATTCTTTTGATACCTTAATGTCTGGTGGAAAGCTGTCCATGATGACGCTCAAGTTGTCAATTATATCCTCAAAGTGTTTCCCAAGAACGCCAAGACATAAACTGACTAGACTTCTATGATTAGTTTTAGCATTTGAAGCAGTTGAGTGTTGATAAAGAGCCTTTTCTAGAGATGATCCTGTATTGAGATTGAGATTCTGTAATGAAGATGCCAATGGGAAAGTGGCAGGACAAGAAAAGCCATTCTTTTCCATCTGAGACACTGAAAAATAAATGAGCCAGAATAGCCGAGCGACTTAGAGCCTGAATATCAATCAGAATTTATTCATAATTAATCACCCTATAATTGTGCTAAGTTCCAACTATTAAATAGACAGTAATTAAATAGATTTAGTTTATGAAATAATTAAGGTAAACTATAACCATGGGATAGAAACTATGTAATTTTTCCTTAATAGCTTCCAAATTAGATATTTTGTGTGCTGAAAACGCTTTACAAAATGTCCCACATAAATTTTTGAATCCGAATATATTTTTATTGAAAATAAACAGAAATACGTTAGTGACCAACGATTATGATGTATAAGTACTTGGAAACTAAGGGATCAAATTGAGATGACTTATTCACTTTGTGGGCTGAATACAAAATGTCTCACATAAATTTTCTAATCAGAATATATTTTTATATAAAATAAACCGAAATACGTTAATAAAGCAGCGGAGGAGTTTGTGGTTTAGGATATTAATCCGTAATTTTCAAATAGAATTTTCTTAAACTCGATCTAGCTTGTATAATAGTTTTCTTATATTTATGGTGATTTAGCGGTAAATCATCACCGCTCGGCTTAAGTACTAATGTGTACAAATCACTAAAATATCTATTAAATCACTCAAACAAATTAATTGTTTTCATACCCTCAAATATTCAAATAATACACTATTTCCACTTAAAAATATTTATCATGTAAACATGTTCTACGATGAATTGATGAATAAAAAAAATTATCTTTCAAGAAAATGCGTTCACCTATTTATAATACTTCCCCAAGTATTTTCTCTTTTTCTATGTGATTGTTTGTATATATGCAAAATATACTTATTCAATTCCAACATGAATAATAGAGAATATCACGTTGTTCTATGTCTTTCGTCAAAGTGTTAACGTAAATTTTTTTTTTGAGGGGGGGGGGGGGTAAAATGAGTAATGGTCATTAATTTTTATATTTGAACAATCTAATAATCAAATTGATAGAAGAAGAGTATGCCTTTCAAATAACATTTTTTTTTCCAAACTAACACACGTCTTAATTTACAATAAAATGCTCAAATATTCCACCTTTTTTCTTATTTTTTATAGTAAATTTATCTATTCTCAATGTTTATGCAAGCACATTGCAAAACAAAGTTCGGATGAATAAATAGTACTACAAAGTTCTTCCAATATTGCACTAATGTTGAAAGGGTTAAGTTTGATGGTATCAATAAAGTGTCACAAAAATAAGTATAACAATAATTAACACATACACTATTCCACTCTTTTTGGACCAAAGAATTAGGGTCATGTTATTGACAGACCCTATTTTGTGTTAGGCAGACCCCAACCCAATTTGGGGTATGTATTTATGTTGGGCGCAATAGAGAGTTTTGGACAAATGCAAACCCCATGACCAAACCCGAGATAACCACCTACCCTTCGTCTCCGCGAATTGATGTCAATCGCTTTTAAGTAAACAGAGAAGATTCGAATACTACCTATATATAATCTAAACCACCGAAATTGAATCACAACCCTCTCTCTCCATATCTCTATATAAAGTTCAAACTGATAACTATTAAGTGTGTACTACAGTTGTTCCATAGTATCATCCTTAAAACTCAAAAATCACTTTTAAGTTTCTACGAAGTTTCTTCCAGGAATGAAGCTACTTGATACCAATAATTGCTGCATACAATCACCATTCATTTGTCAAAAAACCTCAGACATAAAGGTGTTTTTTAAAGAACATGCCACTGTAGTAGTTGAATATTCCGTTTAATAAAAAAAGGAGACCTTTGTCTATGGAATTCATTCCCCATCTAGAGTGGAGATTGTCCGAAGGTACGATTCCGATCCTTGATTCGACGAGTTTGATATTTTCTTTCGAGGGTTGAGGACAAGAGAAGAGTAGGGGCAATCAAAGCCAATGCCATGGGGAAAGGTGGCACAACCCGATTCAACAATAGAGGGAATAACACCCTATTCCAAGGAGGTGGGAAGGGCTTTCAACTCAGACTAATTCTTCTAGGTTTCAATTATTTTCCTCCAAAGAAGGGTTGGGTTTGTCTAGGATCACTCAACCTGGAAACAACCGTTTTTCTAAATAGAAATATGTTCCTTATGCAAACTGAGATCTTTTTTCCTGAGGTGGTTGGTTCGGGAGGGAATTCGATGAATATGAAGTAGCAAATACCAAAGGAGAATCCGCCGAAAAAGCAATATTCCTTTGAAATAAAGGGAACGAGTGGAGTATACGAAGCGAAAAAGGGAAGGTGGGAGGGTAATTGTCAGAGTTTCAAACGGCCTAGCCATGCCGTGTATATTGGTCTCGAATGACACCATGAGGTCGTTCCAATGTGCAAGGTTTCAAACGGTCTAACCATGCCGTGTATATTGGTCTCGAACGACACCACGAGGCCGTTCCAATGTGCAAGGTTTCAAACGGTCTAGCCATGCTATGTATATTGGTCTCGAACGACACCAAGAAGTTGTTTGAAGCATCCATATTTAAAACACTTGTTTTTCAAATACACGTACAAAAATTGATCAAAATTACATTAAATGAAAAATGCAAACAAAAAATTGATTTCATTACATGGGATAATTATTACATTGACCCTTAATTTCATTACTTCAGCCAATATTTAAAATATTTTTAATATATATATATATATATATATATATATATATATATATATATATATATATATATATATATATATATATATATATATATATATATATTGTGTTATTTTTATATAGTGGAGGTTGCAACCCGTGTTAGTTTTTTTTTTGGTATTTGTTATTGACAAACCCCATATTGTGTTGGGCATACTCCAACAAAAAAAATTATTACAAGTGTGCCATTGGTCCCAAAAAATCCAAAAAAATCCAAATATTACAAGTGTGTCATTGGTCCCAAAAAATTGAATTCGAAAACCCCGAGTTTAAACGACCCGGCTAAGCCGTTCATTGTGCAAACCCAACGATGTGGCCACACCATTTGGACTGAGTCCCCAACGATGTGGCCACATCGTTTGAGACTTAGTCCAAATGGTGTGGCCACATCGTTTGAGATTTGAACTTTGAAAAATCCCAAACGTTATGTTTTTGGCGTTTGAGACTTAGTCCAAAACGTGGTGTGGCCAAGACCGAAAAGCGAACTTTAAAAAATATAAAGTTATGTTTTTGGCGTTTGAGAATCTTAAACGAAATGGTGTACCACACCGTCAAGAGGCCAAAAAACAGAACTTTATATTTTTTTCAAAGTTCAAATCCCAAACAGTGTGGCCACACCGTTTGGACTAAGTCTCTAACGATATGGCCACACCGTTTGGACTAAGTCCCCAATGATGTGGCCACAAGTTGGATAGATTTAATGCATCATCCACTTTGGGATTTAGACATTTAGTCATCGTTAAAGATTTCAAAAACCACAGTAATTATGACATATTCCAATTAAAATTTTGAATTAATTTTTTTTTTTTCAACACTATAATGTAATTTCTAATTTTATAATATATATATATATATACCAAACCAAAACAAATTACAGTGGAAAAATAAATTATATAAAAAATAACATCACAAAACATATAATAGAAAATTTTGCATTCATTCTAATGAAAGCTCACATGTATAAAAAAAATTAAAAAATAAAAAAATAATGGCAAACCAATAATGACAAATATTTTAAAATATATATAATACTATATGAAACTAAGCTCAAAGAACAATTAATGGGAAACCGAAAACTGGATGCAAATGCATCGAACTAACCTCAAATAATATTTAACGGAAAATTGGAAACTTGATGCAAATGAAAACATTAAACTAATCTTAAAAAGTAATTAATGGGAAATCAGACTATGGATACAACTGCATTAAACTAACTTCAAAGAATAATTAACGGAAAATCAAAACTTTGATGCAAATACATCGAATTAACATAAAAAAATAATTGTTGGGAAATCGAAAACTGGTTGGAAATGCATTAAACTAACCCTCAATGATTAAATTAATGGGAAATCAGAAACTGAATACAACTGCATTGAACTAACATAAAAGAAAAATTAACTATAAATTGGGAACAAGATGCAAATGCGTAGAACTAATTTTAAATAATAATTAATTGGAAATCGGAAACCGGATGCAACTGCATTGAACTAATCTCAAAAAATAAACTGGATGCAAATGTATTGAACTAACCTCAAGAAATTATTAATGGAAAATCGAAAACTGGATGCAAATTCATTGAACTAACCTCAAACGATAATAACGGGAAATCGGAAACTAAATGCAAATGCAACCTTATCGAATAATAAGCGAGAAATAAAAAACTGGATGCAAATGCATTAAAATAATCTCAATGAATAATTAACGGAAAATTAGAAATTGGATGCAAATTCATTGAACTGACCTCAAAGAACAATTAATACGAAATTTGATGCAAATGTATTGAACTAACCTCAAAAAATAAATAACGGGAAATCGAAAACTAAATGCAACTGTATTGAACTAACATCAAAAAATAAATAATGGAATTGAAAATCAGAAACTGGATGCAAATGCATTAAACCAACATTTTTTTTTGCTCGGTAAGTGTAAATTGAATTAAGGAAAGAAACGAAATAAAAGAACTGTACATGAATGGTGGAACCTACATGCTATACGATGTAGGTTCAAGATATTCTAAAATAGCAACCATATAGAACCTCCCATTCATATAGCCATGGGGGTCTACCATTTGATACAAAAGCCTCATTCTAAGCTAAGAAAGATCCAAATTTTGCCGCCTGGTCTGCGACTAGTTAGCCTCTCTCCAGTTGTGCTACACATTCAAGTTTTGTACCTTTGTCGTACAAATTTTTCATCTACATAGGAGTTGCCAAGGGATGCCCCATGAGTTAAAAGCTGTGACAGCTGCTGCCAAATCTGATTCCACCCAGAGATTGCTTCATCCTTTTGAAAGGGCAAGCTCCACACTCTCCAATATAACCATGCACTCGGCTATATAGTTGTCTGCAATTCCGATACCCCTTGCTCAAGAGTAAGACAAAATCACTATGAACATTTATAAAGAATCCACCCAACCTAGCTAGACCTGGGTTCCCTCTAGAAGCTCCCCATCTATGTTGACCTTAATTTGATCACCAATTGAAGAAATCATTAAACTAACCTCAAAACATAGTTGTGTTATATGTTATAGGAATGTCTCGATAAGTATAGTTTTGCATTTAAAATAGTGTTTATCTTATCTCTTTTCATATGATTGGGAACGCTTTGCTATTCAAGTAACTTTAATATGAATTTGGACTTATTAGGCAATTTCACAAAACTTTAATCAAACTTCTATTATTAAACAACAAAATGAAGTTGAAGGATTTTATCAAGAGTGAGTTTTTTTTTTTTAATGGATAGTGGGGTTTTCACGTTATAAGAAATTTGGATGAGTGATAAATATAATATTTATATATAATAGTTATGCATATATAGTTGCAAATATTTTTCAGAATAATTAATATAACATCACACATTCATAGATAATCTTTGAAAATCCCACATAGTGAGTCATGTATAATTTAAAGAATAATTAACTGGAAATCGAACTAGATATTTTTTTATGATCCCACATAGTAAAATCAAACATAATTTATTTTTATGTCCTGTTTGAAGTTGATATTACACACCACATTAGATAATTAAAAGGAAATCAGAAAGTGGATTCAAATACATTGAACTGAGCTCAAAGAGTAATTAAAATGAAATCGGAAACTTTATGTAAATACAATAAACCAGACTCAAAAAGTAATTAACTAAAAATCAGAAACTGGATGTAACTGCATTAAACTAACGTCAGAAAATAACAACAATAAATTAGAAATTGGATGCAAATCTTTGAAAAATATTTAATCGGCAATTGGAAACTATATGCAAATACATCAAACAAACTTCAAATAATAATTAACGGGAAATCGAAAACTGGATGCAAATGCATTGAACTAATCTAAAAAAATAATTAATAGAAAATCAAAAATCGAATGCAACTGCGTTGAACTAACCTCATAGAATAATTGGCGGAAAATCAGAAACTAGATGCAAATGCATTGAAATAACCTCAAAGAATAATTATCAAAAAATCAGAAACCGGATGTAATTGCATCGAACTAACCTCAAAGCATAAATAATCAAAAACTAGATGCATATATATATATATATATATATATATATATATTATGATATATATTTGAACTAACCTCAAAGAGTTATTAACGGAAAAATCATAAATGCAATGAACTAATCTCAAAGACTAATTAACAAAACATTGAAAAATGAATGCAACTTTAGTTCCTCCACCCGTCTTTAACTAATCTCAATAAATAATTAACAAGAAAACATAAATTTGATGCAACTACATTGAACTAACCTCAAAAAATAATTAACAGGAAATCGGAAACTTGATATTGAACTAACCTCAAAGAACAATTAACTAGAAATCGAAAATTGGATGCAACTACATTGAGCTAACCTCAAAGAATAATTAATGTGTAAATCGAAAACGGATGCAATTGCATAAAACTAAAATCGAGATTAACTAATGGTAAATCAGAAATTGGATGCAATATCTTGAAGAATATTTAACAGAAATCAAAAACTTGATAAAATGCATTGAAATAACCTCAAAGAATAGTTAACTAGAAATTAGAAATCGGATGTAATGGGGTCATTTCTCCAGAACTAACTTCAAAGCATAAATAACCGTAAATTTGAAACTAGATGCAAATGCATTGAACATCGAACTAACCTCTAAAAATAATTAACTGGAAATCAAAAACTGGATGCAGATGTATTGAACTAATATGAAAGAGTAATTAATGAGAAATTGGAACCTAGATGGAAATACAATGAACTAATCTTAAAAAACTAATTAAAGAAACATAAAAATGGATGCAACTACACTAAATTAACCTTAATGAATAACTAACGAAATTATAAATTTGATGCAAATGCTGCATTGAATTAACCTCAAAGAATAATTAATGGGAATCGAAAACTTGATCTCGCATTGAACTAACATCAAAGAAAGAATAATTAATGGGAAATCGAAACTAGATGCAATAATTACATTGAACTAACCTCGATGAATAATTAAAAAACAAAAATCGGAAACTTAATGCAAATGCATTGAACTAACCTCGAAACATAATTGTATTATTTGTAGGGGAATATAATGTCTCAACAAGTATAGTTTTGCATTTTAAATAGTATTTATCATAATTCTTTTATTATGATTGAGAGTGTCTTACTATTCAAATAGTTTCAATATCATCTTACACATTGAGCATTCTCATAAAACTTCAATCAAACTTCAATTGTTAAACCTAACAGTTTAAAAGAAAAAATTGTCAATATGTTTTATCAAGGTTTGGTGTTTTTTTATTGAGATTTTCTAGTAGTGCAAAACCTTTTTGAATGAGTGATTAATATAATTATCATATATAGCTATGAGATATATATGATAATTATATTAATCACTCATTCAAAAATTCTTGCACCACTCTCAAATAAAAAGAAAACACCAAACTTTGATAAAACCTATTGACTTGATTTTAGTTGTTTAGGTTTAATAATTGAAGTTTTATGAGAATGTTCAATGTGGCGAAGATGATATTGAAACTACTTGAATAAAAGACACTCAATCATAATAAAAAAAGAATTATGATAAACACTATTTAAAATGCAAAACTATACTTTGTTGACATTATATTCCCCCATAAAAATAATACAATTATGTTTTTGAGAGGTTAGTTCAATGCATTTGCATCAAGTTTCCGGTTTTTCTGTTAATTATTCATTAAGGTTAGTTCAATGTAGTTATTGCATCTAGTTTTTTATTTCCCCATTAATTATTCTTTTGAGGTTAGTTCAATGCAAATATATAAGTTTTCGATTTTCTGTTAATTATTCTTTTAGGTTAATTCAATGCAGTTGCATCAAGTTTATGATTTCTCGTTAGTTATTCATTAAGGTTAATTTAGTGCAGTTGCATCCAGTTTTTGATATTTCGCTAATTAGTTTTTTAGATTACTTAATTGCATTTCCATCCAGGTTCCAATTTCTCATTAATTTCTCTTTCAGATTAGTTCGTGAGAGTGTGAAGCAATATTAATAGAGAATTATCAAATATGAACATGAAATCAAGAGTGGAATAATGGATTAGTCGCAGATCAAGAAAAACATAACCAACACAAAAGAGGTAAGGTGACATTGGGTCACCTTGTCTCAGTCCTTTACTCTCTGCAAAGTATCCTTGGGGAGAGCCATTGACAAGGATATAGTATGAAGGGGTTGTATAACACATAGTAATCCACTTGATGAAAGGATCGGGGAATCTATACCTCTTTAAAATCTTCTCCATAGTATCCCAGTTAACAGAGTCATAGGCTTTCTGAACATCTATCTTAATGGAACACATGTGAGGTCCATGGGCTCTATTGTATCCTCTGATAAGTTCACAACAGATTGGAACAAATTGGAGACTATTAGAGTTTATAACAAATTGGAGACTATCGTAATTAGTATTAGAGTTTACAATAAATTGGAGACTATGTGAAGCCTTGAAAAATATATGCTTTTGCAGATGATGTATTATTATTTTGCAAAGGAGATGCAAGATCAGTAGAAGGAGTAAAGGAGGTGTTAAACACTTTCTCCAAGCTTACAGGCTTGAAACTCAATGTTAACAAGACCACCATGCTTACTGGTAGTATCTCTGACTATGGAAGAAAAGATTTGGCAGGCATTATAGGAGTTTCTCTGGTTAAACCCCCTGTAAAATACTTGGGACTCCCTCTTATAGCATCTAGATTGGGAATGAAGGATTGCCTACCTTTGATAGAGATGTACTCTTCAAGAATAACAAATTGGAAGAATAGGATGCTCACATTTGCCGGGAGAGTGCAACCGATTCATCAAGATACTTCAATCTTTCCTCAGTTATTGGGGCAAGACTTTTATGCTACCAAAAGGGGCTTTGAGTAAGATCTCTAAAGTCACAAACAAGTTCTTGTGGTCAGACCCTTCCATGGATAAGAAACTCCATAAAGCAAGTCATGAAACACTAAGATACAACAGATTGGAGGGTAGACTAAACATCATAGATGCAAAGGTATGGAATGAAGCAACTATTTGCAGGCCCATTTTCAAAATTGCCAGCAAGGAAGACTCTCTATGGTCAAAGTGGATTTGGGAGTATCAGTTGAGAGGAAAACACTTTTGGACTCTCAAAGTACCTACTGATTGCTCATGGGTTTGGAGGGCTATCCTTACATACAGGAAAAAGGCTATTATAATTATTTTATTATAATTGGAAATTATATTAATCACTTGTTTAAATTTCTTGCACCACTCTCTATCGAACGAAAGCACCAAATCTTGGTAAAACCCATCGATTTATTTTGGTTGTTAAGTTTAATAATATAAGTTTGATTGAAATTTTGTGAGAATGCTCAATGTGGCAAAGATGATATTGAAGCTACTTAAATAGCAAGACATTTCCAATCATAATAAAATAATTATAATAAACACTACTTAAAATGCAAAACTATACTTGTCGAGATATTATATTCTCCCTATATATAATACAACTATGTTTGGAGGTTAGTGATAAGCACCCAAAACTGTAATATTAAACCCCGAGAGACATAACATTTTGGTCGATTATGTGTTTAATAATCATGTAATAATTATATTTTCGTACTTTTGTAGGATTCCGCAATTAAAATAAATATAGTGATAAAACATGCATCGAAGTACAGGAATACGAGAATATTTGAAGTTTGCCACTCAACCCCCGTGAAGCCCAACAAAGCCTGATTAGAGCCGAAGTTTCCAAAAGAACAAAACCAGTGCAGAGCGGGTCCACATATAAAGAAGCAGCAAACTTCCGAAGCTCAAATCGGATAAATCTAGATGCCGACGTTGGCTAGTGAAGCTGTCAAGTACAGGAATACGGGAATATTTGAAGTTTCCCACTCAACCCCCGTGAAGCCCAACAAAGCCTGACTAGAGCCGAAGTTTCCAAAAAGAACAAAACCAGTGCAGAGCGGGTCCACATATAAAGAAGCAGCAAACTTCCGAAGCTCAAATCGGATAAATTTAGATGTCGACGTTAGCTAGTGAAGCTGCCAAGTACAGGAATACGGGAATATTTGGAGTTTCCCACTCAACCCCCGTGAAGTGACCAGCCTCTTTTTGTGTGTGAGATGTGGTATGGTCGTTGAACAAAAGAGAAGCGTATCAAAACCTAATTATCCCTCAATAAGTAAAGGATGAGTAGGGTATCGTTCCACTTTTAAGTGTATGTTATGTGAAGGACAGGACTGGAAAGGGGGTTTGAGGGATTAAAAACTATTATTATAGATATTGTAGATTCTAATGTTAAACTAAACTAAACTAAACTAACTAACTAAACTTATACTAAAACTAAGAATTGGAAATAGGGAGAGAATATGAGAGAGATATATTCAAGAGATTCAAATCCACCAATGCTTTTGATTCAATGATCTTTTGCTTCATGTTGTTCTCCCAAGTAGACTACAATCGGGCAATCGAAATAGAGTGCCGATGCCTTTTGGGTGAAACATCGTTAAACAATTAACTTTACTTAAGGTTGTTCCTATGTTCATGTTAATAGTATCTTCTTTCCTTTTATGTGAGCTTGGGCAGCTATTCAATGAATCACCATCTAAGGCAAACACAAGGAATACTTCTCTTACTCTAAAACACTACACAATTAGAAGAAAAGTAGAGAATAATAGTATAATATTCAATTACAATAAATAAAACTCTATTCTAGCATTATATTCAATTGCAATAAATAAAAGCATATTACTAGCAAATATTCAATTGCAATAAATAAAACCCTAAACTAGCATGATATTCAATTGTAATAAATAAAAACCTTAATCTATACTTCCATCCCCCGGTGTGGGCAATGGAACTAATAACTAAAAACATAAAGAACTAACCTGATTGAAGAACACCATAAACCATAAGAATTATTAAACCTTAAGCACCGACTTCATCTCCTCCCTTGAAGGAGAAGATTAGCCTTCCATATAGAAGGAAAAACACGAAGAACAAGAAGAAGAAGAGTTGAAGAACATAAGACTAGAAAGACTAATTTATTAAGACTCAGCTAGTTAAAACCGATATTTTATTATTAATCTCTCTCTGCCTCAAGTTCTGGAGACAAGAATATAAGTGAATTGGCCCATTACATGAGGCACTTAGGTCCTCTATTTATAGGGGTTACAATAAGCTCTAGAAGCATTCCAAACCGTCATTTGTTTCCTAATACAAATAGACTTCTTTCAGAGTCCAACTTCGTCTCCAAAACTTAGAAGGAATTGGCTACAGTGTCGATTCATGCGTCTGGACTCATTATCCATGCGTCTCAGACTCAATCAATGCATCTGGACTCACGATCTATCGTCCCGACGAAAGCATTGAGTCCACTTCATGATCCATGAGTCTCAGACTCAGAAGTCTATTTTCCCTCTTTTGCTCCATCCTTCTATCCTCTTTTGCGGGCTTTGTCCAAGCAACGAATCCTTTGGCCTTGGGCTTCTAAATAGGCTTTAAAATAGGTCCAAGTCACATCTTTAATAGCTCCAATTCCTTGGCCTTCTCCATGATTGTCCACGGGCTTCCCATGTGATCCTTAATGCTCCGAATTGCTCCGTTTTACCACATTTTCTTTAATATTCTACAAAACTGTCTTTTTCACCTGTAGAATCTTAAAACATAACTTATAAACACTATTAGTCCACTAAGATGGTTGAACAAGAGGCATAATCGAGGGTTAAATAGCACTTTTTGAGCACTTATCACAACTCCCAACTAGCCTTTTGCTAGTCTCTTAGTAAAAAAAGATAAAAAAAAATAGATAAGTGATCAAAATCATATCCTAATAACAAAAATAAAATCCTAACTCACTTTCGCAGGCATCGCGATTGCATTTACCATATCCAACAAGGCTTTAAACCTTTAAGTTCCCCAAAAAGGACGAGTTATAGTCTCGTGAGGGTTTTCAGGTGATATACCCACAAAATCAATCAATAGCATGTTCAAGAATGATGATATTTTTCAGAGAGGGAAATTCCTTACCCACTTAGTGCTTACTCCAACAGACGGTCTCCATTGCTAACTACATTGCTGCAAAGACTCATAGATTATGATGGGAGATAGTAAAAATTGACAAAATTCTCAATCAAGGTTTATGTGTGTACTTAGTCAATCTCCTATACTCTCCTATCCAAAAATGGAATCCCTAGTTTACCTTTTAGATAGATAATCTCGACTTTCAATCCTCACCGGTCATACTCTCGAGGAAAAGAATCTCTAATAAGATGGTCTACTATTTTACCTCATGTATGTGGGGAAAAGAATAATGCATCTGAACATCCCATATACTACCTTAAAAAATGACTTCGAATAAAAGTAGTCTCATGGAAAGAATGTAAATCACATATGAAGTGTCGGGTCCTTCACTTTAGCATCCTCTCACCTATTCTAGACTTTGTACCATCTTGTAGTGATAAGCCATGGGGTCAGAATCAACTTGGGTATTGGTTTATGAAGGAAGGGTAAAAAGGATTCTAAGGTTGTTTCTGAAAAACACTAAGGGTTTTGCTTCGTTCTTTGGAAGATTTCTTTAAATTCTGTATTACAGAGAAAATTCTTCCTTTCTTTTAGCTTTTCCATCCATTCCTTTTTTCAACTTTTTTTTTTTTTTTAAGACTTCAGGTATATCCTTGATTAGTACCGGATATGCTTGTTTTCTACTAGCTTCTTTCACTTTGAACAAAATGATGGACTTCATTGTATCTCTCTCGATATTTCCTTGTAATCTTCCTTTTGTGGTCTTTCTTCCTCTTTGTGCCCCCTCGTATTCTCGAAAACATATGGGTATGGCTGATAAAGATTTTGGCTATACTCCTTTGTCCGAGTTGGGTGACGGGTAAAGGGTTTTATGAAAAAGAAAATGGCTTATTGTAAGGCTCAAAGGGTTTTAACATGATGGTCCTACTAGGTGGGATAAAGGCTGAATGGGTTCACTACTTGACTTATCAGTATGATACTCTGTTTCGAATAGACTACAAGACCTAATGGCTATCTCCCCAGTTGATGTCACTTCGTGATTAACCAAATCAACAAATAATGAGACTATATTACAACGACATAAAGAACTGAAAGATGTTGAGTCACTAAGACTCGGATTTTTCATAAGAACTCTCCAAAGAATGGGTATAAAGCTCAAGTCTTACGGGTTAAGTCTAAAAATTATACTTCTAGTTTACTAGGGGTTTAAATCTCTCTTCTAGCAAAAGTATACAAAACTGATCAAGTATTATGGTGGTGCCTTGATAAAGAATTCTATCAACAAGAACTATGTCCGAGCATAATAAATAGTCTAAGCGGTAATGAAATAAAAAATATCAACTATCTATCAAACTCAACACTAAGCAGTATAGAATATATATCCCAGGCTCATCATTAAAATTCATTTTTCTCATGCTGCTGATATAGAAACAAAAATATTTTTCTTTTTTTGAAAATTAATTTTCAAAATTCATTTCTCAAGTACACCCTCCCCCAACTTAACATATGCATTGTCCTCAATGTATAGAAATTAAGTAAATGAAATGAATGAGAAGAAGGGAAGATGTTACCATTGATGCCGAATTTTTAGGTCTTTTTACGTCAGATCCCCAAGACGTAATGTGAGTCTTTTAAAGTCAGATTCTCAAGACTTTATATCATGCATTATCAATTTGGAGTGAGGAGATCAGATTTTCTTACCCAAATCTGACGAATGTTTGGAGGACGAGGAGGTCTCACCTTGTGGGTTGTTAAAAATACTCCTTGATATGCTGGAAAGATTACTGGTGAAGTTGCTTCTCTACCTTGAACTATTTCGGGTCTGATGATTGTGTGATAGGCCTTGTGGTTCCCCTGTGTAGAAGGTTGACGAAAATCTCTCTTTCTAACAGACAATAGTATCTTATGTGCCCTTTACCACCACAGTTGATGATAATGGATGTCCGGGCTTCGACCACGGGTGGGCGTGGACCGGTTCACATACTTCTCTTGTTCGATAATGATGGTGTAGAAGAAGCTTCAACAAAGGATTCTCCTTATCAATATGGTTCACTTTCTCGCTTTAGAAGACTCATTTCAGTTCTAGATTACATTGTTTTTCAAAACTTTTTAAGCTGATTTTCTAGTAACCGATTTTTCTCAAGGTTTGTTGTTCATCCCGAAATGTAGAGTTCATCTTCTCAAGATATGATACTCTCTCACAATTTTCCATTATGCTCACTTAAATCCTGAATTTTCTGCATAGATTTTAAGAACATGGCTAGCAACGCCTCTGTGGTGGGGTTCTCAGGTTCATCACAGTTTTCTGTAGATTGAGCACTCTCAATTGTATCTTCGAATGGGAAGGATTCTTGTATCATGCTATCAAGGAAGTACACCTCTCCACCTTCGGTGTTATCACAATCCTTATGCAACAGGTGAAAGATATTTATGTCCATGGACATCTTACCAAAGTTGATCTTCATTTCACCGTTGTGACAATTTATCAAAGCTTTTGCGGTAGCGAGGAAAGGTCGACCTAGAATAATTGAATTTTATCAAAGACCTCCTTGGTGTCTATTACAATGAAATCCATTGGATAGTAGAAATCAGCTACTTGAACAAGAACATCCTCAACTATGCCTCAAGGAATCTTGGTAGAAGCGGTCGACTAACTTCAATTTGACTTGTGTAGGCTTTAGGTTTTCCAGCCCAACGCTTGGTACACATGATATGGCAAGAGATTAACACTAGCACCAAGGTCTAAGAGAGCATTACCTGAATTTTTCTCCTATCCCGCATGATATTGTAGGACTTCCCGGATCTTTGAGCTTGACCGGAGCTTCTTTGGGATAATAGATGTTGTTTGTCCAGCTAGAAATGCTCGCTTTGGAACATGAGTACTTCTCTTTATGTTGCATGCATCCTTCAAGAATTTGGCATATGATGGCAACTGCTTGATTGCTTTGAGAAAGGGGATATTGATGTTATCTTTCTCAAATGCCTCCTTCATCTCTAAAAATTGCTTGTCCTTTTTGCTTTGAGCAAAAAACATAGGAAAAGGTGCCTTCGGTACAAACACATCAGCATGTGTTTGCTCTTCTTTCTTTTTGGCATTCTTGCATATCTTGTCTTGGTCATCTTGACAAATGGAAGTGGAAAGGATTTCCCCCACTTTCTTTCGAACTTCATTTGAAATCTTGACTGATTGCTCTATAGCAATGTCATCATGAGAAGGTAAGTCAACCTTGTTGTTTATCTTCAATCCTGATCTGAGAGTAGTAACTGAGTTGACATGATCATGGAGGTGATCAGTACTAGAAGTTGTCCCAATGTGGCATACATCTTCACTCCTCAATATTGGTTCCAATAAGCTAGGTTGAGTGGCTTGTGTCTTTACAGACAAAGCAGTAGTGAGTTTGTCGACCTTAGCCTCTAGAGACTCCATTCTAGAACATTGACTTGCCGAGATTGTGGAGATTGAGTTGAGATCGCGTAAGAAGCTCTAAAAACACTTTCAAACTTCTAATTTTTCTGCGATAGCAAAGTAATAGCATTCTCCAGTTGACCGGTGTGGCATAATTTCTCCTAGGATCGGCACTAACTTCTCCACTTGTATTAGAATTCCCGAGTTAGAGTATAATTGTTGTTGAGGAACCAACCGCGGAAACTTGACTTGTGCGTGGAATATAACTTTGATCTTGAGAACACGGGGTCCAAATAAATCGCCTCCAATAATTGCCTTGAAAGTTATTACCACCTTGGTTGGGCCTTTGAAATGAGTTAATATTGTACTCTCCAACCGTGATGCATGTTGATAGTAACCGGGACATTCTAGAGTTGCATGGGAAGTGTCCGAACAAACTTCCGACAAAGACGGCTAGCTTGCATGATTGGGAGATATTTAGCTTGAGACTTGTTGATCTTGGAGGGATTCATGGAGAACCGGGTTGAATTTCTTACTCAAAGTTTCAATCTTTGGTGGCGGTGGCCGCCAATGAACTTCGGTTCTTGATCCGATTGTTCATGTGCTTGGTAACCAAATTGCTTTGGCTCCCCCTCCATGCTAGCGACATCCTCGTTGCTAGTAGTCCATTGTTGTGTTTCTTCAGCTAAATTCTCTAGAAAGTTGTAAGTTTCCTCTCCATCCATTGATGTAAACTTGCCTTTGTGCATTGACTGTATCATCTACTTGTTCATCATCGAGAGTCCTCGATAGAAAAAATGAGCCAGTGTGCTCTTTTCGTATCCATGATGTGGACATGAGACTAGCAGATTATTGAATTTCTCCCAGCTTTGATGATATTCTTCAGTCACCTTCCCTTTGAAATTGCTTGATGGCTTGTTGCATGGCATCATGTCTTACAAATTGGGTAGAACTTGTTCATAAACTTCGTTCTCAACTTCTCCCGTTATCTATTGAATTGATCGGTACCGCGGTTAACCATTCGAGAGGCTTTACCTTCGAGTGAGAGTGGAAAAAGAATCAACTTGATACTCTCATCTTTGATATTCTCGTTCTTGAAAGTTCTCGAGGATGATAGAAATTTGTTCATGTGAACATAAAATTTGAACATTATGCCTCAACCATTGAACTTTGGAAGCATAGAGATTATTGATTCTCTAAGCTCAAACCGGTTAGCTTCGTTTTGGAAAAACAATATTTGGGGTGGGTCAATGATTGGCGAATAGAAATCGCCGACTTCTTCCTCTGTTGTGGCTTGCATGGGTGGGATAGCTTCGAAATTATTTGGATTCATAACACCTCCATCATTGCTTGCGGCCATTGTTTCAATCTCGTCTAGTATTCTTGTGAGTCGGTTGTTAAACCTTGTCCACTGTTGTGTTCTTACCGGATGATGATATGGACGACGGGGTATACACTAGAAAATGCTATGCGAAAATGACGAAAAACTATCCTACTATGCTTGAATGCAATTAAACTAATATGCAACTATTCTAAATTATACTAATATGCAAAACTATTTTCCTTCAATTGGGTTGGGATTTGCAGCTAGTAACTTGCCCGTTGTCTAAAGTTGTCTCTTCTAGGGTTATGGTGAATCACTTGGATTGCTTAAGTACCACGTCCCACAGACGATAGTCTATTTGTCAAGATTCAGACAAGAAACACTAGAGTTTGATTTTTCGCTGTGTTGGCTTACAACTTCAATTGTTGAAAAGATCCTAAATGCAATTATACTAGAAAGCAATAAAACTAAACTATTTATGATGCAACTAAACTAATTAAGAATGAAATAAAAAGAATGAAAATTCGACTAACCTTGATGGTAGATCTTGTCTTCGAGATGTCCTTCAAGCTTCTTTCTTTCTTAAAAGGATGGATGATGCGGCTAAAATTACCTCAAGATCCAAAATTCTAATCTTGAAAGAGAACGTTAAACATAAACAACTTAAAACGCAAATGTTTTTTGACCTACCTTTTTTGTGTGTGAGATGGTACGGTCGTTGAACAAAAGAGAAGTATCAAAACCTAATTATCCCTCAATAAGTAAAGGATGAGTAGGGTATCGTTCCACTTTTAAGTGTATGTTATGTGAAGGACAGGACTGGAAAGGGGGTTTGAGAGATTAAAAACTATTATTATAGATATTGTAGATTCTAATGTTAAACTAAACTAAACTAAACTAACTAACTAAACTTATACTAAAACTAAGAATTGGAAATAGGGAGAGAATATGAGAGAGATAGATTCAAGAGATTCAAATCCACCAATGCTTTTGATTCAATGATCTTTTTCTTCATGTTGTTCTCCCAAGTAGACTACAATCGGGCAATCGAGCGAGTGCCGATGCCTTTTTGGGTGAAACATCGTTAAACAATTAACTCTACTTAAGGTTGTTCCTATGTTCATGTTAATAGTATCTTCTTTCCTTTTATGTGAGCTTGGGTAGCTATTCAATGAATCACCATCTAAGGCAAACACAAGGAATACTTCCCTTACTCTAAAACACCACACAATTAGAAGAAAAGTAGAGAATAATAGTATAATATTCAATTACAATAAATAAAACTCTATTCTAGCATTATATTCAATTGCAATAAATAAAAGCATATTACTAGCAAATATTCAATTGCAATAAATAAAACCCTAAACTAGCATGATATTCAATTGTAATAAATAAAAACCTTAATCTATACTTCCATCCCCTGGTGTGGGCAATGGAACTAATAACTAAAAACATAAAGAACTAACCTGATTGAAGAACACCATAAACTAGAAGAATCATTAAACCTTAAGCACCGACTTCATCTCCTCCCTTGAAGGAGAAGATTAGTCTTCCATATAGAAGGAAGAACACGAAGAAGAAGAGTTGAAGAACATAAGACTAGAAAGACTAATTTATTAAGACTCAGCTAGTTAAAACCGATATTTTATTATTAATCTCTCTCTGCCTCAAGTTCTGGAGACAAGAATATAAGTGAATTGGCCCATTACATGAGGCACTTAGGTCATCTATTTATAGGGGTTACAATGAGCTCTAGAAGCATTCCAAACCGTCATTTGTTTCCTAATACAAATAGACTTTTTCGAGTCCAACTTCGTCTCCAAAACCGAGAAGGAATTGGCTATAAGAATCGATTCATGCGTGCGGACTCATTATCCATGCGTCTCCCCACTCAATCAATGCATCCGGACTCACGATCTATCGTCCCGTGACGCGAGCATTGAGTCCGGACTCACGATCCATGAGTCTCGGACTTCGAAAGTCTATTTTCCCTCTTTTGCTCCATCCTTCTATCCTCTTTTTGCGGGCTTTGTCCAAGCAACGAATCCTTTGGCCTTGGGCTTCCAAATAGGCTTTAAAATAGGTCCAAGTCACATCTTTAATAACTCCATTCCTTGGCCTTCTCCATGATTGTCCACGGGCTTCCCATGTGATCCTTAATGTTTCCAGCTTGCTCCGCTTTACCCATTTTCTCTAATATTCTACAAAACCGTTTTTTCACCGTAGAATCTTTAAACATAACTTATAAAACTATTAGTCCACTAAGATGGTTGAACAAGAGGCATAATCGGGTTAAATAAAGACTTTTTGAGCACTTATCATGAAGCCCAACAAAGCCCTAGAGCGAAGTTTCCAAAAAGAACAAAACCGGTCGCGAGAAGCGGGTCCACATATAAAGAAGCGAAGAAACTTTCGAGCTCAAATCGATAAATCTAGATGCCGACGTTGGCTAGTGAAGCTGCCATAGCGACCCGGGCTTAATTTAACTTCAAATGAAGGACAAAAGTCGTAAAAAGCGCCCGAAATCGGACGCGACCCATCGACACACTAGGTGGATCCACTCTGCGGGCCCATAAGGCATGATGAGTCAGCATAGGCAGGTGGCAAAGGATGGTTTCAATTTGATACCACCCGGCAAGAGAGACACATACACTTGAGCAAACCAAAGGGGTTGAATTGACATGAGCTAAAAACAAAACTTTAAATCAGCAAAAAGACAAAAATTAAAACAGTTAAAACAAAGTTTTGTTTCGAACCATTCAATTAGCATAAAACCAAAATCTAAAACATTCACGGATAGCACTCCTGTCTCAGCCTATATATATGAGGGGGTCGCCTTCATTATTACCCCTTCAGCATATTAATGCTTTAGCTTCCGCCTAGTTAGATTTTTCCTTCAGTACTTACATTCTGCCATTTCCATTTCAGCAGCTTAAATACTATAAGTTATTTTACCCTTAATAACAGTCATTTCTTTTCTAGTTTAATTTCTGTCCTGCATTTATTTACTTAATGTATACAGCAAGTTTTATTTTTCCTTCTATGACCATGAGCTAATCCCCCCCTTAGGGGGAGGGTTATGATGCTCGTGTGAAAATCCGGATTGACTCGTTAATATTCTAGAATCACTACTTAGGAATTAGGCATAGAATTGACATCCGGTCCCAAAATGATCGACTGCATAAAAGTTGAATTTACGATGCTCCAGATATTAGTCTCGCGAAAAAAATGTCTGCCACGACTCTTGGTGTCGGGCGACTCTCCCCACCTCGTCCGGTGATGTGAAATCGAGCCAGGAGCTGAAATAATATACCATAGATGAGGTATTATTGAAACTCCTTATGCTAGTGAAATGCGACCTAGAGATGTGGGCATGCACTATGGATCAATACTCGACGTCGTCTCCTAAACGAGATTTAACTAGAGATGTAGTGATTTGGTAATAAAACCTGTTGAAAAATGATTCTTGCATGAGCATGATTAACTCTCCCCTGTTTCTCCACCTTTCTTTACCTACATAAAAATCACCGTAGTAATTTACATTAATTGCATTATCGTAAAATCTATTAAACCAATTAAAAACCTAAAAATCCTACTCACCAAAAGTTGTAATTCCAATTGTGAACCTATCCGAGCCCCAAGGTTTGGGCGATCCCTTTACTCGACCTATCCTACCAATCCCACGGAGTAAGGTAACTTGACTAAAACGCATTTACTATACGGACGACGTTGGACTTTCGACTTTGACTTGGGTCTTTGGACTTCGGACTTTGGACCGGGACCTCGGACTTAAGAAAATAAGTAACCAAAAACAATAAACGCGTGTATAAATGAGCATTTTATCAAATGGCCACGCAAGAAGGACTTCTCGACTTAACGTAATAACTGGAATACATCCATAAAACCCCCCTCCCCTACCTCCTCATCTTTTTTAATTTTCATTTACTTACAATACTAACGAGTTACGGAACAGTTTTTACCTTAACTTTTTCTACTAACAAATATCTCATGAACCAAGTTTGTTTATTTTCATTAGCACAGTCTAAGTACTCCAGTAGAATTTGAAGCACAAAGCGCACAAAAAGTTTCAAACGAGACTGAATTAGTAGCACGCTGAGATAACACGAGTATCAACACTGGTTTTCAAGCACATGCCACTTTCCTTTTTCATTACTCTTTTTGGGCTCTTTGGTCCCGTTTTACTAGTAAGCATAAGCTCGGGAGTAGTCGATCGCTATACGAGGAATCGCGGGGCCCGGGGTTTCAAACTCTTAAACTCCTCAAACTTTGTCGAGGATATATTTGCTATAACCTGTTTTACCTCAGATATTTGTATGTTGGCATAAGAACTCCGCATGTAAATGTAGTTCGTCATTACATATTCACGTAACACAATTAATATATATGATTCAATATATTTTTGATATATCGCGTGAGTGTCAAACCACCGCTTTAGAATATTTTTGTATGTGTATGTTACATCAATTCACGCGACGCTGTATTCAATTGCATGAGTTCGTTCTCGACATTCCCTAGCTCCATTATAACTTACATATAGTTGCACGATAGGTAATATAGATTTGCATGAGTAGACTTTCAAAACTATTATATGTTAGTTAGTTTCTATTTTGGCATCTATCGTTTTAATTGCATATTTAAGTAATCACGCTCCATAATACATTAATACGTAAAATAAAAAAAAAAAAAAAAATATAATAAAAATAAAAAAAAAAAAAAATAAAAAAATATAAAAAAATCATAGTAATTAAAAATTTCATCTAAATCATCTTAATAACACCGTATAATACACCATCATAAATCATCATCCTATTCCATCGATTGCCTAGGAAACTTGAAAAAATTGAGGTTGCCTAATTAAGGAACGTCTTGGCAACGAACAACCTCCCTCGATTCTCTCAAAGACACCGGCTTTTGAATATTCACACGCTATCCTAGCTTCCCCGCCGAAAGTTAGCAATGCTCGAGGACGGCTTCAACTCCCTCCTTCCTAAATTCTAAAACCTTACCATTATTCGTTCCTTATGAGCCTTAAATTAAAATTTATATTTGTATGAGACTGTCACGGTAAACATAAGAATTAGAACTTACATATCATCGTCGGAAATACAAGAAACAACTGTTTATGTTATCTCCTAGACATAGTCCTCCTCCAGAAATCAACCTCGTCAAACATCTCCGTTGCCATTATCTCCTTTAATTATGGGTCGAGGAAAATCTCCACATCGAAAACCCCTTTCGGTTCTATACTACCTTCACGGGAAGGACTGCGTCTGCATTAAACTTCGATGCGATTGTAGGTGATTTTTGTATTCCGCCAAACATTTTTGGTTTGTTACCTTTTACCATGGGTTAGACCATGAAAACCGTACAATCATCTTCGTCCGGATGCAACAAGTAGTCACCACTTTCCGCCCATCCGACCGTTACCAACGAACAAGTCTTGCTTAGGTTGTTTCCTTCACCTTAGGCGATAAAGCTTCGCTTTGGCTTCGCCCGACAAAGCGCCCAATCCATTGACACATGGGCTAAACTTGTTCAAGCATTTATGATAAAGTTTTATACTCGTAAGAAAACTAAAATGCTTCAAAAGATTCAATTCTTTCACCGGCACCCCTGAATCCTTTTCGAGGCGTGAGCAGATTTATCGATCTACTTCTCGAATGTCCCCATCATCAACTCGACACCGTTGTATTAGTCCATTCATTCTTTAATGGTCTCTCTGACCATCAAAAGGAAACATTAGATATCATGAACGGCGGTTGTTTCATGGACAAGGGCGCTTGAAGCATACACTTTCTTGAGAAACAGGCCTCACGAAGCACCTATTGGGGAAACACTGATTCTTCTAGATCTTCTAAAGATACTCCTACCAAAGTTACGTCTATGTTTGAGGTCAAACCCGATCCGGAATTAAAAACTCTAATCGAGTCCCTAAACAAAAGGTCGATGCTCTTTTCGGTACAAGTAAATGAACAAAACCCAAACAGTCATGGTGCCAACGACTTCCCCATGCTCTCTTTGTTTAAGTCCCGAAAGCACGCCGATTCTTATTGTCCTTTGGTATCACGAGTGTCCTCCCCCAACCTTCAAGAGGCTTGTGCTTTCAACATCCCTAATGCACCTTGGCGACAACATCCAATTTAGCTTGGGCACCCCGTCCAACAACAAGCTCCTTCAGTGGCAACAACGTTCCTCAGTCGACCACCCACGAACTACAATTCCTATCATCAAGGAAATCCTCCACAATTCCACAAGGGCAAAGTAATTTTCCCAACAACGCAAATATAGGGTACCAAAAACAACCGCGAACCTTGTTCCCCCGCTAATCAGGATATGGCTACCAAAATCAACCCGAATAATAACCGTGAACTAGTTCCCTGCTACTCTTTTGGTAATCAATCCCGGCAAAAAGGCCGAAACCTTCCCGACATACATGAATCAACGTAATCAAATCCTAGCTTCTATCCAATGTCTCTTGTTTGTTAGCTCAGATAAAAAGTCAAAAGTGCGTGTTCCCCGCCAAGCGGTTCAAACCCCTAAGCCACAAACACCGCCTTTTGAACTCAATAATGCACCGGGACCTAGTAATCAAGCCGGGGTGAGGTAAATGCCATTACCACTCTTTCGTTCGGCGAACCATCGACAATAATATCGTTATGCGGACGAAGAATCGACCGGAAGTCACGACCGACGCCCTTCCAACTCCTACCTCGCAACTATAACGGACGAAGTTGTACCTTCAAAATCTACACCTCGATCCTGGGGAAAGACGCCACCGATCCAGATATCGATTCCATCCAAAAGCTCCATTCCCCGCCGTTTGGTAAAGAACAAACATGATGAACATTTTGATGCGATCCGTGAAACCTTCAAAAATTTGACCATAAACTTACCTTTCTTAGATCGCGGTAAAGCATTTGCCCGAAGCATGCCAAGTTTTTGAAGGACATGTGCACCACCAAACGACGTCTGCGAATGTACCCCTCAACAAAGCGTTCCTCACCGAAGCGGTTTCCGACATTACCACCACCAATGGTGTGGTAAAGACAAGACCCGTGTCGACCAATCCGCATGCGTTGCCAAGCGACAAATATCGCCATCTGCACTTTTTGAACTGGGTGCCGGTGTTAACCTACTTTCCTACTACTTATTTAGCGGTTAGGTCTTCATGAATTAAAACCTACCAATATGACTCTCAGAATTCGCTGGATCGATCCATCAAGTACCCAAAGGCATAGTAGAGAGCGTTATAGTAAAGGTCCAAGATTTTACTACCCGGTGGATTTTGTCATTCTAGATAATGAAGTAGCTGTGACTCCATCCCTATCATCTTGGGGCGCCCTTTTCTTGCAAATCGCTAACGCCTCATAAATTGTCGGACGGGTTCAATGACATTGTCTTTTCGAGAACCTTTTCGTCGAACTCAACGCGTGTTCAAATTAATGAAACAGTTTCGATCCTATAATGGAGGGCGAGATTAGCTTGGTTGATAGTCCGGAACATGATTATTTCACAAACTCTTTTCCCCGCACGAGATACACTAATTTCTTTCTTTTGATAATCCGAGTTTGGCGATGACTCGTCACATCGGGGATGTCCATGCATTATTAGAGTCGGGGTGCCACTATTTGACCCTAATGCTTTGGTGCAAACCGATTGAAGAACCGGATTCACTCTTTTCCATTGAAGAGATGATCCCTCACGAATCCTTGATCCCCAATCCTCCAACTCCGGTTAAAACCTCTACCCTCCGGATTTGAAATGCGATGCATCTCGATCTCGATGGTAGTCACCCTATAATAATTTTTGCTCACTTGACTCTGACGAAGAGGCACATTTGATTCATGTCATTCGTGAACACCGCCCGCTTATCGGATGGTCCTTAGATGATATCAAGGAATAGACCCCTAGCATATGCGACGATCATTATACATCTTGATGATGGCACAAAGACATCGGCGAGAACCACAACGCCGCTTTAATCCCGCCATGAAGGAAGTAGTGAGAGAGAAAGTTTTACGTTTACTTGATGCGGTATCATATACCCTATCTCGGATAGTAACCGGGTTAGTCCTATCCACGTTGTTCCCAAAAAGTCCGGCATTCAAGTTATGCCGAATGAAAATGGTGAGTGCATCTCCACTCGCATTCCTTTGAAATGGAGAATTTGCATCGACTATCGCCAAACTCAATGCCGTAACAGGTATGACTATAGGAGATGTCATCACAATAACTCTTTGAGCAGTTCTACAAAAATCACGGAATGATCGTCGAAAATGGAAATTTCAGCGTTCCGCGCTACCGAAGGCGGCAGCGTCGGCAGCTCTTGTGTAAATCGCGATTCTGATGTTATGTAGCGGTCGCTTAGTATGAGGGCGTCGTGTATGAGAAGCCGGTCGGCGCTCGACAAAATGTCAAAAAAAGTAAAAACATGCGCCGCTCGACAAAGCCTTGGCCGTCGTAAAGCCAAAACCCGAGTTTAGATGAAAAGAAAGTAAAACTTGGAGTGGATGGTGCGGGATGATGGTGGAATGTATTTGTGGTTTGTTAGTGTAGAAAGAAGGGAGTTTAAATAGGTTATGAGCTTCCAAAGCGAATGGGAAGTTCCCTATTTGTTTGAAGGCAATTTCGAATAGGAAAATTCCCCGAAAACGCGGAAACAAGCCATTTTTCATGATTTCCTAAAATCACGGTATCTTTCATCTTTGGATTTAGAATAGTAACTTCTAAACTCCCTAGATTTCATGCTACCACCACACAAGTCATAGATTTTGCCGATGTCGCCAAATTATCAACCTTTCCTCCAAGACAACGTAACATATATATGATCATATAACGACTTATGCTTTGGTCTAAATATTTCTACCCTGACCAAATTAGGAAGGTGGGATAAATGATAAAACAAGCGGTACTCGAAAATAACCCATTATATTAAAAATAAAATAAAATATAAATCCAAACAACATTAAATAAACACATTACTATTTAAATTTAACTCTTGAATTAAAATCCTTCTAATAAAACGAAATTATGAAATAAATAAATGAACTCAGGGGTGAACACCTAGTTTTGTGATGATGATGGACCTTGAGATGGAGATTGGCTTGAACCCTGTCTCGCTTTGGCGACGGCGCTCATGCTGTCCGGACTCGGTGAAACAGAGTCCTCCACGGCATCGCGTCGTAGCATCTCTACTTTCGGAACAAAGCGTTGGGCTTCCATCGATCACCAAGTCTTGCATCTTGGGTTTGTTGTTCAAAGTGGATAGTCTCTATGTTATACAAGATATCGTCCGGAACCCGCCGAGCATTTCAAATCTCCTCACGAAGGTTCCCTTGCTTCTTTTTGAACTACTATCCGTCTATTTGGGATATCACCACAAATATCATAAGCGCACTGCGCGGTTTAAACACTTGCATCGTTCTACATTAAATTACACTTCTCTGTGCATCTTCATCCCTCCATGTCATATCTTCCCTTTCATCCTCCGATTCATCCATTTTTTCTTGGACAACGGCCAAGTCTCTTGGATGCAATCCATTATAGATACTTGCATTAGAATGCAATTTGATCTTAATAGGAGCAGATCTTGCGACAGCTCTAAAGGAGAGAGCATGATCTTAGTGATCACACGGGGGAAGAGGCTAAACTCTTCCCCATTCCTCGAATCACATTAAACATTAAATCAAGGATGCAAAAATTATACTTCTTTGTTTGCAAAATCCGGAGAACGTCTCACTTGCCGACATTGCGGTCGATATCATTGACTTTGTCTTTCCCGAGATCGTTCTGCCAATCGAGCTACAGCCGGTTGATTGGTTCTGATGGTGGTCGGCGGACGAATGGGATGTCGGATTGTATTCACCCTCCACGCGGTATCCTTCATCAAAGCGGGAACTCCGGTATCGGGGGTTCCCGAATTATCGTTACTAGGTTGCTTTCAAAGCGTAATTCCCTAACGATTCATTAACAACCGGCGTTACTTCTCTCCGCGTTCCTCCTAACTTTATGAAAATCCTATCCCTTTCCAATTCTGGCTTTTATAAAACGTTCTACCAAATCATAGTGATAGAACTCCTCGTTAGGGAAAATTATCACATCCGTTCAATATGTCGATCTCTTGAACATCTCCAGCGTCATAAAATGGCCTTGGCTATCGGAAGCAAACGGCGTTTTCGGCAAAATTCTAATGTCATAACGCCATTGAAATTTCTTAGACTACTAATGGTTTGTAGACTGTGGGGAGGCGAGTTTGAAGAAAACTACTAAAAAGCGGCGTTGGTGGTGGTGGTGGAAACCGTAATTGGTGGGTGTTTTTGAAGTTGGGTTGGTGTTGATGATTGTTTAGAAGATTTAAGGTGGATTTGATTTCCTTGTTGTAGGTGTAGTTAGGTTTTCTTCCCTCTCTATATTTATTTATTATTATTATTATTTTTTGGTTTCCAAAACTTGTAACCGGCGGTTTGGGATTGAAGTGGAAACACTTATATGTCGTGTGGGTTGGGAAGGAAGGAGGCGCTAACGCAGCGTCGCGGTTTGGAGCCCAACCCGGTTTGAATTGCGAAATTTTCCGATTTTTCGCAAATTTCAAACTCAATTTTCAAGCCGTTAACGGCCCGATTTTGGCGAATGAGTTATGGAAATGATCAGAGAATTTCCAATCCAATGATCCATAAAACACTCAATTCCAAACCATGGGTTACGATATAAGAGGGTGGAAAGAACGCCTCCGGCGCGTGTGTGGCGTAAGTTATCGCGACGAAGGAAATCTAAGTTTAGATTACGTCAACCCAATTGAACTAATGGGCCTAAACAAAACCAATGGAAAGTTCGAAAGCAATCGATGGAAAGATCGACTGCCACCCCAAAACAAATTTTTAAACACAAAATTTGTTTACAACGTCGGTCGTTTAAAGTCGATTCCCAAGACTTGTTGGATTGCTATTTCTATGATTTTAAGAATTTTAATTTTATTTTAATTTGTTTATTATTATAAAACACGAAAAACAATAAATACATAATTCACTCCATAGAGAACATGACTCCAAAACCCGGAAAAAACATGCAAAAAGTGGAAAACGTGAATTATGTGAGCTGTGGACTTAGGATCCGTTACTTACACCACACACTCCATAGGGAGGGCCGGTTACCTGAATGGTGCACTTATCGGTATATGGAAATGAAAGTAAGTACACCAAATGTCAAGGGTCAGTCCTCATAGACGAGGGTCCTATAAAAGGACTTCCTACATCGAGGGGAGACGAAGTTCATGAAAATGTTTTAACCGATTGACCATTAACTTGAAAGGTACTGTTGTCATTTGGATTTACCAAGGTAATTGCCCGTAAGGGTGACTTGATAACTAGAAAGGGCCAGACCAACGGGTTTTAGTTTGCCCGGAAAACATGTAGGCGGGAGTTGTAAAGCAAAACCTTTTGACCGACCACAAACTCTTTTTCCAAAGATATGCTTATCATGAACACATTTCATGTTAGCTTTATAATCCTTCAGCGATAATCGCGAATCGCCACGGATTCTTCAAAGCTCATTCAATTGCAACTTGCGTTTGACACCTGCCTCATCAATATTGAAGTTAAGGTTTTTATAGCCCACGAGCCGCGATTGCTCCCAATTCAACGAACCAAATGACATGGTTTCCCAAATACAAGTCTAAAGGGAGACATACCTATAGGAGTTTGAAAGCGGTTCTATCGCCCATAAGGCATCCGATGAGCGGCTTTGACCGATCTTTTCCTATCGGGGTTCTGAGTTGTTTCTAAAATCTTTTTTGATTTCCTATTAGAAACTTCTACTTGTCCGCTAGTTTGTGGATGATAAGGAGTTGCTACTTTGTGTGTAACTCCATACTTTTTCACTAGGGATGCAACAACTCTGTTGTAAAATGTGTTCCACCATCACTAATGATGGCTTTAGGAATGTCAAGTGACGAGAAAATATATTCTTTAATAAAAAATACAACGGTCTTATGGTCATTTGCTTTCGCAAGCTAGGGCCTTTATCCATTTTGACCACGTAGTCCACGACAACTAGAATATAAATGAAACCGTGGGAAACCGGGGAAAGGACCCATGAAATCAATGCCCCAAGCGTCGAAAATTTCTAACGATCAAGATTGGATTTAATGACATCATATTACGTTTAAGTAATTAAGCCCAAGTTGTTGGCAACGTATACACGCCTTCTGATGCACTCTGGGCATCCTTAAAAAGGGTAGGCCAATAAAATCCACATTGTAGAACTTTTGGCTGTTTTTCATCCCACTAAAATGTCCACCACACTCTTTGTCATGGCGGAACAATAGAACTTCATTATATTCCCACCGGGAATACAACGACGAATAATCTGATCCGCACAATATACTTAAAAGGTAGGGCTCATCTCAAAGGTATAACTTAACTCGGCCAAAACTTTTTATGTTCATTCCTTGACCAATTATAAGGCATAACATCAGCCACTAGATAATTTACAATGTCAGCATACCATGGTGCTTGAAAAATGGCATCTGGATGCTCATCAAGAAAAGAGTCCCAGTATGGACTCGAGAATCGATCCCGATCGCCGCTTTGTGAGTCTAGATAAGTGGGTCGGCAACTACGTTTTCGACCCTCTTTTATCCTTTATTTCTAATGTGAACTCTTGCAGGGAGAAGGATCCATCGGATTAATCTACGCTTAGCATCCTTCTTTGCAAGAAGGTACTTAAGAGTCTGCATGGTCCGTGTAAACTAAAGTTTTAGAACCAACCAAATAAGGACAAAACTTATCTAAAGCATAAAATGGCGGCTAAGAATTCTTTTTCTGTAGTTGAATAATTTCGCTGAATTGAGCATCGTTTAATGTTTTACTAGCATAATAAATGGCCAGTGGACTTATTATATAGTTTTTGTCCCAAAGATCGCACCAAGCTGCATAATCACTAGCATCACACATGAGTTGAAAGGTTTAGACCAATGGGGAGGCTGT
Organism: Coptis chinensis; assembly: GCF_015680905.1. NCBI lineage: Eukaryota > Viridiplantae > Streptophyta > Magnoliopsida > Ranunculales > Ranunculaceae > Coptis > Coptis chinensis. Next base: position 104,983,390 of record NC_141459.1, read on the forward strand.
ATAATTGGTGCGAGAGGTTAGGGTGGCTTTTAAAGTTTCAAAAGCCTGCTTACAGTTAAAATTAAAATCAAAGATTGCATCTTTCAAAAGCAGATTAGTTAAAGGCCTAGCTATTTTTTTTGAAGTCTTTAATAAATCGCCTATAAAAACCTGCATGGCCTAGAAAGGCTCTAATATCATGGACAGTCCGTGGTTTAGGTAAATTAAGCTATCTTATCTAGTTTGGCCTTATCTACTTGATGCCATCACTAGATACAATGTGACCTAGTACTATGCCCTTTTTCACCATGAAATGACACTTTTCCCGGTTTAAAAACGAGGCTCTTTCTTCACACCTTGTCAAAACCTTAGGCGGGTTAGACAAACGATGCGTGAAGGAGTCTCCATAGATAGAAAAATCATCCATGAAAACTTCCATAAAAGCTCTACCATGTCACTAAATATATGAAGCATACACATTTGGAAGGTTCGGGAGCATTACAAAGGCAAAAGGCATTACGTTTATAGGCATAACGTTCGAAAGGGACATGTGAAGGTAGTCTTTTCTTGGTCATCAATATCAATAATAATCTGAAAATAGCACGAGTAGCCATCCGTAAAACAATAAAAGCATGACCAGCTAGGCGTTCGAGCATTTGATCTATAAAGGGTAAAGAAAAGTGATCCTTTAGTGTCATAGCATTTAAACGTCATGTCAATCTGAGATCCTCCATTTCATAAGACCTTGTGTGACAACATAGTCACCTTTTCCGTTCTTAACCATGGTAACTCCTGATTTTTTAGGAACTACATGAATGGGGCTTACCCATTCGCTATCAAAGATGGGGTATATGATACCCGCGATCGAATGTCGTCGTAAGACTTCTTCCCTAACCACCTCTTTCATGGCGGGGTTCAAACGACCGAGGTTCAAGAAGTCTTGGCGTTATCCTCAAATGGATCACGATGAGTGCAAACATTAGGGTCAATTTCCTTAATGTCAGCTAGGGACCAACCAATCGCAGACCGATGTTCCCTAATCACCCGGATTAAACTTGTCTCTTCATTCTTAGATAACTTGAAGATATAATTATCGGATGACTACCATCCGGATCGAGTTGAATATATTTTAACTCACGGGGAAGGGGTTTAAGACAGGGGGTGGGGAGGAAAATCAATAGATGTTTAAAATCCGGGTCCTCATTTTGCATAATGAATACTTGCTTAGGTAGCAAGTCTTCATACTCAATATGGAGCAACCCGAAGTCTACAATTGGTGTGGACTCAAGGATGGTGTTGACTTCCTCTAAGTAGGAGTCATTTACAAAATCGACTTTCAAAAGAAAGGAATTTGTACATATTGTTTCGGAAACGTGTTGTTAAAATAATCTTGAGCTAAGCTCGATCATGCTAACCTCCCCATCTATAGGCGAATCATTAATCGTTTCATTATTTTAAAACATTTACCTCAACTGTGAGATGGCCAAAAGATAAGGACATCTTACCATCGCGGCAATTAATAAGTCGTTGGTAGTTGCTAAAAAGGGGCTCTAAGATGATCGGTACATAGTCATTAGCGGCTTCGTATCGAGGATAACAAAATCCAGCGGGATAGTAGAAATCCCGAACCTTAACAAACCGCGTTTTCCACTACACCCTTAGGATACTTAATAGACATGTCCGCTAATTGCAACGCGTTATTTTTTGTAGGTTGCATTTCACTGTAGACCTATTTGTTTATACAAGTAATCACGGGAGTAAGTTAACACTTCGCCCCAGGTCTAATAAAGCGGTCGTCGTGTGGGAATCTCCTAAGGTGCATTTTACGATAGGGACGACCGGGGTCCTTGTACTTAACAATTCCTTTATTTTGGATAAAGTTGGGAATTGTTCAGTTAAAAGCGTCTTTAGGTATGTTGGTCTTACCCTAGTAGTGCACAACTCTTTAGAAACTTAAGCGTGATTAGGTAGCTTTTAATAGCTTGAGAAAAGGAAGGTTTATCGTTAGATTTTTTGAAAACGCGTTCCTAATCTCCTCAAAGTTGGTATCCCCGGTTTAGCATGGCTAATTTTTGAAGGAATGGTGGTTTAATTTCTATATTTAGCGTATGGCTCAACTTGATGTGTAACCTTGGCTTTACGTTTCTTAGGTTGTGGTTTAACTAGTACCTCTACATTGGTAGGTTCTTGAGTTTCTATTTCGATTATCTAGTTCGATATCCGGTGTAGGAGATCTTGATGGGGTAACTATAGGCATAGTTACTTTGTTATCAACCACCTTTCTAGGCGGGGAGTGGTGATGGCATTCGGTCACCTACTATTGTCGTTTTCGGTACTAGTATTACCGTTTACCTCAAAAGCTGTGTTTGTTGTTTTAGGGTTTGGTATAAACATCCCGGAAACCGTCTTTTGGTTGGGCTTTCTCTTGGGCTATCATTGTATGCCCCGATTTATGGATTATAATATCTGTTGGTTTGATTGAGTCATTGATTGGAAAAGTTGTTGGGTAACCTTGTATAAAGGCGTCGATCTGGTCCGGTTGTGTAGGTGTAGTAGTCACGTGGTGCGACCGAACTATCTCACGTTGATTATTTATGGGTGGGTTTTGATAGTTACTATTGTTAATCGAACGATACCTCTATTAGTATTATAACTATTATAATTATTCTCGACCTTGTGCTACACCTTGTCGGGTTAGTTTAGCTTGGTTGTTATAATTATTATAATTTCCACGACCTTGTCCCTGGCCTTGCCTAGGTGGAGCTTGATTATAGTTGTTTGTTTGCCTAACATTTTGGTTATTAAACCACGGAGTTGTAACTTGTTGATTGTTTAAGCCAACTAAAGTTGGGATGTTGTCTCCATGGGGCATTAGGAATAGGATAGTTATTAATGGAGCAAACATTATCTTGCTCTAATTGTTGTTGTTCATAGGCTGAGAGGACAATAGGAGTCGGGGTGCTTTCGGGGACTCAAACAGAAATTACATGGGTTGGAGTTGATATTCATGACGGGGACATGCTTTTGTTGAATAGAAATAGCCTCTACTTTTTTAGTTAGAGATTCGATTAAATTTTTAAGTTTTGGGTCGGGTTTCATCTCAAACATACCGTGCCTTTAATCATGAAGAAGAACTAGCGAGGGGGGATATCATCACTCCCAATTGTTATTGCGTTTAGTTTGTTCTTCTAAAAATTTATAAGCCTCCGAGGCTCCTTTACTTAGGAAACTACCCCCATTCATTATGTCAAGGACTTCTTTATGGTGATGTTGAAGTCCTTTGAAAAAGGCACGAACTAACGTGTCTTTTGCTAGGTTATGGTGTGGACACTCTATTAGCAGATCGGTGAAATGATTCCAAGCCTCAGAAAATGATTCATGAGGGTTCTGTCGGAAGAAATGAATCTTGGAAAGCATTTCATCCGTCTTTAGGGGTGGGTAAAAATGTTCCATAAATAGCTGAACAAGTTTAGCCCACGAGTCCACAGAGTTAGGGCTACGCCAGGCGCTTAACCAAGGCAGCGCCTTTATCGGCTAAGGTGAAGGGGAAATACCCTCGGTTTAATTTGTTCCGCTTTCAACCGTAGGATGATGGAATGTTGTAAGGACTTGTTCAATCCGGAGCGTGTGTTGGTAAGGTTTTCATGGCCTAAACCATGGAAAACGGGTAACAAATTAAATATGTTTGGGGATTCAAAATCCCCAATCGGTCTAACTAGAAACGATGCAAGATTTAGGGCTATCGCCAAAGCTTTGTAGAAGTCGGAGAGGAGTCTCTCTTTCACCCATTATGTTAGGTATGGTTGGTGGAATAGTAGTTAGAGGTGTTATGATTGATATACTTGATATGTTTGTTTGTTGGCCGGTTAATTACGTTCGGTGTTTTCTCCCACCGGACCTTAATCTCATGCAAGTCTAAGTCTAAACACGAAAACAACCCAAACAATCTTGATATATTAGTATGAACCTCTAACGGAGATCAGGGTATGGAAGAAAGGAATACCTGAAAAGCGTCCTTGCTTAAGCTTATGAATAGCGTTTTGTTTACTGGCGTGTTGATGTAAATAACAAGTTAGAACACCGAAAAACTTAAAAAATCGAAGTTGAAACAAACACGTAGAAATCCGCAAAATTTTGCTTAGGCGCGAAGCTCGGGAGAGAAGCGTCGCGCTCCTAGTCCAAAGACGTGGAGCGGGTTGCTTAGTTAGTAAGAGGGCTGGTCGCTCGAAGTCCAGTAAGTGAGGGGCGGGTCACGGAGAAGAGGGCGGGTCAGCTCAAAGTCCAGACTATAGAGCGGTAGCGCTCAGGTAATTTTTCCCGAATTTTTTTTTTTTCAAATTTGAAAACGAATAACCCGCGGTATGAATCAAACAAGGGTGGGTGGGTTTAATGGGACTTAACAATGACTAATTCTACTATGAAAACAATGCTAAAGTGCAACTAAGATGGCAGCGGCGCCATTTGATAAAAGTAAAATAAATAGTCTACCTACGAAATGAACGATGAAATCAAAACGTAAGTAAACTAAAACTATCTTATTATGCTTATATTTATCAAAGTTTCTCTACTCTCAAGTCTATGAGATATAGTGGAGTAGAAAGTTTGCTCCACTCCTAGTGCTCTAGCATGGAATGTTTTCTAATCTAATTAGTCGGTCTTAAGTCAATGAGAGCTTTACGAAGGTGATATACTACGATACTTACTGAATTTGATTACTTGAATTTAACTACAAATGCTATGGAAATATGATTGTGCTTGAATCTAGATAAAGGATTAGAGGGGAATTGAATCCACCTCGAATCCAACTTAATAGCCTAACATAGATTCTTGTATCTCGATTCTTACGTTCTTACGGCAAGAAATTTGAGTTCTAATCCCTAGTGTTCATGACACTTCTACCGAGTACTAACTAGCATGTGAGGTCAGTCCGCCCATTCTCATGGCCGAATCCGACCTTCTAGATTTGAATAGATTCTACAATGTTTCTACACTATACCACTAAGTTTTCATCAAGGCTTCATCAACCCCTCTAATGGAGGTTTTAGCCTTGAGTCATCAAACCATCATTTCCCATTTCATTATAACTACACATCATATTAAAATTATAACTTAACTAAATTAACTAACAATGGTTCAATCTATTTAAACTACGGAATGATAATCAACAAGAATTAAAAATCAGATCTATAAATTGAAATAACACAATTCGAAATTGAGAAAACAACTATTTTATTTATCTAATCAATCAAGAACAATGATTCAAAGACTTAATCTAAAACAAGAATTGAAAATGGAACTAAAGCTTAATTTAATTAATGAAAACAGATCTAGAATTATCTATAATATTTTAGGTCTAACTAGCTACCATTAAAAAAGAGCTAAACTTTGGTTTTTATACTTTCAGATCCAAAAATCGTGCATGGGCTTGGAGCCATGTTTTGGGCCAGAGAATCAGGCCCAAAACCCAATTCTTCGATCCAAAAAAGGCCTCTTCAGCTGCAGTTGGCTTCCACAGACTTTTCGTCTACTTATGCTCCTTTGATTGGGTCAAGGCTTAAACCATTGGAAAGCTCTTTCCGAGCCGGTCGTTTTGACATAAGGTAGGCCCAATTTCGAGGTATGAGTCCAAAGATCGGCTTTGGAAGTTCTCACGACTTATGTCTTTGTTTCAGCCCGTGTCGACTTTTCAAAGATTTGACCGGGCTTTAGGAAGGCTTTCTCTTCTTGAATCTTGGCCTTTAATCACGGAACTCCTTAGTAACCGACATTTTCTCCTTTATCTCACTAAAGTAGCACATTTCTGCACATAATGGACTTTGAAGCCTGAAATGCATAAAAACACGTAATCAATGTTAACTCTTAATTATTACTCACATAATTGGTCCAAAAGTATGACTGTTAAAGGGTTAAAACTACAGTTTTGGGCTCTTATCAATTTCCTGTTAATTATATTTTGAGGTTAGTTCAATACATTTGCATCCAGTTTCTGATTCATCGTTAATTATTATTTGAGATTTGTTTGATGCATTTTTGCATACTGTTTCTGATTTACTGTTAAATATTTTTCAAGTATTTGCATCCAATTTCTAATTTCCCATTAGTTATTTTCTGACGTTAGTTTAATACAGTTGCATCCAGTTTCCGATTTCTAATTAATTACTTTTTGAGTTTAGTTTATTGCATTTGCATAAAGTTTTCGATTTCCCGTTAATTACTCTTTGAGCTTAGTTCAATGTATTTAAATCCAGCTTTCGATTTCCTTTTAATTATCCAATGTTGTGTGTAATACCAACTTTCTACTTATCCATCTGTAGTGTCCTTGCAAACATGACATAAAAATAAATTATGCTTGATTTACTATATTGGATCATCAAAGATTATCCAGTTCCCGATTTTCTATTAATTATTCTTTAAATTATATACCTGACTCACTATGTGGGATCTTCAAAGATTATCTACGAACGGGTCCTGTCATATTAATTATTCTAAAAAATATATTCAAATATATATGCATAACTATTATATACAGATATTATATTGCTCACTCATCCAAATTTCTTATAACATGAAAACCTCACGTACTCTCTATTAAAAAAAAATAATTCACCATTTTTTCCCTTCAACTTCATTTGTTGTTTAATAATAAAAAATAATAAACACTATTTTAAATGCAAAACTATACTTATCGAGACATTCCCACAACATATAACACAACTATATTTTGAGGTTAGTTCAATGCATTTGCATCCAATTTCTGATTTTCTGTTATTTATTTTTTGAGGTTAGTTCAATGCAGTTGCATCCAGTTTCCGATTTATTGTTAATTTTTATTTGCAGTTAGTTTAATGTATTTGCATCCAATTTTCAATTTTCTGTTAATTATTCTTCAAGCTCAGTTCAATGCATTTGCATCCAATTTCCGATTTTCAATTAATCATTTTTTTAGATTAGTTTAATACATTTGCATCCAGTTTCTGATTTCTTGTTTATTATTCGATGAGGTTGCATTTGCATCTAGTTTCTAATTTCCTGTTAATTATTGTTTGAGATTAGTTCAATAAATTTGCATCCAGTTTCCGATTTTCCATTAATTATTTCTTGAGGTTAGTTCAATGCATTTGTATCCAATTTAGTTTTTGAAATTAGTTTAGTGTAGTTGAATCCAGTTTCCGATTTTCCGTTAATTATTTTTAAATATTAGTTTCACGCATTTGCATCCTGTTTCTAATTTATAGTTATTTCTTTTAGGTTAGTTCAATACAGTTGCATCCAGTTTCTAATTTTTCGTTAATTTAATCTCTGAGGGTTAGTTCAATGTATTTGCATCCAGTTCCCGATTTTCTAATAATTATTTTTTGGTGTTAGTTCAATGTATTTGCATCCAAGTTTTGATTTCCCGTTAAATATTCTTTGAGGTTAGTTTAATGCAGTTGTATCAATAATCTGATTGTCCATTAATTAATTTTTAAGATTAGTTTAATGCTTGCATGTGCATCCAATTTCTGATTTCCTGTTAAATATTATTTGAAATTAGTTCGATGCATTTGTATATAGTTTTATGTTTCTCATTAATTGTTATTTGACGTTAGTTTCATGCAGTACTATATATATTTGAAAATATTTGTTATTATTGTTTTTTTTTTAAATTTGCTATTATATATTTTGTGATGTTATTTTTTGTATAATTTAATTTTTCACATGTAATTTGTTTTGGTTTGGTTTGGTATATAATTTATTTAAGCCCAACGTCCATTTTAACTAAATCAATTGTTATATAATCTATTTAAGCCAACGTCCGTTTTAACTGAATCTCGTTACTCTACTAAAATTAGGAATTATAAAATTCATAAATTTAATTAGAATATGTTGTAATTATTGTGACATGTGGTTTTTGAAATCCTTAACTATGACTGAATGTCTAAATCCCACAGTGGATGACACCTCAAATTGATCCAACTTTATTTGTTAGGCCCATATATATAGTGCATACAATACAATTTTGTTTGTTTTGGGTGTACACTATTTTATTTTATGATTAGTTTACTTTTTTTCCTTTTTTCTCAGTTACATGTGTGGTTAACAAATGCATAAAGTAAATGTTCAAGCAACTCAATTCATTTTTTCTTTTGTTATTTCATAGTTTCATTATTATTTTCTAGAAAGAAACTTTGTTATGTTAAACTTCATATGAGATTAGTGTGGAAGCTATTCTTTGTGGCATAAGGGTTTTAAGAAAATCGTTTTTGGTTGAAAATATTGTTTTTTGCAATTTAGTTATTTTTATTTTTATCATTTTTTTCCGTAATTAACTATATTGTTTAGGAAAAGTTGGAGACTCTGTGAAACTCTAGATGGGATTTAGAAAAAACTAAAGTCTGTGTGAGTGCTCCAAAAAATAAATTGGTGAGGGTATAACTATAATATATATCTAAGGATTTGGAATTTCTATTTTTTCGTAATTAGTATTAGTGTTTACAAAAAGTTGGAGACTCTATGAAACCTTGAAAAATATAGCCAAGAGGGTATAGCTATAATATATATCTGAGTGCTCCAAAAAATAGATTGGTGAGGGTATAACTATAATATATATCTAAAGATTTGAAATTTCTATTTTTTCGTAATTAGTATTAGTGTTTACAAAAAATTTATTATGATTGGGAATGTCTTGCTATTTAAGTAGCTTCAATATCATCTTCGCCACATTGGACATTCTCACAAAATTTCAATCAAACTTCTATTATTAAACATAACAACAAAAATAAATCGATGAGTTTTACCAAGGTTTGGTGCTTTCTTTTGATAGAGAGTGGCGCAAGAAATTTTGAACAAGTGATTAATATAATTTCTATATCTCATAGCTATGAATAGTTACTAATATTTGTTAGAATAATTTAATATAACGGCACCCATTCGTCGGACGGGTTCAAAAGCTAGTATACTATTATAATAGAATTATCTTTATTCCATAGTTCTCCCTTTCTGCAATGCCTATGATATGAATAGACACCAATTTTTATATTAGTGCTCCATTCCATTTTATCTAAGCGGGCAATAGGAGGTTCTACCGTTCTAGGTTTCTTGCCATAGATTGACAAAATTTAAAACAAATAACATATTTCGGACCAATCTATAATCAAAAGTGGTCTTAAGTCTTAAAGTCTCCACCGACTTTGTCTTGACTCTTGACTTGGGAGTCGAGGATCGGTTTTGATTTCTTGAACTGCTTTTGTGTTTGAATTCTTGATTTTGAAGAAATGCCAATAAGAAAAAAAATGAGTGAAGAAGAGAGTAAGAAGAAAAATGCTACCAGCAGGAGCACCTATCCCGTAGAGGCGAGGATCTCGATTACTCTTTTTCCGTAGAGTATTCAGTCCACAGGTCCCTTATCAACTTCCCACTATTGATGTTCGAGTATGTTGCGGTTTCTAAGAAAGATAAGAAGAAAATGGTATGTTTGGTGTGGGAAAGGGAAATGGGAAAGTAAGGAAGGTTGTTTGGTGTGTGATGCTAGATATTGTCTTAATTGTGTTCTTAGAGCTATGTTTTAATATATTGGTAAGAGTTCAAGAGTGTTGTCCGCGATTACTTTCGATCCCTTGGAAGCCAAGCAAATAATGAAAGGCGAGAAAAGAATGCTTTCGACAAATTAGCTTCGACGAGCAGGTGTTTGTCAACGACATGTACTTACGCCCGTGAAATTTCTAAATTGCTTCATGTTCACCACTTCCTCGGAAATTGAAGCCCGGTAGATATTGGTATGAAAAGGATTCCGGTCTTTGGGGAAAGGAGGGGAGAAACCGAAAAAGATTTATTAATTCAAATTTCACTTTCACCGGAAAGCTTAGCCGGAATACAAAAGTCTACATTAATGGCCGAGAAATCACAAAAATTGAATTGATATAATTTGATACAAGTATGTTTCAAATAGCGGTCAAGCCTAAAAACGCACTCATCGAGATTCAGTGCAGCGGTCAAGTTATAACTATACCAGTATTCATGAGTACCCATAATAGTATTTTGTTAACATTAACAGTGATATTGATAGTAGTAGCCAAGAAGTGCACATCAAGTCAGTGTTATTGTTTTCAATTTATATTATGACAGCCATAACAGCGAATAGAGTGAGTAGTAGCTAAGCAGCGCGCCACTAAACCGGTGTTATGATTTCAGTTTGTGACTGTGGTACACCTTCAGTATTCAGATTAGGTCATTGCCTACACCAACAGTTTCACCTCCAGAAAGTCTCAACAGTTGTTCGAGTTCTTTAACTAAAGACAGTTATATGCGAAATGGGGAGCACTATTCTTATTAACTTGGGTTGAAACCATGGCAAGGCTAGTCACTCGGGTTGAAACCATGGGTAGACAATTAGACAAATCCAGAGGATGCAGGCAGGTTTAGTAGAGAGATCCAAGATCGATGTAGACTAGAAAGCCAAAAGAAGATTTGGTTTTTCCGATAGTCCTTGTTCGTGGTGGCGGACTAACAAAGAGCTAAAATAGGTTGGCAAATAACCCGTTAGGCGGGTTATCTTGTCGGGGTGGGGAAAAAAATCGACCAACGATGACTTGTCTTGGACATCATAGAACTCACCCCATTGGTCCGGGAGAAGCGCCCGGTGGGGACCAAAAATTCCCAAGGCATAAATCCTGTTTTTCGCAGCTACTAGCCTAAGTCTACGGGGATAAGCCCTGCCTATGTTCATGAACGGGAGATCCATCTCCCACTTCTAAGTGCTGGTGTCATAAGCAAACACATTTTTCTGATAAAGAGAAGGTTCGTGTATCAATTGTACAAATTGAATATTCTGAGTATGCATACTATTCTATTAATTGAACTAGTAAACGGGCACGTGCCTTGCACGTGCTAGGAAAGAAAATTTAGGACGGAAAAAATCAAAAGAATGAACGCATGTAAATTAGTAACATATTACATTTGTTTGAATGGATATATTATGTATTATGGTTTAGATTAATACAGGTCAAAGTGTGACAGAAAACTTCAATAAGAAAAAACACTTCAATATGCTAGTTGTGTACCTGTGTTCTTTGTCTACTTTGATTTTTGCTGAGCTGCCATGTTGCGAATAAATATATTCGAAAAAGTATTTAATCTCCTGTAACTTAGTCAATATATAATTATTAGTGCATATACCACAAACTAATTTACCAAAACAATAGGTATTATGTTGATGAAGTTAACCTTTGTGCTGCTGGTTGTGTAATTATCTTGTCGAGCATCTATATGTGATTGAAGAACATTGTTGGATTCATATCAGTGTATTACCTGTAAGATATAAGAATATTATATCACAGTGTGCAAAATAATTGTTATTCTACATTAGAGAATAAAATAGCTAAAAAAAATGCAAGAAAAATAATATTTTTTTCATCATTGTCTTCAAAATGATCTAGCGAATCCATCGACTCTTTTTTTGCCGTTCTAAATATTTTGGTTGGTTTAAATAAGTAGGTAGCTTGACAGAAAGAAATTGTAGCTAGCTAACAAAAGTCATTTTCTATTTATTTATTTAGAAAACGATTACAATGAGAAACAATTAGAAAAAAGACATTGGACATTGTTAATATTTGTTCTATATATAGATCTATTAAGTCGGATATAATATGTGGAGTGAATTGAATGTGTAAGTAAAAATTTTCTGTAAGATGTCTATGTAGCAAGATTACCATTTAAAAACTTTCAATATAATGTAGATCTTATTTCATATGTATGGAGATCGAATGATTCAAATGATGGAGTGATGATTTTTTCAAATCATCTGTATGGAGGTGACAAAAGGAAGAAATTATGGATGCTAGTCGCATTGCTGAATTACATCTGTTTAACCATGTCGTTAGACGCACAATCCTTTGATCAATTTTTGCATTGGTTATTGGTCCCCATTCTGAAAATGCTATTATCACCCAACTCCACATGCAGTTCGTTGGCAAGTGTCGGGCTTCCACTTGATTAACATAATGCAATGAAATGTTGGTTCTTTGAGAGTCAAATTAAATGTCGTAAGTAGTTAGCAGCAAGTGCAGAGTGCATAGTGAAGAAGTTCAGAGGCATTAAAAGCGTTATCAATTGTGCACACTCACTATGCTATGTGTAGATGATTATAGAAACAATTTTTCAAGCGGCAACAACTTTGATTATAGAAACATCCATAATACAGATTGGTGTATTGGGAAAAAAATTTAGTGTTATACAAATGCACTTCAATATAGCTTATTAGCAAAATACAAATGTACTGCTCTTTTGTTTTCAGCCCTGGATTCTGGATCCTTGCAGTGATTAATAGATGTTGACATCATATCCTTTCTAAACTGAAAGCGAATCAAAACTGACGTCAGATCCTTATGGTGACCTTTTATTTTGCGTATTATAGTAGCTTTAATTAGCTTATTCCCACGGTGGTATTGCATAATACACGATGCAATTACCCCTTGTTTACGTCGAGATTTGATTGGTGTTGTATGTATTTCTTTGCATATGAATACGTTAACACTTTTTTGTTAGTAGTTAGCTCACTTAGAAAAAAAAAAAGTACCAACAGAATAATCCATTAATCTGCTAAAAGAATCTGGATTAAATAGAAAAACATCTAAGTTGTTGCGCACTATCACCCGGACCACCCATGATGGAACTTTGGCGATGCCGATCATGAGGAACTTCGAACTGGAATTTGGAAACTCTATCCTCGGTAAGATCTGTAGCAACTTCGTGTCCGATCATCACTATTGAATTCAGTCGCGGCGAAACAAAGGAAGTTGGCGAGGTAAAGCGGTGCCTATCCTTTCAATTTCAATAAATACGGATTGCCAAGACATACAAAAGCACACCAAACTGGATAAGGTCCTTAACATTGTAGAAAAGCTTCTCTGCTATGACAAATGTAAGATGACTTGGGAGTTCCAGCCACATGTAAACCCATTTAACTAATTTTGTAATCTTCACAACGAGAAAGGTAGGGGGAGAATTTTTGATTTCAGGTTAATTCCAATCAAAATATTTTAAGCTCTTATTTTCTTTATATTTATAATGATTTATCTTTATTGAGATAAGGAAACCTAATATGGAAGTACAGCTTACATAAAGTAAATATTCACTAACATATTTTTCAGCAGCTTCCCAATTGCTTTTGCTCCAGTTCGCAATGCACTTATTGTTTCTGTTGTAGCATTCGTGCTTTCCAGCATTATCATCTATAATTTAGAGCACAGAACAATATTCAAAAACCTTTCATCTTATTAAATACCTCCAAGCATTCCTAGAATCAACATGCTGTCGCATTGACTCTGCCTGACTCTAACGACGCAGCAGCAACATGCTCATTTTTGGAATCTTCAGTGACAGGGTTGGATATAAAATAATTTCATGACTTTGTTCATCTTCTGGAGAATGGATCATATCCTTCTTCACCAGCCTCCAAACTTGTGTTAACTGATTTTTTCTCAGAGGCATTCTTGAAGTTTTCGGCCCTATTTTTCTTTTTCATCTTTGCCTATCGCACAACCTTAAGGTCTTTTCCCTTTGCCTATCTAGAAGCTCTAGTTCCTGGAGTCTTGCCTCGATCCTCTCCATTTCTTCCCTATTCAGCTCGCTCTCTGCCACATTTGTGCTAACCAAAACAGTAGATAATAAATCCTGATAAAGTTTATCTATAATAATAGAATATGAAAATAATGTAGGACTATAAATTAAAAGATAACTAATTAAACACGACCTAAGAAGTAAAAAGGGCCGCTAATGTCATAAATAAGTAAGAAAATCAATTAAAAAGAAATACAAAAGGAGAAAATGGAAACATCCAACAATGAGTAAACTAAGATGTCTCCAAAACTAAAACTTTCTGTGTTGATCTCAACAAAAAAAAAGATTGGGAGATATTCATATGTCCAAAAGCGAGTGCAATAGGCAAAAACAAATGAGAAGATACTTAAAGAATGAGTTCCAAGTCTTAGAAGAATTTTGCAGCCATGGATAAATGACTCAAAGGATGGCAGCTTGCGACTCTCTGTTGAAAATCGGGTTCTACCTGCTATTATACCTTTGCTACAGTGACTGCAGTATATTATGCAGCCATGGATGAATGACTCAAGGATGGCAGCTTGCGACCCTCTGCAGAAAACGGGTTTTACCTGCTATTATACCTTTGCTACATTGAAGGCAACATTTATACTAAATTCAAATGAGTCAACGTGCGAGAAGGCTTTGTTATATGTATGTCAGAATGAAGTTCTAGTAGTTATACAACAAAAATGACCAACAATATAGTCTTGTATAGAGTTTGAGTATGTACTGATCTTTTAGACTGACACCAAAGACACGGAGCAGCATACTATGAGGTACTTCAGTTTCGAATAAGAATGGGTGTCCATCTTATATAGTAGATATTTACGGTAACTGGATTGTGTCCAAATTCTAAGAAAAGTGGAAGTGTCTGACATGCAGTTGACCCTCCTCCTATATCTGGGATTGGGACCAATAACGCAAGAATGTAACTTGCATTGGCAGAGTTAAAAATGTTTTAAGTTAGTTGTGGATACCCTCCCTTCAATAGTTGCAATCAGGAATGGGTTGGCCTTGTGATTGGTGTACAGTAATGGCAAAGCTTAGGTCGTTGGGAAATCGCTTTATAGTAAAAATAAAAGGTAAGCGTGCATCGGACTTTAAAAAAAAAACTAATCAGCACTTGTTAATACAAATAAAAAAAAAAAAACAGCCATTGGAACTTGCAACTGTGCGAGTATCCAAATTCTACTTAAAAAGTTTGAGTTGTTTTTTTTTGGAAACTAACCCTAATGTTTTCTATGAATGGGGATAGTCAGGGGATCATGCCTTAGACTCTCATCAATGTATTTCAACATTATATTGAACGGAGGATCATGGCTAAATAAGTTCAGCAAAAATATGTCTATATATATGTCATTAATTCAACTCTAAATCAGTTAAGAAACAACAGATTAGCAAAAGGTCCACATAAAGCAAACACCCCAGGTGGAGGCACATAAATCTTCCAGCGTAATATAGCTGCATAGTCTATTACTTGATACAATTTAACCCATGCTATAATGAATAATCATATCTTAATCAAGGCATCACGACAGGGGCACTCCTGTTTCTTAGACAATCTCAATTTTTTTTTCCCAGCTTGATTACCTTGATCCGGAGGATGTGCATTATATTAATCTTGGCAGTCCTTTAAATATTAGTTGCCATCCCTAGTTCAAGGATGATGAAATGAGGTTTCCCTCTATACTCCACATCCTGTTTCCATTTAATGGAGGATCGCTAGAACATAAGTAAACAAATAACTAAGCAATAACAAATGGAAGATCCAAAAGAAGTACAACAATGAGAGGAATTGAACATATTCAATATTGACCTTGGTGCTCTTGGTCAGTAAGTTGTAACACTTTCGGCTTCTTCCCAATCCTCTATTATATGTAATTGAGCAACATGCATTGTCAGATTGAGATGAATGCAAAGCCTGAAAAAATGTAGCCCATTATGTGCGAGAACAAAACTACATAATAAACAAACAAATTTATGATGAAACTGTAGAATACACCATATTAAAGTTACAAGATGAAATTAAACTCAACATTATACTGACGCTTAAATGCATATGAAGAAGTTGACAATCAATTAACACATTCTATAAAGGCTAAAATATATTGTATTAATCTGATTCGCTTTACGCATAACACAATCCTTGGTAAACTCAAATTTAGAATCCTTTCAAGCATTGATTCTACTCAGATACTTTTGTTCCGATCTCTATAATCACACGTTAATACTTCACTTATATTCACTATACATAACTCATTGTGAGAAAAAATATATCAAATACCCCTATTCATTCATTAGGAAGCAAATGGAAACAAAACCATAAACATCATAGATGTTACACAATCATTGTAAACCCTCATCATCGAATGCGTAGGAAATGACATAATCATTTCATAAATTAGTACATGATAAATAATGAAAAGGGCAAAAAAAAAACCTTAGGAAGCAAGAATTAGGAATCTCCATATTTTGATTAGGAAACATTATCAGCGTTCAACTGATCGTTGACTTATAAAAGTATCACTGTCGTTGGAGCAATAATTTCTTCATTACATATCATTTATGTGGGTCAATAAGAAATGCATTGGATAAAAATATCCCTAGATGATGATAATAGTTAAAAAGAAACTATATTATATAATCAATTAAAGGTTGGGAACCAAAACAAATACTATATGCCAGTTATTTGTTTTTATAAGGGCATAGAAGATCAGACCTTCTAATCTTGAAAGGAAAATTGGGGACTAAAACAATCCTAAAGTACTTGTTCCCACCATAAACTGCATGTAACAAAACACCTAACACATCTATGAAACCCGTCATTATCCTTTTGCGGCCTTGTGGATCAAGCGGTGTTCTTGCACGCCGTTTTGAGATTGTGATTATCTAAAAATTGCACAATCAATCAATTAATGTAAAAATGTAACAATGCATTAAAAACCAAGCCAAAATGCTTGTGAGAACTTGTAACCTACAATTATATGATTGCCAGGCACATCTAAAACTCGATTGCTTGTGTTTCTAGCCTGATGTAGAAATTTTGTCAAGTGCGTTTGTGTTTGATCTATGAGCAAGGGGATAATTTCCTCAAGGATGCTGATAATGTAAAATAGTAAATGACACATGACACCATTGGCTCCAAAATCTTGGTCCTTGTTATAACTCAAATGATATCTGCAAACACTGTTCACTCACAAATGTTATAACTCAAATGATATCTGCAAACACTGTTCACTCACTCTCCATCTAGGCAGTATTACCACTCCCTTTTTTCTCTCCTCTTCCGCTTCTCCCTCCTTTTTTTTTTCTTTCTCCCTCTTTCTCTCCCATCTCTTCTCTTTTTATATCCCTCCATCTCTCATCTCAACCTCCACTGTCCCTCTATCTCGCGGTCCCCCCTCACGACCGTGCAGCGTTGCCATCATCATCGATCGTCTTTGCGGCGCCTTGTGCGTTATGTTAAGTCCGGCCCCTTTTCCCCGTGATATTACGGGACGGCATCATGCCACTACAGATGCCCCCTCTCGAGTCCGCGATGGTATCTCAATCGGGGAGTCGAGAGTCCGCAACCTTCCTCCTTCCGACCGTGGTCTTCCCTCTTCCCCTCACAGCTGGGTTCATGAGTGTCCATGCAATTTTCACTTCTGCCCCCTCGTTTCTTGTGCCTCCACGTGTCTTTTGCTGGCTGGCTCTTTTCGGTGTCTCCTCGATTTCAGCACCCCTGCAGTTACCCTTTTGCCCCCACCTCTTATAAAAAGCCCGCTCGATTTCTTTTCTCTCTCTCACTCGCCTTTCTTTTGCCTTTCAGTTCCCCACCCCCTCTTCCTCCACCTTTCTTCTGTCTTCCAGCTCCGGTCGCTCGCTCGGTCGTCTTCTCCGGGTTCCTTGGCTGACATTCTTGCTCCGGTTGCTCTCTCTTTTCCTCAGGTTGGTCTCCTTTTCTCTCTAGCTCCCTTTAATTGCTATATTGCGCATTTCTCCTTTGTATTTGGAACTGTTCATCTCCACTTCCTTTTCTGCCTTGTTGTGGCTGTGCGTCTTCCACCTTGTCCCCGATGTCTGTTTCTAGATCCGCCACCTCCTCCTCCTCCCTACACCGTAGCCTTGCCTCCCTCCCTGACCAGATCGAGGCCCCATCTACCTCCGGGCAAGCTTTTGCCCTTCCGCCGCCACCACCACGTAGCCGTAGACCTAATCTTGAGGCCGTTAAAGCGGCTTACGGGTACCCAATGACGTCACCCTAGAGAGCCGTGCCCCGACTTAACTTATTTCCCACACTTGGTTCCCCACAAGCCAG
Organism: Coptis chinensis; assembly: GCF_015680905.1. Lineage (NCBI taxonomy): Eukaryota > Viridiplantae > Streptophyta > Magnoliopsida > Ranunculales > Ranunculaceae > Coptis > Coptis chinensis. Next base: position 105,001,244 of record NC_141459.1, read on the forward strand.
GGTGTCTTGTGGCCACGGTAGGACAGATTGTCGCCGGCCTTCGATTGCCCCTCACCCGTCTTGATGTCAAGGTGTGTAATCACTTCAACATCCCACCCTGCCAAGGTATCGGCAATTTCTGGAGGGTCATGTATGCCGCGAACCACTACAACCGCTCCGAAGTACCCAGGATAACGGTTCGCGACATGACCGCTCATTTCTACCTCAAGAAGAGCACCAAGGAAGTCAGTGTGGGCTATCACTCCTTTTGCCTCCACCCTAGAAAACAACACTTTATCCTTCGTCACCTCCTCCGGACAAAATTGTGGCACCACTACCCTCTTTATATCTCAGGAAATTTCCTCTCCGCGGATCTTCCACCTGAATTGAATCTCAATCACCTGGTTTTCCTCCCCAGTGGTGAGTCCCACTCTTTATCTACCCCATTGAAGTAGATCTTTTGGTTTCTCATCTGACTTGTCGTTTATCTATTTTAGGTTGGCGACCCGACTCAAAGTCGCGGCCCTACGACAACATCTTTTCCACGACCTTCCAGAGGATTCGTGATATGGGTGCGCTTCGATGCGTGGATACTTGGATTGACCACCGCCACCGCTACTCCCCTATTGTCCGATCCTGAACTGGCATCCATAGGAAAATATAGCGCCCTATTTTTCCGTCCTCCTCCCCCTAAAGAAAGAAAGCCCCGTGTCACTCCCCCTCCCAAGAAAAAGCGCCATACCGCCAACTCCCCACCCAACCTCGTTTCAGCCATACCACTCATCACTCCGCGCCCCTACTCCATACCGCTCCCTGGAAACTTGGGAAGACCAATACTCCACATCTCATTCCCCCTCCACCACTTCTCCCCCTTCAAATATGGGCGCTAACAAACGCAAACTCTTCGACAGTGACTCAGATGAGGATGTTGTTGCCGTTGCCCCACCATCCACCGCTGCTCATTCTTCTCCTTCCCCAGCCTCCAAACGTCCACGGCCCTCCGTCCCTGGAGAAGGCCCCCCATCTAAGGCCGCGCCCCAACCTACCGCGCCTCCTCCAGTGGAACAGCGGCCCGGGAAGGAGGTGGCGCCCCGAACTGACAAGGAGGCCGATGAACCCATTCCTCCCTTTTGCCCTGCCTTCAAGCTCCGGAACCGCACTCTAAATATCAAGGACTCTGCTTTGAAAAACCCGGCCGTGGCTTCTTCCCTGTTCTATGGGTCCCACCTCCCCGAAGACATGGCATACGCCGAAGGTGGTTCCTTTGAGTCTCACCGGACTTCCTTCTTCTTTCGGTGGGAGAAGGTACCCCTCTCTTTGCATTGATATCCTTCTTCCCTCTCTCTCGAATATTCTAACTTTTGCTCCCTTCTTCAGATGAGTCTGGATATCTCCTTCATGATCCGCGGCCCGCTTTGGTGCCGGTGGCGCTGGATTGATGAACTTTGATAAGGAGGTGGCCCATCTCGAAGAGAAGAATGCGGCCGCGGACCTAGACAAGCTCAAGGCCCAAGATGAGCTCAGGACTGCAGATCGAGGCCGCCCACCTGGCTTATATGGACAAGGTCAATGACCGCCTGAGCAACCAGCGCGAGACCCTTCAAGAAAAGCATGCTGCCGCTCTGGACTCCCTTTCTCAGAAGCACCAAGAAGCTGTTGCGGCACTCCAAACGCAGCATGAGGCCGACATGGGCGAGCTCCGGGACATCTATCGGGCCCAAGCCGAGAAGAGGGTGGCCAAGAAGGTCAAGGAGGAGATTGACCGGCTTACCAAAGAAGGCCGCCTCCTTCACGGAAGCTTCGCATTTGCTCAATATCTGAAATCACCGCGTTGCCATGCGAGAGTCTACTGAAGGGAGAGGCGGTCCGAGTAATTACTCGCCGAGGCTATAGACATGGCCGCGGATCTAGTTATAGAAGAAGCGCCGGCCGGTGATCCTCGAAAAGCACCGTGTCTTGAAAATAGCTTGTTTACGCATGCAGCTGGAGCTTCTTTTGATGCTCCTTTGTCATACTCTTTATGCTACTTTTTACTGTATTTTCACCCCCACCAGTTGGGATGTTCATATTATGTTTTGCCCCCTTTTATTTTTATATCTGATTGTTTCTGTCAACCCTCTTGCTCGTGTATTTGATCCATTAATGACTAGCATCTATTAGTGTATTCACCCCCGTCGATTGGGAATGTTTGATTTGCCTGCCCCACGTCTAGATCGGGACTCCGCTACTCTCTCTATTTCCGGCAGGCTCTCTGCCCACGGCGCGCGGAAGCCTCTTCGCTCCCGTTTGCCCCTATCTCCCATGGGTCCGGGGCAACTCCTCTCACCCCGGCCTTGAGAGACCTCATCTTAGTGTGGCAACTCCTTTTTGCCCCCCTAAGGTTTGGACCTCTTGTCCTTGGGGGGCTCATCCCCCCCCTTCCCTTCACTCTGAGGGGCAATGAAAACTCAAACAATAATATTCACCTCAAAAGTGCTACGGTTTTATATATGTACAAATAGCTCATGCAGTTTTCAGTTTCTCTCATTACATTTACTCGTGAAATATTTTCAGCAACCTTACATTCCACGGCCTATCCACCGCTGTTCCCTCCAAGGTTTGTAACCTGTAGGTGCCGGTTCCCCCCCTCGACCACCCGCGTAAGGCCCTCTCCCACCGCCGGCCCCAACTTCCCCTCGCTTGCTCTTTTTTGGTCTTTGGGAGTCACTTTCGCCCGAAAGCACCTTGTCTCCCACCTCAAATCTCCTCACTCTTAGCTTCTTGTCGTACTGCCTTTGCAGGCGGCGGTGATACTCCTCCAATTTGATGCGCGCTGTGTCTCTCTTTTCCTCTGCTAGGTTCATGTCTCTAGCCAGAATGCCCCAGTTTGACCCATCCTCGACAGCCGCGGTCCTAGTGGTCGCCGCCACCGTCTCTGTTGGTATCACGGCCTCTACTCCATATGCTAATGCAAAAGGGGTTTCATCGGTGGATGTTCGTGGGGTTGTCCGATAGGCCCAAAGCACCCGACTGAGTTCATCGGCCCAGGATCCCTTCTTGCCCTCCAGCTTCCTCTTGAGATTGTTGAGTATGGTTTTGTTAGAGGACTCCGCCTGTCCGTTTCCCTCGGGGTTGTATGGGGCCGAGAATCCCTGTTTGATGTGATACGCTTGCAGAAAACTCCTAACCTTTGAACCCGTGAACTGGGTTCCATTATCCGCGATAATAGAATAGGGCAACCCAAAACGGCAAATGATATTTTCCCACAAGAACTTGATCACTTGCACCTCTTTCACCTGCTGTAACGGTACGACTTCAATCCACTTGGTAAAATAGTCAGTCGCGACCAATAAGAACCTCCGCTTTTACGCCATGGGCCATGTGGCCACTATGTCAAGGGCCCACATCGCGAATGGCCATGGGCTGACACACCTGCGTCTGGCGGCTCTGGCTGGGGCCCATATCAACCGAGAAAATCTCGACACTTCTCACATTTTTGGAGAATTCCACGTGTCTCTCTTCATGTGAGGCCGAAGTAACCCCCGCGTCGATACCGTTGCATACTTGTTGTCCGCGCCGCCGAGTGGCTCCCACAATCCCTTCATGTAGCTCCTCGCCTCGAAATTCCGGCCCCAAGCATTTCAACAAAGGTCCTTTTGAAATTCCTCGGTATAACTCTCCTCCCTACTAATGTGTATCTCCGGCGGTCTGTTCCAACCTTCTCTCCACTCGGACCAATATTCTCCCCTCTGTCAGAACCGCTTGATAGGCAACATCCATCCTTCGGCTCTGTGGTATTCATTATTCTCGATGATTCCTCGGTGCTCGGTCAGTCCAGTCTTCTCACCTCTATAGACCTTTCTTCGGACCCTGGCATGGTTGCGGCCACATATGCTAGAGCATCGGTATTGGTTCTCCCCGCGGTTAAAATGTACAAACCCGATCGCTGTGAACCGCGCCGCCGACCGGAGGACCCCAAATATCTTGCCATCCAGGACATCGTGCCGCGAATCCACCATTCGCCTGGCACACGACTAAATTGGAGTCGGAGTACACATTAAGTTCCTTCACCCCCAAGCCTTCTGCCATTCCCATGCCCGCAATTACCGCCTCATACTCTGCCTCGTTATTGGATGTCGCGAACCCTAATTTCATCGTCAGCTCTAGCCTGTTATTGTCTGGCGTGACCAATACTACGCCAATTCCGCTGCCTGCATCCGTCACTGACCCGTCGGTAAACACTCTCCAACCGTTACCTTCGTCCCATGGATCCGAGCTATCTCGCTCTTTTTCTCCCTCACTTTCCAAAACCATCTCCTCCCCCCAAGTAGGGTCCTCTGGGGAACTCATGAAGAACTCAGCCGGGGGCTGAGCTTTCTCCATTTCCTAAACACGGTATTGGATCTCATATGCACTCAGCATCACGGCCCATTTCAACATTCTCCCTGATTTCTCTGCCCTCAGAGCCTGATTAAGGGGCAAGTTCGTGACCACGATCATTGAGTGGGCTTCGAAATAGGGCTTTAGTTTCGGGGCAAAAATATCAAAGGCGATTTCTCCACGCCGACTATATCTGGTTTCCGCATCCAACATCGTCTTGCTCACGAAAGTACACCGGGTCTTTCTATTTTATCCACTATTCAGCGAGGACCCGGTGATTAAGTAATCTGTGACCCCGGATCTGATACAACTTTTCTCCCTCTTCCGTCGCGACAACAAAGGGCATCTCCCCAAATAACTTTTAAGCCCCCGAATGCTGTTCACACTCTGCCGTCCATGTAAAATCCATGCGGTGTTCCTCGGCATGCAATGCAATGGCCCGCATTTGTCGGATGACCCGATATGAACCTATTGAGAGCAGCGACCCTTCCAATGACGCGCACTCTTTCTTTGTCTGCGGGCGAGGGCATCTCTACCAATGACCTAATCTGCTCTAGGTTTGCCTCTATCCCCCGCTGTGTCACAATATACCCTAGAAATTTCCCTGTGGTTACCCCAAATATACATTTCTCGGGGTTGAGCTTCAAATTGTGGGTTCGCAGTATCTGGAATGTCTCATCCAACCCCTCCAAATGTTCCTGCTCCGACATGCTCTTCTCCACCATATCATCGATGTATATTTCAATGCCTTTGCGAATTTTGCCCTCGAACATCTTCTCCCCGGTTGGAATGTGGCCCCGTGCATTTTTCAACCCAAAATGGCATCCTCATTATAGCGATATGTGCCTCCTTCCACCACGAAGGAGGTTTTCTCCCGATCCGGACCGTTACATCGCCACTGGTTGTACCCCAGATCGTCCATAAACGCGAGAACATCGCGGAACCTCGCCGTCCTCGCTACCAACTCACAACTCGCGGCATTGGATAAGCGTCGCCGGGCACTCTAAATTTACATCCGTGGAAGTCAACACACATCCGACCTTCCCATTTTCTTCGGGGACGCGACTATGTTGGACAACCAGTCCGTGAATTCCACCTCCCTTATAATCCCCGCATTCTTTAATCTGGAAACTTCTTCTCGGATTCCTTCCGCGTATTTGGGTCTCATACCCCTCATCTTCTGTCTCACTGGCTTCGCGTCCTCCCTCATATGCAGGCGATGACATGCGAATTCCGGATCTAAACCAGTGATATCCTCTATCCCCCACGCAAAGACGTCTTTGTTTCTCACCAAACATTGCACCAGCTTCTCCCTCCATTCCACTGCAAGACTCGACCCTATCGATGTGAACTTCTCTTCCTCTCCCTCTCCCAGGTTTACCATCTCTATCTCATCCAAAGTTTTTGGGACCACCGCGGCTTGCTCCCCCCCTTCCACGGCCCCGCACTGTAATTGCTACGCAGACCTCTTCCTGGAGCTCGTCGGCTTATCCTCTGGTCCGCGGGACATCCTCTTGATTGTATTCTGGTGACTGTTTTTGGATGCCACCTGATCGCCGCGGACCTCGTATGTTCCCGTTGGGGTAGGGAATCGAATAACTTGATAGTACGTCGACGGCACCACCCTCATCTCATGTATCCATCTCCTCCCCAGGATCGTGTTGTACTGGGAGCTGGAATCGACCACCATAAACCTTGAGAACACTGTCACATCCGCGAGTCCCGTTGTTCTTGGCGGCGGGGAGTTCCCCCATAGGCTCAGTGACACTTCCATTGAATCCGTACAAACTTGTCTGCGGAGGTCTTAGTTGCCCCGGTTGATCCCCATCTCCTCAAAGAGCCCCTCGAACAAAGAAATCCACGGCGCTACCACGCGTCTATCGGGGACCGCTTTTGACCACATAATTACCCATCACAACGATAATGACCAACGCGTCCTCATCGCGGTGTATCCACGGCTCGGAGGTCTGCCTTGGAGAATGTAATTGTCTCTTCCATTGACTCCACTCTGTATCTCTGTCCTCGGTGTGACTCATTGACCTGCTGGATACTCGCTGTCCTTCTGACCTTGTCCCGGTGGGCATTATGGCTCAGTGCTTTCCCGCTGAAAATAACATTTATAGTTCCCGATGTTAAGCCTCGCAATGCTACCGCTCCCTGTTTGGAGGCTCCCCCACAAATTCCCTCAGCATCCGCTTCTCCACCAATCTCTGGACTAACCATTTTAAGGCATAACAGTCGTTGGTTTCATGATTGTGCACCTGGTGATAGTCGCAGTATGGCTTGTTAGGCATTTCCGCCGGAATGGTTCGCGACCCTTCATATCCTTTGCAAATTTTTATCAACGGGCAATATCTCACTCGGCCGTCTCACCCGGTAGACGAACTCTAATTAGTGGTATGGCTTCCTCTCCTCTGCTCTCTTGGCTTTCCTTCCCCTTTCCGCCTCGATGATTGTCCATGGTATCTCTCCTTGTCTCGATCCTTTCCCCCCTTCTTCACTGCGCTCCCTCCCTTTCTCCATTCACGATCTTGTCTTGACTCCCTCTTCGATTCCTTTTCCTCGCGATGGTATCCTCATTATCTAATGTACTTTTCTACCCACGGTATAATTCGTGCAAGGTCACAATCTCGTTCTTAGCCACGGATCGATGGACCGCCCCGGTCAGCGACCCCTCTCGAATGCTATTACCGCGTCCTCTCATCCGTCATTTTTCCACCTTTAAGGTCTCCGCCTTTGAAGGCGACATTACGGATACTCTCTGACAGACTCAGCGGACCTTTGTCTAACATTAAATAAGGCCGCGATATCTACCACTCTCCTTCTTCATGTATAAAATGGTCAATAAATGCCCTTTCCAAATCTTGAAATTGGTTATGCTCTTTGAGGTAATCGATAGTACCGACCGGAAGCTCCACCCTTAAAATTTAGCGGGAACATCATGCACCGCAGACCATCATACTCGCCTCTTGCCGGATAGGCATCTGCCGTCGAAGTGATGGATGTGATCTGCTGGTCACCCGCGGCTGGGCCATATCTCGAATCTCGGCCGGTTGGGCGTTTTGGGTACCTCGGAAGTCCATATCGCGTCCGCCAGGGGGTTGCGATTCAGCCCCGCCACCACTTGACTGGCCGCGCCCGTTTGGGCCCTTGTCTGTTGAAGGTTCGCCTCTCTGTCGCTGTTAATCATTTGCCGGACCTGCTCCATCGTTAACCCGGTCACCGAATTGTCCACCAAGGTCGGTCCTTGCTCCTCAGCCTCCGTCTTTTCTTTCTCCGCTTCCTCTTCTGTCTCGTCCCCGGATTCTTCCTCCATTCTCTCTTTTTCTCTTCTCAGCTCCTCATTTTCCTCCCTCAGCCTCCCAATTTCTTCTCGCATGAGCCGCGCCTCCTCCTCTGCTCTTCCCTCCTCTCGTCCCTCTCCTTCTTCCACCGTCGCTTCCGGAATTTGTTCCGAGACTCTCGTCTTTCGGGGCCTACCCACCGCCTTCTTTGGTGCCATTTCTACCTTGTTCCCACAGACGGCGCCAAATGTTATAACTCAAATGATATCTGCAAACACTGTTCACTCACAAATGTTATAACTCAAATGATATCTGCAAACACTGTTCACTCACTCTCCATCTAGGCAGTATTACCACTCCCTTTTTTCTCTCCTCTTCCGCCTCTCCCTCCTTTTTTCCTCCCTCTTTCTCTCTCCCATCTCTTCTCTTTTATATCCCCTCCATCTCTCATCTCAACCCTCCACCTGTCCCTCTATCTCGCGGTCCCCTCCCCTCCAAGTGTAGGGTTTCCGTATCATCCACTACCACGTCTTTGTCATCATGATCGTCTTTAGCGGCCTTGTGCGTTATGTTAAGTCCGGCCCCTTTTCCCCGTGATATTACGGGACGGCATCATGCCACTACAGTCCTGTTTTCCACATGACACATCCATGGATGCCCCCTCCCCTGCGCACTTAAAATGGAAAAAACGAACAAAAAGCTAAGCATGCATGTCTACTTATTAATCTGTTTTTCGAAACAGCCAATTCCACATTATGTTGCAAACAAAACTGATAACTAAGTTTCTTAAAATTAAGTGTAAACAAAATGAATGTGCGACAAGAGTATATAATGAGTTCTTGCAAGAGAGTGCGCAAACACAACAAATTTTAGTGCTGAGGAAATCATATAGTAAGCCGGGTTCAGTCAACAAAACAATTATTATTGTCACTAAACAATTTGAGAGTAAAATAGAGATAGAGAGTGAAATATGTTGACTTTAGCTCTACTTTATTGACTTTAGCTCTACTTTAGCTCTATTTTAGAGCTACTTTATTGACTTTAGCTCTACTTTATTGACTTTAACACTACTTTTAAAGGGATAGAGAGCCATTGGACTCAGCCTAATGTGAGCCTATAATGTGCCTATATAATGGGAAAACTTTTATATATTTTCAGTTCTATATATAAGAAGATGAACAAATAAACCATGTTTTCATTGGCTGCCATTTTTGGATAAAAATAAATTACAACCTTATGTAAGGAAACGAAGCATGACAGAATACTATATACAATAAGTTAGAGAACAATTTAGTGTGGACAATATATAAATGTAAAAGTGAATGGGCATAAATGAAGAATAAGTTAAATATGCTACGTACTAAAAGTCAAAGAAGGGGAGAAGTTTTTGGCTATGTTGCATTTAACAATGGTGAAATGAGATAATGTCAAAAGCAATGCATCCAAAGTGCAAGAATAGTTCTTTAAAATGAATGAGATGTCTTATTACATTGTGAGCCAACACGTAAGATGCACAAAGAGCCACAAAAGATTGGTAGCAGACACCCAAGTGAAAATTAATAATATAATAAACAAATAATCCAGAGACAAAATTTTTATAAAGCACTATGAAATCATTTCCAATAAAAAGAAGAAACTAAAGATGTAATTACTATGAAATCTTGAACTGTGTCATGCCTAGTGCAACTTTACAATGACTGCTATCACTCTAGTGTGTAATGGTGAAAGTTATTCTAAACCATTGGCATAATGATCATGAAACATAAAATCGTATTGTGTAATCTTTTATGTGGAAATCATTGCCACTAACTTTCTCGTGCACAACAATTCTACTAATCAACTAATATGTGAATTACATACAAAAGGCCACCTACTAACGACACATTTTATCCAATCCAAATTTCAAGTATATCCTTGGGTGCTCAAAGAGACCCAAGTGGAGAATCTACTAAAATGGTGCGTGTGAAACTCAAAAAGGTATTTACTTAGCATTCTATTGTTTCCAATAGGTGGTAGTGCCATATAGACACAGTTGTTAGAAAATTAAAAAGTTCATATTGCAGTCAACACGATAAGTATAATCAGTTGGCAAACAAACTATATGACAGGAAAAGAATAGAATACGTGATGAGAATGAATATTCAATAACCTTAATAGTTTACTCGTTGGTTTTGAAATAGGTATAAAAAACGTTGAAGCAAATCAATCCACTTCTTCTTATTGTAGGTTAAGTATCTTCTCTTCAACTTAATTCTTCCCATAATTGATTGAGTTGTAAGGATTTGTTCAACCCATGAATCGCTTCTTGGCGAGAGGATGTCTTCAACAAAAGAAAACGGGTGAAGGTTCATTCACAACTAAGTTCATTAGCAATTAATAACACATTACGTTCAAGATCTACTCAATTTCCATCATAACAAAGGAAATATAATGAAACATAATGAACCAAGATTAATGAAAACATTATTTACACTTTCCACGGTTCATGAAAATAGATTGGAAGAGAGATGAATCTAAAATGGATAGTATGGTTAATAATATAATACAATATTCATAGTACCATCCTCAAAATGTATACCTAAGACAATGATTATAGCAGGAAAGACTAAAAATGGAAAAAATAATAAGTAAAACAAATATAACCTGTTATTCAATAAGGTAAGTTATTCAAATGTTTTTTATTGCTTTAGCATCTAAACAAATGGAGAAAAAAATCCATATCAATGGAAAAGTAGTAGTGGCTTTAAGCGACAAATAAAAGAGGCACTTCGTAGTAATATTATAAACTCCATATTTAATTACACATTGTTAAGTTTGTTCAATACTCATGGAAAAAGATATGTTTACGGAAAACACAAATGCAAAGTACAGAAAGATCACTCTCTTTTGGTGCCTAGGAGAAACTGGTTCACACACAATCAATTAGAAATCCAGAGACAGCTATAAGCAAAAATACATAAACAATTTTTTTTTTGGATACGCAAAGCCACCAGTAGAATAAAACAATATATAATTGGAAGTCATAAAATTAATATGAAAGTACCAAGTGAAGTCAAGTCAATGGCAACAACCCAAACAGTGCACTTTCTTACTAAGTAATAGATCAGAGTTGTATATTCGGACAAAACCGTGGTGTTTCCATGATGTATCTAGATATTTGAATACCTAAGCGTACTTTAAATTGGTCCATAATCCCATTTTGAGCGAAACTGTAATGAAGCATTCCTTCACCCACCCTGTGTTTGAAATTAACTCTAACAATACTAAAATGAATTAATAAAATGTTTAGAAAGAAATCCAAGAGTAATATGAATTAAGAAATACTAATGAAAAGAGATTTTAAATTTTTTTTATCTGTCAATCAATTCAACTTTTTTCTAAACTCTACTTGATAACAAACTAAACAGTGGAAAACAATAAAAGTGCAGTACACGCTTAATTCCACGTAACAGAAAATTAGGAACATAGTGCTATTAGTATTACACTATCAAAATGCATTGGAAAGAATCGAGTGACAGTATAGAGTGAAGCATGTAATGGAAACAACAGAGCAACATGTAACAGAATTAACAATACCAACTATAAAATGAAGAACATAAGCAACAATAGTATGGCAATCCATTAGTATAAAGAAACAAAGAATGCACATCCAATCTAGTTCACACATAGTACGTCTTAGTAACAAATAATGCATTAAACTCTGGGGATAATCACCAAGGACGAAAATTGAAATGAACACACCTGAAAAATGGTAGTTGCGAAACACACACCATTGGATTAACTGTTGATACTGCTATTGTAATCTGAAAGTACAATAAAATCACTCTAAATACAAATCTGATCTAAACAAAAGATAAATGCAAAAAATGAAATTGGAAAATAAATTGTGGGCTAAAGAAGAAGTATATATGGGTGAGAGAAAACAAACCTTTTTGGTGGTTGTTCCATTTTGATTTAGAAAATGAAAGACACGAAGTGAAAGAACCTTGATTGTTTGAGAGTAGAAATCAATTCCATCAAACTAATGCACATGAACATGCCTCGATGCTATGCAAATGCATGAAAGGGAAATGGCAAAAGAAAAATACTATGTGGACTTTTATTAAACTACAAACTATGTAACAATTAAGAGAAGAAAAAAGAAGACAGAGACACTACTTACCACGAATTAGCAAAGACGAAGGCGAGGCAGAAGCAAAGAGTAAGAGGATCACATCATTACTCGCAAATTTATGATCGACTGTCCAGAATCCCATTTTGAACGACACTATTGTTAGTAGTCCTTCTAAGTTCTAACAGCGACCTGTGTTTGACAAAAATACGAAAGCCTCAAACAGATTTTGGGAAGCGCTAATTGATTAATATTAAACAATCCAATAGTAGCAAAATTCAAGTGAAGAAAAATGAGGAAGAAGAATAAGAGTTATTCAGGCATTTTTTCAAACAATTAAAAGTTATGTGGAAGAAAAATGAGGAAGAAAATGCAATCAAACCTGTTTCTGAAGATCGCCATGGAACATTGTACGCATCATTTTTTAATCTGGAAACGAGGTCTAAATGGTGAGAGCAAAAGAAGGAATTAATGAATTTGAGAAAGATAAGTGATGGAGTTTCGTTATTTTGTTTGGAGAAAGAAGTTTTTTTTTTTTCTTGATGTTAATTTTATACCTGTAGATAAACTGGTAAAGTACTCGAAACGGTGCGTCTGTTTCGGTTTATTATTCGGCAAAAAGAGAGTGATTGCAAACCGGGGAACGGGAACTAATTGGAAAATCGGAAATATCCTTGCACTTAAAGCCCCTTGCACTTAAAGCCTTCCGAGAATTTCGCGGGTGAAACTTTTGGGTACCCTTTAGATTAAAAAGTTTGGTCTAAAAAATAAAATACGGGAACTAATAAATGGCGGCTAGTTTTCCCATTATATATAAGATAAATTTAAAACAAAATGTACTCTTCACATAAACCTTTTTGCTTCTATCCATTGATTAACAAACTTTTCAACAAAAAATAGCTGTGGAAAGAACATTCTCTTCTCCACTAAAATTCAAAGTTATAAACTTAGGCTTTGGATCACACAGCCTATGATCAAACATGATTTTTCTACCAATAAAATCACTAAATATAATTAGAATTACACATGCCTGGGTGAGAAATGCACCAAAGGGGTTGAAGGGGTTCAGCCGCAATACCTCTGCTCACCATTCTATAACGCCATTCATTCAACCTATCAGTTGCCTCAGCATACCTCTTCTTACCACTCTCATCCTTGTTCCCTGACCATAATGTTTCAGCCATTGCTGAAGTTCGAAGCCATAGTCTAGCATCTAATACTGTTGAATCAGCTTGTTCTGACCAAAGTGCAACTTCTCCTCCTATAACCAACTTTGCTTCTTGCCCATTTAAACCATATGTTATATCATAGTCATATATCGTTTGCCATGTCTTAAATGGCCCACACCATGACCCACCATTTTTTGGAACAGGTCCTAAAGTCTCATAGCTACTATCATTTCCCAGAAAATCGCCATGACCACAATCCAAATAGTAAAACTCAGATGATGAAACTATTGCTCTGTATCCCGCGGAAACAATGAGTTTAGTGTTGTTTGGTCCATTGTTCCATGTTTGTAAAATGGTGCTTCCAGTGGGGAGAAGTGAAGGGTCTGCCTTCACAGTTGCATCCAATAAGACATCTTCCCAATAGACCACAGTTCGGTTATGCGACGTGATATATGGTAAAGTTGAATTTATAAAGATATCGAGAAGTTGACTAAGAGTTCCACCATCTGATAAGAACTTTTGGATGCTTGGGTCAGCCTTCCAACAACCGGGAACAATCTCATCTGCTCCTCCATGGTAAAAGTTTTCTGGGAATATAATAGAGTTGTAACATCATGGATGACATTTTTGAGGACTTCATAGGTTTTTGGGTGAAGTGGGTTAAGGTGACCAGTTCCAGGTTCAGATGCAAGTCGATCTTCCCAAGCAGTTCCGGATGGTAACCAGAACATGTTTGCACAAGCGACGATTTCAGGATAAGCTTCAGCCCATGAACCTGTATGCCCTGCAACCAGAAACAAGAACCATGAAGAGTCTGAAGATAAATTCTGAGGAAAATGCAACTTATACAAACCATGTTTCCAATCTGTCAATTAGGCCTTGTTATTTGGCATATTTTGGCCGGCTCCAATTTACATACACAATATAATACCATTTCATGTTCATAAACGATTAAATTAGGGTCCAATCTCTTTTTTTTTGCATGCAAGTAGGATTTAGGGTCCAATCTCAATAGGTAGTACAAACTTGAATTGCTAACTTCCCAAACTAACCGATGATTCTATCTAGCAATTTGGTCGGAGTCTGATCGCAAAATGCTAATAAGCATCCGTGGAAATTCTATCAGATGTCACCTATCAGTATTCACTGACATAGCACCACCATGCCCACAGCCCATTCACGTTACCAAGGCATGCAATAAAAGGAGTTGACTCTTACCAAAGTAACCAGCCAACAATGTTTAAAAATCAGAACTGTTAGTACGTAGAATTGTAGAAACCTAACTCCTCAATCAAAATCCTATTATGTATTTATGTGGGGATTTTAAAAAATTTGACCAATCAGTCTTTTCATAATCTACATCAGCCAAAAGACCCAAAGGTGTTCACAAAATACTATCTGTAATATGTACAAACTCATCCAAACTCTTAAGAACCTTCCACTACTCTCTAACACCAAGTAAAGCCGATCTAACTCGGTAATCAATAACTTGCTGATATTATGAAAAAAAAAAATAATACATATAAGATAAATAATTAATTGGTCCAACTCAACTAATTAATGCATAATATTCAAAATATTTAATCAAAACTAATTAATTACTTGAAAATTAGTCACTACACTCGACACGGGTTTTGTATCACGTGTAGAAGACACAACTTGCATATCAAGTGTTTCATTGGGATTAAATTGTCAATCAAAGTCGTTCAATTGATACTCAAGTACATAGAGATGTCTATCATCGGTCAGTAGCGCGTCAACTTCTTTTCCCAATCGCCTTGTACTTTCTGGGTTCTTACCTCTACATCACCAATGTCGTTTGGTAATCTTGCAATACTCATCGTCAACACTGTCGAAAGGTTGAAAATGATCCATATAAAATTTCAAGAGTTTAGGTAGGTTTTTGTTTTTTTTACTAAAGAGAGGGTTTATGAATTGAGAGAAAAGTTAAAAATGAATAAACCACACGGTTTTGGTCATGTTTATAAAGACATAGCACACGGTGTTTCAAACACCGCGCAGCTTCTGGAAAACCGCATGGGCTTGGGCTTTTAAGATGGGCTTCAATAACGCGGTTTTGAGAAAGCTGCGTGGGCTATACGATGCGGGTCATTTGATGTCAACTATTTGATATCGCTCATGAAGTTTGTTAGTGTTTTTTTGGTTTTGTTCAAAATTTTAGTGTTTTCTTGGTTTCTCTCCTAAAGATGCTCCTAATTCCAACTTAACCAAAAAAAACTCATTAATTCCAAAACTAATGCAAAAATGTGCTTGGTGAACTTTTAGGCAATGACCCTTTTCTGATAAAACCAGTGATTGTCTATTTGTTTTAGCTCTTAATTATGTAATTATTAGGCAAGTAATTATGTAACTCATAACGAATTATTTTTAATAACCTTCAAATGGATTTTGGATACACATGCATAGTGCCCAATTAAGATATTGGGGTGCCTAAGGCTAAGTCCAATAGTTTGGTGTGCTATCCCACCAAATCACAATAGTACAGTGGATAATGATAGCGGATTAGCGTTTCCAAAACCAATGGTTTTTATGACAGCAGCCAGTACCAATCGTGCGTAGGAAGGAATTTTGTTTTTTTTTTTTAGACTCTCCACTCTCGAACAGCGTGTGGGAAAAAAGATTTTTTAAAAAAAATCTACCCGCCATCCAATGTGGGGGTGGATCTAAATTAAATTGGGGCCGAAACTTCCAGAACAACCGAGAAACTAGGAATTTAGAAAGTAGACTCCTACTCGAACAAGTAGTTAAAACTTGCTATAAATAAAAACACTGCCAAGGGGTTTAGAAAAAAACATACAGGTCTCTTTGTTTGTGAGAAATCGAAATCAATCGAACATGATGGATGATCCTTTTTTTCAACACTATTGGAATCAATCTCCTTATCTACACCGAGAAGCACCAAGATCTCGTCGACGTGAACCATCAGTCGACAATCTTGGTCAAACTCAGACACCAAAGGTTATTCATATACCAGTTTTTGGGCCAGAGGAAACGGAAGCAGTATCGAAACCAGTGGCAGCGACGAGAATTCAGAAGGTTTTTAGAGGGTATCTTGTTAGGAAGTGTGTGAAAAAGATTAAGGGAATAAAAAAAGAAGTCGATGAGATTGACAAGGAAGTTTCAGTTGAGTTGTTTAGGAGAGATGATAAGAAAAGGTTGAAGGTGAATGAGCTGTTGATGAGATTGTTGTTAAAGTTGGATTCTGTACGTGGGGTTGATTCTGGGGTTCGAGATTGTCGAAAAGCGGTTATCAAGAAAGTCATCATGTTGCAAGAGAGACTAGATAATGTTCATGATCAAACTGAGACTAATTGCAAAACCCAAGAGAACTGGGAGATTGTCGATCAAGTGATGCAATGTGAAAGCTTTGGGCAAATTTCAATAGAAGATGATTATTGCTCTGCTGCTAATCAATTTGAATGCACAGAATTCGAGCCATTATTGGTTGCAAAACAAGTATGCGCGAAAGAGTTATCATCTGCAGAAAAAGAGAACCTGGAAGAAGCTGAACATGAAGAGGAGGATGATAGCGAGGAGGGCAAAGCAACTATGGACAGAATTGTCAAGGAGAACGAGAGATTGCGTAGAAAGGTAATGCTGTTGTGTGACAGTAACAAGCAGCAAAATAACTTGATTAAAGCTCTGTCCAAGAGGGTAGACCATCTTGAGAAAGATTTCAAGAGTGAGAAAGCCAAGTCTTCCAGGAAGAGAAGACAATCACTTCTAGCACAGGAGCTATTTTTTTAGAACTTGACTGTGCTGTGTTACATAGCCAGATTATTTAAGAGTGCTATCAATTTCCTGTTGTCGAGAGTAGAGAGGACTTTTCATTCTGTTTTTTTCCTTTTGAAATTTTGATGTTTTTAGAATGTAACGACTCTTAGATTATTATTATATGGTGCTAATTTCGATTTCATAGATCTGTTTTATGATTGATGCATGAATGTTTCTGTGGATTAGATTTTAAGTTTAACGTACCTTTCAGCTGATACAGCTGATAAGATTATGTAGTTAACACGCAAAAATTAGGTTTCAAACGCTAAGCTGTGACAGGTTGTTAGGTTGTACAGCTTAATCCTGAGATCAAAGCATTATTATGCATCCCAGTATTCTTGGTAAGCTTCAGAAACTTGCTGTTCTGTAGTCAATTACAAACGGAGGTATTTATTTAGCACTTAAGAGTTATGTCCATCAGAAAAATACAAGTATGCTAGAATTTCCAAGGGAAGCATTGCTATTGAGGTAAACGTTGACACTTCCAAGAGGTATGTAAACGGTTTTACAATCAATCTCATTTGTACTGATTCAAATAGACACTTCGAAGAGGTATGTAAATGGAACATCTCTCTTAAAGCATACTTAATTGTACAGTCTTCATTGTGCAAGATGCAAGTGGCACACAGAAGCTTTGAATCTCTCAGTCCTTGCTATGCCTGGCCGCATTTGCTCAAACAACCAACTCCCTCTTCTAGGTAATCCTGCCTCGAAATCCAGAACTCAGGTGCATCCTGCATTTAAGCCATGTAAAACTAAAGGTCTCAACCAAAGAGGCAGAAGAAGTCATTGTACAAGTATCAAGTGTGTGTGTGTGACTGACGAGAGAGAAAGAGAGAGATGTACTTCC
Source organism: Coptis chinensis (assembly GCF_015680905.1). Taxonomy (NCBI): domain Eukaryota; kingdom Viridiplantae; phylum Streptophyta; class Magnoliopsida; order Ranunculales; family Ranunculaceae; genus Coptis; species Coptis chinensis. The sequence goes on from NC_141459.1 coordinate 105,018,791, forward strand.
ATGATCCCTGCGAGGACTGCCCCTCCAAGGTATACCATATGCTTTCTTCGTGGAGGATCCTCTATCCGTAAGCGCAGATTCTGCTCCAAAGAAACTTAGTTTGATGAGTCTTCAAGTGATTAATATAATTTACTTTGATGTAGGTGGGGTACCCAGCACAAATTACAATTTTTTTTTGTCAACGACAATTTTGTAAAATAATTTTTTTTTTGGTCTGCCCAACACAAAATGCCCAACAAGATTAATATGATTAGAGCATTAAAATAAGATTAATATTTTTCCCTAAATCCACTTAAAGAAACTTTACTCACCAACCCAAAAAGGTCCTCTCAACTACCACAAAACAATAGTCAATATCCTCTTTCCTGTTCATCTGTCTTTATGTGTTTGGTACATTAGTACAAGTCTCATTTCACCCCTCTCTCTCTCACACACACATTCTTTGTCTTCTACTCTTTTTCTCATCTACCCTCACTTCATTCCCATCTCAACAAACCAAGAACAAGTTATGGGAAGTGAAGGCAAAGTGTTTACTCTAGCTGAGGTTTCTGAACATGACAACTCTAAAGACTGTTGGCTTGTTATTGACGGCAAGGTATTGCTCTGTTGTTGAAATCTTTTTTAGTGTAGTCTAGATTGGAAAGATTGTTTTTTTTTTTTTTTTTTTTTTTTTGAGTAGTTGAATCTCAGTTGATTCAATCTGAACTTTTAGATTGAAAAATATGAACTTTATCCTACTTGCTTGGACTTTTTACTGACTGTGTTGATTAAAGGGCTTAATGTTTACTTAAAAGATTTGATTAAGAACTAGGAATGATGGTGGTTAATTAATATAATTTGCAGTATATTTGTGTTTAGCATTTTAACTGTTACTTGATTCTTAAATTCTATGGTGAAATGCTTTGCTATTGAGGGATGGATCTATATGTAATAACTCGGATCCCTGACTTTGATCTCAAGGAGGCAGTCTGTTTGCAAATTTAAGCACATGAACTCTTTTAAGAATTAAGGCACCCCCCAAAGCTGTTGGTTACAAATGGGACAGAGTGTACAGTATTTTTATAGGATTGTGATGCTTAGCACACAGGTGTTTTACTATATTCGTAGATGGCTTAGATAACATAGAAGTTTAGAACTACAAAAAAGTAAGAGTAATGCTTCATGTAATATCTGTATTATGTAATGTGTATACTACTTCATAGACTTCTCCTTTATGAAGTTCACTTTGTTTTTATTTTTCTTCATCAACAAATATTGATCTCATTTGCATTTTTCATCTTATTGAGCTAGGCGTAATGAGATTGACTTGAAAGTTTTTCGTGAACAATGCTTTAATTATAGTTCAAACTTCAAACCTGGGTTAGTCATTCGTACCTATTTATAGAGCATGTACTTGTAGCCTGTTGGTTTGTGCAGATCAGCTATAGGTTAGTCACTTAGTTGTTCAAAAGTTTCCGGACATAGTCAAGTGGTAGAAGTTTTGGTTATTCTCCCTCCAGAAACAGCTAAAAACGTGTAATTGTAGCTAACCGTATTTAATTATTAGACAGACTTCATGCAGCTGTACCTCTATCTCATAGTCATACCACTTGTAGTTATGCTGACCTCCTCACCAAAACCAATGTCTATGAAAATTGGAAGTAGTTGTCAGGACTCTTATTAGTTTACCCAAACCAGTTGAAAGTTAAATTCTTTATGTTAGCTGCATAATATTTCGACGAGAATGTTTTGAATAGTGCCCACCTTCATCCACTTTTTTTCGGTACAATGTTCCGGGGGGAAGGCGGGCATGCTACCCCTGAGTTCTGGGGAGGTAAATATTCATTTACTATACCAACATATACCATTTTTTCATAGTTCCTAAGTATTTTGAAATTAGTCCATAACTCAAGTCTTCACTTGTCCAAATATTATTACTGAGTAGCACTTCACTTAACTTTTATAGGTTCTAGTTGAACATTTATCAACTCCCCAAAATCCACGATTAACGAAACAATGAACATTTTTGAAGATTAACATTTTTAGGAAAAGAATGCACTCTGAGAATTCCTTAGTTTTCATAAGCTGAGTGCAAAGCACGATCTCTCAAAGGAGACTGAGCAGTTTGATGGCCTATGTATAAATGAGTTTGGGCTTTCAAGCCAAGTGTCTAATTAGTGACACTAGTCACTTAAGGAAGCATCCAAATGAATTCTTAGGTTTTAACTACCATATCAGTAAGCTAAGGTTGAAATAAATAAAAATTAAAAAATTGACGATTTAAGATGGACCAACACCTAATTTGTTTGTCAAACTTCTTTGGACATTTTAGTTTCTCTTATTCTGAAAAGAATGCTTCATTTTGGAGTGTATTGCATACTTTTTTTCGTATGACTTAAACTTCATGAGAAAACAAATCTATGTTGTGCTCACCCTGGAGTAAATTCCTGGCTCGGCCACTGTGGCTGCCAATACGGAGTTGGCACAGGCATTTTAAAATGATCTGAAACATTGCATTGCAAGTGGAAAATCGGGAACTGACTTTTTAGTCAAGGAAAATACTAGTCACAGAGGAGTTAGTACTTAGTAGTGCTTTCCTATTTGAATCAAATTACTACATATTTCTATTAATTATCAACAAATTATGATATATATTGCAAAGGTTCATGTTTCCTAATAAAATCCAAACTCTTGTGATGTAGCAATCTCTCGAAGGAGAGCACCACCTAGGAGAGAGAATTGCACCGTAAGCGTGGACTCTGCTTTGACGTATATGGATTATTGGACATAGGTAGAAAGAATAGAATATACAGAATAGATAGATAGATAGATACATAGATAGGTTGGTCGGAATTATGCATGAGGTAAACCTTTCATTTTGGTGGTTATCTGTAGTCATATTTGCTTTCTCCTCCTATTTTTGTAGCCAGTTAAGAATTTATTTGATTGTTATAGGCTCATACACTGCAGAAAAGGAAGGGAAAAAAAAATTATCTTTGGCCTTGAAATTCTAAGCCTGAGACTTCTCAGTATCCCCTTCTTCATGTGCACTAGCTGACCTAATTTGCTTTAAGTACTTCTGGTTGGGGGTAAATAATATGGATTATCATTTTCTTTAACTTAAGTAACTCATGGTCATTACTTGTAAATTCTTTACTTCTTGCACACATGTACACAACTCCTTAAACATATTCATGCTCCTTTTGACTATCCTTATTACTTATCCTTTATCCTCTTGTTCTCCTTAAGCTTGTGTAGTACAACAGTCTCATTGTACTTCTTTTCTATGAAAGTTTCATTTTTTATTATTTTTGGTTTTCCCCCCTGAACTATTGGTGTCACACTGATTCGTGGCTGATCTCTCCCCTGAATCTGAACCAAATTACATCATACTCTCTCTTTCTCTGTTCCTTGACGGCTTGACTATCACTCTGAATATAACTCACTGACTGTGCCCAAGTTCTGCATTTCACTTTTCTGTTTTTCCACTCAATCATTTGTCTTCCTCATCTACCATCTCCATTGCAGTAAGGCGCAGCCTGAAAATTAGAGAAAGTGGCATACTTTCTCTTGTGATAACACATGGACCTTGCGATCATATATGTTTTTGCTGATGTGTTGCCATCAACACTTCTTTTTTGTTTGAAATAGGTATATGATGTGAAGTTTCTGGAAGATCATCCTGGTGGGGATGAGGTGTTGCTATCAGCTACAGGTAATATTGCCTGTTGAACATCTCCCAGATTGATTTCTAGTTCTTTTAGAAAATAAAGTCAAATCGACTGGTTACTGATGGTTTGCAGGTAAGGACGCCGACTGATGATTTCGAGGATGTTGGTCACAGTAGCAGTGCAAGGGCTATGATGGATGAATACTATGTCGGGGACTTTGATACATCTACCATCCCTCCACGCATACATATACCCCTCCCTAAGCAGCCACATTATAACCAGGACAAAACATCAGAGTTTCTCATCAAGTTACTCCAATTCTTTGTTCCATTGGCAATCTTAGGATTGGCTTTTGCAGTTCGATTCTATACAAAGGCAACCTGAGGATCTGGAGTGTTGCTTGGAAGACATGTCAAGATAAGCCGGAGGACTGGATAAAAGACCATATTTAGTTGTTTGATGTCTTAATGTTTTCGTTGTTGCATTTTCCGAATTGGGTGGTAATATATGCTGTGAACTTATCTGTGGGTTGCTTCACCTGTTGGAAGTATTTTATGCAATCTCTCACTTTCTATCTCTTGCCTTTACATATCACTGTCGAATAAATTTTCCTCTATTATTTGCTAATACACTACGACGTTACTTGATATAAATCTCAATGGACATGATTTAGATAATTATCAGTATTTGTGCCAGCCTAATTCTAATCTGCTGCTTCTGAAGAGCTTCACTTCACTGAACCACCTTTCTCATATCATGTTTTGTCATGAATTATGCATGCGGTAAACATGTCATTTTGGTGGTTATCTGTAGTCACATTTGCTTTGTCCTCCTATTTTTGTAGCCAGTTAAGAATTTATTTGATTGTTATAGACTCATACACTGCAGAAAGGAAGAAAAAAAAAATTATCTTTGGCCATGAAATTCTAAACCTGCGACTTCTCAGTATCCCCTTCTTCATGTGCACTCTCTTGCTGACCAAATTTGCTTCAAGTACTTCTGGTTGGGGGTAAATAGTATGGATCATCATTTTCTTTAACTTAAGTATCTCATGGTCATTACTTATCCTTTATCCTCTGGTAGTACAACAGTCTCATTGTACTTCTTTTCTTGAAAGTTTCATTTTTTATTATTTTTGGTTCCCCCCATAAACTAAAACACTGATTCGTGGCTGATCTCTCCCCTGAATCTGAACCAAATTACTGTTAAGTTGCCAACAGACACACATTACCTCGCGAACGACTTTGTATTGATCTACATATCATTCACGATCTTTTATATTTTCTCCGGTTTGGTTTAGGACATTAGCCACAGCTCAACAACTATGGAGGGAACGAACAACCCTCCGCTAACCCACCTGCACCCGTTGCCATTAACAGGTTTGACGTCGGCAACATACAAATGATCCACCCTATCTACATCCGCAATGGAAACTTCGAGCAGGCCAATTCCCTTTTGTCCAGGCCGTCATACCTGCCATGTACCATTGGGCACCCATAGCGAACATGCCTCCGTCACTGGCGCTGAGCGAGGCCGACCTGTTCATCAGGAGCGCATATGTCTATGCAATGGCTGCCGCGGTGATGGAGCCCATGGCCAGGAAGGCTGCCATCATACTCGGGACGGTCAGGGCTGCGGTCACAAACCTCTACGACATTGCTGAGGGTGACTTGATCGTGGACGAGAGGCTGGCCCCCCTGATTGCGGTTGAAGTGGGAGAGGGTAGAATCACTGCCCGCACGACTGTCCCTGCTGCTGTGAATGCCCTGCCGGCTGATGTAAGGGCATATGTGATTGCGAACTTTGAGCTGACACAGGCGGAGATGGAAGCCATGACTGCAATTGTACAGTGTGCAGCCGGGTGCCTGCCCTACAGGGTGGTCGTTCATCAACTGCCAGCACCACTACCTGATTGATGTGAGGGACTATTCACGGAAGGTCTTTGATGTCGTGGAGAAGCAGTTCTGGAGGTCGGCAGCAATCAGGCACTTTTTTGAGGATGGGGTCGACGCGGTGCGGGACCTCATGTGGCACAAGTCCTGTCACCCTATCAAGGTGGACCTCAAGTACAAGTGGGCCACTGACAACAATGTGCGCGCCATGCTTGAGAAAGCTGGTTGTGGCTCTGCGGCCGCAAGGCTCCCTGCTGTGGAGGCCATCCTCAAGGCGGCAATGACTTAGGAGACCTTGATGACGACTGTGAGGCCCTTCTTTGCCGGCTATGGTGGCGTGCTGGACTTCTCTTACCTTATTTTTTCCATTGACCGTGACCAAGCGCTTCCCTGTTGGTAACGCTGAGCTGCCCCAGGCCTTTGTGCGCACAGCTGTTAACCCGATGAACCCTGCCAACCCATTTGTGATCCCAGCCCACATCATCACTAGGACACAAGCCCTTGAGCGGCTGAATTGTCTCATGAAGAACAACCAGGACATAGTTGCGATGTCATACGGCTTCTATGTGGCCCTGTCGGACAAGAACGCCATGATGGGAGCAGAGGTGGTGGCCGACACACTCAAGGTGGCCTACTCCCTGAAGAAGCTCAAGGCCCAGTGCATGGCTGCATACATACAGGGGCAGGAGTGCCACAGGGACCACACCCCAGTCAATGTATCGTTCGCTAGGGTGGGGTTGGCTGTAAGGTGGCCAGATGGGCCTGTGTTTAGGGGTTGTGCGACTGTGGCAGGTGTAGTCCCACTGTGCCTGTGCACTTGGTAGAGGCCAGGTGTTCCTTGCTGCTGTGCAGCGCCACCGAACATGTGGTCTTTTTAGCTTGGGCTAAAGTCTAAAAGTAAAAAAAAAAAAATGTAAAATTGCTAGTTTCTCCGTAAGCTTAAATTTATGTAAAAGGTAAATTATATTAATATACAAGTATGTAAACCGTGCTACACATCAAGGTTTTTTTTTCCCTAAAGTTTTGAAACCTGTCATTCGAGATCAATAATTAGCATTTTTTTTTTTTTTTAATTGTAATTACATAGGGGAGGCACATCTAATTTAATATAAGGAATAATTATATTATTTAAGTGATATTAGAGAGTTTTTTTTCTAAATTATTAATAAAAGAGGGCTTGTTCTAAATTCAAGGAAAAAAATGGAGAATAATTATATAATTTAAGTTACATTAGGAGGGTTCTTCTAAATTATTAATAAAAGAGGGGTTTCTAATTTTTGTGAGGGAGATGTTTATAAATTGAACAAATAAAGAGATTTCAATTTGCTTGCTCCATAGTGGAAAAATTATTAATAAAAGAGGGCTTGTTCTAAATTCAAAGAGAAAAATGGAGAATAATTATATAATTTAAATTACATTAAGGAGGTTTTTCTAAATTATTAATAAAATGGGAGTTTCTAATTTTTGTGAGAGAGGTGCTTATAAATTGAATAAATAGGGAGATTTCATTATTTCAAGTTGCCTACTCAATAGTGGAGAGTGGATTCCTCAAAACCCGGCTATCATATAATGAAGATTAGAGTAGGCTCGGGACACTCATATATGTCAACAATTACATCATACTCTCTTATTTGAGGGCTTGACTATAATCTAACTCACTGACTGTGCCCAAGTTCTGCATTTCACTTTTCTGTTTTTCCACTCAATCATTTGTCTTCCTCATCTACCATCTCCATTGCAGTAAGGCGCAGCCTGAAAATTAGAGAAAGTGGGCATACTTTCTCTTGTGATAACACATGGACCTTGCGATCATATATGTTTTTGCTGATGTGTTGCCATCAACACCACTTCTTTTTTGTTTGAAATAGGTATATGATGTGACGAAGTTTCTGGAAGATCATCCTGGTGGGGATGAGGTGTTGCTATCAGCTGCAGGTAATATTGCCTGTTGAACATCTCCTAGATTGATTTCTAGTTCTTTAAGAAAATAAAGTTAAATACGAGTGGGTACTGATGGTTTGCAGGTAAGGATGCGACTGATGATTTCGAGGATGTTGGTCACAGTAGCAGTGCAAGGGCTATGATGGATGAATACTATGTCGGGGACTTTGATACATCTACCATCCCCTCCACGCATACATATACTCCTCCTAAGCAGCCACATTATAACCAGGACAAAACATCAGAGTTTCTCATCAAGTTACTCCAATTCTTTGTTCCATTGGCAATCTTAGGATTGGCTTTTGGCATTCGATTCTATACAAAGGCAGCCTAAGGATATGGAGTGTTGCTTGGAAGACATGTCAAGATAAGCCGGAGTGACTGATAAAAGACCATATTTAGTTGTTTGATGTCTTAGTGTTTTCGTTGTTGTATTATCCGAATTGGTCAGTAATATATGTTGTGAACTTATCTGTGGGTTGCCTTCACCTGTTGGAAGTATTGTATGCAATCTCTCACTTTCTATCTCTTGCCTTTACATATCACTGTCGAATAAAATTTCCTCTGTTATTTGCTAATACACTACTATGTTACTTGATATAAGTCTCAATGGACATGATTTAGATAATTATCAGTATTTGTGCCAGCCTAATTCTAATATGCTACTTCTGAAGAGCTTCACTTCACTTCACTACCTTTCTCAAATCATGTTCTGTCATGAAAACGAAAAATGTAACTATCAAATTCTTAACAGCGTTGCACGTCTTCGCTAGAGGATGCGACATTTGGAGGATAGCCAGAAATCTTGTGGCTCTATTGGAGTATTGCTCCTTGGCATTTTGTCTTTTAGAAAGGGTCTTTCATGTTTTAGTCTTCTTAAATAATGGGTATTTGGGCATTGGTCCTCACTAATTGACTTATTTGGCTCTGGTCTTCCTAAATCGTCTTAACTAAACAGTCAACCAAATTGACTGTCACCCATTAGTCAAAATGATTTAGGAAGACCAAAGCCTAATAAATCGATTAGTGCGGACAAAATCCCAAATACCAATTATTTAGGAAGACCAAAACCTAAGAAATGATGAATTATACTTGAAAGTTGTTTATTTCTTTACTTATTTTCGGCAAGATTACAAGAGAAGGCCGGGGTGTATATAAGAAATCGTCCCTTACTCAGTGCAATAGTGAGTTCTTACATTGCTTATCTTAGTGATCATGGTTAATGTTGAACACCTATTACTTTTAAGAGGGCATGCAACTGAAAACCTCATCCTAATTTCACCTTGTGAGTAACTTCATATTTATTTCATAATTTATGTCCCTCAATTGTTTTTTTTTTTTCTTTTCAGTTGTAGCAGTTATATATGTCTAAAATTGTATTAGGGAGAGTTCATTGATTGGCTAGTGTACCTATTTAAATATTTATCGAAGACATTGCATTAGTATGATTGTCTGGAGGTTAATGATTCAATCTAAAAAGATTAATGATAAAATGATTTTTCCATAATTGAAACAACTTTACTAATAAGATCAAAGTTTGTACTAGGTAGAAAAGATAGCACACATTCATTTCTTATAAATGAATAACAACTTCACCATAAATCATGGTTAAGTTATTAACTTATTCATAGTACCAACTATCAAAACACGTCTTTCCTATTGCATGATACACTTTCAGTTGAGAGACATAAATATGACAGATAAATTATGGAACAGATATGAAGCTCACAAGGTGGAATAAGGACGAGGCTTTTAATTGCATGCCTTCTTAAAAGTAATACGTGTTCAACATTAACCATGATCACTAAGGTAAGCAATGCAAGAACTCACTGCTGCACTAGTAAGGGACGCTTTTTTATATGCACCCATTCTCTTGTAATCTAGCCGAAAATAAGTGAAGAAAGAAATAACTTTCAAGTATAATTCATCATTTTTTAGGCTTAATGAGTCGATTAGTAAAGACCAAAATACCCATTATATAGGAGGACCAAAATCGAAAAGGCCTTTTGTAAACACAAGCGGAGGAAGTCAAGGAACACGGAAGTGGCTAGTTTTTAATTTGGTGGGCTGAGACCATAATCAAAACTGGACCATGGGCGTTTTTGCTATAGTCTGGAGCTTGGATAAAAGATAGACGGGTTTGGGTTCGCAGTTCAACCGTTTTTCTGCCCAGTAAAATTTAAAAGAATGGGTTCGTGGTTCAATCTTTTCAAGTAACATGGTTAATTGTAAGGACTTTCTTCAATGCAGTTGAAACATAGCCAAAGTATTTGCATTGAATTGATTTCTTGACTTAGAGTCCCGGCCTCTCAAAACTCTTTTGCGTCTCTCTCTTGCTTCTTTGAACCTCCTAATGAGAGAAATGGTAAGTACTCATTTCACTATCTCTCTGTTGATGGTGTTTGTTTTCACCTTTGTAAAGGGTAGGGTATAATATCATATGTATACTTGTTTTACTACTGGGATGATTCGAGCTAGTCACATTGTACTTAACCATTCATAATCAAGTGTTGGCAAAAATGATTCTATGTGATGTGTTATTGTAACACCCGTATTTTTAAATACGTATTTTTCTATTTATTTATTAATTAATTTAATTATTTATTTTCAAAATTGGGTTTGATTGGATTCGGATACGTGGAGTCCGGTTTTGGGCCCGAAATTAAATGTTGGGCTTTAAAGTTTGGGACCCAAGTATATAAACACATTGTTATAGAGAATAGGGTTTTAAAAATAATAAAAATAATGAAAATGGAGGCAGAGCTATAAACGCGTTGGCTAGAGCGTTGGAACGCCGACGCTTTCGGACTTCTGGATTATTCGGAGCTTGGGATAAAGGTGAGTAGCTATTTTGCTATTTCACCGGATTTGTAGTTTTTCGTATGTGGTGTATCACGGTCCTCTTCGTTTCTTTTTTGATATTGCTCATTATCATATTGTATTGGACTTCGTGCCTTTTGTTTTATTAAACTTTGTTACATTTCGGATTTGAATTTAACTGTGGGAACTGTTGGAACTTCTAAGTCGTCAATGGCGTTTCCAACAATGGTAAATCGCCCATATTTACGTCAACTTTATGGCCGGTTAAGGGCAGCTAAAGCCCAATCTATAATCTATAGAAATCGTCATTTGTTTTTCTTTGTTCACTACACCAAAATGGCCATTTTGTAACAGGGCAAATATTCCATTTGTAACGCTTATATCCGTTACTGGCTTTCTAACGGATATAAGCGTTAGGCATTACACTATCCATTACTGTACATTGTTTTTTATTTATTTTCCAAGGATTTCTTTATTTTCTAATTTTGAGTAACAATTATATCTGTTAGAAAAGTCGTAAGTGAAAATAAAACACACTTAAAAGAAATTAAATAAAGTCCAAAATCCAAAAGGAATCACCTCTCTCTTCTCTCAAGCTCGTCTCCCTTCACGAGTTCAATGTCCTCCTCTCAAGCAATGAAGTCTAGGGTTCCAGATATATCAATCAAAGAGGAAGTCAACCAGTTTATTCGAAATTTCTCTCTTTCTTTTTTGGTTTAGGGACGATGAATCAGACGAACCAGATCGAGGAGGAGAGCTTAAAGGAGGAAGACGAATCAGGTAAACCCCCTTTCAGTCTGATTTTTCTCTTCTCTAAAAAATTCTAATTATTTTTCTTTTTGGGTTTTTCAATTTGGGGCGAGGACCTTAATCTCCCCCTTAAAATTACTTGGGAACTTATTCTGAACGATGGCTTCTAAATATTAATCATTTTTCTGTTGTGGAATTTTTAGAAGTGATATTCAAGTGTTGGTAGTTGGTATTTAACTTGCTTTATGGTTAAAATTCACTTTTTATGAGTAACACTACCTGATTTAGATGTTCTGATAGGAAATCGCTCTACTGATCGAGTTGCTTGAGGCATCAGAATATAGTGCAGTAGACGGTATGTATCCATGGGACTACCAATTCCTGGACACTCCTTTCTTTGTTATCTGATCCAATAATGTGTTAATGTTGTGTGTGTGTGATTACCAATTCCTGCAATATCACAGTATGTTTTAAATTTAGTATCCTGTGTGCATGATTCTCGTTTTTTATTCTCACCAACAAGCACTCCTTGTTGCATGGGTCATAACTCGTAGCTTCGCCAAGCAAGATGTGTCTAAATGGATGAGAGTTCTTGTTGATAGAGCTCGCAATATTAATCACTCTTGGAAAGTTAGTGGGTTTCTTGTTGACGATGTAGCTGCCGAATACGATCTAATCAGGCAAGATGCTCTGAATTTAAATATCTGGATTTATTTAGATGATTTTGCTGTAAAATCTTTCTGGGTCTTAACCTGATATGTTTAATTTTTAGGGAGATATTTTGTTGTCCTGTTATGTTTTGCCTTTGGCGTGTCCGTAGGTCATATGGCTGAGGAACATTGTCATGAAATGCAGTAACATTGAAGTTTAGCGAGAGATTTTTAAACGTCTTGGGAAAATTGTGTATGGCATATGGAGTGGAGTTGATTCTGTCAGTTCCATCGAGGAATTCATCCAAGATTTTGTTGATCAAACTGCTTTCATTGACAACTTTAGAGCCTCTTGGGTGCCTAAGATTGGTAATTGTCCCCCCGAATCATTTGATTGTTAACAATTTTTATTTTTCAATATTGTAATCATCTCTCTCTCTCTCTCTCTCTCTATTGTTTTATTCTTCTTTGAGTTAAGGTTATTAATGGCTGAAGCAATCTTCAATTTCATGCTTCCATTTTCTGCAGTAGCTGGAGGTTATTATTGATCGGAACAAGCTTCAATATCACAGGTTTGTATCTTCCATTAAAAAAATATGCTTCTTTTATTTAAGTAGTATATTGGGTGATGCATCTTTCTTATGAAATTTATTGGCGTGGTTTATTTCTGATATGGTGGTATTAAAAAAATGTTTTCTGAATATTTCAGTGCTATTGGGGTGAATTATTAAGTGAGGAGTTTTAGTTGGTTCAGTTGACTGGATTTATAAGAGATGAATGATTCAAAAAAAAATTTTGAAGTTCTGAAATTATATGTAAGCCTGATACTGTAGCTTTCTGCACGGCTCCATATTGTTACTCAAGAGTTTGAAACAATTGAGTGTTATATCCTAGAGACTGATCATATAAAGTAGAAGAGAAGTACGTGGACAGACCTATATATGCAGTACGCCACTGTTTGTTTAGTAGAGGTACCTTTGTTGTTGTATACTAGGATGCTACGAGATGTAGTCTAGTTTTAAATAGTGATATGCTCTCATTACCTAGCTTGTTTTAGATGGAATGGTGAGGTGCTTATGGTGTGCTCAACCACACCATTCGCCCGTAGTTTTTTTTCTCTCCAACTTTACACATACCGAACCAACTAGGTAGTTTTGCTTCTTGGGCAGATTTTCTCTGGAAGTTGTAGTACAATACCCAAGATTCAAAAGTGTAGTTTCACTTCTTCCTCCTGTTGTCCTTTTCCATGGAACTGCAGATTATTCCATTCCATTAGATTTCGGGTACAGATCTCCTAATAGAATTAGTTAGCATGTCTTTAGTGTTTATCTACCTGCAACCCTTCACTAAAGGTACTGCGCTTTGCTTTTGGTTGATATAAAAAAAGGATTTGTTTTTAATCTGTAATGTGGAGACTGGAGAGTAATCAGTAGAAAGAAATAAAACAAATAAGCATTTTATATATTAATTTATTTGTAGTACATAACTTAGATTCCTTCATGAGATATTTAGTTCATACATGAGTATTATAAATGAGAAATTATAGGAGTCATGCTTCCTACTCAATTGATTAAATGAATTGTGGTATCTTTGGTTTAACTCATTGTAGCAATGACTAGCGAGTGCATGTACAGATGACTTGGTCAAAGATCTAATTTCTTTTATTCATGCTGGTGATCAAGCACTCATGCCAAAGATGTAGTGTAGACCTTATATACAGCAAGTTCTTACTTCTTCAGAAACTTATGTTACTAGGGGATGGGATACCTATGGGTAAACCTTATATACAGCAAGTGGAGGTCTTTAATCTTAGTCACTGAGCATTCTCATTCACTTATATATTTGAAAAGGCTAACCATAACAAGTGAAATGACCTTAGCCGAAGTTTGCCTCTCTTGCAACTTAGTTTTGACTCAAGTTATTACTGCTATATTTAGGTTTATCATTGTGGATATATGCTGTTTGTTCCTTCATTTGTGCCGTGCTTGCTATATTTAAGTTCACCGTGGAGTAAACTTAAATAAATAATGAATAGTATTTTCTGAAGCAACTATCTTATATGTTTGTGAGCTTCTGGATGAATCTAAACATAGTGGCAGCAACTGGTTGTTAGAGTTGGACACAAGAATAGGTCTTGGTAGTATCTTTTACTAATTTCAAATGTTACTGATAGGCTATCACTTGGTTCCTCTTTCATTAATTAAGCATAAATTATAGGGAAGGGGCAGTTGATACGTTTAGTCCCTTTATATAAAAGGCTTTTAGTACTTATATCTAATATTGTTGCTCTTTTCTTTTTACCAGCAGATCTTACCACACTTCTCGTTGGCCTTACTATTGTTAGTTTTTGGTTTCATGTGTTCCATTTTGTTTCGACTTAGTTGCATTTTTACATTGACCGTGTTCAAATGTTCTCTCTCTTTTGGATAGGTTTGGAAGAAATTTGAGAAAGTAGTGACAAGAAAACAGTTTCTGCCCATCTTTGTCAAATGATAGAGATTCATATCTTGTGTTCTGTTAAGGTAAATTTCTTCCTTTCATTTTGAGGTCCATGTTGTGTCTGTATTTCATAATTTATAGATATTAGGATGTGAGCTTTACCTAATGAAAAGTCCATGATAGATCCATTAGGGATCCCCTTTTTTTTTTTAATTTACATTGATGTTTTGTCACCTTTTAGTGTAATAGTTGCACTCTTTCAAGTAATGTTGGTGGTCCAGGATGATACGTAGTTTTGAATTGAGTCATGATTGTTAATGTTTGACTTTTGGTACCATTTTCACTTGTCAGATTGGATATGGATTGGAGCTTTCTATATTAGCTCTCATACTTGCTTCTGGCTGAGGGACTTTCAATGACTCTAAAAGTCCCACGAGGACAGACTATAGGGATTTGTTCCATGTCCTCAATGGCTGGAGGAAGTACTTAAGTGGATTTGCTGCCACCATTTTCTCCATTGATGTGTATCATGTACATCTTTTATGTTCGATTTGTAAATTTTCTTATATGTTCGATTTGTAAATTTGGAATTGGATTGGTGGGTTATTTCTATAAAATGTTTAATCGGGTGGAGTTTCTCGATTTTCACTTTTTGATTGAGTTGATGTGGAATGGGAGATCTTTGTAAGATGGAATAATGAGATGTTTGCTAGATTAAGCTATATGTGAACGGTGACTTTTTTTTTGAATTATTTTTTCCACTTGACTATAATTTAGTAACAGATATATCTGTTAGTAACAATGTTACCATGAGAAGGACGCCAAACTTTAGTAACACTTATATCCATTACAAACAAACAATTTTAGAAAATAATCAACAGTTATTTATTTGTTACAAATATTTATAGTAACGGATATAAACGTTAGTAAAATTAATTGTAGTAACGGATATATCCGTTACTAAATTTAGCCTAAGTGACAGTGACGCTCCAGAGCTAACGGATATAACCGTTAGTAAAAATAGAAGTAACGGATATAGCCGTTAGTAAACGTTTTTTATGGTGTAGTGGTTTCTCTGTTGTATTGTATTGAACTGTTGAACGGTTCAAAACTCTGGAGCTTTGGTAATGGAGGCTTTGCCCCCATGGGTTAAATCTTGCCACTTATATTAGGGCGTTTGTTTTGGTGGGGCGTTGGTGTATTGGAGAGTTGGGTGGGCCGTTTGAAGCTTGGTAAAAGCTTGAACGGCTATTAATGGCGACCAAGAAATCGCCAATGAATCTATTATGGTTGGTTTTGTGTTTTTTATTGTGGATGAATGGGTTGATGTTTGGTTGTGAGGGGGTGTGTTTGAGGTTTGTGTGAGGGTGTTTGTTGGAGTGGGGTTTTGGAAGCTTGAGGCCCGACCATTAATGGCGGCAAGAAATTTGGATCTAGTTTGGTGAGGTTTGGATTGTATGAGTTGGGGTTTTCGCTTTCATTAATGTTGTTGGGTTTGTTATGGGGATTAAAACCGCTTTGATCAAAGGGGGTGGTCGATTAGTGCTTGGTGGTGGCGGATTTTGGTGCCCAGTGGAGTTTGGAGGAAGGAGATGACCGGCCGGCTTGGGCCTGGCCTGGTTTCTCCCGGCTTGTTTGGTTGGTTACTTTGGGCGAAATGTTTTGTTTTGGTTGGGCCCGATTTGTTTTAAGTTGTTGGGCCTTACGGTTCAACTAAGTTTTGGACCAATTTGGATTAGTTTTGGCCCGTTCTAATATTTCTTGGGGCCGTCCATGGGGCGTAAAATAGTTCTTTTGGTTTTTCAACTTTTAGACTTTTCGGGTTTTAAGGTTTGGGGGCTTGGCGAATAGGTCCGAATCCATTACCTTGGCACGAGCCCCGATGAGCCATGCACCATTGACCTTAGCCATGAACCATGGCTATGACCCTGGACTTGTCGAACACGAAAACGATAGTTTGACTTTGACCATGACATGTTGACTTTGACCAGGATAGTTTGACTTTGACCATGACATGTTGACTTTGACCGTTGACTTTGACCGTTGACTTTGACTGTGGAATGTTGACTTTTCCAGTTTTTCACATATTTGAGTATATGGATAAATATAGTAATAAAATATTGTCGAAGATTATATAACTTTGTTTGTCATTATCTAATTTAGATTTGACGTGAGTAATGTGTAAAGCATATAAATATTGGGCTTTGATTGTGACCGCTTGGATTTGTTTTAATTGAGCTACGTTTTATGTTGTATATTGTATGGACAAATCAAATAATAAAATGCTGTGGAAGCCTGCATAATTGGTTAGTCATTATCTAAGAAAGATTTGACATTGATGTTGTGTATTTTTGACACGTGACGATATTGAGATGTTAGGAGACATTATATTCCTAATACGCTATAATAAAGATATATGCGATACGTTTGAAGCAATTGTGATATCATATGATATATTGGGATATATATATTGAATGCAATAGTTTTGGAGAAATAAAGGTATAACCGCTCTATTATTATATATGTGAGATGCTACTATGAGGTAGCATAGTATTTGTGAATATTTCCCACCTGTGTGGTGTAGTCTGAATAATATATTGGCACGTGAAAGTATGAAAGTGGTTATGAGATATAATTGAGATATTTCTAAATATTATGGCTTAGTGCAATAAGGTAATTGACCTGCACGTGATATAGTGGATTTATTATGAGTCATTAATGTATGACACTTGAATAAATTACGAACAAAAATCCTAGAACCTAGCTACCACAACTCATGTGATTGGCCCTTCCGGCGTTCGCTTAATCCCGAATGGCTTTTCGGGCATAAGTAATGTGATTGGCCCTTCCGGCGTTTCAGCTTAATCTGAATGGCCTTCGTGTAAGTAATGTGATTGGCCCTCCGGCGTTTGATAAAAATTTGAATGGCCCTCCTGGCGTAGCCGAATAGTGGCTTGATTATTCCGTTCGCAAAATATAGATGATGACGCGATATTTTTATGCGAATAGTGGCATTACTTACATAATGGCTTCCGTGTGAGGATTTACAGTGTCGCGGCATCCCGCCAGTGGTAGTTACGCATACGAGTGGTACATTATGTAAGGGGAGACATATGGATGTATATGTTCGGCGTTGGGTAGCGATTGTGGTAGCCGGGAAACTAGGTAAAGACATAGATACGACGTGATTTTAGGGACACACAAAGAAAGTCTAAACAAATAAAATTATGGTAATATGTTGGTAAATGATATATCTCTAGATAGATGGTTGTATATGTTTGGGGTTAGTAGTTTAGCTCGAACCTAAAAGCTCGTGGGAGGAACTAAATGCCTTTTATTATTATCGTATGGTATGTTGTATTAGTTGTTGGAAGTTAAAGGCCGGTGGAGGAACTAACCTAACCGTATGGTTTTGTGTATATATTGGTATAAGTATATGTTGTATTTTAGGGCTACTCACACCAAAGATTTTTATAATGCTGACCCGATTTGCATGTTTGCTTATCGGGTGTGCTCATTAAATGAACACAGTTGATAAGTCTTGACAGGTTTAGTGTTGAAGAAGATTGGTTGCTGCTTGTGGCTCGCGTTAGCGTCGCATTTCAAGATAGTCTTTGTTTTCCTTGGAGGTGATATAGAGTTTCAGTCGAGACAAAGTTATTTGTATTTTCGTTTGTAAATTTTTGTAATGAAGAAGACTTTTGTTTAAGTTAAAAAATTTTATTGGTTTTTTTATTATCCGCATATTTAAACTGTTTATGGGTTTTTGGGAGTTGAGAGTGCGTCACACCTCGGAGATCGAAGAGTCGGGAACAAATAATGTTTTCCGAATTCTGTTGAAATTCGGGGCGTGACAGTTATAGTGGTGAAACTTTGTTATTCTTTGCAATATAAATCTCAATTTTATACCCTATGTTATGAAAATGCAGTAAATTTTTCATGCAATATAATTCCAAATGCACGCTAGTCACAATGTACTGTTGACAGAAAGTGGTTCTGGGGAATGTTTTTTATTGCAAGACTTTATTGGTTTGTGATATTTTTATTGTTAGTTAATAATAGTATTGGCTTTGCGAAGGTGTTCAGTACAATCTTATAGGAATCTAAAAATTTGTTATATGAGAAATGTTATAAAATGCATTGCAGTTTTAGTATTGGGATTCAAGCTAGTGACATTATGCCTAAACAATCACACTGAACTATGGACAATAAATTGAATCTGTGGAATGTTTATTTGTGTGAAACTACCTAGCAAAAACAAAGTTTACTTGTGTGAAACTGTTGTGCTTTGGGTTATCTTCAATGTTATTTATTTGTATTTGATTTGTGATTGTATTGAGTGTTTGGGGTGTGTTGTTATGCCAAATGCAATATAATACTTAAGGCATTGAAGTTGTATATCGGAATTCGAGCCTATAATTTTGTATATTTTGCATGTAACCACTGACATTAGATTGTGAGCTAAAAAACATTCTGGGTGTTAGTATTGTGATAGCTGAAGCAAATTCATGAGATCGATTTAGGATTTCCTTCTCACTGCAAGAAGGAAGGATGCTCGTTCTGTTAAGATAAAGAAGAGAAAGGATGTCATCAAGTTTAAGGTTCGCTGCTCCAAGTATCTGTACACACTTTGTGTGTTTGATTCCGAAAAGGCTGATAAGCTGAGGCAGTTTCTCCCACCTGGTATGGCTTTGACTCTTATGTATTGCTTTTCAGTTTTCCTAATCTTACTTGTACCAATGAATATACTTGATCTGTTTGTATGGAAAACCCTAGTTGCATATTGTACTTTGTGGTCATTGACATGTTTTAAGCCCCATTTGGGATTATGTTAAATTTGCACATGAACGGATAACTATTATCATTGTTAAAAACAGCTAAAATTTTTAATGGAGCGGTTGCCCACACTTCTTAAGAGTTGTACGTCTTTAGCGGCTGGATTTTATGTAAGCTCAAATTTTTAATGGAGCACAACTATCTGTTGTGCATTTTGATCGAGAATGTGTCAACTCCAGCCACTATTTTGGGTGTTGTGAGAAAAAATGTTATTCTGTGGAAGCAGTTACTCCGTTGCTCTGATGTCTTAGCTCTCTAAAGCTCCCCCCAATGTAAATTTGGCCAGGATTTTGGTGGCAAATCAAAGTATCAAACAGTGGCAAATTGGTCTTTTTGTGCATTCGCCACGATTTGGCATGACAAATAGGACACAGCCTTATTCCCCACGAAAAAGAGAGAAAGATGTATTCCCCACTTCCACTTTTCCAACGAAAAAGAAATGAATAATGCATTTGGCTTGGATGGTTCACATTGCATACTCGAGTCCAGTCTCGGATAAGGCTGTGGACTTGACTCGAAAAGCTGCTCGAGCTCCATTCTGTCTCTCCTTGATTTCGTTTTCCTCTGCCATTAGTCTTCAAAATCTCATTTCTTCTTTGTTGATAAGAAAAATAATGGCTGAAGCGATACTTTCTTCTGTCATAGGCCAGTTGGCCCCAGTCATTCGAAATGAAGTTGAACAGGAGGTGCGGTTGGTTGTGGGGGTTCGTAAAGAAGTAAAAAAACTCGACACTAAGCTTCGTTTGGTTAAAGCAGTGCTTGAAGATGCTGAAAAGAAGGAAATTCATGATAATGCAATAAATATTTGGTTGGAAGATCTCAAAGATGTGATGTATGATGCTGATGATGTATTGGACGAATGGAACACGCAGATTCTCATCTCGCGGATAAATGGATTTACTGTTGGCTCTCACGTGGCCAACATGATGCATTCCTACTTGTTATCTATGTGTGCTTGCTTTAAACATGTTGGCGTACGCCATGACATTGCTAAGAGGATTAAGGGCACAAGAGAAAGACTAGATGAGATTGCTCTCAACAAGGGTCAACTAAGCCTCGTTCAAAGTCATGGTCATGAGGAACCTTGACAATTCACTAGCTCTGTTGTGGATGTATCAGAGATATATGGTTGGGATCTTGACAAACAAAAGATACTACGATACTGCTTTGTGAGACTAGTCAACAAGAAACTCAGGTTTGTATACCTATCCTGTCAATAGTTGGAACTGGCGGGTTCGGTAAGACAAGTCTTACGCAGCTAGTGTTTAACGAAGGAACTATAACGACCACTTTTAGAGCTGAAAATATGGGTTTGTGTTTTTGATCATTTTGATCGTGAAAGGGTTGCCAGAGAAATCATTGAACAAACTATTGGGAAGCCACCAAATGTGGTTGGGTGGGAACCTCTGCATCAACTTTTGTGCAACTCAAGTAAAGGGAAAGCGGTTTTTGCTTGTGCTAGATGATGTTTGGACTGAAGATTCCGATCTTTGGGAGCCATTGAAGCTGTCTCTCAATGGTGGTGAGCAAGGAAGCAAAATCATCATCACCACGCGCAACGAGGTAGTTGCAAAGATGATCGGCTCAACTTACATACATAGGCTTGCACAGTTGTCAGATGATGACTGTTGGCACATATTTAGACGTATAGCTTTTTGGGGAAGAGCGGAAGAAGAGACTAAAAGATTGAAGGGAATTGGACAAGAAATCACGAAGAAATGCAAGGGTGTTCCGCTTGCTGTCAAGACATTAGCAAGTCAAATGCGATTCAAACAAGCAGAAGAAGACTGGATAGATGTATTAGAAAGTGACATTTGGGAAACGCAAGAAAGGAGTTTCTTACCTGCTCTTTTGTTAAGTTATCATACTTTGCCGCCAATTCTGAAACAATGCTTTATGTACTTTGCAATCTTCCCAAAAGACCACAACATACAGAAGGACGAGCTGGTGAAGCTATGGATGGCTCAAGGTTATCTGAGCTCTGATGGAGCAAGAGAGCTAGAGAGAGTTGGTGCCCAATATTTTGATGATTTGGTGATGCGTTCATTCTTCCAAGATTTTATGAAAGACAAAGTTGGAAAGATTTTTGGATGCAAGATGCATGATCTTGTACATGACTTTGCCGAGTTCCTCACAAAAACTCAATACTCTGTTTTGGTGAATAATGAAAACATCAGTAGTCCAAATGTTCGTCATTTGACTGTTGATGATATAGAGAATCCCTCTATATATGAGGTGATGAAGTTGCGCACATTGGTAGGTAAGTCATTCAAGTTAGCACCTTCTGCATTACTATTCCACCGGTTGACTTGTCTTAGGACATTGGTTTTGAGTCCTCAAGGCATATATTCTATGTCTGTCCTTGAAGTACTTCCAAGTGAAGTGAATAGATTATTACATCTTCGGTACCTTGATTTGTCAAATACAAAATTGAAGGAGTTGCCTGAGACAATGAGAAGTCTAGTTAATTTGCAAACATTGAAGCTTAACGGTTGTTATCTTCTTTGCAAACTGCCAAAAGGAATTGGGGAACTTTCTAACCTAAGATATCTGGAAGTTAAAGGCACTTTGAGCCTAAAGTATTATCCGCGAGGAGGCATTGAGAGATTGAGCCAGCTTCGAACATTAAGTAAGTTTGTTGTGAGTGATGGAAGCAAAGGGTCCGTGATTGGGGAACTAGGAAATCTCAATTTTCTAAAAGGAAGGCTAGATATTAGAGGGTTAATGCATGTAAAAAGTGTGAATGAGGCTAAACTTGCAGAATTACAGAAAAAGAAAAACATCCAGAACTTAGGGTTGAATTTTGGAGATGATCAATTCTTCCCTTCGTTCTCGAGCGAAGAGGAGATACGAAGGATGGAATGTGTTCTTGAAAATCTGGAACCACATAAAGAAAGCTTGGAACGATTGTTTATACGATACTATGTTGGCTTCATGCTCCCTTCTTGGATGTTGCCAGTCGAAGAATCTGTATTGTCCAATATTGTCGTCTTGTGGATTTTCCAGTGCCCAAATTTGAAGGTGTTGCCCGCTCTAGGCAAATTACAATTTCTTGAAGAGCTCTCTCTAATGGCTCTAAGTGCGATGAAACATTTGAGTGCGGAGCTTTTGAAGATTGGAAATGGAAATTCAACGTCTTCGTCATCGTCATCATCAGTAGTGCTGTTTCCAAAATTGAAAAAGCTTGAATTGTCTGGATTGCCAGAGTGGGAGGAGGAGGAGCATGATGTCCCAACAACAAGTGATAGTACTACTATCATTGTCATGCCCCGTCTTCATAAACTAGAGATTTGCAATTGTCCGAAATTGAAGGTGGAACCGCACTACCTTTTTCCTCCTCTGCTTGAAACTTTGAAATTAGAGTTCAATGTAGGTGTTCTTTCAAAATCGTTAATTTCCCTCACCCACAACAACAACCTCAAGGAACTTAAATTTTTAGCTTTTCCGCATTCCTCTCTCCCCCAAGGATTAAACCAACTCACGTCACTTCAAGAGTTGACTTTTTTGAATTGCGAATTCCTTGATTTCAAGTCAAAGGAGTTGAAACCACTCACCATGCTTCGCAAATTTCAAATCTACGACTGCCCCTATTATTAAGAGAGAACGTAGCAGAGAGGAGGACTGGAGCATCTTAACCCACATTCCCAACATGGTCATATATTGACAGCTTAGTTCTTGCACGATGACTTATCTCTCGAAAACAGGTGACAAACAATCCCAAATATTAACTTTTGAACTCTTAACTGTTGCTTAATGCTCTCAAGTTTACTCTTCCTTCGTAAATATTCACTTATTTAGCCTGGTTGCAGGGGACCTAATGAAGTGCCGAATCTTTTCTTGCCTCGCTCTTATCTAGTCAAGTGCAATTTTGTTTAGAATGGATGAATTCACTTCAGTGTTTTCAGAGATACAAGAGCATGTAGCTAGCCTTAAGTCACTATGGATGCCCTCGATGAAGTGTTTGGTGTGTTACTGACCTGCATATTGCATCATTTAGTTGATTTTAGGGAGATGGAATTGCTTGGTTTATGCTTCCTGCTTCTCTTTTGTCCATTTTGCAGTTAAATATGAAACCCAGATTGAGGATTGTACAATGGTTTCCAAATATGAAGGGGTGGAGTTTACCGTTGGTGATGGTGGGAGACTGGGAGTTTTGTACCTTACTTTAGGGTGAATACCAGTTGGTTATCTTTGTTGCGACTTCGCTAACAGGATCTGCATGTTCTGCCTTTGCAACCAGGTTAATTCATGCCCAGCACTATGGAACGCTGCAAAGACAATGAAGGGAGAAAAGGCTCTCCTAACAGTGAAGCTACAGTGTAAGTTTGCTTGAAACGGATATCACTGACTTGTAAAGATTGTGGAACCTGTCACTTACATTACATTTTTGTACATTCAAATTGCTTTGTGGAGATGGGTCGACCAGCCTCTGGTGTTGAAGGCGCTGTGCCACCAAGTGCCACACTTCTTATAACTCTTGAATTGGTTTCGTGGAAAACTGTGACTGAAGTAACTAATGACAAGAAAGTTATAAAGAAGATCATCAAGGAAGGAGAAGGTTATGAGCGTCCAAATGAAGGAACGGTGGATAATAAGGTGTATTAGATCGTTTTATATTATAGTAAAAAGTTATAGGAGTTCTTAGTGGAATGGGATACTTTGTAGTGTTCATAATATTATCTCATTTGTCTGACAGTGAAACTTATTGGGAAGTTGCAAGATGGAACTGTGTGTTTCTGAAAAGGGTCATGATGACGATGAGCTATTTGAGTTCAAGATGGAAGAAGGTAATTTTTCATGCCGGTGGATTTGGCATGCTTTCTTTGTTATCATGGTTAAACTTGATACTGAAGTATAGATTTACATTTTACAGAGCAAATTATTGATGGACTTGATAGAGCTGTCATGACAACAAAAGAAAGGGGAGGTTGCAGAGTTGACTATATGGTTTCAGTTCATCTGAATCCAAGCAAGAATTGGTTGTTGTTCCCCCGAATTCAAGGAGTTGAGCTTGAATCCTTTGTCAAGGTATCTACAGTGAGATTTCTCTTTGTACGGCTCTTGCAATGTGCTTGGTATGAGTGAGTTTGAAATTTTCCTTTTCTATGGTTAGGAGAGAGAATCGTGGGACATGAACACACCTGACAAAATTGAAGCTGCTGGTAAGGAGATAGAGGAACAAAATGTAACATTCAAAGCTGGAAAATATGCTAAGGCTTCAAAAAGATATGAGAAGGTAAGAGAGTTTTTAGTAGGATCGAATTATATTATTGACGATTTCATTTTATTGCAACTGACTGAAAATCTCCTTCTAATCAGGCTGGAAAATTTATTGGATATGACACCAACTTTAGTGAAGAGGAAAATAAACAATCCAAGGTTCTGAAGGTAAGCTGCAATCTGAAGAATGCAGCTTGCAAGCTGAAGCTATAGGAATACATACAAACAAGCAGAGAAGCATAGTGTTTCATTTTAAAGTGCTTTTCTACTGCCTTGCATTATGTTCAAACTATTGAAGGACCAAAGGACATCGTTAGGGGTTATCTTTCTTTGCATTTTTGTAAATGAATTATTGATTTGTTATTAATTAAGAGAAGAATATGGTGTTGTAATCCAGCCGCCTGTAGATGTTGTTTTACATGTGTTGGACCCTAGCACTTATCACAGGCACATGCATCTATGTATAACAAACACCCTATCATAGTATCTATGTAGTAAAACTAGTAATATGGGTGCTACGCAAGGTAATATTTTTATCTGTATAAGGATCTATATACTTCATTATGGTATATATTGGTACATCCTTATTTAAGAAATCAATGCTAAAGGTCGCTGCTCTTATGGGAAGTGTTGGATGAATGGGCATGCATCAAGTCTGAAATTCGGATGTAGTTTATTTGCAATAAGGGTTGGAGATTGTTGCGTGACAAACTCTTTTATGTGGCTCTTCACTGTTCCAAAACACTGAACAAGCATCAAGTTATTCAGGATACCATGAAACGAAAGTACAAAACATGGTGTTTTGGAAACACTTGATGGGCCGATACCATAATCAAAACTGGAGCAGGGGCCTTTTCGCTTTAGTCTGGATAAAGAGTAAACGGGTCTGGGTTCGCGGTTCAACCGTAAAGCCAAAATTGCAATTTGAGCTCACTCATCAACATCACAAACAACTTGGCACCAAAATTGTGAATTTTTTTTATGGATTTCTCATCATGGTTTCGAAAAACTCTGTTAAAAAATCACATACCAAAACCAACTCAACTTCCCACCACCCCAACCACCAAAAGTTCACAAAACAAAGAAGAAGAAGAAGAACTGGGCATAACAGAGCAGTTACAGAACTTCATCAAGTCATTCACCTTAGAAACATTCAAGAACTATTCTTTACAAGGTAAAATTTAAGTTTTGGTCTAAAAGTTTGGTATATAAGTTGTTTATTGAAAACAATAGACAATTGTTTGACTTTTATAATGTTGCAGATGGTCAGAAAACAAGTACAAGCAACGGGGATATTGTAAATAGTTCTGATAACAATCAACAAGACCTTAGTGAATGGCAAGAAGGACATGCTACTCTTGTTCTCTCCAAAGTAAAGGTATTAATGATGCTTTACATACTATTTTATGTATGCATGTTGTAAATATATACACTTTAAAGTTCAAAGCAGTGGTGGGAAATTATACTGCCCCCTCATATACCTTGCCTCCCTAACCTAGCTTCCTGGTTTCGTCCCTGGTGGAAGGGGATGCCAATGGGGAAGTTATTAACGACAAACTGATGTGCTCCAGAACAAGGGAGTTGTGATAGGAGAAAAGTAAGAGATTAAATTGGTATTTCTAGTGTCAAGGAAACTTGTTAAAGACTATAGACAACGATAAAATGCCTAAATGAGACTAGAATAGGAAGTATTAATCACATTACTGAAGCCTGGAGAAATGAAATTCTATGTGAGGATCTCTGAGCATCAATAAAGGGAGATAATGCGGAAGTAATTAAGCCAAAAAAAGTGCGCTTTGATTGGGCAGGGGGTTCTCCTTTAGATGTAAGACAATTGGAGAGACACAACACACAATTGCTTCACTAATTTGTATGTATTAATATAAGTTGTTAATCATACAGTAAAATTTGGTAGTTCACATTTTTGGGAAAGTCCTTCCAGCTCGGTCTCTCCCCCTATTAAACCCTCTTTTTTCTTGTTACTCTTTTGCTCTCCTCCCTTTAAGATGTTAAGCTGTAGGAACGTTGTATTATTTTATTTTATTTTTCTTCAAAGAGAACGTTGTATTAAGTACTACATATTCATATGTATATTTGTAATCAAGGATCCTTGTTTAGCAGGAACTATGTATACTGCATTAACTGTGAAAAAAGAATTTCCAGTAGTGTGCTTATCTGTGGCGCATGTAGTTTCTAGAGTTCTTCAGAGTTATCCTGTTTGTTGTTTCGGAAAAAAGTATTTTAAAAGTATCTTGCAGCAAATTTTACCTTTAAAACTCTGCGATATTAATATATAATAAGATGCAGTTGCAGATAAAGTAGTGGTACTGATATATGATAGAGAAGTTTGGTTCCTTACCTTTGTGTTGGATTTTAGTTGCTAAAGTGAAATCTTCATTTCCCATACCAATGTGTGTCAAAATCCGTATGTAGGACGTGCCATTATTGAACACACTTACCTTGCTTAGTCTTCTGAAATTATTAATCCAATAATCATTTAATCTCATATTCTCTTTCAGGAAATTTCACAGCTTAGATATGTTCTCTGTCCTCGCCACTTAAAAGAGAGAGAGTTTTGGAGAATATATTTTGCTCTTGTCAAGAACTATGTGACTCCGTAAGTATCTTCCTTATTCTTGAAACAGCCTCCCGATTGTGGAAAATTTCGCTGAAAGGAATTGCACATGCTTGGATACACTATTGATCACCTGTTTGTCATTTTATTTATTACTAGCCACTTTGGACCTGTAAATTACCACAAACATCTACCACAAGTTTTTCAACTTTTATGTGAGTCACAGTATCCAGCCTTCTAATGTCCAGGGAAGGGGTTTCCAATGACCTTAATTTCTTTACACCGTTCTCGGCCGTTGGTATCTCTGAGGACTTGTACCCTATTCATGACATGGATTCTGAAAGTTTGTTATGATGAATATTCTGTCTGAACGTTTGGCATGTTTTACACCTATTGGTTTCTATATACATGTTTTCCACTTTGTGGTTTTCATATACAATTTAGTAGTTCAAGGTTCATACCTCTAATAATAATGTCGTGTAACAAGAAACATTGGATGACTAGCTGTGTCCTTCCAATTGAAAAAGTTCCTGGGTGTGCGTACCATGACTAGCATGGATACCTCATTAGTCTAAAACACCGTTAATAGCTTCTCTGTTTCTCCTAAGGAGTTACAGCGTCTGATATTTTTAGAAATCAACAGCATTGATGAGATGAAATATCATAATTTGATTAAAGATACTTGTCTAATACTGTAGAAAATAATGGGCCCTACCAACATTCCCCAATTTTACTAGTAGAAGGCAGGGCAGGCAACAGACATCACCTGTTGAGGTCCTACCCTCCAAAGACTTCTAGAACAGAATTTTCTTTCACTTGGCGTAATTTTAGGCCAAGTAGTCGTAGGGGTTATGAATTGTTTAGCAACATGTAGTTTCATGTCTTTTCACCAGCACGCTTAAATTTTAGGCTAAGAAATAGTAGGGTGTTCGAAATGTATAGACTATAATGTGTAATTCCAGTCTTCTCAACTTAACAGATAGGCTTGAGTTTTTATTTTGTTGTTCTATTTTGGTTTTATTGTTTGTAATGTTATCAGTAGGTGAATTTGGTTTGTTTTCACCTGTCTAGTAAATATGTTATTTTTTCTCATTGTTGAATATTAGGTATGAGATCCGTGCTATACAGAAAGCAAAAGTAAGAAGGATTGGAAAGGAAGATGAGAAGATAGTGGCTAGTGCATATGAAGTGGAGATGGCAGAGACAAAGGGAGCAATAGCAGTGTCACCCTCTTTTGAAGAACACTAGTAGAGTTGTTTTTAGTAAATGGTGGAAACAGAGTTGGCAGCAAGTACAACTTAAGAGCACAGTGACCGACTATTTCCTCTTTGGTGAGAACATAGGTGTGTGTTGTGGTTTAGACAGGTTAACACTGAGAAGGAAATAGTGAAAATAACTCTTTAGATGGGAGCATTAAAGAGATACCAAGATCATTCAAGAGGAACATATAGCCATTTTTGGACTGAACCAGGTTCCAAAAGATCTGCAAAATACATCATTAGAAAGTTGTAATTACTTTGAAAGGGTGCATGATTGATTATTGACAATCACTATCATAGTTTGTTTTATATCATATTAAATCTGACATAGATCAGTTTTGATGTTTAAGAGATACATGTAAAATACAAGAAGTAGCAGACCTGATCAGGATCAGTTAACAATATGGGAATTGTCATTTATCATTTAACTGAGTTTTTCATGCAGTCAGTGTTTTGGATACACTTGTATACTAGTGTGAAGTTGTGAACCACAATTCTAGACCCAAAGTCCCAAACATATCACAGAAATTCGAGTCTTCACAGGTCAACCATATGAAAGACAAACGGCGGTTGTCCTAATAAGTAACGCTGTTAAACCAAACCAACACATTTCTCACCCGAACCAAAATAGAATATTCCCTTCAGAGTGATTTTTTGCTCCCAGCGGGATTTGCTCCAAGAGCTCCGAGCGAAATAGGAACCAGCCACGTGTCTACTAAAAAGAGATTGACAGTTATCAAATTTCTTTTTTTAGAAAAAATTTCTTAATTTGCCCCCACTAAAAATAGAAATAAATAAAAAAAAAATAATTAAAAAAACTCTCATTGTAAAATATATAGGAATTCTTTCCATCATTAGCTAAAGATTTTTTTTTTTCTTTTTTAGTTTGAAAGAAGTGTCACTAGTTCAGCACTTCAAATTTTTTATTCATTTTTTTTCCCAACAATTAAAACCAAAAACTAGATTTTATAACTAGTTAAATTTTTTTATTTTATTTTTTTAAGGTTCGGGATAAATCAGGAAGCATATATTAAGGTGGAAATTGATAACAGTTGACCCGTTTTCAGTGGACACTTGGTTGGTTCATGTTTCCATTGGAGCTCTTGGAGCAAATCCGCTGGGAGCAAAAAATCACTATTCTCTTCACACACAACCGAACCACAACACCTGTTAACAAACCAACAGATTTCAGCTTCGGTTTATCCAAACCTCAGCTTTCGGTTACCGAACCAAAACTCCAGTTCACTATTCTTTTTCTCTCTCCCTCTTGAAAAGTCGGTGAAGTATATAAATAGCAGCACACACACAGACACACACTCGTTTCTCTTTCTGTCTCACTTCTTCTTCTTCTTTTCTTAAACTAATAATTTTATTAAAAAGAAATAATCTTTCGAAACATTTGAACTGAGAATTGAGAATTGTTGTCTGGTTGTATTAGTTTGGATACTTTTTTTAAGGTTAGATCACGATCTTGAACTATTTTTTCTTTTTTTTCTTTTGATTTGATTCATATTTGATGTATTGGAATTGTGTTTGCATGTGTAATGCAGCTTGAATTTCGTTTTTTTATTGGTTAAATTGGTTATTGAATTGAAATGGTTTGATTTATTTTACAGGATTGTATGTTTTGAGAGTAAATTATGGCGCAGAGTAATTGGGAAGCAGATAAGATGTATGTGAACTTAATTATTTATTATGGTTGAATTGTTGTTTTGAAATTATAATTCTTTTTTTGGTTTTTGGGGCAGGCTTGATGTGTATATTTATGATTACTTGTTGAAAAGAAATCTTCATAATTCGGCAAAGGCTTTTATGACAGAAGGGAAAGTAGCTGCGGATCCAGTAGGTAATAATAAACAACCAACTGAATTATATTGGAGTCTATAATGGAAGTTTTAACTATAGAGGTTTGAATCACTGTATTGTAACATACAACTAATATCAGTTATGAACAGACAATATAGCTGTTTGTCTGCATGCAAAGTGATCATGTAGTAATAATAGTATTCCATGAATTGTGTAGTTATGGAAGTTGCTATTAGAATGATGTTTGAGCATATTAGGGAAATGAAAACCTTTGTGTTGGTATGCAGCGATTGATGCTCCTGGAGGGTTTCTCTTTGAGTGGTGGTCTGTCTTTTGGGACATTTTTATTGCAAGGACGAACGAGAAACATTCTGAGAATGCTGCAGCTTATATAGAGGTATGTGAAATCAGTATCGAGTCATACATTAGTTTCCAGAGTGTGTCTCTTACTTGATTCATAATTTCTGTATGGAGGGACAGACACAACAAATCAAGTCAAGAGAGCATCACCAACAGCTACAAATGCAGCAATTGCAGATCATGCAGCAACGTCATGCTCTGCAGCGAAGGGATGGTAATCATCCTTCAATCGGTGGGCCTGGAAATGCTATTAATGCTGAAGGAATGATTGGAGGGTCTACAGCCAGTGTATTGGCAGCAAAAATGTATGGTGAACACATGAAGCATCCGCACTCAATGGAATCAGAAGCATCACCACAACTTATGGATGCTAGTAGAATGGCCCTTTTGAAATCAGCAACTAACCATCCAGGGTAATCTCTTTCGTCACAGTTTTTACTTGCTTTGCTTGAGTACTTCGGTGCTCCTCCTCCCTCCACGCCGATATGCGACTTGATCATCTTTTGCTCTTCATGACACAGCCAGTTGGTTCAAGGTAATCCAGGAAGTGTCTCCGCGGCATTGCAGCAAATTCAGGCGCGAACACAGCAAACCACTGTAACTACTTGAACCACATGTCTTTTCCATTATTTTTATTATTATTATTATTTTTTGCCTGTTAATTTTTTGTTTTTGGTTGGGTTAGATTGCATTCACTTACATGTTTTTCAAACAACTGTAGGACATCAAGAGTGAAGTTAACATGGGCGCCACTCAAAGATCTTTGCCTATGGATCCATCAGCAATTTATGGACAAGTTATGCAATCAAAATCTGGAATGGGCAGTGCAGGTAAACTTTTCCAAGATCTCCCAATGTTAATCTTTTCACATGCATCTACGTAGGGTCTATTGCTTCTTTTTGCAAGTCTTGAAGAAAGTTGTGAGCCAACCTTGTGACCAGTTAGAATTTGAGAGTGAGTTTTTTGTAGACTTCAGGTATGATTCTATCTGAACAGAAGTCCCTGTGAGAGAAGTAGTTGATGGCCCAAAATGATCTATTGAAGCATTATTTGTCCTCTTGGTTATTGAAACTTGGATCAAGATTGTGAGGTTATAAAGCTTACGCTGAGGAAACCTTGGAGAAGGTTGGATGTCACTTTGGTGATAAGGCGTTAGAGTTCCCCTTGATCTGTCCTTTGTCCTTGACATGTTGCTAAAAATGCCAAATCATTGTGTGGATTTTGAGTAATACTGCATGTGAAAGTTAAGTTATTGCCCTTCTATAGATGATGTCCAGAGTGTATATGGTTGGCACCGAGCTTGCATATGTTTCTGGTTTTGTAACATATCATTCATCATTGGCATTGGACACATGTCTTCGCTCCTCACTATCAGGCTATTTAGAATCCACTCAAAAGAACATACTTTGTTTGTTGACTTTTAAGAAACCAACAGAGTTTTCTGTTTTATCTTTGGTGATTAATTTTGTCTGGAACAGTTTTAGCGATTTATTTTGGTGGTGCTGTTGAATGAACAGTTTTAGTGATTTATTTTAGTGGTGCGGTTGAATGAACATTCCCCATGTCTTTTCCTACAGGATTGAACCAAGGTGTTGGTGGCCTACCTTTGAAGGGTTGGCCCTTAACAGTAAGTGTAATAGTGAATTTCTTATTTTTCTCTGTTGGACACTATCTTCTTATTGCGTTTTGAATTATTCTGCATCATGTAGGGCATTGACCAAATACGACCAACTTTAAGTGCACAAGTACAGAAGCCATATCTGCAGAACCCCAATCAGTTTCAACTTCTCACACCTCAACAACAGCAACAGATCTTAGCACAGGCTCAGGCACAAGGCAACCTTGGCACCTCTCCTAACTATGCAGATATGGACCCTCGAAGGTTTAGGGTTTTACCTCGGGGAAACATTAATACAAAAGATGGTCAGCCTACAGGGAATGAGGGCTCTATAGGTTCTCCCATGCAATCAAGTTCACCGAAGGTTAGAGGACTTTCTCAAGATCAAGCTGAATATATAATGAAGGTCAGCATTAATGACAAATTTGTGTATATGTAGAGTATGAAATTTGTTATTGAAAGATGAAGTAAACAAATGAGTAAGAATAAATTCAAATAATTTGAGAACGCGAAGATCAACAATCTTAAAATGGTTGAATGCTATCTGTCTAATATAAAATTTTGCTTCATATATTTTTTCATTTATATGCATCAAGATACTATTGATTTTAATATGACTGCCTTTGGCGGCTCTAAGCAGATGAAGATGGCCCAAATGCAACAGTCTTCCTCTCAGCAACAAGACCAGCTCCAACAGGTTTGTATGGTAATTTCAATTGTTGGTTCAGTTAACCATGTTGTTTTTTCCTTACCCTGGAAAATATATGAAATTGTGATAATTTTTTTAGTAGATTTATCTAAACATCACTTTTCGTTGTTTTTCTTCTGTCATTTTTTTTATAGAGTAACAAAAAAAGGAGACAACCTTCTTCTTCTGGAGCTGCTAACAGTACTGGTACTGGGAATACAGTGGGTCCTTCACCTAATTCACCTCCTTCAACTCCATCGACTCACACACCTGGTGATGGAGTGGCTATGGCAGGGAGTATGCAGCATGCAAACAATATGCCAAAAAGTTTGATGATATATGGTTCCGATGGAGCGGGGGGTCTGGCATCATCTTCAAATCAGCTGGTATGTGTAAACCTCCCCTGCTGCCTACACAATTGATTGAAGTTGACAATGAACAAGTTATTCGGTCAGAGGTTTTCTCAAGCGAGGACGCGTTCTATGGAACAGACCACGCGAGAAAGTAAATTTAAGGAAGAACACTGATGTGGTCCCCATGCTGTAAATTCTTGTTTTAATTGGAATAAAATGTCCTCTTTGAACAAAATAATTTAGGCGAAAATTCTCCATATTTAAAATTCAATTTTTGTTTGAAGAAAACTTCTTTTATCTTGTTCCCATCTGTTATGCTTTATATTGATTTGAAAATTTAATAGTTTATTATCTATGTTACATGGACGCGCCATATTTTGAAAAAAATCCGTGTTGGATACGTATCCACGTCTGTGTCGGACACATATCGGACGTGTCTGTGATTTACCTCAATTTTTTAAATTTTGCCGTGTCAGACACTTCGTATCCGTGTGGGATACCAACAGACCTATCTGTGTCAATGTAACTTAGTATATTATTGTTAAAAACAATAGGTTATGCATTGACCCAGCTGGGGTTACCACTAATTTCTTTTTTAAATTGCAGGAAGAAATGGAACTTGGTTCTTTGGATGATCATGTGGAATCCTTCCTGCAAGATGATGGAGATGGTAGGGACCTTTTTGGAACGCTAAAGAGAAGCCCTACTGAGCATAGTACAGAATCTTCGAAGGGTAATATATATGGTCTTTGTGTACCTAGTTTCTACTATTGCTTAGAGTGACAGTTGTTATGACTGGGACCTCTTTCAGGGTTTTCGTTTAGCGAAGTTGGTTGCATGCCAACAAGCACTGGCAAAGTTGTCTGCTGTCATTTTTCATCTGATGGAAAGTTATTGGCTAGTGCTGGGCATGAGAAGAAGGTATTTCATTGTAGCATAGGACTAATTGACTCTTTTGAACACGTGGCATCTTTCTTGTCATGCTTTTATGCCTTCAATTCCGTTCCTTAAATGAATATATCTTGTCCATGAAGTCCTTCACCATTATTTAGATGCTTGTGATTTTCCAATCAAGTTCTGAATTGTTTAAAAGCTAAAAAATGATTACTCATCTATTTTTCCATGTAACTAGGCCGTTCTTTGGAATATGGACACGCTGCAAACAGAGAGTACTCCTGAAGAACATGCTCTTTTTATTACCGATGTTCGTTTTAGACCGAATTCAACTCAACTGGCAACATCTTCCTTTGATAGAACTGTGCGACTATGGAATGCAGCAGAAGTAACAACTCTTCCTCAATTCCTCTTATAAATGCCTGTTCATATCTTTGAACTTTGTGCTTAAATCAAATAGCTGACAGATTATAGACCATTAATTATTGGGCTGGTTTCACCTGTTGAATAAATTTTATTTGACTGGCAAATTGTTATAACATATATTAAGGACAAATTTTGCTTGAATTTGAGATTGTATATCAGTATTTTTAGATGTGAAATTAAGATTTAGAGGTAGACAGATTTATTCCTCATCGATGCTAGTATTGATGCTGACATATTTGATATTTGCAAAAGCTTTCCCAAGAATGCACTCAAAGGGTGTTCCACATGATAGTGTGGAAAACTATCCTTGCTTTTGGTTCTTCATTTCTAAGTTAGACTTCTTAATATGTGTCTTCAATGATCTCAGTCCTTTTTGAAATTCCTTGCGGATGATTTGGATCGACCGCGAGGCCGGCGAGGGTTGTTTAAATGGAAACATTTTCATTGGTGTTTAGGCAATTACGTGCAGTGGACTCTACACAGCTGTACACATTTGTATATGATATAGCCATATAAGTGTGTGTTTGTGTGTAATTGTGCATGTGTGTGTTGGCACTTCTTTTCTATTTTGTCATTCTGGATTGAACATTTAATTGAGAAACTTAATTCGATAGAACTCCTGAAATCTTTCAAATGAATTCCATTATAAACTACAAACTACGGGAGAAAAAGAAAAGAAAGAACAATAACCCAAAGGTGCAACAGTATGTGGTGCTAAAGTTGGGTAGTTGTTTTTTAATGTGAGAATATTTTGTAGGGACTGGCAATCACTAGTCTCATTACTAACACACAATGGTTTGGAGACATTATTTTAGACGTGAGAATAACTTAGTCGTTTTTAGGGGATGAAACTTGACTGAATTAATGTTATAGTCATGTTAAATTTGCATTTGGCAATGTTATAGTCTGGCACACATGAAGAGAGGTGATAATGATCACGTGTGAGAGAAAGAATCGTTTTAATTGGCTTTTTAAATTCTGCACTTTTGACTTTTTATACATTGGGTCAATCGTTTATAATATCGATATATGCTGGCGGAATATCTGCCGTGATCTTTCATATGGCTTCTATAATTAGAAACAGATTTGAGGAATAAATTTTTAAATTTTTTGTCAGTCACACGTGAGAGTATTGAAGGCATGCACAGGAATGCATTCAATTTTTTTAAAATTGCTGTAGTGTCAATCTTAAGAGTCTCAATAAACATATTTTATCAGAAATCGACCTTAGAAATTGGCGGAAGGTTCTGGACAAGGAGAAAATAAAAAAAAAACTGGAAAGAAGGGGAGCCCAGAGCCTACTACCTTGTTGTGCTCAGCTGAGGCTATAACAGCTGTGCACCTCGAGGCCATAATCCTAAGGTGTTCTTAGCCTACTACCTTGTTGTGCTCAGCTGAGGCTATAACAGCTGTGCACCTTGAGGCCATAATCCCAAGGTGTTCTTCATCTTGGAAGGCTTCAAGCCATACAGAACTTATGCAGGTTTATAGCCTCAATGAGTTACGCGGTTCTGGCTTTGAGGTGTGCTTCGGTGCATTTTCTTAAATACTGATACTATTCAAAAGGTTGTGAACTTCCCGCTCGATCTGAAGCAAGGAATACAATATTTTCCGATGTCTTGCAGAATATTTCGGTTTCTGAAGCTATTGAATTGTTTAGTTGCACAAATTTCAGGGTAGGAATTTCATTAGTTTTAGAACATTTTTAAAACTCTCGGCCTCCTAAAATTTTGACCTTCAGACTTTTTGATGTATTGGTTGTATAATATTGATTGATATATTAAAAGAGTTGGTGACTTTTGAAAATTAAAGATGTCAAAACATCTTATTTCTTTGTATAAATAGAAAAAAGTCCCCCTTCCTTGAGCCGAAAAAACCTAAAAACAATTTAGAAACTAAGACACTAAGTCCAAGCACCCTTGCTCTTTGTTGGTAATTAATTGCTCAGTGTTGCCTATGCAATTATGCATATTGTATTCCCCATCAAAATCTCTAATCACCAAGTATATCGAGCATGCTTTTCTCCAGACATTTGTAGATGTATGTAAACATGTGTTTGTGAATTTCTCCTGGACACATTGCTAATTTTGTTGACATCCAATTGTGGTTAAGAGGAGGATATCTCCTCCCGTAACATGTTCACTGGTCTTTCCTTTTCCACTTTACCCTTATCAAGTATATATTTTTTTAAGTAATAGCGTAACTTAGAAAGTAAATGGGTGTTAGCAACAACTTCACATCTCTTCAAGGTGATATTTAATCAAAGCCACAGTGTAACTCTCATTGGGACCTTTTGCTCGTTAATCACAATTATTATTTTTACTTTTTTTTGAAGAGAAGATTTGGAGGGACACTTCTTTTTACTGTATAGAGTATATTCACTTTGCGTCTTACATTTAGCTTATCGTCTATTTCATCTAACTTTTCATGTACACATTACTGCATTAAATATTTGTCATTAGCACATTCGGAATGCAAAGTTTACAAGCTGCATCCTTATATAATACATTACACATGTGGTTTAATTACATATATACATATATTTCTATACGACAAAAGAAGACCAATAAGTGGAGAGTAACGAAAATGACAATTTTACAGTGTAAGGCATGCACAACACTGGGTGTAAAGAGGCATGATATCATATGCCTCAAGGAAATGTGTGCTGGAGGTAGGTGGCTGAACTTTGACGCCATCTGAACTGCCACTATATGTCTATATTTAGATTGAAATATGTGTTACATAAGAATATACTATATAGTTAAGGTTTCGTACTTGAGTAGTTTAGTGTTATACGTGCGTCTTATTATTAGATATTGCAGAAAGTTTCTTTCTTTTGTAGTGCAAAATATTGTCCTCAAAATTCCCTGAAAATATTTCGTCTCTTTAGAAGCTCAAGATTTTGATTGAAATAACTTTTTTATAATCTGTAGTTTAAGATATGAAGAAAATGCTAATGCAGGTTATTTTAATTCTAACGAAATTCATATTGGTTAGATTTACTTATTGAATATCAAACTTGTGGTACTTATTTTCTTTCACTTGTCGTTATGATATCTAGGAATCATATTGCACGTAAGATTTATAAGCCAAAAAAGGTGGGTTATGATTGCTTGAAAAGATTATATACTAGGGCATTTCCAGGGTAAATTCATACTTATTATCTCCCAAAAGTATAAAAAGGAAAGAACTCTTATAAGGTATGTTTTGAGTAGGAAAAAGAAAAAGTAGGCCTATAGTAGTTGTCTATTATATAAGGTAGCTACTTAATGTTAGACACATGCTCTTTATAAATGATCTCATGCTCTTTATAAATAGTAGAATTGCACCCGATAACACGTTGATGTTAAATGCTCATGATCTTCCCGCTGTTGATTTATTCCTCTTAAATATTAAATTGTTCCATAAATATTTACATCATTTTAAAACTTCCCGAAGAAAACAAATGTGGGTTAGATTTACGATATGATCAATGACCGATAACATTTAAAGTTTTGTACTTTGTTGATTCTCTGTATTGTAGAAGATTGTACTTGGTAAAGTCAGTGGGAGTTATTACAAGCCACAAGTGGGTTCTTAAACCTGCTGCCAAATGTCCACTTATCCTTTAAAGAAAAAAGGGTTCCTACTATATTGCTTTATCATTTATTTGGCTTTGTGAGATAAACTTGAATCTACTGGATCTGAGTTTTTTTTTTCTTTTTTTGTTTGGGACACGTCATTTATAGGGTCTGTTTTTGCAGCCAAGTTATTGCTTACATGCATATACCGGGCACAGTTCACACGTGACGTCACTGGATTTCCATCCCAAAAAGACTGATCTCTTCTGCTCCTGTGATAGTGGTGGCGAAATACGCTTCTGGAATATCAGTCAGTCTTCTTGTAGTCGTGTTTCCAAGGTTTGTTCATGAACTCTTGCATGACCTTTACTTTGATCTTCAGATTGACTTGGTTATAACTACCATTGTTTGGTGGAGCAGGGAGGTTCAGCACAAGTGCGATTTCAACCAAGAACGGGGCAATTATTGGCAGCAGCAGCAGAAAATATTGTGTCCATCTTTGATGTTGAGACGGATAGGCAGACACATGCCTTGCAGGTGTGCAGTGGTTTACTCTCAAATCCAGCTACTTATATTGATTACCGTTTTTTCCTGAAATTTATATGAAACCATCGATGGTAGTGACATAACCATATATTTTTGTCAGGGGCATACCAAAGAGCTACACTCTGTTTGCTGGGACGTTAATGGAGAGTACTTGGCATCTGTTAGTGAGGATTCCGTAAGAGTATGGTCATTAGCCTCAGGAGAGTGCATTCATGAGCTCAACTCTAATGGAAACAAGTTCCATTCTTGCGTCTTCCATCCAAGTTATTCTACCCTTTTGGTGATTGGGGGATATCAGGTATTCCTTTAAAACTATATTGAACATGACAATGAGTCCAAGTTACGGAATACGTATGTATTTGAAATAGAAGCAGGAACATAAGATACATAATGATATGGATACTAAAAGCTAGTAGCCTTGGTCTGATATTTACGCAACTTGTTGCTTGCAGACAATGGAGTTGTGGAATATGGCAGAGAATAAGAGCATGACAGTTCAGGCACATGATGGTCAGATTGCAGCTTTAGCACAATCACCTGCTACTGGGATGGTTGCATCTGCAAGCCATGACAAGTCTGTTAAGTTATGGAAGTGATTCGATGGTTGGCATTAAGATCTTGCTCTAGAGCTGTTTGCATTCCTTCTCTTGTTCCAAAGAAAAATTGAGGGATAGTATGAGGAATAGGCGTTGTGTTAGATTTTCGTTCCCTGTCATTATCTTTCTTTCTTTCTTTTTAAATGTAATAATCTGGGAATTTTAAGTTCCCTTTGCTTTCCTGAACACTGGTTGGTCAATGATGGGTTTGTTTAGGGCAGTAGGTGTGGGTATCCGGAACATGTGTAAATTGGAAAGCCGTAGGTTGTTCATTGTAGCAATAGAAAAGAAATATACCATGGGGTGTTCTTTTTTCCCTTATTTGTTTCATCTAATGATCGGCAATATTCTTTAACATTTGTAGTCTCAATTTTATAAATTGCAGAATCATTTTATGGTGCTAGTCATGCTGTCCCTCTGATAGAGCTTACCAAATGCCCTGCTTCTTGTTTCAGACCCAACAACATAAGGTCGAGTTCAGTTGGAATCAATTCTCTGACCTTTGTTCGTAGGTTAAATAATTTCATCCAGAGCATATTTGTGTTTTATGTATGTACACACACAAGGAGTATATGATCTTTGTAGGCATGTAAAAAAGAAAAAAAGAAAGTCTGTTTTTCTGAGCCTCTGAATGCTGAATGACCCCACTCTCTGAATGTTGATTGTTGAACTCTAAATAATATGTTTGTTTTCTATCAGAGTGATCTGGTTTTGAATGCTGAATATAAATTGGACAATTTCACCTTTGTTATCTATTTTGAATACAAACTTGATTATTTATGAAAACAAAATATCATAATTTTTGTTTAATAGAGTGCTTCTATATATACTAGAATTATTTATTAATTAGTATATTATTGAGTTAAAAATTATTACAAGGTTTTAGATCCGGCCATATAGGCGGAATCATTTTCTAAAATTTTGTGAGAAATTCAATGACTAATAATTATTAGCATAAGCTTTTAGAGTTGATTTAACAATGTTTTTCTTATTGGAGTCTAAAATTTTACTTGTCAGATGTTGGTTAGGTGGGACAAAAGGTTGTTGTTTGGTAGGTTTCTGTTTGTCTGTCCTTACTTATCCCTCTCAACCAAACCCTATCTCTCTCTCCTCACCCTCTTCTCTACCCTCCGCTCACGCCTCCACTGCTCAGCAGTTATCTAATATTATGAAACTTCTTATAATTAATTAAGATTTAAGTGTCCATGTGGCATATCCATGTCTCAAGAATGCACTAGAAAATAGATTGTCCACATAATATGATTTTCATAAAAATATCAAAATGAAAAAATAAATTAAGAAAAAAAAACACTATATGCCCAAATCTTATATTTTGTTCAAAAAGTAGTTGACACTTGACACTTGTTATGATCACCATGCCATCAACTGATTGCAGAGAAGCAAACACACCTACTAGTTTTTAACATACCCTCTCTCTCCCCATTTTCAATACCATAACTCAACTACTTCAACTCTATCCTATATTTTTTATCACAAAATCCATCATTGGATATAAGTTAGAAGAAAAAATGGGTTCTACACTTGTACACATACCAGAGAGAGAGAGGGGATAATGAAGGCAGGAACAAAGTTGGGTTCTTTTTTGTTTCAGCACTCAGGAGGAGGAGGAGAGAGAGCAAGAAAAAGAAACAAGTTTGGGAATGCTGAAACTTGAAAAAACAAACAATGATGATTGTTGTTTGAGAGGTAAAGAAGAAAACTTGCATGATAAACATTCTTCTCGGTCAACTCAAGGTCTCAAACACCCTATCTTAAACCTTCCATTTTTATAGGAACACCCTGTAGTTCAACGCTTTAGACTTAATTTAACAAAAAGCCATAACAGTATTACACGTTTACACCCTTCACATAATAGCCTGTAAAGACTTCCATCCACGTCTCATTCTGCCATCCAAAACCAAAAAACTCCCACCACCTTTTTCGCAAGAAACATACCAAAAAACTATTTGTTTGTTGTCCTTGTTCTTCATACTAAAACCTGCCTGTCTTTCATCATGCCTTCTTCTTCTGCTTCTTCTTATCATTGTTTTATTCCTTGTGGTTCTCTTGGGGGACCTTCTTTTTTGTCCTTCTGAATCCGACCTCTTGGGGTGTTTATAGTGCGTGTAGTGCTGGATGTTTAGGTGGTTGTAGAGTGAAGGAAATGATAGACGTTTGGCAATAGTGGGATAAAGAAGCTGCATTGTATTAAGTTTCATATTCGCTCAAGACATGAGCTGCTTTCCATGTTTTGCATCCCATGAGAAGAAATCTGTTAGTAAGAGAATAAATGATAACAGAAGAGTGCAATCAGAAGCAGCTCTTGATAAGCAAAATGTTGCACCACACCATAATGGTGAGTTATAGATTTCCTGCCCTGGTAATATTGCGTTTAATTTGGTGTCCTATCTATTCATCGTCCATAATATAATTATTTGTTTCATCTTCGTGTGTCTTTTCTTTGATTTGGATTATAAAGTATATATGGATGAACCATATAATCTTCAGGTAGGACCTGAAATGCTACATTTATTATAATTTATTTAATTTATGTGTGGCTATAATCTGGAACATTATCTTGCAGCAGCACTAGTGATTCAATGCAATGCATTTGCTATTGAATAACACATGTATTATGACATAGTGTGCATTCCTTTTCACCCTCAACCCCTGCCTCAGCCGTTGATCAAATTAACTAATGTAATCTTCAACGCCACGACTATAAGAATCACATTTAGAAAAGGAGAAAAAGAAGAAGTGAAAGAATGCTGTCTATTAGAACCCAGATTATTTCCTGTTTGTTATTGGTCGTATCAACTAGTCTTCAATTTTCTCATTTATTATTTAAGTTGCGAGACTGGAGAACTTCAAATTTTTCACGTACTGTATTTGAACTTCAAAGTTCTCCTATTATACTGAAAGTTCTCTTTGAAGTAGATAGCATGTGAATGTGCAACACGAACCCGAAACCTACTCTAGTTGTTCAAATGACTCTGCTTAGGTGGTTGTGATACTAGTAGTAACCACGATTATCATATATAAGATAGATGGAAACATGTTCAGTTGATATTATGATATTTGATATGCTGGTTTTGATTCCTTCCTTGTGTTACTTTGCACTTTCACTTGCATTTTAAGTCTTTTCGTAAAAGCTGTGGCGCAGGAATATGTTCAATGAAGAGATCATATATGCAATAAATTGAGCGGAATAATGAGGGTGTGTCCTTGTTGATCATCTGACAAAAACCTCATGTAGATAAGTTGTCACTGTTACATGTAGCATCGACTCTGAATGAGATGTATGACCTGTATATGATGGCTTTCCTAGGGTCCCTTATATAGGTTGCACACTATTTGCACCTTGATTTCAATATAGTCATTTTATATTCAATTTTTAGTGACTCATAATATCAACCTCCCCTCTCTTCTAGGAATAGGATGAACATCTTTGGTTAGTTTACCTCCGCAGTGTGTGTCATTTCCATCTTAAGATTCTCAAGATGACTATACTAAGCCTACTCTTCCATGAACATTAAGTAAGTTTATTTATACTAGTGAGAGGGTAGAAACTTTGATTGGAATCAACACTTAGAAGCTTCTAAACAAGACGTCAAGGCATTTTGCAAACAATTTATGCTTATTGAAGAGAACTTACTGTTGGAATCATTCTTTCACAGATAATAATCATA
Source organism: Coptis chinensis (assembly GCF_015680905.1). Classification (NCBI taxonomy): domain Eukaryota; kingdom Viridiplantae; phylum Streptophyta; class Magnoliopsida; order Ranunculales; family Ranunculaceae; genus Coptis; species Coptis chinensis. The sequence continues at coordinate 105,061,359 of NC_141459.1, forward strand.
AAACAAAGACTTCAGAAACCAGAAACAGAAATGATGCTTCAGACAAAGCTGGAAAGGGAAATATTGCCGCTCAAACTTTCACCTTCCGTGAGCTGGCTGCAGCAACAAAGAATTTCCGACAGGAAAGTCTATTGGGAGAAGGTGGATTTGGAAGAGTCTATAAGGGGCGCCTTGGGAATGGTAACCAGGTAAACGCCGAACCTATCTTTCTAAGCGTTTTAGAAAACCTAAGTGGCTAAGTCCTTTTGTTTGGATTCTTAAAGAAATGTTACAGTGATTCTGCTTCATTCTGATCAGCCTGCAGCTATCAAACAACTAGACAGGAATGGCTTGCAAGGAAATAAAGAGTTCCTTGTTGAGGTTTTGATGTTGAGTCTCCTTCATCATGAAAACCTGGTCAATCTTATTGGATACTGTGCTGATGGAGATCAGAGGCTTTTAGTTTATGAGTATATGTCATTGGGATCTCTAGAAGATCATCTACTCGGTACTACTCTGATGTACTATAGTTTACAAATTCAGTGGAAACTTTGACTTTATATGTACATTACGCATCATATTTTCATCTGCAGATCTTACACCCAACAGAAAGCCATTAAGTTGGTATACAAGAATGAAAATTGCTACAGGTGCAGCTAAAGGTCTTGAATACTTGCATGATAAGGCCAACCCTCCGGTTATATATCGTGATTTGAAGTCTTCCAACATCTTGCTGGACGAAGAATTTAATCCTAAACTCTCAGATTTTGGACTCGCAAAGTTAGGTCCTGTTGGTGATAAGACACATGTATCATCAAGAGTAATGGGCACATACGGATATTGTGCCCCAGAGTATGCTAGAACAGGTCAGCTGACATTGAAGTCAGATGTATACAGTTTTGGAGTTGTTCTATTGGAGTTGATAACAGGACGTAGAGCAATAGATACCACCAGACCAACAGAGGAACAGAATTTAGTTTCTTGGGTAAGTCGCCTATTCCCTCCTATTCATTTTCGAAGTTTTATTAATATTGTCCCTAAACTGCTTAGACAAATATGTGAGGGTACCTCTGTTTTCAAAAGACAGTAATCATGATGACTTTATGACTTCAACACTGTCGTATTACTTAACAACATAGTTTGTGTAAATTGATCAAACCTGTGCAGGCAGGGTATATCCCGTATGTTAGTTAAAGTTGTTTTGGGTACATACATAAGATCCGAGTGTAAGGCATTGTCTAGGCTAAAGGGTTAGAAAGTAGCATCTGCATAGCATGATTACTACTTGTTCATACAGTTAGTATATTCAAAGTTTTTTTGCCTAGCCATTAATGACCTTACATGCATGCTTCACACATAAACATATTTTCTGCAAAAAAGCCTCCAGATAAAATGCTTCTTTCGGATATTATTTGTCTGTTAATGATACTCCGAAACATACATGTTCTATATTCACAAGTTGAAGCAAATTCAAACTCCTCTCCCTATCTTTTAATCACAACAACATGCCATTACCTTGTCCATTTAATTGTTTTATGTGTCCTTTAACAGGCACAACCATACTTTAAGGACCCAAGTAGGTTTCCAGCTATGGCTGATCCACTACTTCAAGGGGATTTCCCTGTGAGAGGCTTGAATCAAGCAGTTGCCGTTGCTGCAATGTGTCTCCAAGAGGAAGCAGTTGTGCGTCCCTTGATGAGTGATGTCGTAACTGCCCTCAGTTTCCTTGCTGTGACTCCACCAAATGAAGGTGCTTCTGCACCCCATCCCGCTTCTTCTTCACCTTCACTGGACAAAATGTCTGGTGATGATAAAGATAGACGGGATGAAGACAGTTCAGAAGAACGCCAGAGAGCTGTTGCAGAAGCCATTCAATGGGGCTCGAACTCAAGGGACGAGCAGAAGAGAAGATCCAAGGGTGGAAGTGGTTTTTCTTTCTGAAATCTCCATCCTGTTGTCGTGTTATTGTGATGAGTGTATCTAAATTTGGTATATATTCTGGTCCTCTCCAATAGTATTTTATGTACCTTCTTCCGAGTGCAAGAATGATACTTTAATTGGGAGTACCATTGAGAGCTGAGCTATATAACAGAAGCGGATTTTGAGTGAAGTTCACTTCTCTGTCTATCTCATTTGTGTTATACATTGAAATATATATCCCGGTATGCCTACTCTGTACGACTTTTAGGATAGTTTTTGTATATGTACAAATTCCCACCACCTTTTTCTCCGGATTTTGCAAGAAACATACCAAAAAACTATTTGTTTGTTTTCCTTGTTCTTCATACCAAAACCTGCCTGTCTTTCATCATGCCTTCTTCTTCTGCTTCTTCTTATCATTGTTTTATGCCTTTTGGTTCTCTTGGAGGACCTTCTTTTTTGTCGTTCTGAATCCGAGCTCTTGGGTTGTTTATAGTGCGTGCAGTGGTGGATGTTTAGGTAGTTTATGTTTGTAGAGTGAAGGAAATGATAGATGTTTGGCAATAGGGGGATAGAGAAGCTGCATTGTATTAAGTTATCATATTCGCTCAAGACATGAGTTGCTTTTCATGTTTTTCATCCCATGAGAAGAAATCTGTTAATAGAAGAGTGCAATCAGAAGCAGCTCTTAATCAACGAATTGTTGGACCACACCATTATGGCGAGTTAAAGATTTCCTGCCCGAAATGCGTTTAATTTGATGTCCTATCTATTCATATGTCCGATCTCCGTCCATAATATAATTATTTGTTTCATCTTCCTGTCTTTTCTTTGATTTGGATTATAAAGTATATGTGGATGAACCATATAATCTTCAGGTAGGACCTGAAATGCTATATTTATTATAATTTATTTAATTTACGTGTGGCTATAATCTGGAACATTATCTTGCAGCAGCACTAGTGATTCAATGCAAATGCATTTGCCAGAAAAGTTTTCCTTGTTAACAATCTTGTGTTTGTAACTCAGAGTCTCAGACTACATGCTTTTGAATAACACATGTATTATCAGAGATCGTGTGGCGTTCCTTTTCAAACTCAACCCCTGCCTCAGTCATCGATCAAATTAACTTCTTCATCGTCACAATTGTAAGAAGCACATTTAGAAAAAGAGAAAAAGAAGTTTGAAAGAATGCTGTCTATTTGACCCAGACTATTTCCTGTTTGTTATCAATCGTTCCAGCTAGTCTTCAATTTTCTCATTTATTATCAAGTTGCGAGATAGGGAACTTCAAAGTTCTCCTGTTATACTAATGAAAGTGATAGTAGTAAGTAGTAACAAAACAATATTATCCTAGAAACTAGGGAACGAAGAAGACCTTAGACCAACAACAACATACAAAATTACAACAGCCTGACATAGACGATCCTGTGTTGTATTGGCTTCAGTGGCATCCACTGCCTTTGTTCCTTCTTCAGCAGCGTCTCTTGTTTCGTTGGGTTTGATTCACCTTCTCAATTGGCTGCTCTGCTACCTCGGTCTTGATGCCCACAAAGATGCGAAGAAAGGAAGTCAAGCTCGCAGCAGATCTGGATCTTCCAGACTAGTAGCAATCGGTGAGTTCAGAACTGCCCGATATCGGTCGAAGCTTTAAATCGCAGAGGTCCTTGTGATCAATCCATTTGAATTCGATTCGTTCGCCCACTCAGAATGCTTACTGGACAGACCGGCTTAGCCCTTATCCCTTATCCCTTATCCCTCCCAAGACTTCTGGTCACAATGAGCTCGATAAATCTTCCAGTAACACCTAGATATATGGCACAGACAGCTGAAACCCTTCAGCAATTCCAGCCAAGAATTTTAATAAACGAACATAAAAGTGTTCCCTTCTTACCTTCCCCTCAGTGATAACATTAGTGGGTCTTCTTAAGTCCCATGGTGGTAGGCATCTTTTCAAAGGCGTATGTAGATATAAAGATGTTGATAACTGTTTCTGCCGCATTGAAATCGAACACAAGCAACTGAAAGCACTAGTCAGCCTCCTTTTCTCGCTGTGAAATCCTTGGTAATTAGGCTCGTGTTGTACAGTAGCCACCTTAAGTGCCTCAGGAAGTAGACAGTTGTAGACTGATCCTGTGACAATAATTCATTCAATTGAAGAAACATGATTTGTAAACTATAGGTGCTCCAAAAGTTAAAAATGCCTATACACATCAAACTAGTTATGATATTATGATATTTGATAGGGTTTTTTAGACTTTGGTATCACTTTTTAGACCGATATTAGGAAAGAGTACCAAATTTCAAAAAAATTAGGAAATAGTACCACTTCTGTCAGTTGACCGAGTTGACCGAAGTCAAACTGTTTCAATCTGTTAATATTTTCATAATGTCCACAATACCCTCAATGTGGTTTTCCCCAACCACCTAGAAAATCTGGAAAATGGTACATGTTTGACTAGTCATACCAAACAGGCAGGCCACAAGTTAGTCCCAAATGCCATGGCTTCTCTTCCTCCACACCCATCCCCATCTATAATCCAAGACTCAAAGTTTAAAACTCACAAACCACTTACTGTTTGTTGAAGGAAATTCTATACTTTGTCACTTGAATTATCAATATTCTTTTTGAAAGGATGAACGACCTTTTGTCATGTTCTCTCTTTCCATCTAGAGAAGATGCCTATAGTGTTGAGATGCGCTCAATCGGGATTAGCTTAGATAAGTTTTTCGAAGATATTGAAGGGATCAAGGGTGAATTCAAAGAGGTAGAAAAGTTGCACCAGAAGTTACAAGCATCTCATGAAGAGAGCAAGACTCTTCACAATGCTAAGTCTATCAAGAATCTTCGTTCTAGGATGGACGGACGCCGATGTTATTCCTGCTCTCAAGAAGGCTAAAACGATCAAACTCCGTCTAGAGTCCAGTGACCGAGCCAACGCAGCTAACAGAAACCTCCCTGGTTGTGGTCCAGGCAGCTCTTCTGACTGCACTCGAACCTCAATTGTGAACGGCCTAAAAAAGAAGCTCAAAGAGTCCATGGAGAACTTTAACATGCTTAGACAACAGATCGCGTTAGAGTACAAATAAACAGTTGAGCGTAGATACTTCACTTCTCCGTCCATCTCATTTGTGTTATAAATTGAAATGTATATCCTTGTATGCTTACTCTATATGAGTTTTAGGATAGTTTTTGTATATAGTCTAAGTATCCTTCAAGGTTTAAACAATGATTTACCCTAGCAAAAAGTCATTGGAGATCACACATGCTTTGACCAAAAAAACTACTTTTAATTTGTGTAAACTAATCACAATGGAAGTATAACAACAAAAATGTTTAAGAGGATTAGGTAATAAGCTGCTTACAGTTGCGAATATGTCAGCTTACAGTTGACGTGGAATTATAGCTCCACCAATCAATTTCTTCAGCTCCTCATCATCCGTCAGAACTCGCAACAAGTGAAGTGGTTGAATTTGGGTGTCACTGTTAGCTTTGGCAACAGAGCCAGCCAAGCGAAGGACCTGATTGACATCAAAAACAAATAAATGGCCAAACAAAAAAAAAAAAAAATTTGGTACAATGAAGAGAATTGTGAAAAGTGATAAACTAACTTCTTCTACTACGTATTGAATTGTTGCAGCTAGATAGATTGCAGCATTTCTGGAAACACGCCGTGCATAGTAGCCTATCTTCAAACCGCGTCGGGTCTGACCAACAGGAAAGATTAGACCTTGTCTAACACTTCCTGTGGTTTCTGCTCCCCTGTTTGCACGCACACAGTATTGCCTCAAGCTTCGTGCTCGACGACGTGGAAATGTTGCAATTAGACCTTGTCCAGAACTTGTGGTTTCTGCTCCCCAGTTTGCACGCACACGGTATTGCCTCAAACTTCGTGCTTGACGACGTGGAAATGTTGCAATCGAGGCTGCTCCCCAGTTTGCACGCACACGGTATTGCCTCAAGCTTCGTGCTTGACGATGTGGAAATGTTGCAATTGAGACTGCTCCCCAGTTTGCACGCACACGGTATTGCCTCAAGCTTCGTGCTTGACGACCTGGAAATGTTGCGATCGAGGCATCCTACAATACAAGCACTCTGTGAGACAAACTGACAAAGAACAAAGAAATAAACATGATTAATTTCCACCAAAACCACACTTCAGAAAAACGCTGTGTGCCACCAATTCGTTGAGGGGCTGAGCACACCAACTTACTCATAAATGATATGAAGACTTATTGATATGTAGTGTTTACTCACTATAACAACATATAAACGTGAAGCTAGGGCTATGCTAGATAGACTTGGGTTGCAATTGGAATATTAAGCTGACCAAGTTACTTAGTGTTCATGTATTAACCCACAAGATGACTTTGTGCCACTACTTACAGAGCACAGACATGTCGTTGGATAGATGTGGCATTAGAGGTCATGTTAGAGACAATAATGGTGAAGTACTGCTAGCATATATGGTCGAGATGGAAAAATGCCAGTTCCTTTTTAGGAGCTTAAAGCTATATGAAGAGGTTTTCAAGGGTTCCAGATGATTAATCAGGTTAAGGTAATAATGGGTACCGACTCCCTAAGAGCAGTCCAGGTTTCCTCAATGGTAGGAAAGCCCCACCTTGGTACTGCATGAATGTCGTAGCTGTGATCAAGCGTTGCATTTCCACTCTTGTGGGTCTCTTTTGTGCATGTTTTCAGAGAAACTAACAGAGTGAGCGGATTGCTAGTCTGTCCAGTGAGAATGATTGTACTTATTTCTTTTCTCCACTGTTTACACGTGTTATCTATATTAGAGGATAATCCTAAGACTTATGTTCGGCTTTATTACTGGAGAAAAAAAACAAACATCTTTGAGAACAGTAAATCTTGACCACCTTTTGACTCTCTCAACTGAAAATCCTAGACCTCCTGTTCCATGAAGACTAATTTCTAGAACCTCGTTTTCAAGAGCACTAATGTTTTGTTTTATTCTTTGGTGAGAATTACAAAGGTTTCAAAGTAACAACAAAATGACACACCTTTTCTTTTTCATAGATAAGCATGCATGCATCTTTCTTTTTGCCATCTACTTTTGTAACTTCTCCCTACAAAAGAAATTGAAAAATCAAATAAAATTTAAGGATAAAACGATTCTAAACTTAGTTTTTAAATTAATAAATGATGTTTACCTCATCATTGAACCAGCCATTTTCAGTTTTCACAATACAACGATATAAGCCACCACCACGTTTTGCTTTACTTACAGAAATGACTCCAACCAAGTTATACTTGTTGTGTATGTGTAGGGTGAGAACCATAGGAAAAGAAAATACATCACCAATTTGTCTGTTGATCTTAAAGCATACAACTTCTCCTAAGCTTGTAAACTCGGTTTCTTGAAACGCCAATTGCTTTCTCAGACATTGAGAACAGTCATACTCAGGAATTGTAGACTTCTTGTACAAATTTATGGACTCCATCAAACTTCCAGCTGCTCCTAGACATGTCAATTCAATTATTCGACACATTGAGTCCTCTGTATACACTTTATTGCACGCACATGTTATCTAGAAAGTATAATAAAATCTTAGTAAACAAATTAAAAAACTCCAAAAACATTAATATCCAAGAACTTTATGTAGTATGCATACCTTTTGCCTATTTTGAATCTGATATTTATCAATACTTAGATAACATCCAACTGCCATGTTCCAGAAACGAACACACTTGTCTTCCTTATACTTGACAGATTCACCTGGTAGGAATTTGAATTAACAACATCAATAACATCCATCGTTAAAGGCCCTCAAGCACATAAAGAAAACTATGCAGTACACTAGATACTTAATAGCTAAGGGAAACAAAACTAGTCTTCGGCATAAGTCATGTTCTGCAATTATTCTTAGCTTGAACTCTCAGGCAAGGAGTCTACCAGATGATACTAATGTTAGTTCACTGGTTACAAATGGGAGATGGACCCTTCATGTTGACACTCTACCACCTAGTGGCCTAAGTAAACAAATTAAAAAACTCCAAAAACATTAATATCCAAGAACTTTATGTAGTATGCATACCTTTTGCCTATTTTGAATCTGATATTTATCAATACTTAGATAACATCCAACTGCCATGTTCCAGAAACGAACACACTTGTCTTCCTTATACTTGACAGATTCACCTGGTAGGAATTTGAATTAACAACATCAATAACATCCATCGTTAAAGGCCCTCAAGCACATAAAGAAAACTATGCAGTACACTAGATACTTAATAGCTAAGGGAAACAAAACTAGTCTTCGGCATAAGTCATGTTCTGCAATTATTCTTAGCTTGAACTCTCAGGCAAGGAGTCTACCAGATGATACTAATGTTAGTTCACTGGTTACAAATGGGAGATGGACCCTTCATGTTGACACTCTACCACCTAGTGACCTAACGGAGAGATTAATTCTGACCAAAATGAAAACTTGCTGATTTGGTCTGCTTCTAGCACTGGAAAGTTTACAACTCTCAAGCACAGAAAGGTAAATGTGAAGTGGTACACACTGGTATTGGGAAAGGGAGGTATTTCTCCTAAGCACTCCATCTCTAGGCAATTGTTTCTCTGGCTGTCTGTCACTCTACCCAGGACAGGCTTGCTTAAATGAAGGTCATCAACCACTCTAAGTGTACTCTGTGGCAGACAAGAAGAACTCTAAACATTTGTACTTAGTGTCCTTTTCAAAAGGCAGTTTGGTCAAATGTAAAGGTTTCTATGGGGATCAATGCAACTGTACTACCCTCTTCTTCTGAATGGTACAAGGTAAAGAAGTCTACTAGAGTCACTACAACTGATGTGGAAACTGTCAGAGCCATGGTACATGCAACTGTATATGCCATATGAATGAAAGAAACAGTTGAGTATCTTAGAAGAGAAGTCATGGTGCTACATCTATTCCAGCCATATTCATAAACTCAACTCCCTTGAGGTAACCGTTTTCAACGTTCGTCAACTTTAGATTGAAATCTTAACAAAGCAAAATCTTGTTTCCGAAATAATAGTGTGCAAAATACGTAATTCTCTCTTTTAATGGGCAGTTTCTTAACTGTTTATCATGATTTGCCCTATCTACAGTCTTACCAACTCCTTCCTAATGAAACCCGCTTCTCGCAAAGATCAAAAAAAATATTCGTGCTTGCAGTGACCAAAATAAAAGAGATATCAAAACTGTAATCAAGATAAGGTAAGAGAAAAACTGTAATCAAGATAAGGTGCATTTTTCTTTCAATTTTACTATTCATCCTCTCTTTCTTGCTATGATGCACGGATACGGGTACGGATACCCGATACGGCGACACCAGTACGGGGTACGATACAACTTTTCTAAAATATTGGGATACGGGTACAGCCTATGGGTACGTCTAATTATTAGGAATATTTTAAAATATGTGTATTACAAAAATTCTCTTAGTAGTTCTTTGAGTAAAGTAAGTTAGGAACATGTGAAAAACAATTATAACACATGCCAACTTCAATATAGCTTAAAGCCTCAAGAGACAGTTTACATTTTCAATGGAGCAGAACTCTCGGGATCAGGTCTATTTCATGGATTCCAGCTGGAATCCATTTAGAGAAGTTCAATATCTTTCGAGAAAGAAGAGGGATTTGGGAAATTTTGGTAATTCAAGTGAAATAACTTTGCTAAATCTCCTCCGCCAGCCTCTCTCTCAAAATTTATTGGGCTTTGGGTGAGGTATCCTAGAAGTATCCGGTACCCGTATCGGTATCGTACTTGACCAATACAGGTGCAATGACATTTTAGGAGTATCCGTGCATCATAGCTTTCTTGGTGTTACGGAAGAACCACGTGTAATTTCTTTTCCATTTTGGTAATGAGTTCTCTAATGGAGTACAAACTAATGGGAGAATTCGAGAACAAGTATCTTATAAGAAAATGGTAAAGACTCAACAATTTCAATATCTCTTCTACTTCCTTTCACCACATTAGTCAAACAGAGCAAATATCAAACAACCACATTGCCACTTGGTACCATATTTACTCTCCATAATAAATATAATTAACCACATTGTCAACAAGAGGTAATATTTTTCAATAAGAGTAGACATCAAATATCTCTCCAATGTTGCAAAGGCAAAGGGGATATGGAGTGATTAAGGAAGACAACATACGTAGAACTAAAAAAAGATACTAAAAACAACAAGCAAAGTTGTGAGGAAGACATCAAGATCAAATTAAAAAAACGGAAAAAAGGAATCTTCCCAATATTTTTAAGTTCTACTTAACTAATTATTATTATTTTTTTGCTAAAATAATGGTACTAAATGATAAGAGAATAAAAATTGCAAAGGAGTGCGAAGTTACATCACAAATTACATCGAAGGATACACTATCCCTTACAAAGGAGTGATCAAAATTACATAACAAATCTATAGTAGGTGCTGTTTTGATTCCCTGTACCCTTTAGCAGAGTAACAAATAGCTACTTAGGACTGGGTGAAAACAACATATAGCATAGGATCCTTTAAACAATGGAAAAAACTACCGATATGGCAATAGAATAATACTAGTGACATATCAGTATTGATTCTACTTCCATTACACTTCTCTGGAAAACAAATTGCTTCCTTAATAGGTCCACTGTTAAAGATCGAGGGAGAAGATGATCAGGTAATATGGAATGCATCTTTACATGGGGAATACACTATGAAGTATACATATGAAGATATTAGGCAGACAAGGCAGCCCATACAATGGCATGCTTTGGTCTGGTTTCCTAATAGAATCCCAAAGGCGCTCCTTCATATCATGGCTAGCTCTCAAGGAAGGACTCAAAACACTCTCTAAACTCAAAGAATGGAAGGTCACAAGCTTTTTATTATTAATGAAAAGGGGTAAGGGACCTCTTTAACAACCCTACTTGCTGATTAAAAAAAATAATAATAAAAAATAGGTCCACTGTAACACCCAATGTCCAAGACTGAATAGGAAATGAGTACTACAAGGGATGCATGCATACAAGTAGAAAACTAGAATGCGATCTACCTATATGAACTTTAATGACATCAACGATGTGAAATATTAGCTAAATGCAGTGTATTGTATTCACTTTTTTTTTCAACTACCTCAGTGACTCAGTGTTCTCTTTATAATTTTTTTAGCTCCAGTCATTATTCCTTTATCTAATAGTACCTCACAATAAATTCAACCATCATCTCCAATTATTTTATTATAAGACCATTCTTTTTCCCACCTTCTTTTAAAGGAAATTTTCAACATATGTAATAGCTATGTTCAGTAGGGAATAAGGACTGTTTTATTTATTTATTTTCTTGTTTTGTTTTGTTTTTTAATTGTGCAAGAATGGGCTGATGTGAAATGATAACATCTAAACAGGTTTGACTTTCATAACAAGTGGAAAAAAACATTAAAAAGTGAAAGAGAATACAAATTTGGCTAGACTTTTATCTACTGAGTACTAACCAATTGACTAATCACATCTGTGTCATGCAGGCGCAACGCATGGGCCCAATCACTACTAGTCAAGAAAATGAAGCTTTACTTGCAAGCACAAACAATACTAATCTTAACCTTTTACACTCAAATTCTTGGAACACGGATTTTTATGGCCTTACTTATACAAATCAATCCTTAGAGCAAAAGAAATCATAATGAGAAAGCAATTAAGCTTAAACTAAATCCTACTAAAATTACAACTACTAACCAAAACAAAAACAAAAAAACATGAAGAATACCAGGTATATGATGTGCAATTCCATCACAACAGATGCTTGAGTTAAGTTCAAAGCAGTATTGTTTATAAAGTGTGGTCAAGAAACAGCTGAAGCATTTCGTCTTGTTGCATTTGTGCATATATAGGCCATCTGGCTCCCGTTGAAACAAAATTTGCAAGACCACTGTGATGTATGAACTGCCCAGGATGCGTCTTACCTGCGAAGAGAATGTGGGGGTTAAGGGATAATCAACCCTTTGCTGTTTTATTTGCATGTTAAATTAAAGAAGGGGATCGGATGCAAACATCTAGTCTCCATGTTTAAGCACATATAGTCCAAGTCAAAATTGTTGAGGCAAATGTGTCTTGTAAAAACTTTGTTTCCTAATGTTCTTTTATTTTCTAGAAGCCATGTTGGAGAGCAGATCCACTTAAAATTATGGTTATTTTCTATTTCCAAGTTCAAATGGATTGCTCGATTAGCAAGCATATCCAACCTATTGTTAGGGCCATCGTTAGTTTCAATGTTTTCTGAAAATCAGATTCTGAAAATTTAGTGTTTTGCGGTTTTCCCCTTTTGTCAAACTTACTTAAATGAATTTGGTTTTTTCAGTCAAAGCTCTTTCCACGATCGATTACTTTATTAACAAGTTTTAAAGTGAAGAACACCAAGTTTAATTAAGTAAAACTCGACTACAGGGTTTCAATCACTACAGAAAGAGAAAATAACTCGATTCTCAAAATTCAACTGTTGTAAAACATCAATACTACCAATGACAAACGGGAGCCTTCGGTCTTACGTAAAGATGGATTCCCTTGCTAATCAACTAATCAAGCAATCCGACTAAGACGCGGACTTGGATATAGAAACTAACAAGGACTCGTAATTGGACCAACACCTCTAACAAACAACATGACTTATTTGTAATACTCGTTATCAATAAAATTTCCACTTGATTAAATAAAATAAATTTAAATTAAAAAATAAAAATATTAAACAAGACAGATCTTGACAATTTTGAGTTGCCCTTGGGCTTACTTTGACATGGAGACAAGATGTTTGCATAGTTTTCCTTCTTTGAAGAATTCGTCCATGACTCAGCAGATTAAAAGCAGTAATTCCAGAAATATAGCATACGCATCAACACATCATAAACTCTTTCAATTATGTTACGCATGAAAAAAAATGCTACAAAATAAATTACGTCTCATAACTGCTATAAATATGATAATGCGATGTGCGCAAAGTTCCATTTAAGTTGTGCTTATATACTCAATAGAATAGTCACTCCTAAACTAATCACCCTCTGCTATTGCTATTACTAGCAGTTAGGCATGTCCAATTCACATAAATTTCTTTTTGGCTAATTACAGAGTTATTCCATTGTTAATTAAATCCATGTAAAATATGTAAAAGCTTATTGCTTACCACTGGCCTTTTTACAATGAGAGATGGAGGAGTCTGCAAAAGAAATAACACCATCATTTGGTTTAGTCTAACAAACATGCAGTAAGCACATTGAAACCCTGAAGAAACTAATAGGTTTGAAATGAACACCATAGTCTTCACTAACAAATAAACTTAATTAACCATCAATTGATCATTAATTAGTCATGAATCTTAGGAATAATTAAAACACTAATGCGGAGATGATCTTTCATGTGCATTGTGGAACCAGTAATCTGGTATTCCTACTCATCTCATAAATTGTTTTGGGCGCATTTAAGTCTTGCTGATAAATCTAGTACACAATCATCTGAAAAGCATCCACTTTTACCATTACTGGCAGATCTACAAGTACCTTGCATGTGCCAGACAATGTTGGAGATGTTTCTGAACTAAATAGCAAAGATTGATGCCAATTTTGGTTTTGATTTGCATATCAGGTATATCGTTACCATCTCATTTTTTTATTGATTTGCATATCTATCATAGAGGATGCACACACAAAAGGTAGATTAGCTGGTCATATGTATTTATTACATCATGCACGCCTAATTAATCTGTAATCAAATGTTGGAAACAATCAGTCAACCTGTTTTTTGTATTTTTGGGTACATGAGATTTGGAGTAACTGTAACCAATATTCAATAATATAACAATATTTTTCATTAAGTGCCATGAGTCATTTTAACAAAGGTAAGTCTTGTCTTGCATATATGTTTAAGGCCAGGTGGTGAACATGAATTTTTTTTCATACTGTGCTGTGGATTTTTCTTCCACATCTGACACAATGATCAGAAGGCCCTTTTGTAGATAGGTCAAAACCAAAGAGATACCCTCACGGAAAACCATATGACAATGCATCATTAAGCAGTAGTTTTGCAAAGAAATACATGTCGGGAATTCATCTCAAAGTTTGAAACAAATATTAAGTAAGAAGTGCATTCCCATTGTAAGCAGCTACCTAAAGTTGATGACTTAGGAATGCCACAATTTAAGAGAAGAGACAGTTGCTATCAAACTTTCAGCTCGCTGTTTAAGAGTTGTAAAGATTTTGTGCAAAGTACTTACATACCAGGCATAGCTTAATGCTGAAATGAGTTATAAAATGGATATACTAAATATGAGAACTTTAAAGATAAGCCAACACTAATAAGCTAATCCAGGATGACTGGACTACCTATAGTATACATGTTACCCTGATACAAGTGCCCATAACATACCAATATTACCAACTAACATGCAGAGTCCCAGATATCATAAAGTTCAATCCTTATCATCCAAACGTACATAACTATAAAATTTACCACATAGGTTATAATATATGAGTGTCCATCATCACATTTTTACTCATATGATGTTAATCACATATTTCCTTATCGATAACAACACTACCATTACAAGATGTATCTTAAGATACACACATGCTCACAAGATATATCTTGCTACAGAGAACAAATCCCATCAAACTACTAACCAGTACAAAGATAAAATTTTCATAGATGCATGATTCATACAATTGACTAGCTACATAAAATAAAGCAATTAGCATATTCCAAGCAATATTTTAAATGGTTTCTAACTAGTACTACTATACAATGATGGTTCAAACCTTGTCCTTCCATTTCTTTGAGATAAACAACACTAAATATTAATATCATCTCATGATTTCTAACTCCACTCATGACAACAACAGTGACCTATTAACTCTTTGAGTTCTTCTCAATGTTTGCACTAATCAACATAAAGTAGTGGCATATTTAATGACCTATTAAGATCATACACCTACATGCTCATGTGCTTCACATAGTTTGACAATTATAAAATCTTTCAATCTAAAATATACTACTTCAAACTATTAGAATGTCTGTAACACACCAATATTACCAACTGACAATGCAAAATCCAAGATCCCATAAGTCCATAAGATTCATCCTTATCATCCAAAAGTACACAGCTATATACCCTACCACATAGGTTATAAGGTACCATCGTCTATCATCACAATCGTAGCCAATATGACATCAATCAAATAATTGCTCGTTAACATCAACACTACTATTGACTATTTAAACTATTATGGGGATGTCAATCTTAAGATACATGCATATTCACAAGATATATCATGCTACCGAGAACTAACCATATCTAAAACATAACCAGTACAAACATAATATTTTTGTCGATGCATAATTCATACTAATGCCCAGCGACATGAATTAGAGTGTTTCTCACTAGTACTATTTTGAAATGATGGTTCAAACCTTACAATACAGGCATCTGATCCATCCTCCCCCCTCACCAGCTTTCACTTTAGGTTAGGCCACCCCTATGGCCCTATCCCACCAAATCTCTTTAATGGTTAGAACGTTTTAGTATATGAAACACAACATTATATGCTAGGAATTCTCAATCACATGGTACCAGACTTTTTCAAAAGATTAAACATCGATACAGGAGATTAAATATGTGAGAATGAGGGTAATACCTTCTTGAATGTATCCCAAAACTGACACAGTGCTCCACGAACCTGGAAAGCTTTATTTTAGTAAATAAATAGGTGCAAGTAAACCAAAGACCAAGACAAGAAAAGGATAAATCTTACCAGTTTGATTAGATGTTTAGTATCTTCTGGTATCACCAGATCCAAATCCTCGTAATTTTTCTTGTCTCCCAATAATGTCTTCACACAAGAAAGTACACAATTTGCCAATGAGTCTGGATCGTAGCCTCCCTCCAAAGTCATTACAATTTTGCCTCTAGCAAACCCCATCAACTAAACAAACAAATCATATTCTACATGTGAACTTTGATATATAGAAATAAATGATAAGATGTGCTTCACCAAAAAAATGAAAAATGCAAAAGAAAAAGAAATATTGTAAGGGGGCATGATATACCATAAGAATAGAAACCAATCCCAACAAATACATAAAGGAGAATAATTGCACAGACCATTAGGTAAAAAATAAGCACTATTGTGAAATTATTCCCAATAACAACCACCTTTGAATATAGCCACAACAAAAGAACTTGAGAAACTGAAAATCTTCTTCCTCTATGGTGGAAACATCCACCACAAATCGGTATAGCCACAATGAAAAAGTGGCTGAAATATAACCCCACAATTGACATAGCTTAAATTGCATACTGAACTACTTGTCAACTATGAACATCTTTTGACACACAAGTCGATGTGAGAAAATCTGTGTATATGATTAACCATGATCTGTGGGCGTAACTATAGAATTGCCAAGTTTTGAAAATGATATGGGACTATGGAATAGCACTTTCAGCTTCTCTCTTGCTCTCTTTCCAATCTTTGTCTCTCGTTCTCCTCGGTTCCAAAGTTACAACCATTTCAGGAGTAATTTTCCTCGATTCTTCTTTCTCCTATCTTTTCTTTCCTATCCTCCCTATTTTTTAAACTATGGGTAGTGAACATAAATGTATATCTGAGGGTTGTGTATAGCTGTTCATGTGCTTGGAGTTTTATAGGTGTGGGTTATAGAACATATTTAGTTGTTCAAGTCATGAATCTGACTCCAATTTTTCTACCCAAATTCTTAAAGCAAGTGTGTTATGTGTGAAGCAGCATGCCTTACTTGTCTACACAGGTCATTTGCGGTGGTTGTTTGTCAAATGGCAACCTATTCATTCAACAAAAACTCAAGTGGGTGTCTTTGTTCTTAATTAACAAACTCAAAGTTGTGATTGAAGAGAGCATACCAGAATCACAATAAGCAATCGCTAAAAATAAGGGTATTTTGATTTTAGTCTCCAGAACGTGGGTTTGACTATCTAGAAAGAAGACCAAAAGAAAAGACAGTTTAACCTATTAAGAAAAACAGAATGAAAGAACTATAACCAATTAAACCAGCTAGCTTGTGTCTTGCACAAAAAGGAAGATGGGGTTGTTTTTCAGAGATCTGTAAGGGAGAGAGACAGCCTGGCAAAGGACATTCTTGAGTGACTTTTTCGAAGACAAATCAGGAATAAAGTGTTCTATCAAACATATTTAACCACTGGAAGATGTCCTCAAGTACCTAACTCTTAAGAGGGTACCTCGCTACCAATCTTCTATTGAAACAAAACATTAAGATTATGCAAAAGATATCTTTTATGAACAGAAAAAAGTAACTATACTAACCTTCTCTAACAGTCTGGCGAAACACTGTGGAGTTATACGGTAAGTTAACCCAACCGGATCATCTGTCGCTGTTGAATAAAATACACCAACGATATTTAGATTACCAGATGAGTACTTACATCATACATAATAAAATAAACTAACACCATAAACCAATCAGCAATGTTCTCAGTTGCCTGCATGGTACAGCTAGTTATATCTTATGACTTTCGTTTTTGATAATGTAAGAATTATAACTATTTAGCATAACAAAAAGTGATTTAATGAGCAAATGAATGTATAAATCATTTATGTTAGCCTTCCAAGGTAAGCGTTAACAAGTTAATCACTTAAAGCTAGAGAGTCATGTAATTTATGAGAACATGTTAGTATGTTACATGCAATGGTAGAAGATTAACAACAAAATGCATAGAGTCCTTGTACAATATTTAGAGAGTGGGTGACATTTATATCCGTCCAACATATAAAATACATTTTCTACCCTGACATAGATGAAACTTGAAGATAGAAGACATCAATGTCCAACTTAATATGTGAATGAACAAGATGTAGGACTGAGAGCCTTAAGGTGTCAAACAGATATTAGGGAAGACAACATATTTAATAACTTAATAAGCCTAATATTTCTCTAAAGGTAAAAATCCCATGGTCACACATAACTAGATTACTGCAAAGCAGTGGGGACTGAGCACTGAGGAGAGAGAGAGACGAAAGGGGGTCAAGAAACATTCTCCCCCCCCCCCTCACACACACACACACACCCAAAAACGTTCTCGATTATTTAAGTATCGGTTCTGAGCAAAGAAAAAGTTTTTAAAAATTCACAACTAGACAACAATAATGGCTCCTGCATCGCAGGATTCACACCCAACTAGATGAGTCACTGCAAGGAAAAGATCTATATATCCAAAAGCAATTAGCAACATGTGCCGACTATGTTCCACGACATCAGCATACTGGATGAGTCAAAGCAATGAAAAGAATATGTAAACAAAATACCAGGTAAACTCGGTAGCTTGATTTTATAATTTATGTAATAGTAGTATCAATCTCCCATGCCTTTGACACTGACCGTAACTGACGTATTTGGTACGGAATTTTATGAACAAAAGTTTCCCTCCTAAAATATAGTTGGGGATTTCTAATTTACCCAATATTTAGAACTTTATAGTAAGTACAATTGTAATTGGCGCCTCAACCTGTGTTTCTTAGGAAGTTTTTACTTTGTAAACCCTACTTTTTGATGTATCTTGTCTGCGAAAGCTTCAATAATAACAAACCAATTAATTTTAATGAAAGAAACACCTTAATCTAGGGTTTGACATCCAAACTAGAATAACAATTCTTTGAAAAATAATATTCAGTAAAACCAAACATACAATGATGGCTAACATGCTTTTATATACTAAAGTTTACTCCTAAATAAAATAGGAAAAGGAAATAGTAACTTCCTAGTTACTAATTAATAAACTAATAATTAAATAAGACTTAGGAGGAATTTATAACAGTTCAGCAGTTCAGAAGGCCGTGCAAAAAGATGTAGCACGTCTATGTACCCCCACCCCCTCTCTCTCTCTCCTCTCAGGTCAAAGAAAATTTGCCATCGATTTTTGTCCAAATATTGGCTCACAAGTAAAATGAACGGAAGGCTGCAACACATGAAATAGGCGCAGAAACGCTTTTTCTTTTTTTTCACAGCTCTGAAATTTTGATGCCTAGGTATCAGAAAACCCACCCTCAGTTCTCTTCTCAACTTCCAGACCAAACTTATACATCACGTACAGAATCCTGACATTACAGGTACCAACCTCTAATTCATCGTGAGCATCAATACTTCCCCTCTTTTAATCCTAAAAGTTGTAATCTAGTATCTTCTACATCAGAGCCTAATGTACCTTCAGAATCAGAATAATCTGGAGATGCTGAAACAGATTGCCCTTTCTCTGCCATTGTCTAGGAGAAAGTCTTTTATTCTGGTTCTGTTAAACCTGCTCCCCCTCCCCCCCATTTTTAACCAAATTCAGTACTTCCTCGGGATTGATACTCTACTTAAGCGGGAAAAGAAGGAGGACTGATAGCCTTATTGTTGTTGTTCTTATTGTAGTAGTTAGAAGGCTGCCCGATGCCGCCATCAGGTTTTAGAGCAGTTCTGAAGTTAACAGATCTTTCATTTACCATCTATAACGAAACTTCATAACATTCTTTTGACAAGATTGAAATGTTGGAACCAGCTGAGTTTTACGAAGATCATGTTCACGTTGACAAGATCAACTTCACAAAAAATAACCTCTTAACTAATGTGACATGGCTTCGATGAAATAATAGCCAATAAGGTTATTAATTGATGATAACTATGGACGTATACTTTTTCGTGCCTTGAACAAATTCAAAACAATTACCTGCGTCAAAGCCTGCAGATATCAAAATTATATCTGGATTGTATTCCAAAGCGACAGGAAGTACAACATGCTCCCAGACAGCTAAATAGTCAACATCATCACAACCGGATCTCTTGCTGAATGGCACATTGATATTGAATCCCTCACCAGGGCCTTCTCCTATCATATCGTAATTTGCTTCTTCACTACAAGGATAAAATGTCGCCTCATCATACCTACATAAATCATTAAAAATAATATGGATTTACAACCCAGAACTAATAAGCACCAGAGAAAAAAAAATTATAAAGTGAGAAAAAAAAAATCCAAAATAGCACACCAATGTATAATAACATCAGTATACAAAATTTAAAAAGAACAACCACTAAGTTTTTCTTGTATGGGAGCACGAGGAATAGTTAAGAGAGAGGAAAATTGTGAAAATCTCAATTAAGGAGTCCCAACGAAATTATTTGTTTTTCGGTTTTCTACTTCTATTTATTATATCTCTTACTGTAATTTTTTTCCTCTTATTTCTCTTCGAGTAGGTTACATGAGTTGGCTCTCATAAAGAAGACGCCAGATGTCACATTCTTATTGTTTAATAAGGACTATTGTGGTAAAACTATATTAAGAACGTAACTAAGGACTAGCCACATAGTACATTCAACAAACTACATTCTTTTTAATACTCGCTACCATCTTCAGTACCACCACAACCAACTTCAAGCCACCACCCTATTATACACTAGTTAATGCCTGTGCTAGTCGGCACTCTAGAGACAATGCTTGTGCTTGTTCTTCTTTTTCGCGAAATAACTCCCTAAAAGACCATATCCATTGGTAGCAGGGGGTCAATGTTATTACTTATTTCACGTGCACACTCAAGTGGGCTTAGAGGAATCTTATATATACGTTTCATTTCTCGTAAACAAACTCATGGCACCTACTGCTACATACCAATTCACGGCAACTCATGTGCAAAACAAGCTGCATGGACCATACCAAATATTAATGATTGAAATCACTTTCAGCTACGACACGAAAAAAAAATGCTATGATACGGAACCTAAAAGTACAAACTATAAAATGTTTGCAGATGCGACCATGAATCGAACCAGCTAGGAAATGCAACTGAAGTTTATAATCAAACAGAAAAAGGAAGCAATCAAAAGGGAATGGTCAATCATTGTTCGATTTCTATAATTGATTGAGCTTACACAGTCTAAATGAGACTAATTACTTAGTAGATGTATAATATACCCACACTACAATTATAACTCACAACCTACTAGCAAGCAAGTATTCACACTAACTATGACACAATGTTATCAACAATTCCATTCATTCACCCCATTGCAAATAACAATTATGCATTATACATACCATTATAACTTGAATCCAAACATAACCAGGTAGAATATGCTATTTATAGTGCACATATTCGTGAGTTTTACAGGTATGGGTTATAGAACTTAGCAGTTGTTCGAGTCATGAATCTGACTCCAATTTATCTACCCAAATTCTTAAAGCAAGTGTGCTCTGTGTGAAGCTGCACGCCTTACTTGTCTACACAGGTCATTTGCAGTGGTTGTTTGTCAAATGGCAACCTACTCATTCAACAAAACCAACTCAAGTAGGTGTGTCTTTGTTCTTTAATTAACAAACTCAAAGTTGCGACTGAAGAGAGTATACCAGAATCACAATAGGCAATCACTTAAATAAGGGTATTTTGATTTGAGCCTCCACACGTGGGTTTGACTAAAAAGAAGACCAAAACAAAAGACAAAACAAAATGAAAGAACTATAATCCATTGAACCAGCTAGCTTGTGTATTGCACAAAAAGGAAGATAGGGTTTTTTTCAGAGAGGAGAGAGACAGCCTGGTAAAGGACATTCTTGAGTGACTTTTTTGAAGAAAAATCAAGAATAAAATGTTATATCAAACATATTTAACCATTGGAAGATGTCCTCAAGTTGTTTTCTGTTGTCTTATATTGGGTATTAAAGTTCCTAACTCTTAAGGGGGCACCTCTCTACCAATATTCTATTGAAACAAAACATTAAGTTTATGCAAAAGATGTATTAGATGAACAGAAAAAAAGTAACTAAATTAAACTTCTCTAACAGTCTGGCGAAACATTGAACTTCAAAATTTCTTAATCGCTTTCTCTAATACCTATACTTCTTTTGCTCCTACATTAATTGACTTCGTAGGCATCCTTGGGAACAAGATTTGTCTATGGGTGTTTGATTGTTCTGAACTTGGTTCACAGTTTAGGTCTATAGATAGACTTTCCTAACAAAAGCCTCACTGAACTTCAAAATTTCTTAGAAACATAAACATCTGCAAGTGGAATGTTAAATTTTACCTATGCAGTGAAAGATACAAAACTCTAGGATCCTTCCAGAACATCTTTTGTATTCCGTTGCCATGGTGGATATCCCAATCTAACATCATAATCTTGTTGATCCCTAGATCCTGAAACGGAAAGAAGAAACCCCAACATTTAGATACAGTTCATGATATTTGAAACAAAAAAATATTGACTTATAGTGCACATACTCAAAACAAAATAATAAAACATCACTTGTCTATAAGTCAATAGTTGAGTCTAATAGAGTAATAGTAGCCACTTAAACTAATTAAAGATACTCACGCTTTCAAGGAGATGGGTAGCAGCAATGGCGTTGTTATTGAAGATGCAAAAACCTCTGGCTCTATCAAACTCTGCGTGATGGCCGGGAGGTCTGACCAACGCAACAGCAGACTGTACCTCTCCCCTAGCGACTGCTTCACAAATCTGCCTAAAAAATGTTCCATTTAGAATTTAATAATAAAAAGGTAAAATCAACTTTTCGTTATGAGTAATAATGATTCCTCCCAAGTTGGAATGTTTTTAGGTTGGACTAATGCATTTAAAGACACTCTCCTTTCATGGTTGGACAAATGCAATGAATGATGATATAAGTGCTTTACAGAAGAAACAAACAAGGGACCTTGTACCACTTCCACCTGAGATGCAGAATGTGGATTGTCGTTGGGTGTATACTATTAAATACCTCCTTGATGGTTCTGTTGAGCATTTCAAGGCGCGGTTGGATGCTAAAAGTATACACATACATGGAGTTGATTACTTTGAAACTTTTTCACCTGTGGCTCGTCTTAACTCTCTAAGAGTTTTGTCTGTTGTTGTAAATTGATCACGACCATTATATCAATTTGATATCAAAAAATGCCTTCCTACATGGAGATCTACAATAGGAGTTATATATGAAACAACCACCTGGTTATGTAGTCCCTGGTAGTGAGCACCTTGTGTGCAAATTGCAGAAGGCTAAATGGCCTGAAGCAGTCTCCTCGTGATTGGTTTGATCGTTTTAGTGTCGTGGTACTGACCTATGGCTTTCGACTATCCTAGTATGATCATTCTTTTTTTCTTCATAACTTTTTCGTTGGTACTATTGTTTTGATTGTTTATGTGGATAATATAATTATCTCGATCTGGCGATGATGCTATTGGGATTGCCTCCCTCAAACTGCATCTGAGCAAGAACTTTCAAACCAAAGACTAGGGACAGGGACACCTTCAACATTTCCTTGGAATTGAGGTTGCTTGCTCTTGTCAAGGATTATATCCATCTCAACGATATGGCCCTGATTTATTGTCTAAAATACGAAACTTTTTTTCCCTCTTTCTTGCCTGCTTGAAGCTACGGCATCCCGCCGATCCTATCCGAAAGGATGAGTTGATGTTAGGGTCGTGCCTTGCCCTAATTGTTTAGTTGCTAACCTAGCTAAACCATTCCCACCGCTCTTCTTTTGGAAAATAAAAAATAAATAAAAAAGAAAAAAAAAAAAAAAAAAAAAAAAAAAATCCCAAGTGATTTGATTCATCAATAAGGGACCCATACCATAGGAAGTTGCTAAGGGTGTCGAACTTCAAAGGGGAATGCCAGACCTGATCCAAACGTGTTATGCGATTCTTGTTTTGGTTCTTCCGAGTGACAATGCTAGAGTTTGGAGCTATCAGGAATTGGGAATTGTCAAGGTTGCTGCTGATCAGGTGACCATAGCTCTCTCCCATGCTGCAGTACTGGAAGAGTCTCAGTTGAAGAGAGAAGTTGGTGGAGCAGAACCGAACATTGCAACAGGCTAAGAAAGATGCTTTGATGGTGAGTCAGGCAAGGAACGCCTTTCAAAAGGTGATGAGCTAGGGGCTGAGGAGGCCAATGCATTCGATATCAGGTAGGTGGATTGGGTGTAGGGGTTTTATATGCAGGGGGGATGCTGTAGAGGCTTAACCAATGTATGGTTGCTTGTATCACTTGTAGAGTGAATCTCTCACACTACATCACAAGTATTAAATATAATATAATATATTGTTTTGCTGATTAAAAAAAAAGCATGTCATAGTGTAGGTTTTTAATTTTTTATGCTATATTGTAATATGCCCCTTGTATGGGTGCCCTTATTATAATACTTCTCGATAGTATATAAATCTAATGTCTACAACCTTAATTGATAAGGTTTAATTGATAAGGTTGTGTGACTCTTTCCCAGATCTACTCTTCTCCTACCTTCTAAAACACCCAAGCTTAGATTTTAACTGAAATCTTACAACAAGTAATATTGATATCAATTGTACCTCAATCAAACCACCTGCTGCGAGAAGAGCAACCTCATTTGTAAAAGCGTTCATATAAACATCATCATTAAAGATTTGTTTGATGTAATCCGTCCTTGTTGTTGAATCATAACTTTCAGAGCATAATTCTTCTATCTTAGCTACATATTTTTCTTCATGAACTTGAACAACTGATTGAGATGGTGCTTTTCTAGCTTCGAAAAGCAAACACCTGCTTATGTAAAAAAGTTAAATAGAATTAGGCAAACTATTTCCTAAATTAATATATAGAAAGAAGTGATAGAATGTATATATATATACAATAAAGCTCTAGTCCGGACTCCCGCACAAAATAAAGTCAGGACCTAAAAGAAAACACGTGACCGATTCCTCTCCCCACTTTTTTCTCCCTTCCAACCCCACATACTCTCTCTCTTTCTCTTCAACAAGTTATCAACGTTAGCCTACTTCTAGATTCAGTAAGTTATCAACGATTAGCCTACTTTAGCAAATTGATTGAATCGTCAGTATACAATCCAGACGCAGTGGATGTTCTGGCACTCTTTATAGCCCATGCTAATAATGGCAATGGAAAACCGAGCATTTGAAGACTGACTTCTGGACTTATTGAAGGAAGCATCTGGTGAAGGACTTGTTAATTAATTCAAGTAAAAGAAAAAATAAAATCAAAGCCTTCAGAAAAATAGTGTCGACAAAGACACTCAATCTCTTTAGCCAACCAAGGACCCAGCCTATAACTCAATCTCATCAATTCAGTTGGTATTTCAAACTGGGTGTGTATGCAGGTGTTGGAGCAAGAAGCACAGATGGGAGAACCACAATCCCTTTAAGACCAATGCTACAGCTAGAGTTTATCTTTTATTCTATTTCTATTTTGAATCCTTAGTTAATTAGAATTAGACCAGTTTCTATTTTAGTTTCCCAGGTTCTATTATGATTAGGATTTATTCTTTTTAGCAACTAGTTATCTTTATAAGCAGATGTAAACCTTAAGATTTTCAGACTTGATATTATTATTATTGAATTAAGAGAATTCATTTTTCTATTCAAATACCTTCCAGGGATATCTTCTGATTGAAGTTTCCTCCAAATAGCCTTCCCCTTTCTGGGTCTTCATAATGATCTCCAACTTCAATGCAATGATCGTAGAATCGTGGATCAAATAGAAGACCAACATGTAAACTGTTCACAGTCACATAATTACCATCAGTAGAATGTTTGCATCTTTACTGCCATGCCTAGATTCAGTGGATGATGATATTTTTTTTCTGGAATTGATATCAAGAGAAGCATTAATAATTTAATATCCTTGGGAAGCATATTCAAGCTAAGTGTCAGCCTGTCAGGTATCATGCAGACATGCAGTCCTTATTTTGTCATAGTAATTATTAATACTAAAGATTTGAAGAAAGTATGGATTACCTATCATGATCAAGATCATTCTCTCCATGCCCCAATATAGCAGATACGCCTTTCGTTGCAGCTAGATCATGGGATTTGGATGCATGATCCCCAGCTTGGGCATCACTTGATTGACATATATTCCTGTTTAAATGATAAAGGATATTAGTAAATCCATAACATTGAAACTAAAAAAAAAAAAAAAAACAGCCGAATAAAGGAAAACTAAATATAAAGTAAAGGGAGCACCTTCTTGGATCTGCAGAACTTAAAATACCATTTCCAACATTTTTCTTTGTGACAGAAGAAATTTCCTTTGAGCATTCTACTGTATCGACCACTGGTCTGTTGAATAACTTTGACTGTACAGTCCCACTTCCCTTCTCTTTAGGAGGCTGAGGAGCTATGCACTCACTGCATTAAATTGAAATCTCAGTTGCCTGAACCCAGTTGATCGTGCTAGCATGTGAGAATTAATTCCAACACACTGAGAATATCGTTTAATGTATCTTTTTGTTCTCTAAAGTGGTTGGTACATTATTAGGACAAAGGAGAGTGCATATATGCAAATGCTAACAAACTAAAAGTTTTATGACCATGCCTAACCTTGTTGCAAGCAGAAGCATGGGGGCTTTTCCTTTTTCTGTTGCAGTTCGTGTACTGTGGAACATCTTCTGTGCCAAATTTCCACCTGTAGAACATTTCGTATGTTTACTAACATGCATAGCCTTATCTCCTCGTGTATCTTCCATCTGACCGTCAATTTGGTCGAGCACCATCTTATCACTTTCATTCATTGTGCTCTTTGGTCCTGAGATGCGTGTTGTAGGTGCCTCAACTTCATTTCCCTCTTTCGATCTGTTCCATTGATAGATTCTTTAAATTGTTTTTTTACTTTTTGGGGTGTATAATTTATGAATAGCTACCACTATATATTTTCTTTTTGGGCAAAGTTAGGGGGGCTATAGTCCCGGACAGCCCTAATGGAAGTTAGAACTACGGCTTACCTAGCCAGAAATTTCATGATCATTTAAGTTTTTTCGATTTTCCGATATAACATGAATGCTTTTTTTGCCGGGCCAGCTGAAACACGTGAATTCGCAACTTGGGATTCCGGGAGTCAGGTTCCAACTCGAATTCATCTGTTTCAAGAGGACATTTAGTACAATAATTAGTTTCAACCATCAAACGCGAAAGAAAAAAAAAGGATCAAGAATTAACATACATAGATTGAAAATTTTCGTCTCTGATTCCTTCATTTAAAATATAAGGAGGTTTGAATATCTATTATCTAAAAAAAAACACTAAATTTGATTCGGTTTGTAATTGTTTTCAAGAAACCCTAAATTATTATTAACTGAAATAGAACAAAACGAAAATGGAGAGAGAGAGAGTAAAATGAGTTACTTACGAATTTCCTAAACAAATTTTAATATAAGCACAAATGAGCTTATATTATTAAATTTTAATGGAGGTTCACTTGGAGCTCAACTTCAAATGAGCGCTATTTATAGAAAAGTGGGCGCCCATTGGATACTGCCTCTAATTACCAAATTATCCTTGCGTTTTGTTATTTTTCATGCATATTGGTGGTGCCTAGGTAATGACGACTACGGCGGGCCTAGATCCACTGGGCGTCGAAAGCCCATAAAGCGGAAAAAGATTTTAACTTAAAGCCCATTAATTAAAGAAAGTTTACCCATCATACGTGCAATAATATTCACTGGTGCCATTATCCATGGCCCATAAAAGCTAGCCCATTGCCTGGCTACAGCTATCATTTGGTGGTGGCGTGGTGCATGTGTGGAATAGTCATGGTGCATTGCTAATTAGTGTCATTGTATTTCTTCTATTTTTATGTTGTGTTTGTTATTTATGAATTATGATTCAGTGTTCTCTCAATGTTTGCTATCCTACCTACTGCGTTTGCGTTTGATTTAATAATTGAGTTTCTACATAATAGATTGTGTTAGTTGTTGATACGTATCAAAGAAGAAAGTAACAACTACTTGCAGTTGCTAATTGCTATCCTCGTAACACTTCTATGCTAGTTTTGAAAGAAGAAAGACTAGTTGTACTTGTACATGTATTTTAGTGAATGTAGATGGAATCCTAACAAATCCATTGATGTACACCTTTAAATCTTCTTCTACATAGCGTACGCTTTTTTTTTCAAGAATTTCTTTGGTACAATTTATTGAAACTGATAGTCATATACTCTTTTTGGGCAAATAAATATTTTTGGAGCCCTAAAAGAGATACGAAAGCACTTCGTGCTTCCGAAGCAGATTCAATTCACAGATGACGACCATTGCAATTGAAACTTTTAGCTCTGTTGCCTTTACTGAGGTGGTATCCTCAACACTAAAGTTCGTACGTTGTATGCTATCCATGGCGGGCGCTTTGTTCTAGCCCTTCTTTCGTCACTTCTAAATTCCAAAAGTCCCCGAGAAGCATCTTTGGATTTTTATCAGGGGATTTTTTTTGTTCTTTATTGGCATTTGCTGGTGCGGTACTTCCACTGGAAAGTGAGTACATATTGTTGCCACAGACGGCGATTGAACCTTTTAACCTTTTAGCCTTTGGTGGTGGCACAATTGAAGTCCCAATGGCAGCTATTGTTGATTCAGTAACAGGACATGCTCCAAATCTCATGGATTAGTTGCTAATTGCTATCCTCGTAACACTTCTATGCTAGTTTTGAAAGAAGAAAAGACTAGTTGTACTTGTACATGTATTTTAGTGAATGTAGATGGAATCCTAACAAATCCATTGATGTACGCCTGTACCCTTAAATCTTCTTCTACATAGCGTACGTTTTTTTTTTTCAAGAATTTCTTTGGTACACTTTATTGAAAATTTGAAACTGATACTTATATACTCTTAACATAAAACTAGGTTCAAAATCCTGATTCCGGCTTTTATTAGCCTAAAACCTATTGACTTTATGAATTATAGCTAAAGCCCACCCAGTTTTTCAAAATATGAAATAAAGGTTCCAGTTTTGGGTAAGTTTAGAGTTGAAGTTTTTTATTTGTGTTTCATTTTTTCAGAATACCCATTTTACCTTTTTTGGGTTTTTTCTCACAAACACCTCCCCTCTCAAAATACATCTTCCTTATTGCACTCCAACGCACACTAGATGCCGACCTTCACATCTCCCACAATCAAAGTAATCTCCTTGTCTCTTCATCTTCTTTTCTCTCCATTCCTTTTTTCCCTTTAATCATTCCAAAAAATGGGTGTTTTTATTATTATTTTTATTATTTATGATTTCTGTCTTCAAAATAACCTTTGAAATTTGGCATTGATCGACCTTTTGGATTTCATATTTTGAATTTCATATGTGATCTGTGTCCACATGGGATTTGTGTAGTAACAATTCAAATGAAACACTCCTGAGATTATAGAATAACCTTTGAGTTTTGTAATGTTTCTTTTGTCTTCTAGGAGCTATGAGTGGAGAATATGAGAGTTCATGGCTGGTCTTGTTTAGCCGCAAAAAAATTCTAGACGAAGGTCCTTCGTTGCCCCTTGCCCCCTCCCCTCCGCTAAAAACTCTGTATAGATTATAGACACGTTTTTTTTTTTGGTAAATGATAAGCACCCAAAACTATAATATTAAACCCCGAGAGACATAACATTTTGGTCGATTATGTGTTTAATAATCATGTAATAATTATATTTTTCGTTATTTTTTTCTGTGGTTTCCGCATTTAAAATGAATATAATGATAAAACATGCATCGAAATACGGGAATACTAGAATATTTGAAGTTTCCCACTTAACCCCAGTGAAGCCCAATAGAGCCTGACTAGAGCCAAAGTTTCCAAAAAGAACAAAACCAAAAGTAAACGGTCCACATATAAAGAAGCGAGAAACTTCCGAAACTCAAATCGATAAATCGAAAGCGCTAGTGCCGACATTGGCTAGTGAAAACGCCAGAGCAACCCACTCTGTGGCCCAAAAAGGCATGAAACTCTTTTCCACTAACCCCAAAAGGCGAAAGTTGTAAAAGTTTCGCAAAACCAAATCGATGCTTCCACTTCAATCGACATACTAAGTGGACCCTACTCAAGGGCCTAAAAGGCATGACGAAATACTAAGTGGACCCTCTCTCAAGGGGTCAAAAGGCATGACATGTGACAAGTGATGATGGTTTTAATTTGGTGCCACCTCGCAATATAGAAGACACGTACCAATTCAAACCAGGTGGTTTGAATTGAAATTAGCTAAAGGACGAAACCTTAATAAGGTAAAAGACAAAATTTAAAACAGATAAAAACAAAACTTTGATTCTCAAAGTTTTGAACGTTTCAATTAGCATAAGGCCAAAACTCAATTAATCCGTCTCCAGTATCCCGCCTATATATATGAGGGGGTAGCCTTCATTATTTTTCCTTCAACATTTTCATGCTTTAGCTATACATTAGTTTTACTTTAACGTCTGTAGTTTCATTCCAGCACTTAAACTCTGTCATTTTTCATTCCAAATGGGTTTAAATCGTAAGTCATTTTACCCTTAATAACATCGTTTCTTTTTCTAGTTTAATTCCGCCTTGCATTTATTTACTTAATGTATACATCAAATTTTATTATTCCTTCAATGACCATGAGCTAATCCCCCCGAGGGGGGTTATCTTTGCTTTCGTGTGAGAATCCGATTGACTCTTTTTAATATTCTAGAATCACTACTTAGGAATTAAGCATAGATTAGACATCCGGTCCCAAAATGATCGGATCTGCACAAATTTGGAGTGTTGATGCTCCATAACATCTCGGGGCGACCAAAATGTCTCGCGTGAGACTCTATGGTGTCGGGCGACTCTCCAATTTGTCCAAATGATGTGGAATCGAGCCAGAGTCTGAAATGATATTCCGTAGATGAAATATTAGTTCAACTCCTTATGCTAGTGTGATGCGGCGAGAGATGTGGGCATCTTGCTAGGGATCAATACTCGGCGCCGTCTCCTAACACGTGGCCGAATTAGAGATGTAGTGATGTGGTAATATAAACCTGTTAAAAATGATTCTTGCATGAGTATGATTAACTCTCTCCCTGTTTCTCTATTTTTGTTTACCTACATATAATCACCGTAGTAATTTACATTATTTGCATTACCGTTAATTTAATTAAAACCAACTAAAAAACCTAAAATCCTACTCACCAAAAGTTGTAATTCCAGTTGTGAACCTTTTCCGAGCCCTAAGGTTTGGATGATCCCTTACTCGACCTATTCTACCAAACCCACGTGAGTAAGGTAACTTGACTAAAACGTACGACTATACAGACGTTGGACTTTGGACTTTGGACTTGGGTCTTTGGATTTCGGACTTTGGACTGTGGACCTCGGACTTAAGAAAATAAGTAACTGAAAACAATAAACGTGCAATAAAATGCGTTTTTATCAAATGGCGCCGCTGCACGCCGAAGGACTCTGGACTTAACGTAATAACTGGAACACATCACGTAAAACTCCCTCCCCTACCTCTTCAATTTTTTTTAATTTCCATTTCTTTTACGATACTAACGTGTTACGTAACTGTTTGCCCTAACTTTTTCTACTAACAAATATCTGTGAACCAAATCTTGTTTATTTTCATTAGCACAGTCTAAGTATTCCGTAGGAACTTGAAGTACTGAATAGACAAAAGAGTCTCGGACGAGACTAAATTAGTAGCGCGCGAGACTAACCTGGAGTATCAACACTCCGGTTTTTAGGTACATGCCACTTTCCTTTTCAGTACTCTTTTGGACTCTCTGGTCCTGTTTTTCCAATAAGTTCACGAGCTCGAGAGTTAGTTCGATCGTGTACGAGAAATCGCGGGACGCCAGGTTTCAAATTCTTAAACTCCTCAAACTTGTCGAGGATATTATTTGGTTGTTACTATAACCTGTTTTACCTTGCATGTTTGTGTGTTGGCATAAGAACTCTTTGCATATAAATGTGATTCATCATTACATATTCACATTAACATGATCAATATGATTCGAATATATTTGGATGTATGTGTAGTTTCAAACCACCTGTTTAGAATATTTTTGTATGTGTATGTTACATCAATTCAATGTGACGCGATATTCATTTGTATGAGTTAGTTCTCTACATTCCCCAGCTCATGTATAACTCACATATAGTTGCATGTATAAGTAATATAGATTTGCATGTGTAGACTTTCTCAGAACTAGTATATGTTAATTAGTTTCTATTTTGGCATCTATCGCTTTTAATTGCATATTTCATAATCATGTCTCCATAATACATTAATTACGTAAACTAAAAATAAAAAATAAAATAAATAAAAAAAATAAATAAAAAAAAAAAAAAAAAAAAAAAAATAGTAATTAAAAATTTCATCTAAATCATCTTAATAACACCCCGCATAATACACCATCATAAATCATCATCCTATTCCATCAGTGCCTAGGAAACTTGAAAAAAATTGAGGTTGCCTAATTAAGGAACGTGCTAGCACGAACAACCTCCCTCAATTCTCTCAGGTGACTTGGCTGCTGGAATATTCACACGTTATCCTAGTTTACCTGCTCAAGTTAGCAATAGCTTAGGAGGACGTGCTTCACCTCTCTCTTTCCTTAATTCTAAAACCTCCAGTCGTAATTCGTTCTTTATGAGCCTTAAATTAAAATTTATATTTGTATGAGACTACGGTCTGGTAAACATAAGGAATTAGAACTTATATATCGGCGTCAGAAATACAATAAACAACTTGCTTATGCTATCTCCTAGACATAGTTCCTCCTCCGTAAACCAACCTCGTCAAACATCTCCGTTGCCATCATCTCCCTTAATTATTGCCCAGGAAAATCTCATAGTCGAGAAACCCCTTTCGGATTTCTATACTGCCTTACAAGAAGGACTTGCTTCTTGCATTAAACTTGATGCTATAGTAGGTGATTTTCGAAAAACCGCCAAACATTTTCGGTTTGATCCTTAGAAGGCGCTACATACCTTGATGAGCTCTTATGCAAGCCAATTGTTGGGGCTACTGTAGCAGCATCCGTAAAAAACTCAGTCTCATTCTCTAAGAGATCATCATCTTTATCCTCATATCTAGCAACTAGCCCTTCATACATGTTTCGTTCTCTACTACTTGGAAGTTGGTTAATCGGAATAACTCTAGGCTGATGACACTATGTTGGTGTAACCGTATTACTCTTATCTCTCTGGTTATTTGAAGCTCCTCTTTGCGATTGAAGAGTATCCATAGTTTCACCAATCCTATTTACTATAGGAGTTGATATCTCATCAGGCACATAAAGTGCTAATTGAAGTCCAATGGTAGGATCAGCTCCAGTATCATGTCCACTAGCATCAAGCTCTTCAACCACTGTTCCATTCCCTTGAGCACCAAGTACTGCGGCGGATTCTTCGTTCTAACGATGGAAGGACCCACACAAACTATTGGTAATGACTCTTCAAGAGGAGAGTTCGGCACCGCAGTAACATTCTCTGTAATGGTCTGGACCACCACTTGAGTAGGAAGATGACCAATCCTTGTTGTTGTTTGCTGAGCACCAGCATCACTACTCTGACTATTTACATTTCTTCTCGAAGTCCAAGTATTAACTACAATGTTATTGCATTTGTTTGTACTGTGTCCAAACTTCATACAGGTGGAGCAGGAGGAAGGTTTCCATGGATACTCGACACCAATGCTTATTTCCCTCTCACCAACTTCAATACTAACAGATTTTGGGTAGTGAAAGAGTAATGGAATCTCAACACATACCCTCGCAAACAATAGTCTCAGCTTTTTAACGGTGGCATCATCTATACACATGGGTTTCGCTATCAAACTAGCAAGAAAAGACAGTCCATTTTTCGTCCACAACTCTTTCGGAACATTCGACATCTTAATCCATACTGGGATAGTAGAGATTTTGTTTCTCATCATTTCAGCCTCAACATTCCAAGGTATGATAATAAAAATTCTCCCAGCAATAAAGATTGCCCCTTCTAGAGCCATCTTCCTGTCCTCATCAACAGTAAAGGTAAAATAAAACAAGTCTCTATCTGTAGTTAGTTAGCTCCATCAAACCCTTCAATTTCCAAGCTTTCTCAAGTGAAGCTTTCACACAAGGAAAAGCTAGTCTTTTTTCTAGAAAATACCCTACCAAGGTATCTTTCCACTCCTCAATGCCCTCATCAATGAGGTCTTGAGGTACTACAACTACTCATTGGTTAGTTAAGGTGTATAAATTCTCAAAGGTGTAGTATTTTTAGAAATACAAGGATTACTAAAAAGAGAGCTCCAAGACATAGGTTGTCTTGAAATCGGTTGAGAGATAGAATCCCCCATGATTAAACAGAATATTGGAAGAGAAAATTCGGATCTTCTTCAACCTGCGCGGTCTTGAAAGATACCATAAAAGGAAAAAAGAAGAGTGAAGAAGAAGATACGAGTTTCTTACCTACTAACTTTTGCTAGAAAAGGAAATTTTTAGAGCACTGGATCATAGGTTGCAAGATATCCTATCTAACAGCTAGTCGCCTTAGAATCGCCTCAAAAAGTGACCCCATCGCTATTACTTGTGCACACTAGTTTTGGAATTTTTTGGCCGAACTACGTTACAAATTGTGTTGTAGTATGTTTTATTTTCTTTGCATTATTAATTGTTTGTAAAAATTGTTTAGGAGTTGGGCATGCTAGTTTAGTTGTAGTGAAAATTTAGATTCTTGTATGGAAAAGAAGTTGGTTCAATTGCAAGTTATCTTAGTAGTGGGGATCGATTGGTATCGTGTCCCCAACACTAATTGAATCCAGTATATGATTACGCTGTTTGATTCTCCTCTAAGCAAGTCACCGAAAACAACTAAAGTAAATAGGGTAAGTAAATATTTACAGTTACACTGTCTATTTTGGATGAATTGACTGAAAAATGTGACTATTATGTTGTTTCTTTTGCATTTTTTTTTTTTTGTTCAGTTAGTTTTGTTGATGACTACGAGCCAGCTGCCTCAAGTATATTTGAGTTGGAATTCACACAATGTGAATAAGTCGAGAAATAGAAAATTCGTTCTGGTAGTGCAAATGACAACTTGCTATTGCCTATTAGCAATATGACTACAACAAAACTTTTAAAGAAAATGGCACTTCCAACTTTGCAAGCTTCTACATCCTAAATTTCAAAGAACATGTGAAAAGAAGTCCCAATCTTACTTTGAAGGCATTGTCACAAACACGTTGGGAAAGTCGTGTGAAAAGTGTTAAAGCGATTAGAAGTCAAACTCCACATATAAGAGATGCTTTAATTGACTTAATGGATACTAGTGATGATCCGAAGACCAAGAGTGAAACTGAGTCCCTAGCCACACATGATATTGAGAATTTTGAGTTCTTGATTGGTATGATTGTTTGGCACACGATATTGAATGGTGTTAATGTTGTTAGCAAACTCTTACAAACTGAAGATATGCAGATTAATGTCGCTATTAGTGAATTGCAAATGTTGATTTCCTTTTTTGAAAAGTATAGAGAAACCGGATTTGAAGAAGCAATGATAGAAGCTAAAGAAGTTACAAGTACTATGCAAATTGAGCCTATTTTTCGTGAAAAACATATCATTTGTAGAAAGAAACAATTTGATGAAAACGCGGATAAAGAAGTGCCACAGTCAGCTGAAGAATCATTTAGAGTCAACTACTTCATTTTTATTGTTGACCAAGCTATTTCTTCTCTTAAGAGTAGGTTTGAACAATTTCAAGTATATGAGAAACATTTTGAGTTCTTGTTTAATTTGGAGAAGTTAAAGTCTATAGACAGAGATAGTTTAAAGGCTTCTTGTGGCAACTTAGCAGAGTTTCTAAAACATGACAACATTTTTGATATTGATGGACATAGTTATTTTTGGAATTGCAACTCTTGAAACAAGTTTTTCCAGATGACGCAAAGAAGGCAATTGAAGTACTAAACCATTTGAACTTAAAAGCTAGTTTGCTTTCCAAATGCGTGGATTGCTTAAAGAATATTATTAACTATACCCATTACAGTTGCTTCAGCAGAGAAGAGCTTTTCAAAGTTGATTAAATCTTACCTTCAATCGACCATGTCGCTAGATTAAATGGATTAGCTATGCTATCTATTGAAAAAGCTTTGGCAAAAGAGCTTGACTATGCAAATGTAATAACTAATTTTGCAGCTAAAACTGTGAGACGGAAAAATTTTCGATGATATTTTACTTAATGTAATTAGTTTGTAACTTGGTGGGGTTAGATTTCATTTCCCCTATTTTCAAAATAAATAACAAAAGAAAAAATTTTGCCTATATAATTTTCTTCTTTCTTTTTTTTTTTTTGTTAAAGCTGAAGGCCCCGCTTTGAGAGCTTGCCTAGGGCCTCTCAAATCTCAGGGCCGGCCCTGCTTGAGGAGCTGTACAACATCAATAATTTCACCAAAAAATCTAGGTACAGCAGCAGCTTATGGATCCAAAAGTAGCTTACCCAATGAAAAGACTCCACTTTAAGTATCTTTTCTGCGGCAAACAACATCAGTAGTTGTTCCCGGCAGCTGGTAAGATAAATAAATTACAAAGGGAAGAAAACGATAGAGAAACTGAAGAAAACAATATATTAGATTGGAAAAATAGGAACAAGGGAAGAAACAGACAGACGAAGTAAGAACGGAAGCTTGCATGTAAAAGAAAAGAGTCCAAACGGAAAGAAGAAGTGCAAGACGAGATAAAACTATATAGAGGGAGACGTGAAAAATGTTAAAGACTTTAACTGTTACAGACTTTGAAGACAAATAAGCTACGGCCATGTCTAAGACCTCTCTGTAGTCTGTAGTACAAATTGCAAAACCTTAGATGCAGACTGAAAAAAGTAATAAGGCCTAAATTCAAGAGCAATGCTGAAATGCAGTTCTTAAAAGAGAATAGAGGATCAAAACGACAGGGTAAAGACATGAAAGTTCACAGGCCTGACTCAGCAGTTCTAGTTTGACAGCATAATTAAGATAAATACCATGACAAGATCTATCATCTCTGAAAGGTCACACCCAATTACGCACCTCCAACTGTCCTCTTACGCTTCTTATAAGTGCGAGCGAAAGGATATCCTTTCGCTCGTACTTGTAATAAGCTCTTGCTATAGGGCAGTACAGTTAGAGGCGTCATAAACCCAACCAATTCCTCGAAATAGTCATATACGTCCTCCATATTTCCTGTTTTGATGTCATAAGCGCACAAACTCCCTCGTACCTCCATGAACAAAACATCATCTTGGAAAGCGTATGGGCACATAAGTGAACTAGGGTGGTTGTTACAGTCTGCTGGCCAATTTTGAATTCTTTCAAAATCATTCAGGCTTGGATGAGGCATTTCAAAAAGAGGCTTTGAGTGCTTTAGAACCCATTTGGGTACCGAATATTCATGGTGAAGGACCCAAACCATTAGTTCAACCATGCTGAAGAATATGTAGTGCATCTTTCCTTCTGACACTCCCAAGCAGGTCCCATCACTTCCCATATTCTCATGACCTGGCAACTTGATAACCTGAGATATTTCCTGTTTCAAATTGAACGAGAGAACACTGTGGGCTGTAGTCAACCAGTAAAAAAACCCATTCGCATAGCAACCTTGGTGTAAGTGTAATCTATGAGAGAGTGCACAAACTTCTTTGGATCGCCTCCATTGACCAGTCATAGAAGAATAAATTAGGAAGCGATAAGGATCTTTCCCAAGTTGCAGTGGTCGCTGGACCATTAAAACTTGAAAACTAAAGAAGCTTCCTTTCGAGATCATAGAGGAGCCAACAGGGTCGTAAGCCAATCCAAAACAACAACCGGTTCTATATTTACCTCTTGGTTTTAAAGTCATCCACTCCTTGGTAAAAGGATTGCACAGATACAGAACAACCTTCTCAGGGTCGTCTTTTTTCTGGCTCCATGGCAGATTATGAGGAACAGACTTTCTCATAAAATTACGACAAAGAAGAACTCCATTGGACGATGCTATAATGCTAACCTTTTCTGGCAAGAAGTCCAACATTTTTGCTAGTTTTATCTCTGCCCTCAGGCCCAACTGATATATACTCACTTGCTTTGAGACCTAGGTACCTTTCACAGCAAATGCAATAAAAATGCCCCTGTACAAAGAATCCAGAGATGGTTCCAGGGGAATTTTGGAAGTGAGAAGTGACGAAAGAAGGGCTGGAACAAAGTGTCTGCCATCGTTTGCATACACACTTTAACTGAGGTACATCCTCAATAGGCAACTTGGAAAAAATTTCAATAGCAGTGTCATCGTTTGAGAATCTGTCTTTTGTAGCACGAAGAGTTTTCATATCTCCTTTGAAAAGAAACCTGTATCACATAAACATGTTTCAAGTTAGGTGAATAGATGAAGCCTGACTTGAGCAAGTACATTTATCTCATTTAAAATGACAATAGTAGGGCATGTGTGAATGTGTTTTCCGTGCATTCAAATGGGTTTTTAATCGGTTCAACTTTTGTGCATTCACATACAGACAAGAGAGAAATAGAAAATTACGCAGAAACGAGATAAAAATTGAAACTTTACAGCAATTTGCTATTAAACTCCAATTACACAAAATAAGAATATAAATCATTATCAAAGTCAAAACATAACTGACCTGCACAATGGATTTGTTTTTCTTCTTGCTGGGTAGCGGATCTTATTCCTCCACTATAAATAAATAACAAATTCTAGGAATAAGAGATCACAGAGATATACATATACAAGTAGATCTCTTATTCTTCTTCTTCTTCTACATCAACAAGTTTTGAAGACAAACTTGTTTCCAAATACAAGCAGTACATCTGTTCCGATGACTCCTCGAAATGAGAACTTACTTATTTGGTAGTTGGTACGTATGTTGCTATAAAAAGAAATCGTTAAAACTTTCCTGTTCTGAGGTTCTGCCCGAGCCTCAAGGCCCTTATTTAGAACGGCTATTTTGTGTCTTTCGAGGATCAACGGCTCTGTTGTTATCGAATAAGCCCAAGCCCAATGAGTGGTTTAGTTCCTACGATGAACAGTTTTTGTTTTGGGATTTCAAAATTTCAACAAGCAGTTTTCAGTTGGCTCGACTCACAAAGTGCGTTGCGTGCATGCTTGATGTATGTCTAGCTATACAGCCTATACTTGTAACTCAGCTTCCAGTAAAAGCTCGTATACTCGATCACCTAGACTGACAAATGGGTTTGATGCTCTCAAGGTGGATCTACGTAAATAGAAAAAAAGAAAAGAAAAATCGGATGTACTTAGTCATGAACACTCGCATTAGACTCGAATAAGATTCTATGGAAAAATAATGTCTTATTGCTGTCTTGCATATCAAGTCTTCGAGTCATTGTGGTCGTGATTGTTACTCAACTTATTGACACTACTCTTCCCATCACTGAGATACTTTCGATCAGCCAGCCAGGTTTAATTTACCTGTAGAAACTCATGACTTCTAGGGCGGGATCCATCTAGCAAAATAAGCAACAGCTTAAGGCCCCGCAATTCAAGAGCCCCCAATATATTCTAGCGGTCCAGTCCACTATCGCGGTAAGAGAAAAAAAAAACCTTTTTACATTGGAAACTAAAGAAAAAAAAAATGGTATACGTCAGAGAGGAAACAACAGACACTTTGTTTCTCTCGCCTTCAGCTTCTCCACCGTTTCCCACGCCTTCAATTCTCAAGAAAAAAAATGCACGCCTCCATAACTAATCAACGTTCGTTCTTCTTCACCTCTTTATAAAACCAACAATATACTCTTACCTCTATCATTTTCTTTTTGCCTTATTTGGTTTTATAATCCCTCATTCTCTCTGACTCTCTATATTTTTCTTATTCTCTCTATTTTCAAGAAAGATAAAAGAAAAGAAAAGGTGGGTGTCTCTTTTTACTTTAATTGTTAAATTGTTATCTTCTAAATTCTAATTTAATTCCACTCAAACTCATTCTTTTCTTTTTTTTTTTGGATAGTGGATAGTGGTTTTAACAAGTATAATTGGACTAGTTGCTTAGCTAAAGTGGTTGTCGTGGTCTCGTGGATTGTCTACTTTTTTACCCTATACTTCGAACGCAACTTCGGCTATCAATTAAGCTTCATCTCATGGTGATTGTTTCCATTTTATTTTATTTTTTGGTATGTTATGTGACTATGTGAGGACTTATTGCTTGTTGTTTGCATATTATTTTACTATTTTGACATGAACCGAAAGTATAAATCCGGTAATAAAAAACGTCAAGAAAAGAGAAAAGTAGATGAGGCGATTGAATCTCAAAGAGGATCTATTTTAAATTTATAAAAAACTATAAACAAAGTGAATCGGTTAGTTCAAGTGATAATTTAGTAAATGAACAACCTGACCAACCAATAGAAGTGGATAATAATGAAAATATAGAACACATTGATACTGATCCTAATGTAAATTTTGCTCCTAGTGTTTCTATTCAAGATAACATTGAAGAAAATCAAACAAATAAAAGAAATGATAACTCAACAGAAGACTTGCTTGGCTAGTATTGATGAGAACCTCAATGAACAATCCAACTCTTTAGTTCAAGATATTTATGACCCTGGACGATGGGGTAAAATTAATACAAAACTAAGAGATCTGTTAGTTAAGAAGGGTCCAATTAGAGTTAATGACGTAGAATTTCCTATTGATATGAAGACAAAAAGAAAATTTTCAGCTAAATTTTACACCCAAGTAGCACCGAATGGAGATAAGTTTGATAGAAATTGGTTAGTATATTCAAAATATTGCAATAAGGTATTTTGTTTCTGTTGCAAGTTATTTAACTCAAGTTGCACCCAATTTCAATTAAACGGTAAAGGGACTGATGATTGGCAAAATATTGGTACCAAACTTAAAAAACATGAACTTTCTATTGGTCACATTGATAATTTGACACTTTGGGATAAGTTAAGCGAAAGATTAAACAGAAAAACAACAATTGATAAGCATATCCAAGAGCAAATTGATAGGGAAAAAGAACATTGGAGTAATGTACTACTAAGAATTATTGCTGTTGTCAAGACAATTTCTAAAAACAATATGACATTTTGTGGAAATAATGAGAAAATTTATGAAACTAATAATGGTCTGTTTTTTAGCTTAATTGAAATGATTGCAGAGTTTGACCCAATTATGCAAGAACATCTCCGGCATATCAAACATGATAAATTAAAGGTTCATTATCTTAGTCACAATATACAAAATGAATTGATACAATTGTTGGCATCTGAAATAAAAAATAAAATTATTCTAAAAATTAAGGAAGCAAAATATTATTCTGTTAAATTATACTTGATTGCATTCCTGATATTAATCACCAAGAACAAATGATTGTCATATTACGTTGTGTAGATGTTTCCTCAAGTCTCCTAAGAATCGAGGAGTATTTTCTAGACTTTATATATAATAGTAGAAGACACGTCGGGTAAAGGACTTTTTAATGAGCTATTACGTGTTTTAGAAGAATATAAATTAGATTTTAACGACATAAGAGGTCAAAGGTATGATAATGGATCAAATATGAAAGGTAAAAATCAAGGCGTCCAAAAAAGATTGTTAGATATAAATCCTAGAGCATTTTACTCTCATGTGGATGTCATAGTCTTAACTTAGTATTATGTAATATGGCGAATTCTTGTTCAAAGGCAATATCATTTTTGGAATTTTGCAACATATTTATTGTTTGTTTTCTTTCTCTACAAAACGATGGGATGTTTTATGTAAGTATTTAACTAAATATACGGTGAAGACTTTGTCACGAACACATTGGGAAAATCGAGTTGAGAGTGTTAAAACATTGATTACTCAAGCGCCAGAAATTAGGGATGCTCTACTTAAGCTAGCAAAAATTAGCGAGCATCCAAAAACAAAGAGTGAAGCCAAAAGTCTAGCATTGCATGATTTAGAAAAGTACGAGTTTTTGTTTGGAATGGTTATTTGGTATGATATATTAGCTACTATGAATTTGGTTAGTAAGGATTTACAATCTAAAGATATGCCCA
Organism: Coptis chinensis; assembly: GCF_015680905.1. Taxonomy (NCBI): domain Eukaryota; kingdom Viridiplantae; phylum Streptophyta; class Magnoliopsida; order Ranunculales; family Ranunculaceae; genus Coptis; species Coptis chinensis. The sequence goes on from NC_141459.1 coordinate 105,102,991, forward strand.
TTGACATGGCTATAAATCAAATAAAAGGTTTAATCACATTTTTTTAAAAGTACAGAGAAGAAGGATTTGAAAAGGCTAAAATAGCATCCGTGGATATTGCACGTCAAATGGATATAGAACCGGTATTTAAAATGAAAAAAAACGTAATTAGGAGAAAAAAGACAATTTGATGAGAATGTTGACAATGAAGTAACTCAAACACATGAAGAGTCATTTAGAACTAATTTTTTCTTATATATAATTGATCAAGCGATATCATCTTTTAATAATATATTTGAACAGTTAAAAAGTTTTGAAGAAACGTTCGGATTTTTATTTGACGTGAAAAAATTGAAATCAATAGATGATGATAGGTTAAAAGAATATTGTCTTAATCTTGAAAGTTTTCTGAAACATGGAGAGAGTTGTAATATTGATGGTACATATTTGTTTTTAGAATTAAGACTACTAAGAGAAATTTTAGATACCAAAAATGAATCCGTAATTAAAATATTGAACTATCTAAAAAGAATACAATCTTTTCCAAATGCTTATATAGCTTATAGAATATTGTTGACAGTACCTATAACCGTTGCTTCAGCAGACAGGAGTTTTTCAAAACTAAAGTTAATTAAATCTTACTTAAGATCAACCATGTCACAAGAAAGATTGAGTGGATTAGCTACATTATCTATAGAAAGAGATTTTCTAGAAGAACTTGAATACAAAGATTTAATTAGTGATTTTGCAGCTCAAAAAGTAAGAAAAATGATATTTAATTGAAGTTTGTGAAATGTAAAAATTTCTTCGCGTAAAAAAAAAAAAAAAAAAAAAAAAAAAAAAAAAAAAAAAAAAAAAAACTCCGCCAAAGTATTTTGATAATACATTGCCGGTCCCAAGCCCGGATAAAGGATGAGGGTTTGCACTCATATGATGAAATAACGTAAATAAAGCAATAAGTTGTAAACAATTTTTATTGGTATTAATTATAGAAGGCCCCCTATTCGAACTTCGTTTAGGGCCCCAAATAGGCTTGAGCCGCCCCTGATGACTTCGATCTGCTCGCTACAATACAATTGTAAGAAAAGAATTGAAGAAACACACAACTTATTTATGATTTAAGGAGGAGAAGAAATGTACGTGATTATTGCACAACCACTTTCATCAACACTAGTATCTGTTGAACTGATAAATGAGAATTGAGGATTGAGAATTTTCTCATTTCATTGATTGGTTTTACTCATTACATCACTTGTATTTATAGACAACATTTACAGAAAAACAGAAAATAGGGAATCTGCGCGCAGTTATTCAAACTAATAACAAATTTTGTTGACTAGCTGTATAGATAGACATCTGTACATATATCAATGGCTTAAATACAGAAATATACAACGTACTTATGTCCTATTAACACTTGTATCAACATAGAATTTTTTTCACAAACGTATCAATGTACTATGCTCGATTTCACAAAAATAGTAATCTGTTAGCATCTGTCAGTTAAGTGATGATGTGTCAGTTTTTTTTTTTCAATTTCGTTTTATTTGTATTTTCCACTTGGCATACCACCTCGGCCGAATCTGACCCATATAACCTGTTTTCATCATCTCTTTCACCCATTTTTGAACCCATTTACATATAGACCCATTTACCAAAATCATCAGTTTCGATAATTGAATCAATTTTTTTAATTTATTCACTTACTTAGTATAAAGATTTAAGTTAGAAAGAACCAGTTGGACACCAAACATACTCACTGTGTGATGATTTTTCCTAATCTAGAAACACAAGTATTTTGTTGATGATCAAAGAACAATGAGAAGTATTGGATCAAGAAGAAGAAGAGATTTAGAAGATGATAAGTTGAACCACGTTCTTTAATGGCTGCCTGTGTATCCTGTGTATAGGAATCAAACTCAAAGCGTAGTTCAACTATTCTATTTATAAGAATAGATGAGGTTTTCCAATTAATATTTAACTAGGAGACCGTCTCTTGTTAAGTCTCATCTTGACTCTTCTAGAAGCCCCATGTTTCCCAAGTCAAATAGGTCTCCTTTATTGACTTAAACAATAGAAAAACATGTTTAGGTTTAGAGTAGTCGTTAAAGTTCGAGCCTAGTAGTTGAGTTTCGGATTGGGAGTTCATAGTTAGGAGTTGGTTATACGAACCTACAACTCCAACTAGTTCCAAAGCCCACGAACCTGCTCCGAACCTAGTAGTTGAGTTCCAGATTTGGAGTTCATAGTTAGGAGTTGGTTATACGAACCTACTACTCCAACTAGTTCCAAAGCCCACGAGCCTGCTCCGAACCTAGTAATTGAGTTCCGGATTTGAAGTTCATAGTTAGGAGTTGGTTATACGAACCTACTACTCCAACTAGTTCCAAAGCCCACGAACCTGCTCGAACCTAGTAATCGGGTTTCAGATTTAGAGTTCATAGTTAGGAGTTGGTTATACGAACCTACTACTCCAACTAGTTCCAAAGCCCACGAGCCTCCTCTTCTTGTCTCTCACTTCCGAACCTAGGAAGTTAGAGGATTTGGACTTGAAGTGTGTTCTGGTACTTTCTACCCATACCAAGACCATATCCGAGCCTTAAGAAGATGCTACCACGTGTTACATATCTATTTGCTAAAATATGTACACACAGATGCCCCCCTTTTTTATTCACGGGTTGTGAATCAAACCCTTAAGGAAAAAGGCTGGGTAAAAATATATACGCAACGTCTTATGCCTCGATTTTCTCTGTGCAATGTATCGGCAAAATTTTGCATTACTTCAGTGCAAGGAACTGTAAATTCGGACTTGCCATGACCATGCCCCGAACCTTGTATATTAGGCCGAACCTGGTGAAAACCGGTCCTGCCATGCCTTGTGATGATCCAGACTTAGAGATTAGGAACTTAGTGAAATCCGGACATGCAATGCTTTGTGACGACCTGGACCTGGTCAGATCAATCGAGCTTTACCAACTCCACTCTGAGCCGGACTTGGGTAAGTCAGCAACCCATGTTTCACAAAGATCCAGACTTGGGATTACATTCCGTAACTAAACTTTGTGAAAGCCGGACCTGTCATGCCTCGTGTTTACCCGGACCTGGAATACTAGCTCATGTAAGGGACCGAACATGGTCACATGGCCTGGACTTGGGCAGATTTCACTAAGTCACCTTGACTTGGACTTAAACTCTTGCAAGTGCGACCCGGAACTGAGCCTTGCGAAACTTGAACTGTTGAACATGAAACTCTTTTAGGTTTGGGCATGTTTATATTATATAACCCGGAATTGTAACTCTTTCTTTAGGTCCGGACATGTGACCCGAAGTTGTAACTTTTTTTTTTTCTTTAGGTCCGGACATGGACCTGAACTTGGGCTCACATCTCATAAGCCCATAATTGGAACTGTCACTTATTTATGTTCTTTCTTCACTTGGTCAGGAGGTGGGAGCCGAAAGTGCAACTAGCCAATCCGGAATAGAGATGCTCAAGAAGTCCCTTCGCTCCTTACTTTCCGAAATCCATTTCTTTTTAAATATTAGAAACTAGAAAATAAACTTATTTACTATCTCATCCGCATGTAAACTTAAGCACCCACTTCCTCAAAGTCCTTGCTGCCACCAGAACCAATTTGGTTGTGTCCTCCCTTTGAAGCATCCCATACATCTCTTTAAGTTTGTAGCATTGTGCTTACATCTAACGTCTGTCGATCTCGCCGAAAAGAAAATAGTAAGCTCAAATTTTGGCTATAACAGTTTACCTTGGTCTAAAGATTCGATTGTTTCTTCTCTATGAAACCACCATTAATGGGTTGTTGAAGCTGCTTGGTTGCCATGAACACAACGCCTTTCTCTTTGCGGAAATTGAGGCTTTTGGTGTAAACAACCACGTCTTTTTCTTCAAAAATTGAATTGTCAAACTTGGTTTTGATCAGTTCTGAGTTTGGTAATCGAACCACAACTCCTAGTTCGATCAAGTAAAAAGAACCAGTTCCGGCTTTATCAATTGATCGTGTGCTCTCAATTCCGATGTCTCACCAATCAGTTTTTTAGTTCTCCAATTGGTGAGGTAGTTCCGGATTTAGTACTGGACAATGTAGTTCCAAATTCTTCAATCCACAAAATAGTTTCGGGTTTATTACTCGACAGAGCAGTACCAAACTTGGACTTCCCATAGAAGAAGTGGAGTTCCAAATTTGGAATTCTTGACTAGTTAGGAAGTTGACTTCCAAACATGGAAAATTTTCGAACTAGTGAAGAAGTGGAGTTCCGAACTTGGACAAGTTCCGAACGTGGAGTTCGAACTTAGACAAGTTCCGAACATGGAGTTCTAGGCAAGCTAGGAAGTGGTGTTCCGAACTTGGACAAGTTCCGAACGTGGAGTTCCAGACTAGCTAGGAAGTTGAGTTCCAAACGGGGAGTTCCTAACTAGCTAGGAAGTGGAGTTCCGAACTTGGACAAGTTCCAAACGTGGAGTTCCTGACTAGCTAGGAAGTGGAGTTCCAAACTTGGACAAGTTCCGAACGTGGAGTTCCTGACTAGCTAGGAAGTGAAATTCAAAACTTGGACAAGTTCGAACGTGGAGTTCCAGACTAGCTAGGAAGTAGAGTTTCGAACGTGTTGTTCCTAACTAGCTAGGAAGTGGAGTTTCAAAACTTGGACAAGTTTTGAATGTGAAGTTCTAGACTAGCTAGAAAGTGGTGTTCTTTTCTCCTTATTTGCATAAATATGTATACACAGATGCCCTACTTTTCTCTCAGACGATGGTTGCACATTCGACCGTTGAAGGAAAATGACAAAAGTATCGAATTATATTTTATACAAATTTGTATTCTAAATCTTAGAAAAACAAGGTGTTGTAGGAAAATAGGGTTTGTCCCTATGTCAATTCCTGTAAATACCTTTAGTTTTGTTAAGAAATAAGACTTTGTAGGAACATAAGGTGTGCCCCTATATTATTTCCTGTAAAGTCCTTAAATGATCTAATATCTAATGCATACACTAACACTTATAAGCATAAGGCATTAGAACTGCTCTTAGGAGGATAACATCCAAGCTAAGTTAAACTTTCTCCATCACATGGGGAACAACACATGAGATCTTTCACTCATCATCCCGAGAAAGCTTTCTAAAGGTTTTGATACAACTTTGGCCAACATATGGGATCTCTCCCCCAACATCCAAAAAGTATCCCAGTAGAAAATTATAAAAGAAACAATACTCTGAAAAGAGAAATATAACTTTTATTGAGAATTGATTGGCATAGATCATGCCCCTAGTATAGTGGAAGCAGATCCAAATTTTATCTCTTAGAAGCTAAGAGTAGTGTAACATTACTTGGAAACAGTAATGTTAGCATCGGGATTCATTGCTAGAGAATCTTTCATCAACATCTTGGTTCCTGGTTAACTTCAAAGATGTCCTCATAAAGATGAGTTAAAGTGGTAAAGTCCTTATCCAGTGGGGGTAGTTTGCCACTTTCGAACGTGTCACTAGTCTTCTGTCTCTTGCACTTATCATTATAGAAATTCTTATCGAATGACTTTTGCTCCGACTGTGGTCCCTCGGACTTCTTATCATTAAAATGATTAGTATAGCTCATACCAGTTTGAGCGGAGGTGACACTAGTTATCACTCTTTTGTGAAAAGATTCCCTATCCAATTGGTCCTCTTCTAGTTTGGCATACTTATCGATATGACCTTGCAACTTTGTCATGTTCGTAGGCTTCTTTTTCTTCAAAGACATGTATAGACCAGAAGTGGGATCTAATCCCTTTCTAAATGCCACAATGGCAAAGGTCTCATTGACGTTGTCAACATGCAATTGAACCTCGTTAAATCTTTTGGTGAAATCCCTGATACGCTCGTCCTTCCGGATCTTCATGTCAAACAATGCATCAGCGGTTTTAATGTAGGGTCGGTTGCAACTGAATTTCGCAATGAAATTGATGGATAACACCTTAAACTCGTGAATGTTGCCCCTGGGCAGCTTTGTGTACCAGATAAGTGCCGAATCTGTCAAACTTGAAGCAAAATACCGGCACAAATAATGATTTTTGTTAGAAAGACCCACCATTGCTTGACGATAACCGAGCACATGAGAGACTGGATCTCCTTTGCCATTAAATTTAGAGAACTTTGGTGGTTTATAATCATGGGGGATGTATCCACTCATAACATGCCGTGAAAAAGGAGTTCCAATGTCTCCCTCGATTGCTGACTGAACAACTGACTTATCCAACTTAGTTGGTTTCGAACCTCGCAGTTCCTCCAGTATTTGCACCTTAAGCTATGCAAGAGTAGTCAGTTCATGAATTGGAGTTCTCTCGTTGTACCTCGAACCTGAACTCTCATAGTTCTCATCTCGATGATAACGTGGTTCCGGTTCCCAAGATCGAGTGGAGGAGTTTGCAAAACCGGATCGGGGAACTGAGGGATTCCGAGGCAATGAAGGTTTCCTTGGAACTGAAAGTCTTATTCATACCGAGGGTGACCTTGATAGTTGTGGATTCTGGGCAAACACATTCGGACGTCCATCCTTCGTACCTCGAGAACTTGAATACCAAAAGAAGTCAGTTCCGTGTGAACTCGAGTGTCGGGTTGGATCCAATTCCGGATTATAATCCGAATCTGGTTGGTCGCTATGTGATACTACGGTAAAAATGAATAGTCTTACCTATGAATTAAACGATGAAATTCAAAACGCAAGTAAAACTAAACTAAACTCAATGCTCGATTATCAAAGATATCTACTCTCAATTCTATCGAAATAGAGTGGAGTAAAAAGTTCGTTCCACTCCTAGTTCTTTAGCATTCAAGGTTTCTACAATTGACGAGTCTATTTAAAGTCTAATGAGAGTAATGGTGGGAATTATACTACGATGTGAATTCGAATAACAAGGTAATGCAACTACGAAATGCTATGGAATACTGAAGTGTGAATCTAGATAAAGAATTAGGGGGGATTAAATCCACCTTAACTCGACTTAATCAACTAACAAAGATTCGTCGTGATCCAAATTTCAATGCTTTGCATATCAAAATGGTAATTCTAATCCCTAATTATACATGGCATCTCTACCAATTCATAACTAGCATATGAGGACGTCCACCCATTCTCATGGCGAATCAACGTCCTTCTAGAGTGGAATGGATTATCACAACGATTTCTAAGTTAACAAAGATCAAGCTTCATCAATGCTTCTTCAACCCCCTCTAATGGAGGTTTAGCCTAGAATCATTATGCTATCATTTCCATATGAAATTGAAGTACACATAATATAAAGATTCTAACTTTATTAAATTCAACTAAATGACAATTGAAATCTAAAGTAATAACTAGGAAATGAATAACAAACAATAATTGAATTTAGATCTAAACAATTGTAAATGACAAAAATTGAAATGATCAGGAATAAACTATTTTATTTATCTAATCAAGGATAATGATTCAAATAACTAATCTAAAACAATGTATGAAACTAAATTAATTAACTAATTGGATTAAAAAACTAGATCTACAAGCTATTTTAATAGCTACTTTCTATTCTAGATTATCTAACTATATCTAACTTAAGAGCTAAGTCTTGTTTTATGCAAAGGAGGAGACCAGATCCACAATTTCGTGCATGGGCTGAGGAGCCATGTTTTGGGCCGGAAAATCGAGCCCAAAGCCCAATTTCTTCAGTCCACAGAGCCTATTTCAGTTGGCTTTGACTTCAGTAGATTTTTCGTCCACTTTTGCTCCTCTAATTTGGTCAAGGCTTAGACCATTAGAAAGCTCTTTCCGAGCCGGTCGTTTTGACGTAAGGTAGGCCCAAATATGAGGCCTGAGTCCAAAGATATGGTCTTCGGAAGTTCTATTGACTTGTACACTGTTTCTGCCCGTGTTGACTTTTTAGCTTTTGATCGGGCTTTACAAAGGCTTTGTCTCCTTGAATCTTTGCCTTTATCACAAAACTTCTTAGCAACCAACCCTTGCTCCTTTATCTCGCCAAAATGGCACATTTATGCACATAATCGACTTTACTGCTGAAATACATAAAAACACGTAATCAACATTAACTCTTATTTATTACTAGCATAATTGGTCTAAAAGTATGATTGTTAAGGGGTTAAAACTACAGTTTTGGGCTTATATCACTATAATACCCAACGAAGTAAGGGATATAAGGCGTAGGGACGTAACCCTCACCATGGTCGAGACTTGGTGGCCGAAACTGCCCCCTCGAGTTTCCATCAGTAGGCAACACCTTTAAAGATGAACGACCCTCCTTCGTGCGGTAGTAGTCTTGGAAAAAACATAAACGAGCCTCCTGCCAACCACGTTCGGCCATCACAACATCCATAATGGCTGGGTTGGTTATGGCAGATTGGGGAGTATCGTTGTTAGGCTCATCTTCTTCACGCTCTATCTAAAACGGCGATCTCCTCTACGTTCAAATTGTCTTTGAGAAGTAACATGTAGGTTATTGATCTCGTTATTCCCCTCATTACCTTGATTCACGTTGGCTCTTGTAGTAACCATGATTTTGAATCAAAGTGAAGAAAAGAATTATTATTATTATTATTATTTTAAAGAACAACAAACCCAAGAAAAATTGGTGGGTAGGAAAACTTAGAACCAAAAAAAATTCGACCAAGAAATCAAATCAATTCTATATGGTGTCCCCATAGACGGCGTCAATTGTGTGATGATTTTTCCTAATCTAGAAACACAAGTATTTTGTTGATGATCAAAGAACAATGAGAAGTATTGGATCAAGAAGAAGAAGAGATTTAGAAGATGATGAGTTGAACCACGTTCTTTAATGGCTGCCTACGTATCCTGTGTATAGGAATCAAACTCAAAGCGTAGTTCAACTACTCTATTTATAAGAATAGATGAGGTTTCCCAACTAGACTGTGTTTGTTTGGTGGCAAATGGGAGTGGCAAATTTTATTTTCCCACTAGATGCACCATTTTCAAGTGTTTGGATATAGTTAAGGACACTCGCAAACACTACCATTCTCACTATAAGTGGGAAAACAGAATCCACCTCTCCCCTGAACTCTTTTGCCAGTGGTTATTTTCCCACTAGGGAAACAAAAATTTGCCACCGTCAATCTATCGCACTCATCTCCTTCTCTCGCTCGCATCTCTGTGTTTCGACAAGTAATCTCTCTCTCATCTCTCAATTCGCTCAATTTCTCACTCAAATAACTCAAACAACAATCTCTTTAATCAATTCAATCCGTTTTGAATCGACCAACAATTTAAAATTTGACATGTTTTGTTGTAAATTTAACATTCTCGCATCTCTCTCTTATTTTCTTACTGTTTTTTTTTCTCAGATTTGGATTCATTCTCACTGTAATCTCTCTCTAGCTCTCTCTAGCTCTCGCCAGCCATCGAATTATGATTTTGGGTTTGATTTTTTTTTTTGGGTTTTGATTTCGTTTTTGATTTTGATTTCGTTCTCACTGTAATTGGTATTATTTGGTTTGGTTTGGTTTGGTTTGGTTTGGTTTGGTTTTGATTTTGATTTTGATTTTACTGAAAATAGTGTATGTTGAACAAGGCTTATAGATTTTGTTGAACTATTTCGTTGATGGATATTGTATGGTAATAATGATAACAATGCATCACCAATGGTAAGTAAGTTGTATGCATCATTACATATTCATGGTCCTGCTTCATTCTTTGCCTTCAGATTGTTATTTAGAGTTGTAAGCACTTGGCCTATATTCACTCCAAATCCCCTTTTAAGAGCTGAAAACCATTTCAAATATTTGAATTCTACAGTATTAGGACCTGCAATATTAGTAAAAGTGCAATGCTAGTGTCATCTCTTAGTACGCAACCCTGCAATAATTATGCATTTGGAATCAGGCTTAGCAACTTTAGGCTCACCAATGAAGCCATCTATGTGTGCACTATATGAACAGTGCAACTATAAGCATTGTGAATTTATTATAATCACCTAACATTAAACGCTTGAACTATGGAACTATGGATAATGCTGACAGTCCAACATTTTGTATCTTTAATGAAAAACTGTAGTCATTCGCATTCTGCAGCTTAAGTAGGGGTGGGAAGCCAGTAAAGGAATGGAAACAACAAAGATTGTTAAGATGGAAACTTGCCCATCCCTCTGGAACTCTAGATGAATATTGCAACTGGATGAGGAGCGCACACAATTATTTAAGTACGAATACCAAAAGCAGGATCTAATGTTGGAGAAAAAGCAATCTGAATATCAAGAACCATAATATGGGCACCTCAAGTGGTAGAAGCTGACTGCAGTTTTTGAGAGTTCATTAACTTCGCCTAAATACATTAGGTATGCACCTTGGATTTGTGGCAGACTCGCTGAAAAAGAAAATTGTTTACGCACTTACCATTTTCATTTGGATTAAACACCAATTTTTATTGCACTACTTTTTCTAGTAGCTTTGAGTCTGTTCCACACCTAAACACTTCCTATAAGACATACTGAAAACTATCCTTGCTAGAATTCTTGCTAGCACCAATGCATCCTTTTTTGTTTATATTCTACTAATATCTCAAATTAAACTGTAGAATTTGTGGTGGTGGTGGTGGTGGTGCTGCGTGTGTGTGTGTGTGTGTGTGTGTTGGACTGGTGATGTATGTATTGAGTGTGCTGGACTAGTGGTTTGGTGGTGGTGCCCTCTTTTTTCTTGCTTTCGGTGTTGTTGGGTGATGCTTTTCTATGTCTTTGATGTTGTTGTTGTCTGGCGATCTTTTCTTTGTGTTTGCTTGATATGTGTGTGATAGTGTGATAGTGTGACTGTGACTGTGACTGTGATTGTGATTGTGATTGTGATTGTTTGTACCTACTTAACACTTGTAATATCTGTTGACTTGCATGCTGCATTTTTTATTTTTTATTTGTAATTTTTTAATCACATTAACTTTTCTATGTTCTTACTAGTATTTGTAACGACATTTGGACCAAGTTTGAGAAGAAATACTATGAGTACTATTAATGTTGAGTTGTATTGTCTTTAATTTTATTTATTTTGTATTTTGTATTTTATTTTTTTTTTTTTTTTATATTTCATTGAGTTTGAAAACTAAAAAATATATATTTCCCAAAAGTTGAAATATTATTTGTCATGGGAAAAAAACCATGTAAACAAACACGGGCAAAACTGGGAAATCTAATATTTTCCCACTATAAATTTTTTCAAACAAACACTGGCAAATTGAAATTTTCCCACTATAAATTAGCCTGGCAAAACTCTAGTGGGAAAACACTGGCAAATCTAATATTTTCCCACTACAGGTTTGCCAGTAAACAAACACGTGTTTAACTAGAAGACCGTCTCTTGTTAAGTCTTATCTTGACTCTTCTAGAAGCCCCATGTTTCCCAAGTCAAATAGGTTTCCTTTATTGACTTAAACAATAGAAAAACATGTTTAGGTTCGGAGTAGTAGTTAAAGCTTTGAGCCTAGTAGTTGAGTTTTGGATTGGGAGTTCATAGTTAGGAGTTGGTTATACGAACCTACTACTCCAGCTAGTTCCAAAGCCCACGAACCTGCTCCGAACCTAGTAGTTGAGTTCCGGATTTGGAGTTCATAGTTAGGAGTTAGTTATACGAATCTACTACTGTTCCAAAGCCCACGAACCTGCTCCAAACCTAGTAATTGAGTTCCGGATTCGGAGTTCATAGTTAGGAGTTGGTTATACGAACCTACTACTCCAACTAGTTCCAAAGCCCACAAACATGCTCCGAACTTAGTAATTGAGTTATGGATTTGGAGTTCATAGTTAGGAGTTGGTTATACGAACGTACTACTCCAACTAGTTCCAAAGCCCACGAACCTCCTTTTCTTGTCTCACTTCCGAACCTAGGAAGTTAGAGGATTTGGACTTAAAGTGTGTTTTGGTACTTTCTACCCACACCAAGACCATATCCGAGCTTTAAGAAGATGTTGCCATGTGTTACATATCTATTTGCTAAAATATGCACACACACTCACCTTGTTAAATTAGTGCATTGTCATTCGTTTTTAAAAAAAAAATCCAGTTTTCGTCAGTTTTCGCCCCTAGTCAGTTTTCGTCAGCTTCTAAGATTTCAATTATTTGGATAAGCCAATGTTTCAACATCTCAGTACATGATAAAAGATAAAATGATAGTTTACCTACGAAATGAACGATAAACTCAAAATGTAAGTAAACTAAAACTTATTCCGTTGTGTCTAATTTTATCAAAGATTTCTACTCTCAATCCTATGAGATATAGTAGAGTAGATGATTCGTTCCACTCCTAGTCCTTCCATGCTGTGTTCTCTACGTATAAGTAAACTTAACTCTAAAGTCTAATGAGAGATTTACGAAATGGCAACTAGACTACGATGCAACTACCCACAAAAAGCAACTAGTCGACTATTAGAACAACTATGGAATGCTACGTCGATTCTATGATAAGGAGTTAGAGGGGGATTGATTCTACCTCAACTCGACTTAATCCTACTAACGACGAATCGTCGTAATCCGAATTGAACTGCTTCGCAGAACAATCTGGTTACTCCTAATCCCTAATTACACATGGCATTTCTACAAATTCATAACTAGCATGTGAACGATTACACCCATTCTCATAGTGAACTAATCATTTCTAGAGTGGAAAGGAAATTACGACGACTCTACGATAATCGGAATCAAGCTTTCATCAAGGCTTCTCAACCCCCTCTAATGGAGGTTTAGCCGAGAATCATTACACAATCATTTCCAATGGGAATCAAACAAGACATGATATAAAGATTGAAACTTTGCTTGTTTAAACTCAATTCAAAACTACTCATGCAATAATTAATTGAAACTAATAATGACAAACAATTGAATCTAAGAATTTAACTAAATAAGTAAATGGAGAATGAACTAGATTACCAAGAACACTATTTTATTAATCTAATGAATAATAAAACAATGATTCAATTACTAAATTAATAATCTAACTAATCTAGGTCTAGCTATCTACGTAATAAGGGAATTTAGCTCTAAACAATTGTAAATGACAAGAATCGAAATTGACAAATAGCTATTTTATTTATCAAACTAATTAAGAACAATGATTCTAAGAGTTTAATCTAAAACAAGAATTGAATATGAACTAAACTTAATTTAATTAAATAAAAACTAGATCTAGAATTAATCTATTGTTTTAGGTCTAACTAGCTACCCTTAACAAAGAGTCAAGCTCTTGTTTTTATACTTTCAGATCCAAAAATTGTGCATGGGCTTGGAGACATGTTTTGGGCCAGAGAATCAGGCCCAAAACCCAATTCTTTCAGTCCAAAAAAGCCTCTTCAGCTGCAGTTGGTTTCAACAGACTTTTCGTCCACTTTTGCTCCTCTGATTGGGTCAAGGCTTAAACCATTGGAAAGCTCTTTCCGAGTCGGTCGTTTTGACATAAGGTAGGCCCAATTCTGAGGTCTGAGTCCAAAGATACGGCCTTCGGAAGTTCTGCTGACTTTGTGTGCTGTTTCTGCCCGCGTCGACTTTTCAGCTTTTGACCAGGCTTTATAAAAGCTTTGTCTTCTTGAATCTTGGCCTTTAATTACAGAACTCCTTAGCAACCGACCTTTCCTCCTTTATCTCGCTAAAGTGGCACATTTCTGCACATAATGAACTTTGAAGCCTGAAATGCATAAAAACACGTAATCATTATTAACTCTTAATTATTACTCACATAATTAGTCTAAAAGTATGATGGTTAAGGGGTTAAAACTACAATTTTGGGCTCTTATCAAACCACCCCCAAACAGCATTTTGCTTGTCCTCAAGCAAAGATGAGAAATTAGAATAAGTGACCAAAAATGGAGTTCTATCTACTCGTTTATTTGAGTCGCGATTGCATTGACCATATGCAACAAGGCCTTAAACCACTAGGAATTCCCTAGTGGACGAGTTATAGCCTCGTGAGAGTTTTCCAGTGAAGGTACTCACAAACTTCACCTATACTACAACGACTAAGAAATAAAACTATTGTTTCCTTATTCATGCTCTAAATTAACTATACCTCTCACTAGCAATGCATATAGAGTAATCAAGTCGAAACCTAAGCTAATATATGCATAATAATCAATCATATACAATAAACATATATACAATGAGTAATACTATGAAATGTCTAGCGTGGTTCGTTTTCTGAAACTTCGGAATAAGCGTCCTTAAGTAGGTTCTCACAATAATAGTCAAGATACAACACTCGATTTTTCCACTCAAGTTTTAGTTACTCCGATTAGCGTGGGCACACTTTACCTTACAATCTCAATGACAACAAGGAAGCCGGAGTCGATCAAACACATCTGCCACTTACTATCACACTAGCCTATTCCTAATTGAGCTAGAGGTTTTTATTAGGTGTTGCGGGGATTAGGAGATGGTTTAAGAAGGAAGGAAATGGATATTCAAAAAAGACAAGTCTGAGATAATAGAGTCTTCCTATTATGTAACTAGAGAAAACGTTGTTATTTACTTTTGCTTCTACACTTTGTTTCCATCCTTAGCCATATATATATTTTTTTCTTTGGCTTTTGACCCCTTTTATTCTATTTTTTTGGAGTTTTTATTTTATTTCTATTTTTATTTTTTTTCTTTGGATGGAAACTTCTTTTCTTTATTTTCTGAAGTAATTAACTAACTTTTGTTTACATAGGTTTTTCTCTTCTTCTTTCTTTCTCATTCTATTCTCAGACTTATTCTAGATTGGGTAGGCTGAATTTTTTATTTTGTTTTGTTTTTGTAACAGGGTAAAGGAATTATGGTTTATGGAAGGCTAAAGAAAGGCTCAGAGGGGAGACTAGCGGAATATAATTCATAGGTATGAATTTCTGGCTATATCGATCCAAAGAGGGCCTAAATTCTCGCTTAGGATATGGTTTAGTGATCAAGCAAGTGGACGTGTGATATCTCTATCCAGATTTTACTTCTCCCTTGTGTCATTTCTCAAATGTTTCGCTCATATAAGGCTTTAGGCTATATTCTCACAGGATTTGTAGAATAAGTACTCTAGCCTAGATTTCAGAAACTCACTGCTAACAATCATAGATACTCATGTAATATATTTATAGATAGATGCAAAGATTATTACCTACACCTACATATTAACCTAAGTTTCTAAAAATTATTCTAATGCAAAAGCTACGTGAGACTTCTAGATTATTAAGAGCATAGAGAAAGAAAACAATACCAATATTCCTAAGTGTATAGCATAACTTATTTATTTATATTTTTGATTTTTTTTTTACTTTTAACTAGAAAACAAATGCATATTATACCTATCTATATCCTAACAGATGCCTTAATTACACGTGTTTCTATGCCCCCTAACAAAGAAGCATGCTTTGTCCTCAAAGCATTTTAAATAAAGATGGTAGGAAAAATACCATTGAATCGCGTGAAATTCAGGAACATCTGCAAAACAAGGTTAGAACGTACTAATATAGGAAATAAAAACTGACTCAACTCTATACGAGTTCTACCCATTATGGGGTTAACAAGAATGAAATTGCTTGGGACATAAGCAGACACTAACTAGAATTAAAACTTATCTTATCTCCTGCTTTACCCATCATCTTCCTCATCCTCTTCTTCTATAAAAAAGTGAGGTTCCTTCGCATCCTGCCATGCCATGATAATTTTCCAGGCTTCCCGCCATTTATCGTCTATTATCGCTAACCTATTAAGAGCCACTTGGTCTGATGGGGTGTAGGGTGCAACCTGATGAGGTTGTATCCTCAACCCTTGCCAAGTCATTGCACGGAAAGATCGAATAATACTATTGGTGGGTCGTACAGTGTCGACCGTAATCCAATCCGTGAAACGTGTACAAAAAACAGGAAAGAAACATAGCATAATACGGGAAATTAGAACAGGCATAAGAAGGTACTTATGCCTCATGCTATGGGATCGAGCTAAACTAGACATCAAGGTTCGGGGAAGGTCATGACACATACGTCCCGTGGCTAAAGCAAGGAAGACGCTGCAAGTGGCATCATTCACGTAAGAAAAACGCCATTCCCTAAAATGTTTAGCATGATCCAAAACATAACAGTTCCTATGTTCATGGACAAAGCTACTACCAAAGGTGACGTTATATTCCCCTTGGTCCTCGATATCGGAAAATGCTACCATACGACTCATGCAAAACTCATAAGTGTAGACATACATATTATCTACCCAATAGCACCATGGGTCTTGTATTTCAGCGGGCATAGCAAGTCCAAGAACAAATGCTAGCAAGAACCTGGTAATTTCCATTGGTTCATTATCAATGTTGATGGAGAACACTTGTTCTCCATCTGGTCTCTCAAAGAAAATGTAG
The DNA here is from genome assembly GCF_015680905.1 of Coptis chinensis. Classification (NCBI taxonomy): domain Eukaryota; kingdom Viridiplantae; phylum Streptophyta; class Magnoliopsida; order Ranunculales; family Ranunculaceae; genus Coptis; species Coptis chinensis. Next base: position 105,119,305 of record NC_141459.1, read on the forward strand.
TTATCGTAAAAATAAGATGCTAGTGTTGGAGAATATAGTGCATCAGGTCTTACCAAAAGCGGTTCCCAGCCTACGTATGTGATCGCTTCGCGAAACCAAGCACCGTAAGTAGTGCTTTGGAACAAATCTTTGAAAGACTGTTCCGGTATCAATGTAGGAGATGTCATCTCAAAATTATGCTCTTAAATAGCTGCGAATGATCCGGGAACAACCCGCAGAAAAACTGGGATTTTTCTGGTCCACGGAAGTCGTATGAGCGAGCTCTTCTACTTGAAGCCTTGAAAGCGCTGAAGATTTTGGAATTCCAGTGTTTGAGCGCCAGTCGCGCTTACCTTGGGTGCGAGTGCGCTCTGTTCAAAAATTCTGAAAATGTGCGGGCGAAAGTCGCTTCCTCCTCAAGCGCCCGAGGTGCTGAAGATCGAAAAATGAGACGAAACGTGGGAATCGTGGAAGTGAAAGGTGAATGATGGAGGTTAGGTGTAGTGTGAGTTGTGAGTGTAGAATGAATGAAGTTTATATAGGTTTTAAGTTGCTAAAACGGATCGGGAAGTTGCCAAAAAGTTTTTATGGCAGTTTCCGAAAATACTAAAATTTCCAAACCCGAAAACGGAAACAACTCATATTCTTGATTCTAAAACAAACCTAGTAACTTTTAGGTTGAATTTAGGATAGATCTACCTATTTTATCCAGATTTCATTCTACCATGATACTTATTCATAGATATGCCTAATCGGCTATATTCTCACCTTGACTCCGCAATAAATTCTAAAACGAGGGTCATATAAAAATCATGCTGGAATAGATAACACCACCCCCAAACAATTTGGGAAGGTGGGATCAATATTAAACAACCACACACAATGAAAATAACCGCATTATATTAAAATTTTCATTCGAAGTACATTTCACTACAAAATTCAAATTACGGAATTAAACTTACATTAAAATAAATAACAATAATAAAACTACAAATAAAAAACATCAAAATATACTATCCCTAACCACTTCGGTACTGGTAGCGGAGGGTACATGCTCAGGAGATGGCTCCCGAGGCTCGATGGCCAAAGACCATTCGCCTTTTCGGCGACGGCGCTCGTGCCTCGATGGTGTGTCCTCGGAAGGAGAATCCCCGTGAGGTGGGAATCGTGCAAGCATGTCGGCCCTGAATCGGCGCCGAGTTTCTAGCTCGCCCTCATCTGTTCCCACCTCTCATCCTCTCTCGGGTACGGATCTCGGTTATGGTGGATAGTTGCTGTCGAAATCCGGAGGTCTTTGCAGATAGTGTTGAGTGAACGCATGCCACGATGAATCATAGCCATGCGTTCTGCATCTGACCAACACCTCTCCAAGGCATCCGCATCAAAACAAGTCAAATCCTCCTCATCCTCCGAGTCATTCTCATTTCCCCCATCCTCCTCGTTATTCTCATTGCCACCATCCTCCTCGTCCTCTTCTCTATCCTCAGGCAACCTCCAAACTCGTTGGACACAATCCTTATAGATCCGAGGATTTCGGTGTAGGGTGATGTAAATCCTATCGACGCGAGGGCTCCTCAACTTCAAAGATGATCTTGGTTATTAAAACAGGGGAGAGGTGCCATCAACTTTCCCACTCCCCTAATCATGCTAAGCAAAACTCCAAGATACGAACTTCGTTACTTCGCTCCTCGGAGTATCCATAAAATGTGGAGGCGCTTCGGACCGATGTCGCCGACCTTCTTCTTCCCAGGATGTTCCGGACCAATCCACCGAGCCAGCCACCGGTTTGATTCGAGGATGCCCGCGAACACAATCGCGATCTCAGATTGTAGTTCCTTCGTAATCGCCATGTTCATCAACGGCTCTACCCCATTATATTGGGACTCCCCGTAGCGTGACATCGGATGGATTCTAGGCGGAATGCCTAGAATCTCAGCCAACAACCCAGTAGTTACTTCTTTCCTCCTCTTCGCCACCATAACAAAAATTCTAGTCCCCTCCAACTCCCTCGTGTTATAGAACCGTCGGACTAAGTCTTTGTGGTAAAAGGCTTCGGTCGAGTACCACAAGCTATTCCAGTCTCTACTAATCATTTCGTCACCGTAAAACGGCGCGAAGTGGTCGGCAGTAAATGCTTGCTCCAGCAAAATTTGACGTTGTTGAGCCATTGTAGTGTTTGGAATGTAGTGGGGGTTTAAATGGGATGTGGTGTTGGAATTTGAGTCGACCGAATGAAACAAACAGTGGTGGTGGCGCGACAGTTCACAATTTTGAAATTTTCGGTGGTTTTGGCTATTTTTACTTGGTGGAGGTGGTGGTGGAAGGATTTATAGAAGATTTGAAGTTGATTTGAATGTGGGCGTGGGTTTAATTAGGTATCTTTTTAATTTTTTTTTTTTTTTTAGGTTTTGGAGCTATGGTGGGCGTTAATGGCGGTTTGGAAGGATGAACGCGACTGTTGGGGCAAAGGTAAGGGCGCGGGTGCGCTGCCGGTGCGCGCGGGTTGGGCCCAAGCCCAATTCGAAATTTTTGAATTTTTCGATTTTTTACGAAACTTCAAACTAAAATTGCCGCTTCGTTACCGGTCCGATTTTTGCGAATGAGATATGGAAATGATCAGGAGAGAATTTCCAATCCAATGATCCATAAAACACTCTATTCTGACCGTGGATGGCATATAAGATAGTGGAAAACGCCTCAAAGTGTGTACATAACATACGTTATGCGAACGAATGAACTATAAATTCATAGAATATGTCAACCCGAATTGAATTACAATTAAACGGCCTAAACAACTCTAATGAGACATAAAATATTCTAGGATGGAAACACGAACACCGCACCCCCAAACAAATTTTTTACAACAGAGTTTAGAAAATTTGTTTTTTAACAGTGGGTCTTTTAAAGTCAGATTCCCGAGACTTCCTAGATTACTATGTTTATTATTTAATATTTTTTTCTTTTATAAGGAAAAATAATAAGCAATAAGGACATAATTCACTCCATAGAGAAACATGACTCAAAAATCCGAGAAAACATGCAAGAGTGGAAAACGTGAATTATGTTAAACGTGGACTTAGGATCCGGTACTTACAATCACACACTCCATAGGGAGGGCCCGGTTACCTTAATGGTGCACTCACCAATATATGGAAATGAAAGGAAATGCATGAAACACAAAAGTTGAGTCGGTTATAGTCAGATACTCGAGACTTTATCTAAACATATGTATGAACATGCAGTTTATCATATATCAACAACCGAAATAGTTGTGGATCATTCCATAAATAAATATCACAGAAAACATATCCAAACACAATCAAGCACCAAGATTTCCTATGACGTAACCTAGTGAAATGACAGCGAAGTCGGATAGACCTATAACGTAACCTAGCATGCACCTTCTTTTTCATTTTTGCACGAGAGGGTGTCCTAGTGAATAAGTGTGGAAAAGTGAATGGTTGTGGAAGATATGGTGGATATGGGTAAATTGTAGAAGGAAAGCATGTAAACAATGAGGATGTGGGTTTAGCACAAAACTCATTCATGGTGTAGTTAGGGACTGTCTCAAGTCTGAAAATGAAGGTGTCAAATGGTTTGTCCTTCTGAAGTATTTGTTTACTAGCTGGATTTAAAAAATTATGAAGCACAGGAGAAACAAAGGATCGAGTGCAAACTCGAGATTTCTTTGAAAGGGTGGAAGGAGGGGAGTCGAGGTGGATTTTGTGCAAAGTAGTTCTTGATAGGGTGAATCATCACCTGCTCTAAGAAACTCATCGAATTCCTCATCTAGATTGGTCATATCCACATTACTATGGTAGTCCTCTATATCTTTGAGAAAGTCATCTATCTCGTCCTCGTCCATAATATGTGTATCGACTAGTGTAGGGATGAAAATGTTGGAGTCTGAACTTCCAAAGAAAAGAAATTTGGGCATATGATTATCAAGGAACGTGTTGTTGAAATAATCTCGAGCGAAACTCTCGATCATGCTAACCTCTCCATCCATAGACGAATCGGGTACATGTGTCTTTGTTTTAAAAACATTTACGTCAACTTCAAGATGGCCAAAAGACGTGGACATTGAACCATCGCAGCAATTAATGAGCGCATTGGCAGTTGCCAGGAAAGGACGCCCTAAGATGATCGGGACAGAGTCGTTAGCGACTTCTGTATCGAGGATTACAAAATCATCCGGATAGTAGAAATCCTGAACTTTTACCAGCACATTTTCGACCACACCCTTAGGATACTTAATAGACCGATCAACTAATTACAACGTTATTTTAGTGGGTTGTATCTCGTCTAGACCTATTTGTTTATACAAATAAAACGGGAGTAAGTTAACACTAGCCCCGTGTCTAATAACGCGTCGTCGTATAGGAATCTCCTAATGTGCATTGTACAAGAGGGATCTACCCGTGGTCCTTGTACTTAACAATTCCATTATGTTCGAGATAAAGTTGGGAATTGTTCTATTAAAAAGCGCCTTTTGGTATATTGGTCTTACGCCTAGTGGTGGTACATGACTCCTTAAGAAACTTAGCATGGTGTGGTAGCTTTTTAATAGCTTCGAGGAAGGGAAGGTTTATAGTTAGATTCTTGAAAACGTCCCTAATCTCCTCATAATTTGTATCCCTAGTTAACATGGCTAATTTTTGTGGAAACGGTGGTTTCGTCTATATTTAGCAATGGTATCACCGGATGTTTAACCGTGGCTTTCTACGTTTCTTATGTTGTGTTGTAACCGGTACCTCTACGGTGGTAGGCTCTTCGTTTCTATTTTGGTATCTAGTAAAATAGCGGGTGTAGGGGGACTCTTGGTGGGGTAACTATAGGCATAGTTACTTTGTTATCAACGACTCTGCCAGAACGGAGAGTGGTGATGGCATTTAGCTCACCTACATTTTCATATTCATTACTAGTATTATCGATTACCTCAAAGGCTGTGTTTGTTGTTTTAGGATTAGGTATTGCGTGACCTGGCAACACACCTTTGGGTTGGGCTTTATCTTGGGCCAACTGTTGGGTTAAATTATTAACGGATTGAAAAAGCTGTTGGTTAGATTGAGCCATGGTTTGGAAAAGTTTTTGGCTCACTTGTATGAAGGTGTCAAGACGATCCGGTTGTGTGGGTGTAGTAGTCATGGGTGGTGTGACTGGAACTATTTCGCGTGAATTATTTATGGGCGGATTTTGATAGTTATTATTTATCGGAACAATTCCTCTATTAGCATTATAATTATTATAACTACCTTGACCTTGACCTTGTGCTTGACCTTGTATTATGATTATTATAATTGTCCTTGTCGTGGTGGAGCTTGGATAAAACGTGTGTTGGCCTAACATATTGATTATTGTACCGGAGGTGTGGCGTGTTGGTTATTTCTCCAACCGAAGTTGGGATTTTGTCTCCAAGGGCTTAGGTTCACTATTAATGGAATAAGCCCTGTTCATATGCTATAGGGACGTGGGAGTCGGATGGATCTTTGAGGGCTCCAAATGTAAACTACATGGATTTGAATTTACATTCATGACGGGATATGCTTTTGTTGAACGTAAATGGCCTCTACCTTTTAGTGAGTGATTCGATTAGAGTTTTAAGCTCGGGATCGTGTTTAATTTCAAACATACCGCTGCCTTTAATCAGTATTAGAAGAACTAGCGGAGCGGGATATCGTCCACTACCCCCAGGTTGTTATTTAAACTTTAGTTTGATCCTCTAAAATTTATAAGCCTCCGAGGCTCCTTTGCTTAAGAAACTACCCCCATTCATTATGTCAAGGACTTCTTTATGGTGGTGTAGAAGTCCTTTGAAAAGGCACCGAACTAACGTGTCTTTAAGCTAAGTTATGATGTGGACACTCTATAAGGAGATCGGTGAAACGATTCCAAGCCTCTAAAAAATGATTCATGAGGATTTTGTTGAAAGAAATGAATCTTGGAAAGCATCTTCATCCGTCTTTAGGGGTGGGTAAAAATGTTCCATAAACAAATGAACAAGTTTAGCCCACGAGTCCACGTAATTAGCGCTTTGGCAGTTAACCAAGACGCCTTTATCGGCTAAGGTGAAAGGGAATACCCTTAGTTTAATTTGTTCCACACCAACCGTAGGATGATGGAATGTTGTAAGGACTTGTTTAATCCCACGCGATGTAGCCGATAAGGTTTTTCATGGTCTAAACCATGAAAAACGGGTAACAAATTAAAATATTTGGGGATTCGAAAATCCCCAATCGGGTCCGCTAGAACGATGCAAGATTTGGGGCTATCGCCAAGGCTTTGTAGAAGTCGAGAGGAGGAGTCTCTCCTTCTTCGCATTATATCGTGGTGTGTGTGAAATAGTAGTTAGAGGTGTAGTGGGTGGTATACTAGATAGAATTGTTTGTTGACGTTGTTGTGTAATTACGTTTGGTGTTTTTGTTCGACCAGACCTTAATCTCATACAAGGCTAAGACCAAACTTAGCTAAACACATCAACACTCCAAACAATTCTGATATACTAGTATAAACCTCTAACAGGAGATGTGAGGTGTGGAAGAAAGGAATACCTGATTGTGTCCTTGCTTTGCTTATGAATAACGTCTTGTTTACGCGTGTTCAGTGTATATAACAAGTTAGAACACTGAAAGACTTGAAAAATCAAAGTTCGAAACAAACCTGTAGAAATCCGAAAAAATTTAGCTTAGGGCACGGGTGCGCTCGCTTAGGGCGCGGTCGCGCTCCGTGTAACTTCAAGTTACAGTGATTTAGGGTGGGTCACGCTCCACATGGGGGCGGGTCACACTCAAGGTTCCAGGCTTTTGGGCGCAGGTGCGCTCCGTTTGGGCGCGGGTGTGCTCAGTGTAATTTTTCGAGGAACTTTTCAACGCTGAAACGGACAACCACAGTATGAATCAAACAAGGGTGGGTGGGTGAAATGGGACTTTAAGAAAAGTACTTATACTACGAAAACAATGCGAAAGTGAAACTAAGATGGCAGCGGCGCCATTTGATAAAAGATAAAAATGATAGTTTACCTACGAAATGAACGATAAACTCAAAACGTAAGTAAACTAAAACTTATTCCGTTGTGTCTAATTTTATCAAAGATTTCTACTCTCAATCCTATGAGATATAGTGGAGTAGATGATTCGTTCCACTCCTAGTCCTTCCGCATGTTGTGTTCTCTATGTATAAGTAAACTTAACTCTAAAGTCTAATGAGAGATTTACGAAATGGCAACTAGACTACGATGCAACTACCCACAAAAAGCAACTAGTCAACTATTAGAACAACTATGGAATGCTACGTCGATTCTATGATAAGGAGTTAGAGGGGGATTGATTCTACCTCAACTCGACTTAATCCTACTAACGACGAATCGTCGTAATCCGAATTGAACTGCTTCACAGAACAACCTGGTTACTCCTAATCCCTAATTACACATGGCATTTCTACCAATTCATAACTAGCATGTGAACGATTACACCCATTCTCATGGTGAACTAATCATTTCTAGAGTGGAAAGGAAATTACGGCGACTCTCTACGATAATCGAATCAAGCTTTCATCAAGGCTTCTCAACCCCCTCTAATGGAGGTTTAGCCGAGAATCATTACACAATCATTTCCAATGGGAATCAAACAAGACATGATATAAAGATTGAAACTTTGCTTGTTTAAACTCAATTCAAAACTACTCATGCAATAATTAATTGAAACTAATAATGACAAACAATTGAATCTAAGAATTTAACTAAATAAGTAAATGGAGAATGAACTAGATTACCAAGAACACTATTTTATTAATCTAATGAATAATAAAATAATGATTCAATTACTAAATTAATAATCTAACTAATCTAGGTCTAGCTATCTACGTAATAAGAGAATTTAGCTCTAAACAGTTGTAAATGACAAGAATTGAAATTGACAAATAGCTATTTTATTTATCAAACTAATTAAGAACAATGATTCTAAGAGTTTAATCTAAAACAAGAATTGAATATGAACTAAACTTAATTTAATTAAATAAAAACTAGATCTAGAATTAATCTATTGTTTTAGGTCTAACTAGCTACCCTTAACAAAGAGTCAAGCTCTTGTTTTTATACTTTCAGATCCAAAAATCGTGCATGGGCTTGGAGCCATGTTTTGGGCCAGAGAATCAAGCCCAAAACCCAATTCTTTTAGTCCAAAAAGGCCTTTTCAGCTGCAGTTGGCTTCAACAGACTTTTAGTCTACTTCTACTCCTCTGATTGGGTCAAGGTTTAGACCATTGGAAAGCTCTTTCCGAGTCGGTCGTTTTTACATAAGGTAGGCCCAATTCTGAGGTCTGAGTCCAAAGATACGGCCTTTGGAAGTTCTGCTAACTTTGTGTGCTGTTTCTGCCCGCGTCGACTTTTCAGCTTTTGACCAGGCTTTAGAAAGGCTTTGTCTTCTTGAATATTGGCCTTTAATCACAGAACTCCTTAGCAACCAACCTTTGCTCCTTTATCTCACTAAAGTGGCACATTTCTGCACATAATGGACTTTGAAGCCTGAAATGTATAAAAACACGTAATCAGTATTAACTCTTAATTATTACTCACATAATTAGTCTAAAAGTATGATGGTTAAGGGGTTAAAACTACAATTTTGGGCTCTTATCAGTACATAAATTAAGAATTGAAGGAGTGATTGTGGAAAACAAAAGGACATGAAACTATTAAGTAAGCAATCAAGAGATGATTTCACAAATACCAATGTTATGATGAGACTATACGTTTCACTTCGTAACAGAATGAACTTGCAGGTCATTTCACTTAAATTTGGTTACCATTCCATCTCCTAAAACAAACTTTCTTACATCAAAGCAATCAACTAAGGTTAACTATGTTAATCAATGCACCACCAGCATTTACAAAGCAGCATAAACATAAACATAAACATAATCATACTCGTACATTTACACATTCAACATACAAGGCATCTCATACATCCATCACATCATGCAAAAGGACTTGAAAAAAAGTCAAAATTCAATCAAGCCCAACAAAAAGATGAAAACACATCATAGTTCAATGCAACCATCGTATTAGTCTCTCCAAATTTTGGAAAGAATGATACATAAGCTCCACGACGAGGATCATTCACAACTTTTGTCAACATATAGTTCAAGATGAGCAACATCCACTTGAACTTCTTGCTGGAAGTCGTCTAAAATAGTCCTCTGGTATCTCTGAGAGGAGAAGGTGCTTAAAATCATCAACCACCATAGTGACATCGTTCCCACTAGTATTTATAGTGTAAGCGTTGCCTGAATAGCAGCACTTCACATGTTGGGGCAGGTGAGTTTCCCTGTGTTGGGGTTAACACCGATACCAATCGATCCCCACTATACAGATAACTCGCACTAGGATCAATAATAACTCCAGACAAAGATCTAAATATTCCCTACAACCAACCTAACATGCCCAACTCTCTAAACAACTATTAACAACAGATAATAATGCAAAGAAAATATAAAACATACCACAACACCAGATGTAACGTGGTTCAGCCAATGATGCCTACTTCCACAATAGCTAATCCTTTTATAAAGTGGGAAGGACGATTACAATCACTCCTTTCAGTCTCTCACCTTATTAGATCACTCCCCTCTCCTTACAAGCTTGTCTCTTTGTAAAGGTTATCTCTCAATCTTGATTGCTTTCAACATTGGGTTTTCTCTCTCTTGTGTTGTCTGGTTCGTGTCTTAGGTTTTGCTAAAAACCCAAACTCTATATTGCAAACTCGCGGTTTCACAAAAATAGAAATTCTGACGAAAATAGGCATGGGCGCTGGCGCGCACACCCTCAAGTGCCTGTTGCGTTGTCTAGTAACGTTGGCGCGCGCGACCAATCTGAGCGCGCGCACGCTCAAACCTTTTCACACATAACTGATTTCTTTTCTTCCTCATTCTCATGTGAGGGATAACTCCAACAATCTCTCCCTCCCGAACAATGAGGGGGGATACCTCCATTCAATTTCCAAATCAACAGGAGGAGTTTGCTACCATTCCGGCGGTAGCACAACAAACATCAAACTTACCTTTCGGTAAGACCTTGGTCATCATATCCGACTCGACTCGGTATGGATCTTCTCAATGCACAAATGCTTGTCTTCGAGTACTTCTCTAATCCAGTGATAACACACATGTATGTGCTTGGATCTAGAATGAAAACTCGGATTCTTGCTCAAATGGATGGCGCTCTGATTGTCATATAGAACTACAAACTGTTTATGCTTTATCCCTAGTTCATCGAAGAACCTCTTCATCCATAACATCTCTTTGCAACACTCAGTGGCTACAATATACTCGGCTTCTGTAGTGGAGAAGGCAACACACTTTTGCAACTTAGATTGCCAAGAAACTGCTCCCCCTGCAAAAGTAACCAGATAACCAGAGGTGGACTTCATCTAGTCAACATCACCTGACATGTCTACATCGGTGTAGCCTTCAAGTAAGGGCTTACTTCCACCAAAACACAAACACGCTTTAGAAGTGCCCTTAAGATATCTCAATATCCACTTAACACCTTCCCAATGCTCCTTCCCCGGATTTGACAGAAAATAGCTTACAATTCCCACGGTGAAAGCAATATCCGGTCTTATACACACTATTGTATACATTAAGTTGCCCACTGTGGATGGATAAGGAATCTTTTTCCATCTGACTCTGCTCATGCTCACCCTTTGGACACATCTTTTTGGTCATATGGAACTGGCCACCAAGCGGACAACTGATTGGTTTCGCTTGATCCATGTTGAATCTCTTCAACACCTTCTTAATGTAGCTTTCTTAAGAAAAGCCACAACTTCCCACTCTTTCTGTCACGAGTAATCCGTATCCCAAGTATCTACTTTGCTTGACCCAAATCCTTTATCTCAAAGGACTTACTCAAGTCTTTATTCAGCTTGGATATCTTGTTGATGTTCGGGCCAACTATTAACATATCATCCACATACAATAAAAGCACTATGAAATCCCCATCTGGAAATTTCTGAACAAACACACAATGATCGGAAGCAGACTTCTTGTATCCATGCTTCGCTATAAAGGAATCAAACTTTATGTACCATTACCTCGGTGCTTGCTTCAACCCATACAAGCTCTTTATTAGCTTGTATACTAGGTGCTCCTTGCCTTTGACCTCAAACCCCTTTGGCTGGTCCATGTAGACATCTTCTTCAAGGTCTCCATGAAGAAAAGTTGTCTTGACATCTAGTTGCTCAACCTTTAGGTTCATACTTGCGGTCATACCCAATACCACCCAGATAGAAGTCATCTTGACTACAGGAGAGAAAATCTCATCAAAGTCAATACCTTTCCTTTGACCGAATCCCTTCACAACAAGGCGAGCTTTATGCCTTGGGTGTGGATTATTCTCTTCATGCTTGACTTTGTAGATCCACTTATTCATGAGAATTTTTCTTCATTCCGGTTTCTCAACTAACTCATAAGTGTGATTCTTATGCAAAGAATCCATCTCATCATGCATGGCCTTCAACCACTTCTCTTTGTCTGTACCTTTAAGAGCCTCTTGATAGTACATAGGTTCTCTACCATCCGATAGTAGAACATACATATGTGGTGGATACCTGGTTGAAGCTTGTCTTTCTCTGTCTGACCTCCTTGCCCCATCTACTTGTGCCTCAGGAGGATGCACTTCTGCTTGCTCTAGTGGTGGTTCATGCATTTCATCTGCATCTTCTATATTAATAAGTTCTATCCCATCATTAGCAATAGGATTCTCATCATGAGCTTCATGTAGGAACCGTTATGGTTGTAACGAATGATCTATGAACCATGAAAACCCACGCACAACGGAATAAGGGGTTCTCACGATTTTGGATAGAAATCATACCTTTAGATCGGAAAAGATAACTCTGAGAATCCAAGATCTACGAATCCGAATCAACCTCTTGATCTTCTGTTGTATTCCTATCAATGGAATGGACGTTGTGTGGGCAACGATCTACCACCCTCTTCTTTCTCTCTTGGCCTCTCTCACTTACAGAATTTGAAACCAATTTTAGATCTACTTTTCTTGAGCAAAACCTTGAGAGAAAAAATGGCCAAAGAAAGAGGTTTCTATTTATAGGCTACAACAGGGAGCATGAGGAGAAATTAAGGTTAGGCCTCCTGACGGGCTTACGCTTCCCATGTTCGCCCAAAACACACGGCCCAAGTCCATCAACAAATGGCTTATTCTACTAAAGGCCATTGTTGCACTACCGCCCTAATCCAAAATTACGTGTTACGTATATGGGCTCCATATTATATGCTTGTTGATCTCCCCGTGTTTAAGATATCAAATGCCCGTTGATTAAGTCAAGTTACTGACAACTATATTAATCAACTTCTTATGTCCTTGAGTAGTACCACTCAACTTCATTGTCATGTCGGATTAAATCCACCTGCAGGGTTTACATGACAATCCTTATGAGCTCCTCAAGGGGACATCATCAACCCGACTTCTTGTGGTCACGAATTCCTTCTATAATCAACAGCACACCTTACATACAATGTCATTACCCAATCCATCGAGTTTGTTGATTCACAAATGAATCTCACTCATTGATGATTTAAAGCAATGTACAATGCACATAAGTGTCCGTTATTATATCCGGATTAAGAGGACAAGCATCCATAATAACAGAGGTGTTTGTTTTCTTATATAGTTAGTATAAAGAGGAACAACCTCACTTGGTCCTGTTCAATACACACAAAGTGTACTAGTGTAATCATGTAGTCAAGATAGACTAATACCAGATTATACTACAACCGTACCAATGGTTTGTCCAAATCCATTTAGGTTGTGAACGTTTATGTATACTTTATAAAGATGCGATGATATGATCTTACGTTATGTCACCACACACCATATCATCTACAACATAAAGTATTAGACACATGCATATAACTAATAACATATATAATATGCATAACATTTGCCCATATGATTCTCATTCAAAATATAAAGAATTAGAGTTAATACAAAAGTAATGCTTTTAGTATATAACCCTATCACTTTAGGCCCATGGTTATCTGCATTCTCAATGCCTTTTGCAAGTTCCATAGTAGGAACTTCTGGTTCTTAATCAACAAGATCATTAGTGAAAGCTTGTAGCTTCTCACCCTCCTCAAAATCTGCTATGGTTTAGTCTTCCAAGAACACAACATCTCGACTTCAGATTACCTTCTTGTTAATCGGATCATAGAGTTTGTAACCAAACTTCTCATCCCCATAACCCAGAAAAATGAACTGCTTGCTTTGTCATCAAGCTTGGATCTCTCATCATATACACAAATGCCCTGCACCCAAATACCCTAAAGTATCCATAATCAACATCTCTGCCTGACCATACTCTCTCTGGATAATCACTATTCAGAGGCTTCGACGGCGATAGGTTGATCACATGTACGGCTGTGTGCATTGCTTCTACCCAGTAGCTTCTAGGCAGCTTATAGTGAGACCGCATGCATCTCATCCTCTCTACAATGGTACGATTCATCCTCTCGGCTATACCATTTTGTTATGGAGTCTTGGGAATGTTCTACTCATGACAAATCCCATGACTCTGGCAATACTCTTCAAACGACCTTATGTACTCACCCCCATTATCTGAGCGAATACACTTCAAAAGCTTCCCTGTCTCTCTTTCCACCATGCTATGAGAATTCTTAAACACACCAAGTACTTCATCCTTGGTCTTCAGACTGTATGCCCATACCTTTCTTGACACATCATCAATGAAGGTCATGAAGTATAAAGCTCTCCCGTGAGACTTTGCTTTTATAGGACCACATAAATTTGTGTGCACTAGTTCAAGGACATTGTCCTTTCTGTGAGACAGGAATCTTTGGAAAGACACCATATGTTGCTTTCCAACCAAACAGTGAGTGCATCTATTTAAATGTGTATCTTTGATGTCTGGCAAGGCCTTTTGCTTGGCAAGAACTTTCATGCCTTTTTCACCCATATGACATAGTCTCTTATGCCACAGTTCAGAGGAAGCTTCTTCTTCTACCGCATTTACTTCTGCTTTACACAAACTAGCCTGTGTTTTATAAAGAGAGCAAGTTTTCTTCCCTCTGGCTGCTACAATGGAACCTCTGCTCAGTTTCTATACCCCATTACCAAACGAGTTTACAAAGCCATCATCATCTAACTTCCCAGCAGAAATTAGGCTTAGCCGAATGTCAGGGACATGTCTTACATCCTTGAGTGTCAAGGTGTATCCGACATTAGTTTCTATATGAACATCCCCAATGCTTGCAATCTTCGAGACTTCATTGTTGCCCATCTTCACCTCACCAAAATCACCCGATTTGTAGGTAGTGAATAAACTTTTATGGGGTGTGACGTGGTAGGAAGCACCTATATCTACCACCCATTATGTACCCTTGCAAGAAGTGCTCAAGCATAACTCATCACTATCTGACACAATTCCTACTTCACCTTCTGAAGTGATGTATGTGGAGTCTCTACCAGTGGTGCTTTCTTTTAACTCTAACTTGTCTTCATGTACGGTACAAGTCTTCTCATCCCTCTTCAATTCTATGCATTCATACTTGAAGTGGCCATGGATATCGCAATAATTGCACGGCAAGTCTTTCTTAGGAGGTCTGCTCGCTCTCCTAGATTTTCTTTTGTCATCACCTCTAGAATGAGATGGTTTTCTTCTTTTGCCTCTCTCTTGCTTTTCTGTAACAAGGATCTCTGAGTGACAGGAGCTATTCTATGCGTCCCTTCTTGTCTTCTCGTAGAGGTCTTCTAAAGTCTTCCACAAGCTGAAAGCTGTGGTCTCTTAGGATACAAGGCGGATTACATTGTTGTCAATCCGTTGTCTAATGCACCCTATCGCTTTTTCATCAAGCGTCTTCCAATCGGCATCGAATACTGTATCCGGTTTTACTCCCCCATTCTTAATGGGTTATATCAGGTCCTCGTAATAGAGCAAGTTTTCCATCCTGGCTTTCCATATAGTGTAGTTACCTCTATTCAGATTTGTCATGCAAGTGTTCACGAAATGGTCCATTTCTACAAGCTATTATAACTCAAACCTCCTCTCAGGAATTTGTCAAACACCTTCCGACCAAGATTTGGATAGCACCCTAGGTTAATCTAACCAAGGCTCTGATACCACTTGTTGGGGTTAACATCGATACTAATCGATCCCCACAACACAAATAGCTCGTACTAGGATCAATAACAACTCCAGATAAAGATCTAAATATTCCCTACAACCAACCTAATATGCCCAACTCTCTAAATAACTATTAACAATAGATAATAATGCAAAGAAAATATAAAACATACCACAACACCAGATGTAACGTGGTTCGACCAATAATGCATACTTCCACAATAGCTAATCCTTTTATAAAGTGGGAAGGACGATTACAATCACTCCTTTCAGTCTCTCACCTTACTAGATCACTCCTCTCTCTTTACAGGCTTGTCTCTCTGTAAAGGTTATCTCTCAATCTTGATTGCTCTCAAGATTGGGTTTTCTCTCTCTTATGTTGTCTGGTTCGTGTCTTAGGTTTTGCCAAAAACCCAAACTCTATATTGCAAACTCGCGGTTTCGTAAAAATATAAATTCTGACGAAAATAGGCATGGCGCTGGCTGAGCTCTCGCAAAGTCAATGTCGGCGCTAGCGTGCCATAAATCACGTGCTTGTTGTGTTATCCAAGAATGGTATGGCGAAATGGACTAAGACCTATTGAAGGTAGCGGGACCTTTCACGATAACGATTTCTTTTCTTCCTCATTCTCATGTGAGGGATAACTCTAACACCCTGTATGTCAAAACATCATCTTGGGAAAGACTTGGATCCACGTTTTGTTTTTTTATCTTGCACAACCTTGGCTGAGATTTGAGATCAAGTAGCAGGAACAAACCTCAAAATCTCATAGACAACTTCAACAACTTGTCTAGGAACATCACTACTGGCATACCATCTGTAGGGGGGATTTCCTATCACTGAACAGATGACACGTGCATAGGAAATAACCTAAGACTATAGATGTCCAGAATGAGACAAGGACTATCGGATTAGTTCTGTGAGTAAGTGATCTCGTGCTCAGCACGAGTGTTTGGTAGACATGTGCCAAGCACATGACTGACAGCCTTTAAACATAACAGTTACCCAGTCGTTAGGAACTGATATAGATAGTTCCTGAACAGAAAGAAACTAAAGATAGCAATCTTTGATGATAAGGAAGGAATCGTGATGACATATCTTTGGAGTTTCCTTCTGAGATATAATCTTCCCATACATGATGAGACATTATTATCAACAAGGAAACTTACCTCTCGTAAGATATGGTCTAGATTCAGACTTCCATAAGAAGAGGAATCCTAATAGGAAGGTAGAGTCCAAAGATGGAAGAGAACTTACAAGCAGTGAGTACAGCCCTAAACCCTAGGACTCTCGTCACCCTTCCTATATAAACTAGAGGGATTCACTCTTAGAAACTACGCAAAATAGGATTTGATTCTCCATAATAAATAAGGAGATACGTAGGCAGTCGTCAAACGATTCAACCTTGAACTCACCATCATCTCATCCCTTCTCCATTCATTTAAAGGTTCCAAGATCACACGACACAGAGGAAGATCAGGAAAAAACTCAAAAAATCCCCTACACCATCTTAATGGCTCTAGAAGTTTTTCAACTTGAGGAATCAATGAAAGAGGGTATTCACTTGAAGAAGCTGCATTGTTAATCATGGACAAGACTTGCTCATAAATCTCAATTGGGACAAAAGCATCTCCCAGACTATAAAAAGCATACGTTAACTGAAACAGTGCACGTAATGGGTTCGAAAATGGGTGAAAAAGATGATGAAAACGGGTTATATGGGTCAATTTCGGATGAGGTGGTAGAAATACTGAGGTGGTATGCCGAGTGGAAAATACAAATAAAACGAAATTAAAAAAAAATGGACACATCATCACTTAACTGACAGATGCTAACAAATTGCTATTTTTGTGAAATCGGGCATAGTACATTGATATGTTTGTGAAAAAAAATTCTATGTTGATACAAGTGTTAATAGGACCTAAGTACGTTGCATATTTCTATGTTTAAGCCTATATCAATATGCCCCCTCTGTAAAGATGAGATGACTTAGGTTTAGAGTTCTGACTCTCTCAAATGTAGAGAGTGTTTACGTTTCTATATATAAACAATGTGGTTACATAATTACAGATATCTCTCCAATAAAGGCGGAGAAGATAAATGAAAAAAGTACTACTCAACTAGCTAACTAAGTGATAAGTGTGAACTAGATATGACTAGGAGTCCGGAAGAACAGGGTAATCTTATCACGTTAAGACTCCCGCTCAAGGTGGAGCGCATGTGAATATGGACAACACCCAGCTTGGAAATCAAAGTCTGAAAAGCATCCTTTCCCAATGGTTTAGTAAAAACATCTACCAATTGAGAAGACGAAGAAACAAAACGTGGCAGAATAAGCTTGGACATGATCTTCTCACGAACAAAATGACAATCGATCTCTATATGTTTAGTCCATTCATGAAAAACCGGATTATTAGCAATATGTAAAGTAGCTTGATTGTCACAATAGAAGAGATAGGGAGAAGGACTTAGAAGACCAAAATCTTGAAATAAAAACCGCATCCATTGTAATTCAGAAGCTAAAGTAGCCATGGCCCTATATTCAGCTTCAGCGGAAGACCTTGAAACTGTGTTTTGTTTCTTTATTTTCCAAGAGATCAAATTAGATCCCAAGAAAATGCAGTAGCCAGTCGTCGAATGACGTGTGTGAGGGCAACCGGCCCAGTCAGAATCACAAAAACCACGCACATCCAATGTGCTAGAAGAGGATAAGAGAATGCCTTTGCCAATGGAACCCTTTAAGTTACGAACCAAACGATGAGCATCATCCAAACGATGAGCAACATCTAAGTGAGCACTCCGTGGAGAATGCATAAATTGGCTTAAGACATGAACCGCATAGTTAATATCTGGTCTTATCACAGTAAGATAGATAAGGCGACCCACCAATTGCCGATAAGAAGTAGGATCAGCTAACAGAGTTCCATCATCTGGAGATAAACGAAGATGTTGCTCCATGGGAAAAGGAGAGACACGACCCCCAATAAGACCAATATCACGAAGAATATCAAGGACATATTTTTGTTGTGACAAAAAAATGCCTCTCTTAGAGCGAGCTACTTCAATCGCCAAAAAATATTTAAGCTTGCCGAGATCCTTGATAGAAAATTTAGATGCTAAAAAATGTTTGACACGTATAATAGCCATATCATTATTGCCTGAAATAATAATGTCGTCGATATAAATCAAGACAAATGTATGAGAAGTACCTTCCCGGAGAATAAATAATGAATAATCTGCCTTAGACTGAGATAATCTAGCACTTAAAAGAACAGAAGAAAGTTTAGCAAACCATTGACGTGAGGCTTGCTTTAACCCATAAATAGACTTGTGAAGATGACGAACTCGCCTCTCCCTCTTTCGAGAAAATCCTGGAGGAAGAGTCATATAAATATCTTCATCTCAATCACCTTGTAAAAAGGCATTGTTAACATCCATTTGGTGGAGAGACCACCCTTTGATAGCAGCAAGAGAAATGAGGGTCCGAACAGTTACAAGTTTGGCAACAGGAGCGAAAGTGTCGTGGTAGTCTAAACCTTCAACTTGTGTAAAACCCTTAGCAACCAAGCGTGCTTTGTAACGTTCGATAGTGCCATCAGATTTGTACTTTATGGTGAACACCCATTTGCACTTAACTGGTTTTTTATGAGAAGGAAGAGATACAAGACTCCACGTATGGTTCTGTTCAAGTGCCATAATTTCTTTCTCCATAGCTTCCCGCCAGTGGGGCACTCTTATTGCTTCATAAAACGTTCGAGGCACCTCTGAAGAGTTAATGGCAGAGAGAAAACATCTATGTGCTAGATTTTCTCATACATTTGTCTTTTTTTTTTTTTTTTTTATGCTCTTGATACCATGTGTAAGGGGGATTTCCCGTCATTGGATAAATGACACGTGTATGAGAAATAACCTAGGACTATAGATGTCTAGAATGAGACGAGGACCATCAGACCAGTTCTGTGAATAAGTGATCTTGTGCTTAGCATGAGTGTTTAATGGACATGTGCCAGGCACGTGACTGACCGCCTCTAAGCATAACAATTCTCCAAGTCGTTAGGAACTGATATGGACAGTTCCTGAACATAAGGAAACTTAATAGGGTGATCTTTGATAATAAGAAAGAAATCATGATGGCATATCTTTAAGAGTTACCTATTAGATATAATCTTCCCATATACGATGGGACATTATGATCAGCAAGAAAACTGTCACACCCCGAATTTCGACAGAATTCGGAAAAACAATATTTGTTCCCGACACTTCGATCTTCGAGGTGTGACGCACTCTCAATTCCCAAAAACCTATAAACAGTTTAAATATGTGGATAATTAAAAACCAATAAAATTTTTTAACTTAAACAAAAGTCCTCTTCATTACAAAAATTTACAAATAAGATTAGGTTACAAATCTCTTTTCAATAACTTTTTATTTAAATTTACAAATAAAAATACAAATAACATTGTCTCAACTGAAAATCTATATCACCTCAAAGGAAAACAAAGCCTATCTTGAAATGCGACGCTAACGCAAACCACAAGCAGCAATGCAACCAACCTTCTTCAACACTAAACCTGTCAAGACTTATCAACTATGTTCATTTAATGAACACACCCGATAAGCAAACATGCAAATCGTGTCAGCATTATAAAAATGCTGATGTGAGTAGCTCTAAAATACAATATATATTTATATATATATTTACACACTAAATAAGGCAATTAGTTCCTCCACCGAGGCGCCTTAACATCCAACGAATAATACAACATCCTTAAGTACCATAATTAAGGCAGGTAGTTCCTCCACTGAGGCGCCTTAGCTTTCCGACAATAATACCACATCCTTAAGTACCATAATTAAGGCAGGTAGTTCCTCCACTGAAGCGCCTTAGGTTCTAACTAAACTAATAACCAGCCAAGCATATTCTATACTTACCGCATTCCATGCTCAATTACAGAGTGGGTCGTCTCTGCACAAGTAATTAGTTTGACCCACCCTTATGCAAAACCATATACAATCATCTGTCTAAAGATATATCATTAACCAACATATTACCATAATTATATTATTTAAGGCTTTCTTTGCGTGTCCCTAAAATCACGTCGTATCTATGTCTTACCTAGTTTCCCTGGCTACCACAATCGCTTCCCAACGCCGAACATGTACATCCACATGCCTCCCCTCACATAATGAACCACTCCGTGCGTAACTACCCTGATCGGGATGCCGCACACCAGGTAACCCTCACACGAAAGCCATTATGCAAGTACTGCCACTATTCGGCATAAAATATCGCTCGTCTTGTTCTAATTTTGCGAACGGAATAATCAAGCCACTATTCGGCTACGCTAGAAGGGCCATTCAAATTAACTGAAACGCCAGAAGGGCCAATCAAGTTACTTACGCCCGAAGAGCTATTCAGATTCACTGAAATGCCAGAAGGGCTAATCATATCATGTACGCCCATCACAAAGGCAAATCACATGAGTTGTGGTAGCTAGGTTCTAGGATTTTCGTTACGTAATTTATTCAAGTGTCATACCTTTATATCTCAGAAACATTTCACTATATCACGTGCATGTCAAATACATTATTGCACTAAGCCCAATATATGTATAATTATTTCAATACATCTCATAACCGCTTTCATTCTTTCACGTGCCAATATATTATTGCACTAAGCCACAATCCTGTGGAAAAATATTCACCAATACTATACTACCTCATAGTAGCATCTCACATATATAAAATAATGGAGCGTTTATACATTTATTTCTCCAAAACTATTGCATTTAATATATATATCCCAACATATTATATAATGTCACAATTGCTTCAAACGTATCGCATACATTTTTATAGCGTTTTAGGAATATTATATCTCCTAAAGTTTCTATCTCATCACGTGTCAAAATATTCCCAATATCAATGTCAAATCTTTCCTAGATAATGACAACCAAATTTATACAAGCTTCGACAATATTTTATTACTACATTTGTCCATATTCTTAAATATGTTAAAAACTGGAAAAAGTCAACATTCCACAGTCAACGGTCAAAGGTCAAAGTCAACGGTCAATGGTCAAAGTCAAAGTCAACACATCATTGTCAAAGTCAAACTGTCGTTTCCATGTTCAACAGGTTCAGGGTCATAGCCATGGTTCATGGCTAAGGGCAAAGGTGCATGGTTCATGGGCTCATGACTAAGGAAATGGTTCGGACCCAACTAGCCAAGCCCAAACCCAAACCTTAAAACCCAAAAGTCTAAAAGTTGAAAGACCCATTTGGATCTCTATTTTAAGTCCTAAGGACTAGCCCCAAACAATCAAGCTAAACTGGCCCAACAACTTAAAACATAACCGGGCCCAACCAAAAATAGAAATTTCGGCCCAGCAACTAATCAAGCTTAGGCCCAAGCACCGAGCTAACCGGTCATCAGGTCTTCTTCCTCACTAGCTACCACCACCACCAGCCATCACCTGCTCAACCCACGTCCGGCCACCCCTAAACTCCAAACATAACCGAAAATGAAGAGGGTAAAAACCCCCACTACTTTAACAAATGTGAAATCCTCCATTCTTGATTTCAACATCTTCAACCAAAACTAGATCTGAGACAAATTCTCGCCGCCATTAACGGCTTCTACAACCTCCGACAGCCCCATCCGACCCAGCATTCAATCACCCATCACTACCCAACCTCAAACCAACCAATTAAACATCACTACAACAACCATAGTTCAAAATAAAAACGGACAGGCGACGCCATTGACGCACCTTCAGAGCTTGAACAGCTCCTCAACAACCGATTCTAAACCCACATCACCCACCAAAACAATCAACCTGATTTATGTCTGTACCCTTCCTCCAAATCGAGACCACCAATCCGAAACCAACCCACACACAACACAGTATAACATAATAATAAAGGTTCAAATAGAAATACTGGCGATTTCTTGCTGTTGGACTCGTGACGCCGCCATTGACGCTCTTTCAAGCTTCAACAGCCCAATAAGCCGCAACAGTTCAATAATAACCCAAAACAATATACCAATATTTAACTAGTTTAATAATAACGAGACATGATGAAGAAGAATGAACAATAAAACTGTTTCTGTATACCGGTGAAGTAGAAAAACTAACTACTCACCTTAATGAACAGCTCGATGAATCCCTCCTAGTCCGAATCATCGCACTCCACTCCCTAGCAATCGAGCTTTTATCTCCGCCTCCATTTTTATTATATTTTATTCTCTAAAAATCCTATTCTCTAGAACAATGTGATTATATACTTGGGTTTGAAACCCAAGCCCAACACAGACTCGGGCCCAGAAACCAGGCCCACATATCCCAAATCCAATCCAATCAAATTTTAAATAAATAAATAAATAAATTATTAAATAGATAAATACGTATTTTAAATACGGGCGTTACAAAAACCTACCTCTCATAAGATATAGTTTAGATTCAGACTTTCATAAGGAGAGAATTCATAATATGAAGATAGAGTCCAAAGATGGAAGGGAACTCACAGGCGGTGAGGATAGCCCTAACCCTAGGACTCTCAAAGCTCTTCCTACATAAACCATAGGGATTCGCTCTTAGGAACGACGTAAAATAGGGTTTGATTCTCCTAAACAAACAAGGAGATACATAGGCAGTTGCCAGGCGGTTCAACCCTGAACTCACAATTATCTCATCCTTTCTCTACCAAGTAAAAGGCTTCTAGATCACAAGGCACAGAGGAAGATCAGGGGATACTCGCGCGGAAATTCCCCTACATCTTGTGGCGTCGTCTGTAGGGATGAAAGCAGGTAAACATTTATTTCAAACGACTGATTTAGTTTAAAAACTCTTACCATTGTGATGGCAGGAGCAAAGAAAACAAAGGGTGACGCTACTACACGTAGCTTGGCTGTCAGAGAAGAAGAGCACGAGATACCTGACAAGGGTGGGAATGTCGGTCACCATGATGCGAACAATCCCTTCCAAGGACCTGTGACCAACACCGACGGACTAGCTGCTCCCGGTGTCGGCCACAAGAATAATGCTCAAGAGGAACGTCAAGATGGTGATAATGCTGTCCTTACCAACCCAGAATCTGTTCAGGTGAGCTAGGCAGTACAGGCTCAAGAAGCAACCTTGAGTGAGAATTACAATTGCTGAGGCATTTGTATCAATTTGATACAGGGAAGGAGCCACTCATCGATCTCGATGATGACGACCTTCTAGAAGGCGATCGTGCTAGGAACCCAAGGCGTGGGGATCCAGTTCGACACGAGCCATCTGAGTCAGAATATAGTAACTTAGATGAGGACTCGGATACAACATTAGAACCAGAGTCAACTGACCAGGACCATGATGTCGACCCTCGGCACCGAAAAAGAGCTCAGGGCAAGAAACTTTCTACCAAAGAAAGTGCGTGAGAAACTGAGAAGAATGATCTAATCCGCCAAATGCATCGGATGACAGGCAAGGGGAGAAAAATGCAAGACTCCCTTATTCAATCCGCCATAATGGGGGCAGGCAGATCTCCTTTCACATCATGAGTGATGAGAAAGCCATATTCTCGTGGTTATAGACAACCAAAGTTTAGTGTCTTCAATGGCAAGTCAGACCCGGTAGATCACGTATTTAGATATCACACCATGATGGGACAATATGAAAGGTATGACCATGTTATGTGTCAAGAGTTTAAAGCCTCCCTGTTTGGATCTACGCTCTAGTGGTACCACAGGCTACCTGAGTGGCAGATCGGGTCCTCAGAAGAATTGTTTAGGACTTTCATAGATAGGTACTCATGCAACAAGCACCAACCAAAGCGGATTGATGCGCTATTCAACATCAAGAAAAAGGATGGAGAGGCATTAAGATCCTACATGCAATGATTCATGGAAATTTCAATCCAGATAGAGTCTTGTGATAAGCAGACTGCTATAATAGCCTTCAAACAAGGGTTGGATGAAAACAACACCTTACTCGGGTCCCTCTCTAGAAAACCACCTCGTGATTTAGAGGAACTCCTGGATAGGGTTGAAACGCATGCAAGGTGGGAGGAAGATGTCCTGAACAGACGCCAGGAAGCAAAAAAGGCTAATCGGACAACCCTTGTGGTCCCACGAGAGGGGAATGACAACTTTTCACCTCAAAAGCCAAAGAGGGACCGTCATCGTGGTTGCCAAAAAGCTGAATCCCCATCCAAGGGACGAATGCCTAGAGGGCAATATGAAAATGTAACCATCAACACAGATGGAAAACCACAAAAGAAGCCTCAGATGGAAGGAGCTGAAGAAGCACTTCCCTCAATGGACAGAAACTTCACCCCCCTTAACAAAATGCCAGACGAGATCCTGGACTCAATTAAGAACCAGAGTTACCTCAAATGGCCAACTCCACTCAAGCCAGGCTCCCTGGGTACCAGAGACCAGAGGACCTATTGCAAGTTCCATAAGAGTAAGGGTTACAGTACCAGAGCATGTAGGACCCTAAAAAATGAACTACAGGATCTGATTGAAAAGGGGTATTTGAAGCAATTCATAGCACACGAATAGGCGAATGCTATACAACTCGAGGAGATCAGCACATCAGTTCAGGATCCCCCAGGTGCTGGGCCACTTGCCGGCCGCCTCCAAATAAACATGATTTCAGGAAAGGCAAGCAAACCAAGTGGGCAAGTCATAGAAAAAGGTACGCGATACCAAATGCGCATTGCCAAGCAAATGATGATCATGAACAGCAAGCTGACTAGTGCTCGAATCGATGTGATACCCCACACAGATATGCTCATCCTTTTTACTGAGGCCAACTGTCTCAGCATCCAAAGCCCACATGAGGATGCACTGGTTCTTACACTTCCCTTTGGAGATTATGATTTGCACCGCATACTGGTTGATCTAGGAAGTTTAGCAGATGTATTATACTATGACGCATTTAAGAAGCTATAAATTCCTGACTCTGAGATGGTCGTCACCAACTCTAACCTATATGGATTCAGCAGAGACAAAGCTCTCATGATTGGGGAGGTCCAATTACCTGTAGCTACTGGTCCGGTAACTCTCATTATAAATTTTTTAGTGGTTAAAGCTAACACACCCTATCATATAATCTTGGGCAGGACCTGGCTACATAGACTCCATGTTGTCCCCAACACATATTATCAATGTCTAAAATTCCTACATAATGGGAAGATTGAGACAATCGGAGGAGATTAGGTGGCTGCCACAACATGCTACGCTCTGGCGACAAAACAATCCTTGTTCCCTTTCGAACCAATGGATGTGGAGTCACCTGCCAAAGAGTGCTATGCTCTGGAGACAGAGTCACAGTCGGATTTTCCTCTCCCGACCTGGTCCCAAAAGAGAGGGAGGATCCCCCCTCACTGGAGCCGTTAGAGGAAGTGGAAATTATGGGAGGAGGCTCACCCGAAACCACTTTCATTGGCACTTTATTGAGTTTTGAAGAGCGCCGAGCTCTGATACACTTCCTTCGAGAACACAAATATGTGTTTGCTTAGTCATTCGAAGAAATGCCAGGAATTGACCCCCATGTGGCATGCCACTGGCTCAATATCCGCCGTGATGCAGTAGTAGTCAAACAGAGACCAAGAAAAATAGGTGCTGACATATCCAAAGCAGTAAAACCGAAGTTGAAAAACTAAAGGCAGCTAATTTTGTCAGGGAAATCAATTTCCCCACCTGAATTTCTAATATTGTCCCAGTACGAAAGAAGAATGGGTCATGGAGAATCTACATTGATTTCACAGATCTAAACCGTACGTGCCCAAAAGACAGTTACCCTTTGCCATGCATTGATAAACTGGTAGATGCAACAGCTGAACATGAATTGTTATCTTTCACAGATGGGTCATCTGGCTACAACCAGATTCCGTTGCATGAGGACGACCACAAGCACACTAGTTTCACAATCGAGGATGGCTTATATTGTTATCAAGTCATGCCGTTCAGACTGAAAAATGCAAGGGCCACGTACCAACGGCTGGTAAACAAAATGTTTGAGGGACTGATAGGCGATATTGTGGAGGTGTATGTAAACGATCTCTTGATCAAGAGCCTAAGAAGAGGGAATCATCTCTCCCACCTGAAGCGTGCATTCGACATTCTCCGAAAGTATCGCATGAAGCTCAACCCTGTGAAATGTGCTTTCGCTGTCTCATCAGGAAATTTTTTAGGGTATCTAGTTACTAAGAGAGGAATTGAAGCAAACCCAGATTAGATCCTGGCGCTCATAGAAATGCCTTCACCTAAAAACATGAAAGAGGTTCAAAAAGTTACAGGCCGGTTAGCAGCTCTGAATAGGTTCATCTCCAAGAGTTTAGATAAGTGCAAACCTCTGTTCCAGTTAATGCAAAAGAATACCTCATTTGCATGGACGGAAGAGTGCCAAAAGGCATTCGATCAACTCAAAACATACTTGGGGGCACCACCAATCCTTTCCAAACCAGTTGAAAGAGAAGTTTTGGGTCTTTATCTCTATTCCTCTGACTATGATATCAGTTATGTACTGATATGTGTGGACGAAAAGAAGGTTGAAAAACATGTCTATTTCTTGAGCCGAACGCTCCTACCAGCAGAAACAAGGTACCCTAAACTCGAAAGAGTTGCTTTAGCCCTTGTTTTTGTAGCAGAAAAATTACGACCATACTTCCAGTCCCACACCATCAGAGTAATCACAGAGTACCAGTTACGATCAATTCTAGAAAGGCCGAACAGATCATGAAGGTTAGCTAAATGGTTCGTACAACTGTCAGAGTATGATATAATCTATGTCCCAAGAATCTCTGAGAAGGGTCAGGTACTAGCAGAATTCTTGGGAGATTTCCCAATGACCTACACTGGGTACGACTCTACAACCCTCAGTTCAAATGATGGCATCCTACCTGAAGCTCAAAACACCCGTCCAGACCCTTGGGAACCGAGCTCCAGATGGTGACTGTTTGTGGATGGATCTTCAAATGACATAGGAGCAGGGGTTGGAGCTGTGTTGGTTGCTCCTAATAACATGAGACTGGAGAAATCCATCCGGTTAGGTTGGAATGCCTCTAACAATGAGGTGGAGTATGAGGTAACGCTTGCTGGCCTCACAATGGCACTCAACCTGGGCCTGACACACCTCACTATTTTTAATGACTCACAATTAGTTGTGTTTCAAATTGATGGAGGATATGAGGCCAGCGATGACCAAATGTCCAAATATCTAGAACTGGTAAGGGGTCTTCAGAGCAAATTTGAGAATATTCATTTCTATCAACTGCCTCATTCAGCAAATCAACATGCAGATGCTTTGGAATATGTTACCTCAATGCTGGGCAACAATGAGTATCAATCCATCCCTATAGAGTTCCAAGACAAACCTAGCATCCAAGCACTTCGATGTTTGCAAAGGTATCGAGATTCACCCTCATTGAAGATGATCTCTACAAGAAGTTCTTTTTGGGACCCCATCTCTGATGTCTCTCCCCAGATCTGGCTGAACAGGTAATGCGAGAGGTTCATGAAGGAATTTGTGGCAACCACGTTGGGGGCAGAACACTAGCCCTCAAGATCCTAAGGTAAAGGTACTTTTGGCCTTATATGCAAAAGGATGCACAAGTTTTTTCCCTCAAATGTGCGAAAAGTCTAAACGGCATGCTCCACTTATCCATGCTCCAGCAATACTATGTTGCACCCGTTGGCTAGCCCATGGCCATTCATGCAGTGGGGAACTGACATTGTGGGGCTCTTGCCACCCGCTCCCGGCAATGTCAGATTCTTACTGGTCGCAACGGATTACTTCACCAAGTGGATAGAAGCAGTTCCCCTTGTTTTAATTCAGGAACAGGAAGTCAGAAAGTTCATTTAGAACAACATTGTCTGCAGGTTTGGCATACCCAAAGTTATCATATTGGATAATGGGCAACAGTTTGCTGCCGGATTGGTTGCTGAGCTCTGTGAAGAGTTTCACATCACCCATCTTTTCTCAACTCCAAGGTATCCACAAGGCAATGGTCAGGCTGAGGCATCTAATAGGGTTATTTTGGATAACATGAAGCATAAATTAGATGACGCAAAGGGTTTATGGGTCGAGAAACTACCTAAGGTCCTATGGGCATACCGAACTACACCCAGACGACCGACTAGTGAGTCCCCATTTTCACTAACCTACGGAACTGAAGATGTCATACCTCCTGAACTGGTAGCTCCCACTCAGAAGTCAGATGTTGTGCACACCCTGGACAATGAGGAATTGTTATGTAGAGAAATGTATCTCCTAGATGAAAGGAAGGAAGGCACTGCGCTGCGCTTGGCTGCCAATCAGCAGACTCTGAAAATATCATACGACAAGAAAGTCCGAATTTGAGCTTTTAAATCTGGTGATCTGGTTCTACATGAGATCCCAGAGCATAACGGCAAGCTTGGGCCCAACTAGGAAGGACCATACATCATCGACAAGGTTGGCCGAACTGGTTTTTACTACCTACGTACTATTGAAGGTGACGTTCTTATCAAACCATGGAACACACATCACCTTTGCAAGTACCATCAGTAAATTATTATTTCATGCTTTGTTATGCATTGTTTATTCCCTCCAGTCATTAATAAAGTTCTTCACCTTGCAATCGAATTTATTCCTTGCACGTTCTTTATTTATTATCCACAATGGACTAAGCCTTTAGGGAATTAGCTTCTCACTATTTGTTCAAGAATATTGTATGCCAATTTACTTTAGAACCAGTGATACTGAGTATGGGGAAGTTGAACTGTATGCCAGTTCCTTTCTCATCCCCATGCAGCTAGAACTGTATGCCATTTCTTTCAAACTGCGATTATCCTCGATGGGTTAAGCCTTTAGGGAATCTGACCACACTAACTGCTCAGTAAACTGTACACCAGTTTGACTTGGAACAAGAGATAGTGTTCTTGAGAGCCTAAACTATATGCCAGTTCCTGGAGCTCTCATAACATCAATCATAGGGGTTGCTGGGAAGATCTGGGTTGGATCCAGTACCTAGCACACAATCATTAGCCTGGACTACATTGGCATGATGGCGCTGAGGAAGGCTCCCCCACTGCTGTTCTGGTGATAACCTATTTATTTTTTTTAAATAAATAGGACCTGTCGTTATTAAACACAGTGTTGTGCTCATAGCACCAAGTTACTTTCGCAAAAGACACTTGTCTCTATTGCGATCGAACTTTCAATTACAGACTTATAGTTAACTTGAATGGCTTCCATGATATCCTGATCAGATTCTGGTTATGCCTTATTTTAAATCTGTTTAGCCTACTAGGGTCACCTATTGTTGTTCTAAATGAACTTTGGGGGCATCTGGGGTAGAGTATGCATAGTAGTACATGTCATATAAAATAAAATGCTGTAAACGTATGCATAAACTAGAAGAGCTGCAGAGCTCAGTAAGTAAATAGTATGCATGCATAAACTAGAAGAGCTACAGAGCTCAGTAAGTAAATAGAATGTGAGCCATATAGCTCAATATTACAGACCTATAGAATAATTTTTTAAAAATAATTGTTTTCTAAATCATCAACTGAAGTGATAAGTCTTTACTTATCCTGTTGAGCAGGGGTGGAATCAAACTTCAGTTCACCATCAGTGCTTGTTGCTACACCATCGTCAAGAACTCCTAGTTCACTATCAAGAACAGACTGTGTGGTTGGATTAGCTGGAATGGTTGAAGGCTGAACAGAACACTCATCTAAAGTGGGCACTGGCAAAAAAGGAAGCTGAACGAGAGGCATGTCATCGTTGGTGTCTTCTTCAGAAGATGAGGAGGCATTAGGCATAAGTTCATTATGAATAGCGGGTATACTGGTGCTCAGATCAGGAAATAAGATGAAAGGGTTGGTCACCCGCCCCTGATCATCCAACTGAGAAACATACCCGGTAGCCTCAATAGCCTCCTCAAACTTAACTTGTTTGGCTGCATTGAAGGACTTTTCATAAATATCAAGCACTCTCAGAGCAAAACAAATGACATTTTCAGCTGACCTCTTCTTCACTTCCTGCACCACTTTGGAGTAGAACTCAGAGGTCTCCGCCAAGAGGTCATCAGCCTTCTTATCCGAGCGAAGACGCTTCTCTTTTAGAGCCCTTTCGTAGCCTGACATGATGTCATTTGCATGGGCAATGGCTTGGTCAAGGGTTCTCATCTCGGTATTTCTGTGATGAAGTTCCCCTTGGACTTTGTTGTGCTTTGCTTGCAGGGTGGTGAAGTGTGAGCACAGTTCCAATAACTTTACTTTACAAATGGCAGCATTAGTAGCTCCTTTCTGGGCTTTTTCCAAAGAGCTCCGGAGGCTGGAGATCGTATCTCTCATATTCTAGAAACCAGTATCAGATTTCTTCTCTTTCGCCAAGAGCTGGTCAACCTGGATCTGCAGCTTCTCAGTTCTTTTCTTAACAGTCTCTTTCACCCAGACTAGCTCACCAGTAACCATGTCGTCAGTGGATGTACCAGCTGAGGCCGCAAAGATTGGTTCTTTCATGGCCAAAAAATTATTCACTAACTAGAAAATGATATAGAGTGTGTAAGGGACATAATGAGATAAACATAATGTTGAACAGAGATGAAAGTCTTACCTTGGCTACGTGAACAGCAGGTCGGTGAAAGGACAGGTCCAGACTCCCAGCCATGTTGGCTTCAGCTTTGTCAAAAGGAAGTCGCACAGCTTCCAGAACTCCAAACGCGATATCAACATCATTAACAGAGTGTTTGTTGGTAACAAGAAGTTCATTAGTTCGGCCCCAACGCCTTATCTCCACGATCATCTCCCTTTCAGGGGAATCTGGAGATCGTGGCGAAAAGGGGATGTCATCACTCACCCTCCTCCTATCACCAAATCGAGGAGGAGAGAGAGCAACAGTTACAGTAGTTGTCTTGGCAATGCCCTTCCCCTTGCGATTATCAGGGAAGGAAGGGTCAACAGTCGAAGGTACATTGTCACCAGCCTGTTCATAACCTATAAGAGGATCTGGAACTGGTAGGAATACAACTACCTTCTCAAAAGACTTACCAGAATGGGGAATACTATCAGGGACCTTGAAAAGTGTTTCTTCATTTACAGTGAAAGGATGAAATTTCATTTTCTTACCAGAGGGGGCAAAATCAGGAGCAGGAGCAGTATCAGCTCTCTTAAGTCTAGAACGGTTTGACGCACGTACTTCCCTTTTAAAATTACTTGCCGCCAATAGTTCAGGGGCCCTCCCACCAGTGATCACACAATCATCACTAATAGCAGGCTCCTGAACTGGGTCCGATGTCGCAGCATCACCGGAGATGCAGAGCTCTTCTCCTTGCGGTTTCCTTTTCTTCTAGTACTCAAAGAGGATTCATCCTGAACTGGAGGAGGAAGAAGTCCAGCATCCTGATCCATAGAAGGAGGGAGTACTGTGCACCCAGAATTCACAGTGTTTATCCCAAAAGGGGAAAAGCCTGGGGCAAGTTGCAACAATTCTTCAGCAGGCATGTTGAAATATTCAAAAAGAGGGGTGGGATCAGGAACTATCACCCAGGGCATCTTTTGTTCCTTGGGGGATCTTCTTGATGAAGTCCGCCGTAGCAGTATCAGTTGCAATTAGTTGATTCCAAGGGGAAGAGTCATCTAAAGAAAAAATAACAAAGAAACTCAGTCGAAATACCCTTATAATGATTACAAAACTTGTAAGAAAAAAGACTTAATTACTGGTTGGAGCATGAGTGTGTTTTCTGAGAACAGAATTCCTACAGGCTCACCATCAGTATCAGAATGATGAATGTCCCACGCATCGCCCAACACAGGAAGGTGGTGATCAACCCAGCCTTCGTCACTCTGTTTCCCCTCAAAAAAGACAATCGCAGAGTTCTTGTCTCTGGTCATGAGGTAGCAGTAAGATTGGTCTCGAATATGCCGAACCTCATAAAAGTATCCAAACACCCAACGATTTATAACAAATCTATACCTCTTGGCTAATATGGCAGAGTACATGACAGTTCTGTAGAACAGGGGTGCTGCTTGACCAAGAGCAAGATTGAAGTGAATCAGACACTCTCTTAACAGTGGGTGGAAGGGAAGAGTGAGTCCGGCCCTAAGTTGACCAATGGTGATGAGCACCACTTCCTTGTAGGCCAACTCATCTGACAACCTCCCCCACTCCAGACCAATATCATTAGGGATGTGAAATTTTTCCCGGATCAGTTCCAGGGAAGAGAGGTCCCCGAAGTTTGTAAGTGGCCAATTGGGATTCATGATCAGAAACCAAAGAGAGTTTGGAGTTTTGTTTAAACCCTAATGGGAGATCAAAGGGTTCAGTATACAAGGAAAAAGTAGCGGAAGAGATAATGAGGGTTCTGTTACCAGATCCTTTATATACAGATAAGATGGACGGTTATGATTAGCTCAAGCATTACGTCTTTTTGGGATGGAATTGCCATCATTACCTTTTTTTGGGAAACGGCATGTCTGTTTGAGCCGTCTTTTCAAAGCCTTAATTAGTTGAGTACGAAAACAGTTCTAACAACTGTTCAGGAAAAAGATTCTCGCACCAAAAGCAGTGTCGCTTCAAGCGTCCTCGTGCTAGATGGCACGAGAAGGGGCATCTGTAAGGGGGATTTCCCATCATTGGATAGATGACACATGTATGGGAATTAACCTAGGACTATAGATGTCCAGAATGAGACGAGGACTATAAGATCAGTTCTGTGAATAAGTGATCTCGTGCTTAGTACGAGTATTTAATGGACATGTGTTAGGCACGTGACTGACCGCCTCTAAGTATAACAGTTCTCCAAGTCGTTAGGAACTGATATGGACAGTTCCTGAATAGAAGGAAACTGAAGAGGGTGATCTTTGATGATAAGGAAGGAATCGTGATGGCATATCTTTAAGAGTTACCTTTTAGATATAATCTTCCCATATACAATGGGACATTATGATCAGCAAGAAAACCTACCTCTCATAAGATATGGTCTAGATTCAGACTTCCTTCCATAAGGAGAGAATTCCTAATATGAAGATAGAGTCCAAAGATGGAAGGAAACTCACAGACGGTGAGGATAACCCTAACCCTAGGATTCTCAAAGCTCTTCCTATATAAACCATAGGGATTCGCTCTTAGAAACTACACAAAATAGGGTTTAATTCTCGAAAACAAACAAGGAGAGACGTAGGCAGTCGCCAAGTGGTTCAACCCTGAACTCACAATCATCTCATCCCTTCTCTACCAAGTAAAACGTTTTTAGATCACAAAGCACAGAGAAAGATCAGGGGATACTCGGAAATTCCCCTACACTTGAGATGAATTTAACAACACATTGTTATTATTTTCAATCATATTCAGCTCTTCACTTAGAAGTAGTGAATGCATCTCTTCAAATGTGATAAAAGTAGGACGAGTTCTTATTGAAGTATTGAATGAACTGTATTCAGGTGGTAAACCTCTCATCACATATTCTACCAAATCAATATCATGTACTTGATGATCAGGCTAGTAACTGCTAGAGCATCAGAGATTTCCTTGATTTGTTGTAGAAACTCAGAAATGGTACCTATTGCTTTCTTTAACAGAGCAGACCATAGTTCTCTTGAAGTTTCAATACCAACCCACATATGGGAGCACGATTCATTGTTAGTGGCATTTAACCAAATAAGTATGTTCTGAATTGTTTTTTTTTTTGTATGGGGAGAATACTAGTTCATCCAAAATACAATCGTTTCTGTCTCTTTGTTCCCCACAAAACTTCTATAAATCACTCTCTTGCGCACATCTGCTCTTCATCTCTAATATAAATTATGGCATTCTCTTCTAAACAAATGGATATGTTCTTTTTCTCTATGCTAATAGCATGGGTTACAGTATCTATGAGACTATGACTGGCAAGCACGACCTTTGGCCTCATCGGGTTCAACTCTAGCTGCTCGACTACAATTCGAGGACACATACAAGTGTTGGGAATCTTTGATAGAGCTTTGAGCATGTACTGGTGAAGTCATTATTTTCTTTCTTAATGGTGAAACATACATAGGTCCTGGTTGTTGTCGAGCCCTCCAGGTCATTTAGCACAAATGTTAGTTGGCCTTCCATGCTTGCTTCACTGACAAGGAGGATGATGTATTCTGAGACTATTGTGACTCCAGACAAATGTTCTAAAAAACGCTAGGCGGTAGTCGGTGGTGGAGGAGTACCTAGTGTCTAGGCCTTCTAGACGGGCTAGGCACTAGGCGATTTTATTTAATTAATTAAATATTTAAATATATATGTAATAGGGTAAATGAGTGTATATATGAAAAATGAATAAATAAAACTTTATAGCCTTCTTAAACTGATTTTGTGCATTTTTGACCCATGAACTTGTCATAGTAGAGAAATAAATATGTATGAAGGGTTAGTTGTTGGAAATGATGATGTAGATGACGATCTCTCAGAGAGTGAATCTGAGTTGTTTGGGGATAGGTATATAGGGGCTTCAACACTTGCATTGCCTAAGAGCACATCAAAGTATGCAGCGCCTTCTGAGAATCAATGGACTACTGTGAAGCCAAAAAGATGCAAAAGGATCCAAGAGCGTTCTTCAAGAGAAATAGATCCTACACTTGCAATGATGAAGAAGGCTAAGTCGTTAACCAAAAACAAAAATATGAGACATCTTGAGGACTACACAAAAGAGTTTTGGGATGACACTTTAGGACTCACTTATGTGTGTTGTGCTTCCTAAGGTTTCTTTTGTAACTATAAGAAAGCACAGACTCATCTTAGGAAAGATCATCCTAAGATTGTAAAGGAAATCATGACTAGGAAGTAGGATTCCTAGCTCTACTTTCTTAGGGTTCGATTGTAGCATGTCTAGTGATCTCAGGTATGTTAAGCTTATAGTCTGTCGATTTGCGTCTTTGTGTACCTCCTTTTAATGATCTAACTCTTAGGGAGGCTTGTAAGCTGGTTTACCCTTTTGCAATATAAACCGGTGGGGGTCTGCCTTAACCCCATAACTTTTTCAAAAAAAAAAAAAAAAAAACTTGTCATATTTGGTCAATTACACCATTAAACTTTAATATTTTCTTTTTGTTGTCCTTTCCAACCAAGTGATCCGGTTCCAACAACTGAATATTATTTGATTGGATACATGTTTGAATTACATTCATCTCCATCACGTTGGAGTGTACTAAAGCACCATTTCAATGGTTAGAGCATTTCACATACTCACAAAATCATTTTAAGAACCATTTCAAGCTTCAACAATCTTCAATCATCAAAGAATAAAAAATATCATCATTTTTAAAAACCCAAAACCTTGTTTAGATGTTTTGCTCAACTGAGATTTCAAAGAATAATAATAAAAAAAAAATCTTGCTGGTAGAAGAGAAGAAAATGAAAATGAGAAGGAAGAAGTATAAGTATGTTACAGAGAAGGGAAAGACCTGGAGACGAGCTGTGATGAGTGGAAATGGTGACTAATTGATACCGAATTAAGTTATAGAGAGGGGAAAGAGACAACCTTGTTTTCCATTGTTGAATACGCCTGATTCTTTATCCCAAAGCCTTTTTGGGCGTAGGTCCTTATTATTCTTTTTTGGGTCCGACTAAACCGACTAGCCCCTGCCTGGACCGCCTACTTGACCACCCCTAGCCACACCTAATCAGTCAACCAATTTGTTCACCGATTATAGGCTTATTTTAGTCATCTTGGCACCGCCTAGCCCGATTTTTAGAAAACTGCTCCAGACTCTAGTACAACACCATCACCTCCATCCCCATCTGACTATTGAACCCAATGAAATAGTGTCCAACTCGTGCTTACCCTAATTGTTGGAGTTATCCCTCACATGAGAATGAGAAAGAGGAGAGAAATCAGTACAACTCGGTTGAAGAGGTCTGAGCGCGAGCGTGCTCAAATTGGTCTAAACCCAAGGCGCGCCCGCGCCCTTGTTACTAGATTTTTTCAACTTTGAGGAAATAAGAGAGCGCACATGCGATCGAATTGGCCTTGCCAAGAGCGCACCCGCGCCCATGCCTAAACTTGCAGTTTCTATTTTCTACAGTAACCGTGAAATTGTGGGTTACTATAAATATAAGAAGTAAGGTTTTGGAAAACCTAAGTCACGAATTGGAACCCAATTTTGAGAGCTATCAAAATTGAGAGAGAACCCTTGCAAAGAGAAAAACTTGTAAGGAGAGAGGAGTGATCTAGTAAGGTGGAAAGACTTGAGAGAAGTGATTGTAATCTTCCTTCCCACACTTATAAAAGAATTAACTCTTGTGGAAATAGACATCATTGGCTGAACTACATTTTTTTTTTTTTTTGAAAAAGTAAACTGGGGTTTAGATATACCCCCACCTGATATTATTGCAAAAGGTTAAACCTTACAAGCCTCCCTAAGAGTTAGATCATTGAAAGAAGGAGCACAAAGACACTATATCGACAGGCTTCAAGCCTAACATACATATATAAGATAACATGCTAGTCATCCTACAATCAAACCTAAGAAAGTAGAGATAATAGTCCTACTTTTTAGTCATAATTTCTTTAACAATCTTAGGATGATCCTTTCTAAGATGAGTATGTGCTTTCTCATAGTTGCAAAAGAAACCTTCGCAAGCACAACACACATAAGTAAGTCCTAAAGTATCATCCCAAAACTCTTTGGTGTAGTTTTCAAGATTTCTCATCTTCTTGTTTTTCGTTAGTGACTTTACCTTCTTCATCATTGCAAGCGTAGGCTCTATTTCTCCTGAAGAACGTTCTTGGATCCTTTTGCTTCTTTTTGGCTTCATAGTAGTCCATTGATTTTGATCCTTAGAAGGCGCTACATACCTTGATGAACTCTTATGCAAGCCAATTGTTGGGGCTACTGTAGCAGCATTTGTAAAAAACTCAATCTCATTCTCTAAGAGATCATCATCTTCATCCTCATATCTAGCAACTAGCCCTTCATACATGTTTCGTTCTTTACTACTTGGCAGTTGGTTAATCGGAATAACTCTAGGCTGATGATACTATGTTGGTGTAACCGTATTACTCTTATCTCTCTAGTTATTTGAAGCTCCTCTTTGCGATTAAGGAGTATCCATAGTTTCACCAATCCTATTTACTATAGGAGTTGATATCTCAACAGGCACATAAAGTGCTAATTGAAGTCCAATGGAAGGATCGTCTCCAGTATCATGTCCACTAGCATTGAGCTCTTCAACCACTGTTCCATTCCCATGAGCACCAGTACTCTGGCCAGATTCTTCTATTCTAACAGTGGAAGGACCCACACAAACTATTGGTGCTGACTCTGCAAGAGGAGAGTTCGGCACCGCAATAACATTCTCTGTAATGGTCTGGACCACCACTTGAGTAGGAAGATGACCAATCCTTATTGTTGTTTGTTGAGCACCAGCATCACTACTCTGACCATTTACATTTCTTCTCGGAATCCAAGTATTAACTACAGTGTTATTGCATTTGTTTGTACTGTGTCCAAACTTCATACAGGTGGAGCAGAAGGAAGGTTTCCATGGATACTCGACACTAATGCTCATTTCCCTCTCACTAACTTCAATACTAACAGATTTTGGGTAGTGAAAGAGTAATGGGATCTCAACACATACCCTCGCAAACGATAGTCTCTGCTTTTTAGCGGTGGCATCATCCATACACATGGGTTTCGCTACCAAACTAGCAAGAAAAGACAGTCCATTTTTCTTCCACAACTCTTTCAGAACATTCGACATCTTAATCTATACTGGAACAGTAGAGATTTTGTTTCTCATCATTTCAGCCTCAACATTCCAAGGTCTGATAATAAAAATTCTCCCAACAATAAAGATTGGCCCCCTTTCTAGAGCCATCTTCCTGTCCTCATCAACAGTAAAGGTAAAATAAAACAAGTCTCTATCTGTAGTTAGCTCCATCGAACCCTTTAATTTCCAAGCTTTCTCAAGTGAAGCTTTCACATAAGGAAAAACTAGTCTTTTTTCTAGAAAATACCCTACCAAGGTATCTTTCCACTCCTCAACACCATCATCAATGAGGTCTTGAGGTACTATAGCTACTCCATTGGTTAGTTAAGGTGTATAAATTCTCAAAGGTGTAGTATTTTTAGAAATACAAGGATTACTAAAAAGAGAGCTCCAAGACATAGGTTGTCTTGAAATCAGTTGAGAGATAGAATCCCCCATGATTAAACAGAATATTGGAAGAGAAAATTCAGATCTTCTTCAACCTACGCGGTCTTGAGAGATACCATAAAAGGAAAAAAGAAGAGCGAAGTAAGTGCCTTCTAGCTTAGTTGGTTAAACCTTTGGGTGATGATATCAGAGGTCTGGGGTTCGAACCCCGCTACACACTATTGAGTTACTGATCTCTTTAAAAATAGGCTTGCCCACACATTTTTACCTACCAAAAAAAAAAAACAACGAAGAAGAAGATACGCGTTTCTTACCTACTAATTTTTGCTAGAAAATGAAATTTTTAAAGCACTGGATCATAGGTTGCAAGATATCCTATCTAACAGCTAGTCGCCTTAGAATCGCCTCAAAGAGTGACCCCATCGCTATTACTTGTGCACACTAGTTTTGGAATTTTTTGGCCGAACTACGTTACATCTTGTGTTATGGTATATTTTACTTTATTTGCATTATTAATTGTTTGTAAAAATTGTTTAGAGAGTTGGGCATGCTAGTTTAGTTGTAGTGAAAATTTAGATTCTTGTCTGGAGAAGAAATTGGTTCAATTGCAAGTTATTTTAGTAGTGGGGATCGATTGGTATCGTGTCCCCAACTCTAATTGAGTCCAGTATATGATTACGCTATTTGATTCTCCTCTAAGCAAGTTACCGAAAACAACTAAAGTAAATAGGGTAAGTGTATGTACCACCATATTAGTACCCTTACTAATGGATTCCATGGGGGTCTTTACATTAAGTCTAAAATACCGATCCTTGGTTACCTAGATGGCTCACAGTTCCAGTTAGCCACTTGGACGGCTCACAGTTCTAGTTAGCCACTTGGATGGCTCACATGTTAAGTTAGACATCTGGAAGGCCCACAGGTCCAGTCAATCACCTGAGCCGGTCACATGTTCATTTAACCAGTCCAATCTAGTGAGAGTCTTTGTGCTCTCAGAACTCTTATTTTCTATTTGTATAAATAGGACTCTTCACTTAACAAAGAACGACGTTTTGGAGACTTGATTATGGAAACATATTCTGGATACGTAGGCAACCATTAAAGGCACAATCTCACTCTTTAGACAACATCTTTCCTTGCAGATTCAATAGAGTGTCTGGGTAAATTCTTACCCAAACATAATTGGCGCCGTCTGTGGTTCTTATTAACGTTCCCTCTTCCACGTATCTCTCTCCATCTTTGTCAATGGCAATATAACAAGATCTCTAGCAAACAAGTAGGCAAGAGCAGAACTATCCGAAGGAAACAATCAACAAAATGTTGAAGTTCGTGTCGATCAAGTTGCATCATATCAACTAGCTCCACCTTTGCTACTTCAAGTACCATGACAACCCAGATCTAAATTTCCAAGGTCCCAGGCTCTAGTATCTTCTCCTCATAATGGTACAAATTCGCTAGATGCAGATGCAGCTGTAGATCCAGTTGCAGATCCAGAAAATATGGAGACAAGTGATGAAGACTTGATGCTGGAGGCGCTGCGTCACAAGCTCAAAAGGGAAAAGGAGCATAACACGGACTTGCAGAAGCAAATAAACGAAGTGAAGCAAGTACAAACAGACAACAACAATACTGCTTCATCCACTCCATCAAGAATCCCAAGATCTGGAGAAAACCAAAGTGTATTCCACCGTTTGCAAGACAATATTGAAAAATTCCGAACCACTGATGTTGTCCCTGAGATTCGACCAATCAATCCAGGCCAAGAAATATTTCAACAAATCTATTAAGGTAATTGACGTCTCCTGGGGAACAAACAAAAAGTTGTTGTTCTCTACACCACAGTTATGCCGACAGTACAATATCTATCCACAATCGGTAATCTGGTCGTGATACACAAGTTCCATAAATTCGTGCAAAGCCGCCAAGTTGTAGATGTTATGTCAATTGAACGAAACATGGATGCATGTTTTACTTTCTTTAGGGTCTGGTAAGGCGTGGATGAGAGTTTCATGCTGGACGAATCTATTTAAGGAAGTAAACAACCTGAAGGATTGATCTAGTACTCCCATCTTCCTAGTATGGTATGGTGCTTATGATCTTGCACTAAATTCATTAATCTAAAGAAAATATCCCAGATACGTACATGGATTGATACCGAATCAATCTTGGGTGTTTTCCTATCACTAGACTTCAGGTCTAATTCTAGATGCATGTTTCAAAGCATCGTTTTTGGCTAGATTTATTCTATATATTTCTTTTTTTGTTGGTCTTCTAACATTTTGCAGAGATAAACTCTTTTAAGGATCTCATTCTCACAGTCCCGCAAGCTCAAAAGAATCTCATGTAAGCAACAAATAGGAACAAAAAAGAGCAATGGAATGCTTCTACATTATTGGGCTATTATAAGCGCATATCTCGATTGTGCTTTTCTACTTCGTGAAAGAGAAACCAGGGAATGTCTTAGGCCTAATAAGGTGATCTCAGCCACAAGACTCACTTATGTTGTCAAAGAACTGGGAGTCTGACCAAAAACACCTACGACCTACGCCCTATGTGTTGATAGAGGGCTCCGGGCTCACGACTTACCCACTCCTCCAAGTCCAGCTACAAGGCAACCTATATCGGAATTTGCTTGGCTACCACAGACACTGCGGTAAGTGCAGTATTGTTTGGTGATGGTGAAGATGGCCGTTCAATCTTTTTCATTGGCAAAACTCTAACGGGGGCGGAAACTAGATATTTAAGAATTGAGAAAATTGCTCTCACTTTGGTTCACTCTACAAGACGCCTTAAGTTGTAGTTTCAAGGACGATTGGTCAAGGTATACACTGAGTACCTTCTTCGCAAAGTGCTCCGGAATGCACAAGAATCAAATAGACTGGCAGAATGGGACAATTAGTTGAGCGCATATAGCATTACTTTCGAACCGCATACTTAAAAAAAAAGTAATGTTTTTGCATATTTAATGTCGGACTTTCCAATCAATGATATAGTCACAGAAATCAATCATGACGAAAACTCATTGATCTTAGCACTTTTCAGTGTTTTTAGAAGTTGACTTACCACGTGCTAAAACTCAATAATTCCTTACTCACTGTTTTTCTTTTAGAATGTCAATCTAGTTCGAGTAGGGATTTCGTTCCAACTTCTAAGACAAGAATCTAAACGATCACAACTGAAATCTACACCTTGGAGAACTAAGTGAGAAGGATTTGATAGATAGATTTTTTTTTTTACACAAGTTATCTAAAATTTGTAAGTTTGTTTATAGTTAAATGAAAGAGAGAGAAAGATAGGGAAAGATTAATCCTACTCATGCAAGGCCTAGCTACAAGTCTTTTAGAAACAGGTCACTACCATCTCAAATCCCTAACATAATATACCTATCTCTAAACATATCATGCTAGCATGTAGAATTGAAATGATATTTCATCTCTAAAATATCATTCCAACTCCTAGTTCTACTTTACAACAATTGATCAGATAATTGTCAATCTCTGTCATTTTGGGACAGGATGAAAAATAGAACCTAAGTATTTTAAGTAGTGATTTTGGAATTCTAAATTTGTAGCATGATCCTCACATGAGCATCATTAACCCTCCCCTTGGGAGAGTTTTAGCTCATGATCCTAGGATTGAATTAAACTACAAGAAGATATGTGAAATGAAAGAGAAAGAGAATGAAACAAGAAAACTACAACCTGTTTACCTAAATGAAGAAGAGTTTATTAAAAACTAGAGAGAGTTCCCCATTAACAAGTTACAAGATTTTCTCTAAAAACTAAGAACTCAAAAAACCAAAATTAAAGACATGGAAGTAAATGAAAAGTAAAAGTCAAGGAAGTAAAAGCTAGCCAACTCCCAAAATCAGCCCCCCTTTACATAAGAGAGCCTTTTTCTCTTCTCCCACGTGAAACACTCTCCTCTCATTTATTTTTCACTTATCCACAACTAACCCCCATTTGACACCTTTCATTTTTTTAGATAATCATCACCTAAATCCAACCAACTCATTAACTTTATGCAAGGTGTCAAATTTGCACCAATTATTTGCACATTTGTCTTGACTTGCATGATGACTCATCAAATCTTATGGGCCCGCCTAGTAGGTCCACGTGT
Source organism: Coptis chinensis (assembly GCF_015680905.1). Lineage (NCBI taxonomy): Eukaryota > Viridiplantae > Streptophyta > Magnoliopsida > Ranunculales > Ranunculaceae > Coptis > Coptis chinensis. The sequence continues at coordinate 105,161,661 of NC_141459.1, forward strand.
AGTGTCCAGTGGCAGTCCGGTCTTTTGGCATTTTTACAACTTCCCACCTATTCGTAGAGTTCGTCGCACTAATCGTCAGAGCAGCTCACTCGTCGCATTCGGAGTCCTGGTTCAAGAGATATGAGCTTCGGAAGTTTGACGCTTCTGTGCACGTAATCCCGTTTCTGACTGGATTCTGTACTATTTGAGTCTTTGGGCTTTAGTCCGGATTTGTTGGGCTTCACATGGGCTTGATCAGAAGGCATGTGTATACTCCTTATTCCCCGCTTAAATGCTTTGGCTTTATCATAATTTTTACATTAGTTGCTCCACCCGCAAAAAACACGAAGATGCGATTATTTCATGATTATTAAGCACAAAATTGACCAAATGTTATGTCTCTACAGGTTTTATAATACATTTTGGGTGCTTATCACACCACTCCCAAACAGCATTTTGCTTGTCCTCGAAAAAAAGAAGACATTAAAATAGATAAGTGGCCAAAACTGTGCATTCTAAGCTAAGTCTCGTTTCGCAGAGTGCGGTTGCATTGACCATATGCAACAAGGCCTTAAACCACTAGGAATTTCCTAGTGGACGAGTTATAGCCTCGTGAGAGTTTTCCAAAGAAGATACTCACAGACTTCATTTATACTACAACGACTCAGTAACAAAAGCTTGTTTCCTAAATTAATCTCAGATATCTATACATCTCTTTGGCGGGGAACGAGGATTAATTCTTTTGAAACTCAAGTTAATATGCATACAATAATTAAAACATCTACATATGAGCATGCATACAGTGAATTTACATTGAATTGCACAAGCAGGGCTGTTTCTGGATCCTTTGGAGAGCGTACCTAAATGGGTTCTCACATGTATGTGTCGAAACACAAATTTGCTCATAATTTTCCCACTCAGGTTTTGTTAACTCCAGTGTGTAGTGGGCACACTTTTCCTCACATACTCGATGACAGTCAGAGGAGCCGAGGTCGATCAATCACATCTACTACTTATTATCACACCATCCTACTCCTAATTGAGCTAGAGGTCTTTATTAGGTATTATGGGGTTTAGGTGATAGTATAGAAAGAAATGGAAGTGGAAGATCAAAAATGATAAGTATGAGAGAATAAGGTCTTCAAGCTATTTACACTCAAGAAATCCTCGTTTTCTTTTCACCGCTCCTGCCTGAGTTTTCCTACCTTGCTCTTATGCCTTTGTACTTATTTATTTTTTTTTTTCATGGCTTAAGAAACATGATTATGTTTATTTATTTATTTTTATTTTATTTTATTTTTGAAGCAGGTAACTAACTTTTATTTGGAACAAGTCTTCTTTTATTTTTTTACATTTCGTCCTATTTCTCATACTCATCATTTAGGTAGGTTCTTTTATTTGGGGTTAATATATGGGTAAGGAATTTTTGGTGAAAGTGAAAGGTTTGATGAAAGGTTTAGTGGAGTGACTAGCGGTAAAATTTGTAACAGGTAATAATTTATAGCTATGTCGATCCAAAGAATGCCTAAATTCTCGCCTAGGGTTCGGATGGTGATCAAGTAAGTCTATGCGTGATTTTCTATATTCAGAAAAACTACTCCTCTGTGTCATTACCCACAAATCACTCATATCGAGGCTTTTGGTTAGATTCTCACAGGATTGATAGTTTAAGTAGACTAACCGTGGGTTCCAGAAACTTACTGTCATGTACAATCAATGATACTCAGTGCATGAATACTCATGAAAAGATGTAAAAACTATTGCGTACGTATTAGCTTAAGTTTCTTAAAAACGAATCATAATTCGAATGCTAATGTGAGACTTCTAGATAATTTTTATCATTGAAAAAGAAATAAGACCTTGTCACTAATTACATTTACTAACAAGAAAATAGAAACTATATATAGACTACAAGTTGCCTAATATTTTTTTTTTCTATATCACTCCCAAACAGAGTGATGATTAGTATTCGAAATAGAAATAGATAAAGAAAGGAATTACCTGATAACCGTGAACAAAATTAGAGCTGGATTGCTGGAACAGAAAGTTGTGGTAACATAATATATTATACAGGAAAAAAAAAAAAAAGAAAACAGTAGCACACTATATACAATTATATACAGTTAGATATATGTACAATTCCCTACTCAAGTTTACCATCCAGGATGTGGTGAAGGTCTGGCATCTTCTTCAGTGAAATGCATTTCCTTAGTATCGCGCCAAAAGATAACGTATTCCCAAATGGTGGCCCATTCTTGTTCACCAGATTCGTTCAAATTGTTTCGACCCCCACATACGTGGCAAACGTCCATTATTAGGGGTCTCCATTTTATTCGTTTAATCGACAGGGCTAAAACCCAATTTGCAATACCATAGATCAATGTACATGCCCATTAACTCATGTGTCTAAGGCTGAACCTTAGCCACATGGCTTGACACTAATGTACATTGATTTATGTCCAGATTCATTTCTTATCAAAGAGATAATTATCAGATGAGAGTTATAATCTACTCAAGCTACAAGATTACTTGAGCTACAAGGACTCTCTATTCTACCTATATAAATACCAAACTGTTTTTCATTAGGAACTATGTTGAAACTTGATCCCTAGAGAATAGATCTTGGGTACGTAGGCAGACATTATTTGGTTCAGTTTCATCTCCCTCAACATCAAATTCCTCTGTTTCTTAGTGCGTTCTTTACCATTGCTCTCGTTGTGTTGAAGCGGTTTTATTGCGAAAACATAATTAAATTCGCCTATGGGGAATTTAGAATTCATTATCACGTGAAACAATCAAGATGGTAAGCACAAGAAGCAGACCAAATAGTTGACATATTCCTCCTGCTAATAGGACTCGCAACCCTCAAAATTCAAATCGGCTAATGCAAGAACCGTTGAACAATCAAGTTGCTCCTAGTGGTAGGATCAATTCTCAACATCCAACTGTAGCAGCACAACTGCCACTGCCTCCGCCACCGCCACCGCAAAAGGCAGTACAACAGCCGGCACCAACCCTAACAGTCTTGCAACAAGAAAATCGACAAGTCAGTAATCCTCCATGCGGTCCGCCGTCTGTCCATGTCGATCCTTCAATTGACATGGATATGGACGTGGACATTACTCTCACACCAACTAACGGAAAAGGTGATAGTAATAGCCAATTCACCCCTAATATGGTTGAGCGTGAGTTACGACGAGTCAAAAATTTAAATAGGAACTTGAGAAGGAAGCTGGCAAAGAGGCAAAGGCCAGTGGACGATGTTGCAAATTCAACAACATCAAGGTAACCACAAAGAGACGCAGGCCATTCCAGTGTATGGGACCATCTTGAAGATCCACTTCATCATCCTCAACAACGTGTTATTTCTCAAACACAATCAACCAGTGCACACTCTAAGAGTCCCTATTACCCGTACTTATGGGGAGAATTGGATTGGCAGGGATAACTACTACCCTAGACATGTCCGATCTCAAATGAAAGATTTACCTCTGAGAAGCAATTTCAGGGAAGACCGCCATCCGAGATATGTCCGACATGACTGGGAAGGTGGGCATCCCAGACAAGAGCAACAAAACAAGGAGAAGTGGTATAATTATATCAACCATCCGGCCAAGGGTGACTACTAGCCTAGACAGGCTGGTTATAGGGATAGACAAAGACAATCACCGGTCAGAGCTGATCGTGCGTACCGCCAAAGATCTCTAACTCCAATAAGAGATAATGGAAGGTATCCTTCTCCACATGGACACGACCGGGCGCCCGTTATTCGAGCCAATACTTTAACTCTAACGAACAACAACGGTTGAAAGTTTGATTGCAAAAGAACTTAACGATAGAGAGTCAAGGGATATAAGAATGAAAAACTTGATCCAATGATGGCGTACTTGATAAGTTTTCGCTCGACATTCAGGAAGCTTACCACTATCCCGACTTTAAACAACCCGATTTTGAACTTTATGATGAGTCGGAAGGAGATCCTGGCTTGCATGTTCTATCGTTCAAAAATAAGTTGGTGTTATGGGGTGAAGATGATCCACTCATGTGTAAGCTCTTTCCATCAACTCTAAAGGGAGAAGCATTATACTGGTTTAGTGAGTTGCCTTCAAGATCAATTCACTAATACAATGAACTAGAAAATCAATTTGTTAATCGTTTCTACCACAATTGCAAGACGCCAAAGGATGTCGACTCACTTTTGAACATCAAGCAACAACGTGACGAAAAGTTACGTACTTTTGTTACTAGGTTCCGGAAGGCAGCAGCACCGCCGTCGCCGCTACCGTAAACGGCGGTACAAACGCCTCCGAAAGAAAGCGTTACGGAAGAAAGTATAAGGAAAACCTTCATCCTAGACTGGACCGACCTGACAGGGAAGGCCAACCTCGCAGATTTGAGGAAAATCGCCATCCTAGACAGGTCCGACCGGACGAGGGGAAAGAAGGCCACGGAAGAAAGTATAAGGAAAACCTTCATCCTAGACCGACCGACCGACAGGGGAAGGCCGACCTCGCGATTTGAAAACCCGCCATCCCGCATGAGTCCGACTAGGTAGGGAAAGAAGGTGTCACAGAAGCAACTAGAGGGAAGACCACAATCTCAGACAAACTACCGACCTAGATAGGCTGGTTACATGCAAAAAAAAAGACAATCTCCGTCCGGACTGAACGTATGTACCGCCTAAAATCTCTAACTTTTGTAAGAGGTAATGGCAGGTGTCATCTTCCACATAAGCTCGACCGGGGGCGTCTGTCTATTTAAATCTTCTGGGTAAAATGGATTTCACCTCACTTAACACGAAGTCCCTTTGATGTAACTTCCCACTCATCATAAAGTTCATCTGAACCTTAACGAAGCTTGTCCGATTCATTCGTATCCGTTGCCACGAATTTTCAAAATGGTGAACGCCACTTCGGGCTTCCAACGCCTATCTTTCATAGATGCTTCTTCAGGGTACTACTAGGTATCTTTGAATGTGGATGACCAAGAGTTCACCGCCTTCATCACCGACCAAGGCATTTTCTGGTACACTGTTATGCCTTTTGGTCTGAAAAATGCCGGTGCAACCTACCAAAAGCTTGTCAATACAATTTTTTCCGATCTACTGGGAAAAATAATGGAGGCTTATATCGATGATATAGTCGTTAAATCGAAGTATACTGGTTATCATCTTTCCGATCTTCAACTTGTTTTTGATAGGCTTAACAAGTATAACATGAGACTCAATCCCGCTAAAGGTTCTTTTGACCTCTCTTTTGGAAAATTTCGGGGATACCTCATGACTCGTAGAGGTATTGAGGCTAATCCTGATCAGATACGCGACGCTATTGATATGCCATCACCAAAAAAAAAAAGAAATTCAACGACTTACTGGTCGGCTTGCCGCTCTTCATAGATTTATTTATAAATATTCCGATCGTTGTCATCCCTTCTTCCAGACTTTAAAGGGGGCGGCAACTTGGAACGTTGATTGTGAGATGGCATTGCAATAACTGGAGAAATATTTGGTCAGTCCTCCTATATTGACAAGTCCTTCAACGGGTCAACCTAGTGGCATATACCTGGCAGCTACAACTCAAGCTATTAGTGATGTTCTTTTCATTAATGATGGTAGACTCGTCTTTTTTATCAGTAAGACTTTAACCAGAGCTGAATCTCGTTATTCAAAGATGGAAAAAATTGCACTTGCATTGGTTCATGTCGCTCGCCGATTGAAACCATACTTCCAGGGGAGGTTGGTCAGAATTATACTAAAAATCCCTTACGCAAGATCTTTTGTAATGCACAGGAATTAAGTAGATTAGCCGAATGGGAAAGTTATCTTAGTGCATATAGCATTGTCTTTAAAAGTTGTACTACTGAAAAAGGACATGCTCTGGCTTTTTGATAGCTGATTTTCCGATTGATGATTCTCCTATTGACGATTTCTTGCGCCAGGAAGAATCTATGGAAGACATTCTGCCGCCAATAACTAGGGGCAACGAAAACCAACATGCAAACGCAATTCCTAATCCCATTGACCTATGGATTGTTTACTCAGATGGCTCCCATAGTAAATCTGGGTTTGAAATTGGATGCATTTTTTGTTAAACCCGGCGGAGAAAAGATTGGGAAATCTGTGCGACTTGGCTTCGCCGCTTCAAATAACGAAGCCGAGTATGAGGCTGCTATTTGTGCCTTGAGAACAGCTTTGACACTGGGGGCGCAAAAACTCCAGTTATACACGGATTCTCGCCCTGTTGCCAATCAGTTTGGTGGGTCTTTTGAAGCAAGAGATGAGCGTATGGTGGCTTATCTTAGTTTGATACATAGTCTTGCTTGACAATTTGATAGCGTCTCTATCACTCAAAGACCCCGAAATGACTTACGTCGTGCAGATTCATTGGCTTATCTCTCCGCCGCCGTTAGAAGCGAAGGGTCAAGACACATCACTTTTGTAGTCATCTTTTCGTCAATCTAAGCTTGAACGTTTTTACGCTCGCTTAGTTCGTTACTCTCATTACGAAAAAATCTGACGAAGTTACCACATTTAGCTTCGTCAGTTTAAGTATGAACGCTTTTACGCTCGCTTAGTTCGTTACTCTCATTACGAAAAAAATATGACGAAGTTACCACATTTAGCTTCGTCAGTTTAAGTTTGAACGTTTTTACGCTTGCTTAGTTGATTACTATCATTACAAAAAAATCTGACGAAGTTACCACATTTAGCTTCGTCAGTTTAAGTTTGAACGTTTTTACGCTCGCTTAGTTCATTACTATCATTACGAAAAAATCTGACGAAGTTACCACATTTAGCTTTGTCAGTCTAAGTTTGAACTCTTTTTACGTTCACTTAGTCATTACTATCGCTATTTATTAACAAAATCTGACGGTTACTACGCTTAACTTCGCCAGTCTAAGTTTGAACGCTTTTACGCTCGCTTAGTTCGTTACTATTGATAAGCACCCAAAACTGTATTATAAAAACATGTAGAGACATAACATTTCGGTCAATTTTGTGCTTAATAATCATGAAATAATCGCATCTTCGTGCTTTTTGCGGTTTGAGCAAACTAATGTAAAAATTATGATAAAGCCAGTATTTAAGCACGGAATAGGGAGTATACACATGCCTTCCGATCAAGCCCATGTGAAGCCCAACAAATCCGGACTAAAGCCCAAAGACTCAAATAGTACAGAATCCAGTCAGAAACGGGATTACGTGCACAGAAGCATCAAACTTCCGAAGCTCATATCTCTTGAACCAGGACTCCGAATGCGACGAGTGAACTGCTCCGACGATCAGTGCGACGAACTCTACGAATAGGCGGGAAGTTGTAAAAATGCCAAAAGACCGGACTGCCACTGGACACTGTACATGGACCCACTAGGCGGGCCCATAAGATTTGATGAGTCATCATGCAAGTCAAGACAAAGGTGCAAATTTGACATCTTGCATGAAGTTAATGAGTTGGTTGGATTTAGGTGATGATTATCTAAAAAAATGAAAGGTGTCAAATGGGGGTTAGTTGTGGATAAGTGAAAAATAAATGAGAGGAGAGTGTTTCACGTGGGAGAAGAGAAAAATGCTCTCTTATGTAAAGGGGGGCTGATTTTGGGAGTTGGCTAGCTTTTACTTCCTTGACTTTTACTTTTCATTTACTTCCATGTCTTTAATTTTGGTTTTTTGAGTTCTTAGTTTTTAGAGAAAAGCTTGTAACTTGTTAATGGGGAACTCTCTTTAGTTTTTAATAAACTCTTCTTCATTTAGGTAAACAGGTTGTAGTTTTCTTGTTTCATTCTCTTTCTCTTTCATTTCACATATCTTCTTGTAGTTTAATTCAATCCTAGGATCATGAGCTAAAACTCTCCCGGACCCAAAACTGTATTATAAAAACCTGTAGAGACATAACATTTCGGTCAATTTTGTGCTTAATAATCATGAAATAATCACATCTTCGTGTTTTTTGCAGGTTGGAGCAACTAATGTAAAATTATGATAAAGCCAAAGATTTAAGCACGGAATAGGGAGTATACACATGCCTTCCGATCAAGCCCATGTGAAGCCCAACAAATCCGGACTAAAGCCCAAAGACTCAAATAGTACAGAATCCAGTCAGAAACGGGATTACGTGCACAGAAGCATCAAACTTCTGAAGCTCATATCTCTTGAACTAGGACTCCGAATGTGACGAGTGAGCTCCTCCGATGATCAGTGCGACGAACTCTACGAATAGGCGGGAAGTTGTAAAAATTCCAAAAGACCGGACTACCACTGGACATTATATGTGGACCCACTAGGTAGGCCCATAAGATTTGATGAGTCATCATGCAAGTCAAGACAAAGGTGCAAATAATTGGTGCAAATTTGACACCTTGCATGAAGTTAATGATTTGGTTGGATTTAGGTGATGATTATCTAAAAAAATGAAAGGTGTCAAATGGGGGTTAGTTGTGGATAAGTGAAAAATAAATGAGAGGAAAGTGTTTCACGTGGGAGAAGAGAAAAAGGCTCTCTTATGTAAAGGGGGGCTGATTTTGGGAGTTGGCTAGCTTTTACTTCCTTGACTTTTACTTTTCATTTACTTCCATGTCTTTAATTTTGGTTTTTTGAGTTCTTAGTTTTTAGAGAAAATCTTGTAACTTGTTAATGGGGAACTCTCTCTAGTTTTTAATAAACTCTTCTTCATTTAGGTAAACAGGTTGTAGTTTTCTTGTTTCATTCTCTTTCTCTTTCATTTCACATATCTTCTTGTAGTTTAATTCAATCCTAGGATCATGAGCTAAAACTCTCCTAAGGGGAGGGTTAATGATGCTCATGTGAGGATCATGCTACAAATTTAGAATTCCAAAATCACTACTTAAAAGACTTAGGTTCTATTTTTCATCCTGTCCCAAAATGACAGAGATTGACAATTATCTGATCAATTGTTGTAAAGTAGAACTAGGAGTTGGAATGATATTTTAGAGATGAAATATCATTTCAATTCTACATGCTAGCATGATATGTTTAGAGATAGGTATATTATGTTAGGGATTTGAGATGGTAGTGACTGTTTCTAAAAGACTTGTAGCTAAGCCTTGCATGAGTAGGATTAATCCTTCCCTATTTTTCTCTCTTTTCATTTAACTATAAAACAAACTTACAAATTTTAGATAACTTGTGTAAAAAAAAATCTATCTATCAAATCCTTCTCACTTAGTTCTCCAAGGTGTAGATTTCAGTTGTGATCATTTAAATTCTTGTCTTAGAAGTTGGAATCTAAATCCCTACTCGAACTAGATTGACATTCTAAAAGAAAAACAAATGAGTAAGGAATTATTGAGTTTTAGCACGTAAAAGTCAACTTCTAAAAACACCGAAAAGTGCTAAGATCAAATGACGTTGCTTTTCATTCTAAAGACCCAAGGACACATTGGCTTGCAAACCGAATTGCTCCAAGGGAAACCCCCACGCCATCCTTTCATATATTTCTTTTTCTTATGTTTTCTTCGTTTTTTTTAAATTTCCCGCATTTTTACTACTGATAAACATTCCGGTTTTAGTTGTACTGACAGGTTCCAAATGCTAGGACCTGGAAACTAGGCTACAACAATCACTAAGCTTACTGTGAAACATTTGGTCTGTTGTGCACGTTTCTTTTATTTGGTGGACTTGCGGGAAGCTTGCATGTTCCAAATTTTAAATATTTTTGCATGCTTCACATGAATGTAGTTATTATGTTGTAGTTAATGGACTATATTTTGCGTATTAGCTTAGTAATATGCATGAATCATGTGAATACGCCTGTGAATATATATATGCGGTTAACTGGTCATGAATTACATATTAATGTATATATACATACAAATGGAACTGTTTTGCATGGTTATCTATATATATATATATCTAAGTCACATGTTTAGCATATATATTACCGAATGAGTGGTTATTTGCATGTTAGCATACATAGTAATTAGGGTGTGTTTTGGTATTTTGGCCATAACTTTGGCTTCGGTTCTCTGAATCACGCGTGTGAGCTCAATTCGGAAAGATCTCGACGGCGCGTACGCTGTTTCCACCGAACAAAATCAACTGTTTTCCCCCTCCAAACATCATTTTAGAAAATGGTGTTGTTTAATAAGTCGATTTTGTCATGAAAGAGGAGAACATTCCAACGAGGGTTAAAATCTGAGTTGGGTAAGTTGTTTCTAAACCCTAAAGGCTAAGCTGCTCTCTATATGACACTTGCAATCTCAATGAGTATTGACGAAATCGAATTATTATGCAATACAAAAGTCGTATTTTAGTCTAGGTAAAATACGTTGCCTGTTTAGTTTACGTTTTCACATTTTAGTATATATATGCGTACGTATAATATTTTCACATGCTACCATATCTAAATACTTATGAGTAATTCAAATTTGCTTGTAACTGTAGATATACGTCTACGCAATATCGATTTACAAATTCAGAAAATTGGGTATAGGTACACAAACACAACTTTTTTAAGTTCAGAGGAAATAGCAAACTTTTTTTTTGTTTTTCCTCCATAAAAATTGAAATTTGACATCTGTCTCAAATTTAAAACTGACTTTTACAATTTTGACCTCTTTTATTAGTCCCAACTAAAAAAGCCAACTACTAACAAAAAAAAACATTACTAAATTAGTTACCAAAAATAATAGTGGGTTAATCAAAATAACTAAAATTCATCCGAAATCTACAAAATTCCAATTAAAAGTGAGATAAATTTAATTCGAGAGACCAAAACAATGTGGAAAGCATCAACTTCAAAAATGGAAAAATATATGTTGATTACAACTAATTTCAATACAACTTTAACAATTTAAAATACATATCAGATCATTTTAAATACCATGTTTAAGCTTGATGTAATTCAAATTGTGAAAAGACAAATAATTTTTTTTAATAAGACAATTGTATTATTTGATTGCAGTACATCTTGGAGCAATACACACGCACCCTTGTCTGATGAGTGGCCTCGATTGACACACACACGTACAATCTGCGCACATTAGATTTTTGTATTATTTATTTGTGGAAGATATTGGCAGTTACAAATAAAAGGGTAAAAAGGAAAAATAATAAGTTTTAAAAACAGTTAATACATCCAAAAAATGACGTGTTTCTAAAATTGGAGTAGAATCAAAAGATAATATTGGTCTTTCTCTAAACAAAAAACACACTAAAGAAAGTGTCTAGAGCCCAATTTCTAGTTTACAAATTAGTGTACATATACGTATTACTGATGTATATTTGCCTGTACGTATGGAAATATTTATCGATGATACAACCTTGCCTATTCGTATAGCTATAGCTATATTATGAGTAGAGTATCTTCACATGCCACTGCATCTAGTATAGTATGAGTAGATCGTATTTGTATGTTTGTATTTTCACCCATAAATGCATAAAAAAAAAAAAAAAAAAAAAAAAAAAAAAGACGACCTTGCATAAATTTTAATTCTATAACTCTTAATCATATTCCAACGGTGTCTAGGAAACTTGACAGTTTGAGGTTACTTAATTAGAACCGTTTGCACGGAAAAAGCCTCCCTCATATCTCTGTGACTGACTGGTTGTTGGTTTATGCACACGATTCTAGCTTCTTCATCGCTACGTTAGCAAAGAACTTAGGCCTACGTTGTTCAACTCTAATGATATGATTGAACATAATTATAAAATTCAAGTAATAATAAGTTCCTTCTATCAATTAGATATAAGTTTATACTTGCATGAGATTAAGGTCTGGTTCTACTAAAGAATTTGAACATACTTATCGTAGGAGAAAATAATATAAGCAGATTCGCGTAAGTTCTCACCTCCACAAAGTTCTTCATCTATTAATCAACAAGATTCCTTGTCACATTTTTCGTCATTTCATTATGGTCGACGAAAAAATCCAAAGCAAATGAGAAGCCCTTTCGGACTTCTATACATGACCTTTACAGAAGGACCTTCTTCCCGCATCAAACTTGAGGACATTGTCGGGGATTTTTGAATTCCGCCAAACGTTTTTAGTTTATTACCTATGTATCACGGTTTGGATCATGAAAATCGTGATAATCATCTTCGTAGGCTTCAACAAGTAGCCACAACATTTCACCATCCAGCCGTCTCTAAGGAACAACTCTTGCTTTACCGGTTTTCCATTCACTTTAGCGGATAAAGCGTCAATTTGGCTAGCGGGGACAACAACCACAATCCATAGACACATGGAATAAACTTGTTCAAGCTTTCATGCTTCAATTTTACACTCGAAGAAAAACTATCAAATGCTTCAGAAAATTCAATTCTTTTCGTCAAAATCCTCATGAATCCTTTACGGGAAGCATGGAGTCGCTTCGATCTTCCTTTAGAATGTCCTCATCACCAACTAGACAAAGTCGTCCTTGTTCGCTCATTCTTTAATGGACTTTCGATCATCAAAAAGAAACTCTTGATATAATTAATCCGGTTGCTTCATGGACAAAGGAGCTAATCGAAGCATTTACTTTTCTTGACAAACAAGCGAAAAAAAGGTACACATCAGTAACACTAATTCTTCTAGGTCATCTAAGGATAATGTTACAAAAGCTACGTCTATTTTTGAGGTAAAACCCGATCCCGAGTTGAAAATACTGATAGAAACCCTCACTAAAAAAGTAGATGCTCTTGCAGTTCAAGTAAACGATCAACTTCCACAACAGGCCATGAACGTTAAGACTTCCCCATGTGTTTTATGTCTTAGTCCAGACCATCTTGATGCTTATTGCCCCTTCTTACATGCTACCCCTACCCAAACACCGGAGGAGGCATGTGCATTCAACATTCCTAATGCACCATGGAGACAACATCCAAATTTAAACAAGCCCCGGATAACCAACAAATGGCTCCTCCGGTTTTCGCAAAATCCACCGTTCAACCAATCAACAATTTTATTCCATATCGCCAAGGAAATAATCAACCAATACCAACAAAGTCAAAATCAATTTCAAAGTAATTCAAATGCTAACTATCAAAACAACCGAGAACCTTGTTCCGGTAATCCAAATTCGGCTATAATCAACAACTTCTCAAAGAATAATCGTGAACTAGTAACTATTGCACAACCTATGCCTCTTGCTACTGATAGGACAAGTGAGATGTTCTTCGCTTACATGAACCAACAATCACCATGAACCAACAATCACAAATCCTAACGTCTATCCAACAATCAATTCAACAATTAACGCAAGACAAAAGCCAGAAAGGCGTGTTTCCTGGCCAAGCAGTTCCGAACCTAAGCCAGCAAACACTACCTTTGAACTCACCAATATACCTGGTACAAGTACTCCAACCCAAGGTGAGGTGAATGCAATCACTACTCTTCGATCTGGGAAAACCGTTGATAATCAAATCCGTATGCCAGATGATCAAACAAAAGATACCGGAGGTTCCAAGGAATTTGTTTCAGATAATGAACCTAAAATGGAAACACCAAGTTCAACAACGTCACAATCTAAAAAATTGGGAAACGAACAGGTGGACCCTTATGCCAAATTCCGCCCTAAGGCACCATTTTCTTTTATCCCGTAGATTTTGTCATTTTGGATACAGAAGTTGCCTGTGACTCCATTCCTATCATATTAGGGCGTCCATTCCTCGCAACTGCTAATGCGCTCATAAACTGTAGGGATGGGTCCATGACCATGTCCTTCAAAAATCTTTCTGTCGAGGTTAATGTGTTCAAGTTGATGAAACAAATTCCAGAGAATTATATTGATGGTGAGATTAACATGATTGACACCCTCGTACAAGAATATTTTACAAACTCTTTTCCTGAAGATGACGTACACCAATTCCATTCTTTTGGCAGTTCTGAATTTGATGTTGATGATTATTCAAAGGAGGTACATGAGTTTTTAGAATCAATACCACCAATTGACTCTACAGGATGGTTCTATAGGAGATTTATTCAAGATTTCTCTAAGGTTGCCCGACCTTTAACAAATCTCTTACTTAAAGATGCTGTATTTGACTTCACTTTCAATTGCAAACAAGCTTTTGAGACCTTAAAGTCCGCCCTGACTACAGCTCCGATAATTCAACCACCTGATTGGTCTAAACCTTTTGGATTGATTCAATTGGTGATATTGATTCTAAAAACTCATGTACCTCCTTTGAATAATCATCAACATCAAATTCAGAACCGCCAAAAGAATGGAATTGGTGTACTTCATCTTCAGGAAAAGAGTTTGTGAAATATTCTTGTACAAGGGTGTCAATCATGTTAATCTCACCATCAATATCATTCTCTGGAATTTGTTTCATCAACTTGAACACATTAACCTCGACCAAAAGATTTCCGAAGGACATGGTCATGGACCCATCCCTACAGTTTATGAGCGCATTAGCATTTGCGAGGAATGGACGCCCTAATATGATAGGAATGGAGTCACAGGCAACTTCTGTATCCCAAATGACAAAATCTACGGGATAAAAGAAATCTTGGACTTTTACAAGGACATTTTCCACAATGCCTTTCGAATGCTTAATGGATCGATCGGCTAATTGTAAAGTCATCGTGGTAGGTTTAAGCTCATGTATACCTAGTTGTTTGAATAAGTAATAAGGAAGTAAGTTCACACTAGCTCCTAGGTCTAGTAATGTCTTAGCCGTATACTTATCACCTAATGTGCATGGAACTGTTGGTCTACCGGGGTCCTTGTATTTTACTATACCATTGTATTCAGTGATGGACGGAAACTGTTCAGTAAGGAAAGCCTGTTGAGGCACATTTGTTCTTCTTTTTGTGGTGCACATGTCTTTCAAAAAATTTGCATGTTTTGGTAATTACTTTAGGGCATCGAGAAAAGGTAAGTTTATTGTCAAATTTTTAAAGGTTTCCCTAATTTCATCAAAGTTTTCATCCGGTTTATTCTTTGCCAAACGGGCAGAAATGGTGCCTTTAGGGCGAATTTGGCATAAGGGTCCACTTTTTCGCTTCCCAATTTTTAGATTGTGAAGTTGTTGAACTTGGTGTTTCCATCGTAGGTTCATTATCCAAACAGATTCCTTTGAACCTCCGGTATCTTTTGTTTGATCATCCGCATACGATTTGATTGTCAACGGTTTTCCCAGATCGAAGAGTAGTGATTGCATTCACCTCACCTTGGGTTGGAGTACTTGTACCAGGTATATTGGTGAGTTCAAAGGCAGTGTTTGCTGGCTTAGGGTTCGGAACTGCTTGGCCAGAAAACACGCCTTTCTGGCTCTTGTCTTGCGCTAATTGTTGAAGTGATTGTTGGATAGACGTTAGGATTTGTGATTGTTGGTTCATGTAAGCGAAGAACGTCTCGCTTGTCCTATCAGTAGCAAGAGGCATAGGTTGTGCAACAGTTACTAGTTCACGATTATTGCTGAGAAGTTGTTAATTATAGCCAGAATTTGGATTGGCTGGAACAAGGCTGCGGTTGTTTTGATAGTTAGCATTTGAATTACTTTGAAATTGATTTTGACTTTGTTGGTATTGCTGATTATTTCCTTGGCGGTATGGAATAAAATTGTTGATTGGTCGAACAGGTGGATTGGCGAAACCTGGAGGAGCCATTTGTTGGTTATTCGGGCACCAAGCGAAATTTGGATGTTGTCTCCATGGTGCATTAGGAATGTTGAATGCACATGCCTCCTCCGGTGTTTGGGTAGGGGTAGCATCTAACAAGGGACAATAAGCATCGAGATGGTCTGGACTAAGACATAGAACACATGGGGAAGTGTTAACGTTCATGGCCTGTTGTGGAAGTTGATCGTTTACTTGAACTGCAAGAGCATCTATTTTTTAGTGAGGGTTTCTATCGCCTTTTTCAACTCGGGATCGGGTTTTTACTCAAAATAGACGTAGCTTTTTGTAACATTATCCTTAGATGACCTAGAAGAATCGAGTGTTACCCCAATGTGTACCTTTTTTCGCTTTGTTTTTCAAGAAAAGTAAATGCTTCAAGAGTCTCCTTTGTCCATGAAGCAACCACCGCTCATTATATCAAGAGTTTCTTTTTGATGATCGAAAAGTCCATTAAAGAATGAACGAACAAGGATAGCTTTGTCTAGTTGGTGATGAGGACATTCTAAAAGAAGATCAAGAAAGTTTACTCCATGCTTCCGTAAAGGATTCATGAGGATTTTGACGAAAAAGAATTGAATTTTCAAGCATTTCAAGTTTTTTTCTTACGAGTGTAAAATTGAAGCATGAAAGCTTGAACAAGTTTATTCCATGTGTCTATGGATTGTGGTTGTTGTCTTGCTATCCAAATTGACGCTTTATCCGCTAAAGTAAATGGAAACAGCCGAAGCAAGAGTTGTTCCTTAGAGACGGCTGGATGGTGAAATGTTGTGGCTACTTGTTGAAGCCTACGAAGATGATTGTATGGTTTTTCATGATCCAAACCGTGATACATAGGTAACAAACTAAAAACGTTTGGCGGAATTCAAAAATCACCGACAATGTCCTCAAGTTTGATGCAGGAAGAAGGTCCTTCCTATAAGGCTATATAGAAGTCCGAAAAGGGCTTCTTAGCTGCTGGATTTTCGTCAGCCATAATGAATGATGGAAAATGTGATAAGGAATCTTGTTGATTAATAGATGAAGAACTTTGTGGAGGTGAGAACTTACGCAACTGTTTATCGTATTTTCTCCTACGATAAGTATGTTCAAATTCTTTAGTAGAACCAGACCTTAATCTCATGCAAGCATAAACTTAGATCTAATTGAAAGAAGGAACTTATTATTACTTGAATTTTATGATTATGTTCAATCATTAGAGTTGAACAACATAGGCCTAAGTTGCTGCTAACGTAGCAGTGAAGCTAGGAATACGTGCATAAACCAACAAAACAGTCACAAGAGAGATATGAGGGAGGCTTTCCGTGCAAGCACAGTTTTAATTAAGTAACCTCAATCTGTCAAGTTTCTTAGACACCGTTGGAATATGATTAAGAGTTATAGAATTAAAATTTATGCAAGGTCGTTTTTTTTTTTTTTTTTTATGCAAGGGTGAAAATACAAACATACAAATACGATCTACTCATACTATACTAGATGCAGTAGCATGTGAAGATACTCTACTCATAATGATAGCTATATCAATAATATGCAAGGTTGTATCATCGATAAATATTTCCATACGATAGGCAAATATACATCGAATACTTATATGTACGCTAATTTGTAAATCGATATTATGAGACGATATCTACAGATTCTGAGCAAATTTGAATTACTCATAATGATTTAGATATAGTAGCATATGAAAATATTATAATGCACGATATATATATACTAAAATGTGAAAACGTAAACTAAACAGGCAACGTATTTTACCTAGACTAAAATACGACTTTTGTATTGCATAATAATTCAATTTCGTCAATACTCATTGAGATTGCAAGTGTCATATAGAGAGAAGCTTCACCCCTTAGGGTTTAGAAACAACTTACCCAACTCAGATTTTAACCCTCGTTGGAATGTTCTCCTCTTTCATGACAAAATCGACTTATTAAACAACACCATTTTCTAAAATGATGATTTTGGAGGGGAAAACAGTTGATTTTGACCTCGAAAATGACCTCCACCGAACAAAGTTGGGTGGTGACAGCATGCGCGCCGTCGAGATCTTTCCGAATTGAGCTCACACGCTTGATTTAGAGAACCGTAGCCAAAGTTATGGCCAAAATACCAAAACACACCCTAATTACTATGTATAACTCCTAAGTTATATATGCTAACATGTAAATAACCACTCATTCGGTAATATATATGCTAAATATGTGACTTAGATATATATATATATATATATATATATATATATATATATATATATATATATATATATATATATATAGATAACCATGCAAAACAGTTCCATTTGTATGTATATATACATTAATATGTAATTCATGACCGCTAACCGCATATATATATTTTACAAAGCGATTCACATGATTCATGCATATTACTAACCTAATACATAAAATATAGTCCATTAACTACAACATAATAACTACATACATGTGAAGCATGCAAAAATATTTAAAATTTGAACTCCGCAAAGCCCCCCAAGTCCACCAAATAAACTAAACGTGCCACAAATGCACCAATTGTTTCACAAGAAGCTTAGTGATTGTTGTAGCCTAGTTTCCATGTCCTAGCATTTGGAACCTCTCAAGACAACCAAAACCGAATGTTTATCAAGAGCAAAAATGCGGAAATTTAAAAAAAAAAAAAAACGAAAACATAAGAAAAAAGAAATATATGAAAGGATGAGTGTGAAGGGTTTCCCTTGGAGCAATTCCAGTTTGCTAGCACAGTCCTTGGGTCTTTAGAATGGCAGCCATTCATTTGATCTTAGCACTTTTCGTTTTTTAGAAGTTGACTTACTACGCATAAAAACTCAATAATTCCTTACTCACTGTTTTTCTTTTAGAATGTCAATCTAGTTCGAAAGTAGGGATTTCGTTCCAACTTCTAAGACAAGAATCTAAATGATCACAACTGAAATCTACACCTTGGAGAACTAAGTGAGAAGGATTTGATAGATAGATTTTTTCTACACAAGTTATCTAAAATTTGTAAGTTTGTTTATAGTTAAATGAAAGAGAGAGAAAGATAGGGAAGGATTAATCCTACTCATGCAAGGCCTAGCTACAAGTCTTTTAGAAACAGGTCACTACCATCTCAAATCCCTAACATAATATACCTATCTCTAAACATATCATGCTAGCATGTAGAATTGAAATGATATTTCATCTCTAAAATATCATTCCAACTCCTAGTTCTACTTTACAACAATTGATCAGATATTTGTCAATCTATGTCATTTTGGGACAGGATGAAAAATAGAACCTAAGTCTTTTAAGTAGTGATTTTGGAATCCTAAATTTGTAGCTTGATCCTCACATGAGCATCATTAACCCTCCCCTTGGGAGAGTTTTAGCTCATGATCCTAGGATTTGATTAAAACTATAAGTAAGATAAGTAAAAAGAGATAGAAAGAAGAAATGAATACAAAGCCAACTAATTACCTAAGGAAAACAGAAGTTTTTATTGAAGAACTAGAAGGTGTAGTCCTCCATTAACAAGTTACAAGCTTTTTTTTTCTTAAAACTAAAAACTAAAAACTAAAAGTAAAGACATGGAAGTAAATGAAAAGTAAAAGTCAAGGAAGTAAAAGCTCCCAACTCCCAAAATCAGCCCCCTTTACATAAGAGAGTCTTTTTCTCTTCTCCCACGTGAAACACTCTCCTCTCATTTATTTTTCACTTATCCACAACTAACCCCCATTTGACACCTTTCATTTTTTTAGATAATCATCACCTAAATCCAACCAACTCATTAACTTCATGCAAGGTGTCAAATTTGTACCAATTATTTGCACCTTTGTCTTGACTTGCATGATGACTCATCAAATCTTATGGGCCCGCCTAGTGGGTCCACGTGCAGTGTCCAGTGGTAGTCCAGTCTTTTGGTATTTTTACAACTTCCCGCGTCGTTTCGGCCACACTAATCATCGGAGCAGCTCACTCGTCGCGATTCGAGTCCCGGTTCAAGAGATATGAGCTTCGAAGTTTGACGCTTCACACGTAATCCCGCTTTCGACTTCTCGTATCATTTGAGTCTTTGGGCTTTAGTCCGATTTGTTGGGCTTCACATGGGCTTGATCGGAAGGCATGTGTATACTCCCTATTCCGTGCTTAAATGCTGGCTTTATCATAATTTTTACATTAGTTGCTCCAACCTGCAAAAAGCACGAAGATGCGATTATTTCATGATTATTAAGCACAAAATTGACCAAAATGTTATGTCTCTACAGGTTTTTATAATACATTTTTGGGTGCTTATCACTCATCCACTGAAAAGGCAACAGTTGGGGGCGGCGAGCTCCCACAATATTTATTACCCTGTCATCAGACGCATGGATAATCTACACAGACGGATCATTTAACAAGTTTGGATATGGGTTCGGGTGTCTTTTTATTTCTCCCACGATTCAAATGATTAAGCACTCGGCCTCGTTTCCGCTTCAAAGCATCTAACAATGTAGGAAGCATTGATCGCTTTTTAGGATTAAAATTTAAGTAAGCTTCAAATTTTTACGTATTAGTGGGAAGTCAGTTTGGAGGCTCTTTTGAAGCATGGGATGATAAGATGGCAACATATCTAGACTTGATCCATAGGTTTGCTCGTCAATTTGATGTCATTTCAATCATTCAGAGACCTCAAAACGACATTCGACACGCTGACGCCTTGGCATACCTCTTTGCATCTATCGCTATTGATGGCCCAAGACAAGTCACCGTCGATTTCCAGCAAGATCCAAGTATTAATTTGTCAGTCGAGCAACTCACGGACATTTACATCAACACGTGTTGTTTTTTCATTGCTTCTTTAGAGTCATCACCTTTAATCGTTTATGTTGTGACCACAAGAAAAAGAAAATATGACAATGATGAATTGTTGCTTAACTAGCTAAATGCTGATTCCTCTTAAGATATAGACATGTTTAACCAAGGGAATGAAACAGAATTAACTTCAGGAGTTGTTCAAGGTGACCAAGATCTCAATGATTCAAGAAAGGGGCCCCGCGCTTTTGATTACCTATGCTGGCAGCCCCAACCGAGGACTAGCGAACTCCATACATTGCCTTCCTGAACAATGGCATATTTCCTTCAGACCCCAAACTCACTGAGACTATCAAGCGTGACGCCTGGAAATTCTTAACGATAACATTGTCCAATGGTGATCCACAATTGTATAAAAAGAGAAATATTTTATCCCCCATGCTTAGATGCCTCACCAAAGCAGAAGGCTTACTCGTGTTGAAAGAAATTTATGCAAGCATTTGTGGTAATCACGTTTTGGGTCATAAAGCAATGACCGGGGATATTGGTGGCCTCAGATGCAACTAGATGCCAATCAAATTTCTCGACATGTATACCCTCGGTCAAAAACACTACAACATAGGTGCTCTACCACCCGCGAATTGCATCTAATTTTTCTCCCATGGTAATTTGCAATGGAGTTTGGATTATTGGCCCCTTCCCTATCCCGTTCAAGAAGGCACATTAAAGGGTGAAGAGTCGAAACTGCCTACGGATTGACTAGCAGCAAGGCCCTCAAACCGACCTATAGTAAAGCCTCGAAGCTACCACTTTGACAAAAATTCATATCTGGGGGAGGCTACAATTAAAGTAGTTGTACAATCTGACATAAAACGCTAGCGAATCCCAACAAACCTACACTGACCAGCAAATTAAAGACGCGGTCAAAAGGTTATTTTTGAAAGAAACTAAAGAAATCTCGAGAAATCATAATAAAGTTCAAGTTTTATATGCAACTCAAGACTGGGGGCGAGCACTTGTCGAGTACTTATGATT
This sequence comes from Coptis chinensis, assembly GCF_015680905.1. Taxonomy (NCBI): domain Eukaryota; kingdom Viridiplantae; phylum Streptophyta; class Magnoliopsida; order Ranunculales; family Ranunculaceae; genus Coptis; species Coptis chinensis. The sequence continues at coordinate 105,183,013 of NC_141459.1, forward strand.
TGGAATTAACACCAATTAACAATAGCTGTGTCATTTATGCTTATGGCTGATAACATAACGAGTATTACTACTGGTAAAGTATATCATTCTGAAGACAATTGCAAAAACCTACAATGACTCAGTACTATGTACAGTTCGTTATTTCTATGACACCAGCAGAAAAGTGCATTGACTTCAATAGTCTTCTAACTCATATCATAATTGGGGGCGACGGAGACATGTTAAAAGCTAAATTTGTTTAAACACTAGAGTATTTTTGAAAGTTGTATTGGCGTTCATGCGATGATTTTCAGGAACTAACTCTTTATAAACGAAAAATAGTTAATCAAAGTCGCAGAGTTTGCGTTTACGAACCCAAACTCTGTGCAATCAAAGTCCTAGTTTGGGTTTGCGATACCAACTCTAGGCGATCAAAGTCGCAGAGTTTGCGTTTGCGATACCAAACTCTGTGCAATCAAAGTCCTGGTTTGGGTTTGCGATACCAACTCTAGGCAATCAAAGTCGCAGAGTTTGCGTTTGCGATACCAAACTCTGTATAATCAAAGTCCTGGTTTGGGTTTGCGATATCAACTCTAGGCAATCAAAGTCGCAGAGTTTGCATTTGCGATACCAAACTCTATGCAATCAAAGTCCTGGTTTGGGTTTGCAATACCAACTCTAGGCAATCAAAGTCACAGAGTTTGCGTTTGCGATACCAAACTCTGTGCAATCAAAGTCTTGGTTTGTGTTTGCGATACCAAACTCTTATTTCAGTAACTTTATCTTTACCAAATCAAATAAATTCCATCTGGCAAAGAGGGGGCGATGTATGTACCACCATATTACTACCCTTACTAATGGATTCCATGGGGGTCTTTACAATAAGTCTAAAAGACCGATCCTTGATTACCTGGACGGCTCACAGTTCTAGTTAGCCACTTGGACAGCTCACATTTCTAGTTAGCCACTTGGACGACTCACAGTTCTAGTTAGCCACTTGGACAGCTCACAGTTCTAGTTAGCCACTTGGACGGCTCACATGTTAAGTTAGACATCTGGACGGCCCACAGTCCAGTCAATCACCTGAGCGGGTCACATGTTCAGTTAACCAGTCCAATCTAGTGAGAGTCTTTGTGCTCTCAGAACTCTTATTTTCTATTTGTATAAATAGGACTCTTCACTTAACAAAGAATGACATTTTGGAGACTTGATTCTGGAAACATATTCTGGATACGTAGGCAACCATTAAAGGCACAATCTCACTCTTTATACAACATCTTCCCTTGCAGATTCAATAGAGTGTCTGGGTAAATTCTTACCCAAACAGTAAGTAAATATTTACAGTTACACTATCCATTTTGGATGAACTGACTGAAAAATGTGACTATTATGTTGTTTCTTTTGCATTTTTTTTTTGTTCAGTTAGTTTTGTTGATGACTACGAACCAGCTGCCTCAAGTATATTTGAGTTGGAATTCACACAATGTGTATAAGTCGAGAAATAGAAAATTCATTCTGGTAGTGCAAATGACAACTTGCTATTACCTATTAGCAATATGACTACAACATAACTTTTAAAGAAAATGGCACTTCCAACTTTGCAACCATTAGCAGTCACCCATCCACGTTTAGCATCAGTATGTCCTCAGGTGACCTAGTCCAGGCGTCCAGCTACATTGAATTGTGGTCCTTTGCTTCAAATCAGCATCCAGTCTTAGGCTTGAGATGATTTCCTTGGTTTCTGAAGAATCTGAAATTCCCAGATACAATTTCACAGAGTAATCTCGATGAATTCAATGTTCCCAATTAGATTTAATCATGCACAAGCAAACAATTATCTATGACAATCAAACTGAAAAAATAAAACGAGACAAGACACAGAGATTTTTTACGTGGTAAACCCAATCACTGGGAAACATCCACGCCACTGCCTTTCACAAGCAGTGGAAAAAATTCACTCAATAAAATCAAGTATTACAATGTCTTGTGCTCACATCGAAGTATTAAGACTCAAAGAAAGAACTACTCACAACGGGGATCAAATCCCATGATTACCCGAATACCGCATTCTTCCTTCTATCTTTGACTCTTTCGAATATCACACTTCTCCACTTGTAATCCTTGAAGTTAAAACCTTCGTCTTGCAATCTCAACAAGCATAACTCTTCCTTTCGCAGGAACAACTTTAATCAATATGGATTTTGGTTTGGGAATTTTATTCCTCTCAAAATAGCATCACAAGTAATCACAACTCTAGATACATATATGAGAAGAGTAATGGAGAACAAACAAATCAACCAAACAATCCTCTCTATAGCTTGCGGCTCATAAACCAAACACAAACTTATGGTTTTTCTTTTCTATTAACTCTCTGGCCCCTCCTTTTGAGAATAGAAACCCCTTATAAAGCCCATAAAACTAGGTTCAAAACCTTGATTCCGGTCTTTATTAGCCATAAAACCCGTTGACTTTTTGAATTATGTCTAAAGCCCACCCGGTTTGTAAAAGTGCGAAATAAAGGTTTCGTTTTCGGTGAGTTTGTGAGAAAAAACCAACCGCACCTTTATTATTTTTTCAAAATACCTTACATACCCTTTTATATGAAAGTTGTTACTTAATTTCTTTCTTCCTCAATTGGCAATGGTGATTTCTCATATCATGATTTTTGACTGAAATTGAGACCGTCTTTTCTCTTTTCTTCTTTGTTCTCCTTTTGCTGGACTTTTTGGAACTGTCACCACTAACGTACATTTATTTACACCTACAATTCTATTATTATGTTATCTAGGGCAAGCAAAAGATGGAAATTGACTACTGATCATTTAACTTATCGTCATCTCTGTATTTGATCATTTTTTTTCATTGAATAATATAACCTGCACTCTTTTGAGATAATGGAATTGTTGTAATTTTTAGTTTCATTTCAATTTTGTTTTGTAGGATGGATTTTACTGTTCTTGGAGTTATATCCTACAAAAATTTGACTCTCGCGAGTCGTATTGGTTTGTCTTCTTCAATTATCGATGTCAAAAATGAGATTTCGACGAATTTCCCTTGCATACATGCTATTGCCTGTATTGGTAGTAAGGGTGATTCCTTTTATGGCTACATTGATGAAGGATATACGGTGATTGCGTTCAGGCAATGCTACTCACATTCTATCAAGCCAGTTCCGAATGGTTTTATGCCAAGGCGATGCCCGATTCTCCTCTGGGTTTATCCGTGTAGTCCGAAGATTGGTCCTGGTAGACCCAAGAAGAAAAGAATTGAAAGCACCGGTGTGATTCGTTAGTCTATGATCAGTTTTGATGTTCTCGGCAAACCATATGTTTTTAGTTGTCTTAATTGAGACTTTTAAGTTTGGTCTTTTGACATTTATTAATGAGAAATAGATATTCATTGTATACTTTTATGGAATGTTGATACTCATTTGAGATTATTCGCTAGTCGGTTTGTTTTATTTTTCATTTGTTATAATGAAATTTATAGTCTGTAAAATTATTCATGTTGCAGGCGTAATTGACAGTGCAACATTCATGTTGCAGTTGTAATTGATAGTGCAACATTCATGTTGCAGTTGTAATTGATAGTGCAACATTCATGTTGCAGTTGTAATTGAGAGTGCAACATTCTTGTTGCATGTTATGTATTGATAGTGCACCATTCATGTTGCAGTCTGTTGCAGTCGTAATTGAGAGTGAAACATTCATGTTGCAGTTGTAATTGAGAGTGCAACATTCATGTTGCAGTCTGTTGTAGTCGTAATTAAGAGTGCAACATTCATGTTGCAGTTGTAATTGAGAGTGAAACATTCATATTGCATGCAGTCGTAATGCGTGCGACTTACTAAACCCATCTCTTTTAAAGGAGACTTCTCCATTTTACAGGTGTCATGCTATGTACTGCAACTACATAGTTTGATGCTTCCTTTTAAACTTGGCGTTTTTGTCTTTGGAATCATGTACTCATAATGTAGACAAAGCTAACCCCATTTATTAGAAACTTGGAATTTAGGAAGCAAATCGGGTCGATGAGGCATTCAACGCTTCATCGATACAAATTGCAGGGATTGTAGGTCATCCTATATAGGGTCTGAACTTTACTACACATTCACTATGATGCCCACCAACACAACAAAACATTGCAACCCCTATTGGACAAGGATACCATTCATAACAACAATCACAATTCACAAGAATGAACCTAAGCACAAAATGGGATTTATGAAGTACCAAATTCTCAAGAAATGACGAAATAGAAGCCTCAGTACCACAACCTTTCATCAATTTAGGCATAAAAAAGTAACCAAACTTTACAATTATGCTAACATTTTCTTAACTGCCATCATTCAAATTCAAGATCCATAACCATCATCAATTATAACTGGTTATAGAAATTTACGCCAATAACACTAGATTGGCATTGTAATCAAACCATCTCATATCTGAACTAGGTAAAACGAATGAAGAAATCAACCAAAATAGAGAACACCAAAAATTTCATTCACAAAAGATCTAACTCTTATTCATAGGTTCCAAATCAACTATATATTACATCGACACCACTAACATTGAAACATTCTAATACTAAATACTAAAGACAGAAACATTGAAACATTGAAACAAACCCTAAACAAACATCTTCAAGAACTAGTAAATTTGGTAACCGCCTTTGGTGCCTTCGAAAAACGCATGCTTAGCCAATTCAATAAGAAGAACAAGACGAACAGTAGTCTGAATCTCCCGAGAAGTGATGGTGGGCTTCTTGTTGTACCTTGCAAGCCTTGAAGATTCCTAAGCCAACTTCTCAAAGATATCATTAATGAAACTGATGAGGTCAATATTTGCCTTCAAAACTGACCAAACATCAATATTTGCTTTTATTGTGGTCTTAACATTCACCCTATTTTAAAAAAGACACTAAAAAGATTTGCAAACGGTGTATCCATCATTTTTTCCTTATGCACTTCCGTTATATCAGCTCTAATCAAATCCATAATATCAATCATTGACTTTAAACTGGACCTATAATTCAACAACTCGCTTTTCACCAAATTTTCTTTACCTTTCTCCTCTATCTTTTCTTTGCCTTTCGTTTTTGGGTTTTTGCTCGTTGAGGTAGTTGCATCTTTAGTTTGTTTCGGAAGGCTCAGTTTAGATTTAGCGGCCTTCCCTTGTCAAGCAGAAACCTAAAGAAAACTAATGAATTAGTAGCTTGTTGCAACCAATTACGACTGCAACATGAATGTTTCAGTGGTGTGTTTTTTTACTACAACATGGATGTTTCAGTGGAAAACATGCCTCAAAACTCAAACAAACATCACCAATTTAAACCTCAAACAACACTCATATTGCATTCGACCTAAAAATACTCATGTTAAAGTGGGATTTGACAACTGCAACATCCATGTTGCATTGGGATTTGATAGTGCAACATCCATATTGCGGTGGTAAGTGATGTCTGCAAATGAAAATCTAAGTATATTCGATGCAACACTCATGTTGCAGTGAATACATTCAACACACTTTAACCAATTTTTTATAAAATGAAAATCCTAATATATCAAAATTGTGAAACTATCAATGAAATTTGGTATCTAACCTTTTTGCTATCTTGTTCTCTTTTTTTTGTAGTAGATCTTGTGTTTGCTTGCACATTATCGTTTGAATCTTTTCTTTTTTCTTCATTAGGGTTCTTCATTTTGAAATTTTGGTTAAATTTGAGGAAACTAGGGTTTAATTTGGGGAACTTGGGTTTCAAAATTTGGGTTTAATTTGGGGAAGTAGGAGTAGGGTTTCAAAATTTAGGTTTAATTTGGGGAATTAGGGTTTTGAAATTTGCATATGTTGTTGACTGCAACATGAATGTTGCATATTTGTCTAGTTTGATTTCTATTTAAGGGACAATTGTGTAATACTGCCAACAAATGGACCGGATGGGCTTTTGATATAATTAGAAAAAGCTGTGTCTTTTTTCCGTAATTAAATTGAAACACTGGGCTTCAAGCCCATTCTCTGTATAAAGCCTCGGTCCAAGTCTCCCCCTCAACTAGGAAACCCTTTATTAGATAAAGCATATCTTATAGGGAATGGTTATATGAACTCCACCTTATAGTGACTCCAAACTTACTCCACTCCTAAAAGTGGACTTACAAGACGTATTGAGGGTTAATTTTTTGTGGAGATATACATTACATGATGTAGAACACCCCCACAAAAAATCAGCTCAATTAAATATGTTTAACCTAGTTAAAAGTCGTTATGAAATTAAAGAAATCTGGGCCGTTGGATAATTTCATAACATTCTAAATGATTTTTGACGATGTTGTACATCTTTAACTGAACTGATTTTTTATGAGGATGATCTCTATTGTGTGGAGAACATCTCTACAAAAAATCAGCTTCTAATTCATTGTATTTAGTGGTGGAGTAATTTTGGAGTCACTTTAAGTGGAGTTCATATAACTATCCCCTATCTTATATTAGAAAGATAAAGCATATCTACCTTCAGTTGTAGCAAAGGATTTTGTCCATTATATTCGGTGGGTTTGTTACCAAATATGTCCAACATATATGGGCGTATCAGAATCTACTAGCTCATTTATAGCATTTTGTAGATAAATCTTCATGTGTATAATAATGTCTCTACACACCTCTGTTGCACTATACGTCTTTGTGATGTACAGTGGTTCATTCTAAATGGCATGTACAGCTGCACACACCATTGCCCTTACAATTTCAGAATCTAAATTGTTCTTTCTATTTCGCGTCCTTAGCCAGTAGCCCAGTACCACTCACTATTTGAATTCCTCACTGAAGTGGTGAACCCAATTGCCGCCTTGATCCCAGATGACCATACTTGTCTTGTATATGAGCAGTCAAACAAAAAATACATTGAGTTTTCTCTGTGACCTGCTGTTGAAAATGAAGTTTAATTTTCAAAAACCCCCCCTCCCAAACTTAATTTATTTGTGCTGACCATTCCAAGCATCTTCCTCATTCAACAAAATCTTCGACCTTGAGGGGTTTTGTAAAAATGTCCGCAAGTTGATCATGAGACCTTGTGTATTGCAGCTGAACCTCTTTCTTTGTGATGCATTCTCTGATAAAATGGTACCTTGTCTCGATATGCTTACTGCAGGTCATGAAAAACTGGATTCTTTGCCAATGCAAAAGCTGAATTGTTGTCGACATAAATGTCTGTAGACTCTTGAGGCATATGGAGTCCCTTCATCATATTTCTCATCCATTTGGCATGACAAACACATGATATGGCAGCAACGTACTCTGATTCACAAGTAGAGAGAGTGACAATCTGTTGCTTTTTTGAAGTCCAAGTAAACGCCGTCTCACCCATGTAAAACACATACCCTGTGGTGCTTTTCCGATCATCCACATCTCCAGCCCAATCACTATCACTGTATCCAATAAAGTTGAAATTGTTAGACGATGAGTAAAACAAGCCATAACTGAGTGTGCCTTGAAGGTAACGAAGAATCCTTTTTGCAGCCTTCATATGTGTCATTGTTGGTGCTTCCATGTAACGACTAACAAGTCCAATAACTTCAAAGAGAATGTCAGGTCTTGTGCATGTTAAGTAACGTAGGCTGTCAATTCAACAAGACTTTTAAAGAGTGTTGGATTAACTCTTACACCTTCATCATGCTTAGACAACTTTGTGCCACATTCAACGGGAGTGCTCACCAACTTGCAATCAGCCATCTCAAACTTCTTGATAATTTCTTTTGAATAGCCTTATTGAGATATGAGAATGCCATCTTCCATTTGCTTCACTTCTATGCTAATGTAGTATGACATGAGCCCAATGGTCCGTCATTTCAAATTCTCTAGTCATGGTCATCTTCTTGAATTGAATTCTTCGAACATACTTGGATCTTTTCCTGTAAAGATTAAGTCATCCACTGGACATACAAACATACAGGCAACACATCTCCATTTTCATTTGTGTTAGTGTAAATAAGTGCATGTTTGTAGGGACATTTAATGAAGTTATTGTCCTGGAAATACTTGTCGATCGACCCTACTATTCCATGCCCTTGGACCTATATATGACTGGGCTCAATAACCAATTAGTCCCTACTAACCGTACTAAACAAAGGACTGAAAGGAGATATACAGTTAAACAAACTGGAAAGAGGCAGAAGCTCTAGACCCCTCAGTCCCCTCACCAAACCACTCTTTATTTATGTTAGCATGCAAATCACAAGCTTCCGATATTTTAAACACGCAATTAACATATGCATAAGTCTAGACATTTTCTTTTCCTTTGTTTTATTTATTTATTTTGTTTCGTATAAGTTATTATTTTATACTCATTTTCTAAATACAGAAGTCTAGACTCAATGAAGAATTAACATGTGTAACACATCCTATGCAGATCTAGTAAGGGCGGGATACATTTTCAACTCACTATTTATCTATTGTGGTGATCCAATTACCAATAAGTTATGAACATGACACTAAAAACAGATTCGCTTTTGGACGGCTTACACTAAATATATATATACGTTAAGACTTTATGAAGAAAAACACAGTGATTGATTAAGGACGGCTTACACTAAAATGAAAATAGCTAACCAACCCTTGTCTTGCCTCTTGTCTTTTGTCCTTTTTCAACCTACTCCTTTCCATTATCAGTTTTCTAGCTTTTCTACTTCTCATCTCTGATCAAGCTAACACAAATATATGTTTATCTATTTATCCTGTACGTTGACTTGAAGAATTCTTAAGCTAAAACTGAGAATGTGTACAAAGATGTGTACGTGTTGATGTAACATTATAGTATCTTGTGGGGGGTTACTGGTTAAGTACTTGATAAAAAACTGGGGGACTGAGTTATGAATACTGAAGTTTGGAGATGGTTATTGGGTTTAATATACATAGTAGCTGTTGCAACAATCTGGGTTGCTGCTGGTTTTGTTGTTCAATCTGTTGTAGATGGAGGTGTTTCGCCGTTCCTTGTCACCTATGTATGCAATGCTTTACTTATGATTTATATTCCTGTTGTTGAAGTTTGGCATTATTTGGAGGATTCAGTTGAGTGTACTTGGTTTTGGTCTAGTAATAAGAATGTCATTCATGCTGGAGGTTCGGACGAGGAGGAGGTTCTTCTTGGGCAGAGCAATTTAACTAGGAAAGGGGATGATCTAAATCCATCTGAATTTGTTGAACATGGAGAATGAGTGAGGAACTTGTTTCTAATAACCATCTGGATGCCAAAGGGCGCTGGACTCGTACTAAAACCGCAAGAGTTAGCCTCTTGTTGTGCCCTTTTTGGTTTCTTTCATATCTCTGTTCCAATCTCTCTCTCAAGTATACAAGTGTGACAGTAAGTGTGGTGGCCGAAATATCGTACATATCGTACACTTACGATATTTGTCCTTATTTCTATGATTATTTCAGGTACAAAGTATAGAGACAAAGATTGACACATGTCACCAAACTATTGGATGGAGTACACGGAGCAACTATAAAAGGAGTGAAGACAAAACAAAGGAGCAGATTCATTGGACACATTTACTTTTTCTGTTTCTCACGTGTAAATAGAGAGAGAAAGAGTGAACAATTGTAAAACACTATTAATGGAATAAGAAAGAGCTTTGTTAATTTTATCATTCTCTTCTTAAATCTTATAGTAAGCGTGTTGTCTCCTCCAATATTACAACCTTTAAGATTAATGGTCTCTCTCTCTCTCTCTCTGGTTTTTTCCTCCTCTTCTTCTTTCTTCTCCACTTCTTTTTATCTCTTCTATATCTCCTAACCGCCTCCACTCTCTCTAACCACCCCCTGCTCCCCTTTCCCATGATCCTCATTCCTGTCCCACGACCCCTAACCGTCCAACTGTCTCCTTATCCTCTGCTGTTTTGCTATGGTGCTCCCATATGCCTCTTTGCTATTCTGCCTCCTTTTGGTTCCCTCTCCTTCCAATGGTCCCGGCCATGTCCCTTGTATGATTCGCCGTATGTGGTTGACATACCGCGTCCCTTAGAACGGCTCGCCACTATCCATATTCGTGGACTGTCCCGCATGACCCCTCCTTCTGGCGGCGTTCTCCGGTTATGCTACCGCGGCTCATATGCACTGCCACGGGTTTCCCTTCACTATACGGCATAAGGACCATTCACCGCCTCTGATGTCCCATGTCACAAATATGACCCCTATAGATGCCCTCTCTCGGTCCTATTGCTAGTCCACGGACAAGCTATGGGGCCGAGACCCAACAATCTCAACATATGGTTTCTCCCTACTATTTTAAGTTGTCCCCTGTGTTACGTGACATGTGCCACATCATTATTGTCGCGTGGGAACAACGCATGCGCCGTACAAAATCTGACATTTTGGGTCTCGAGGCACACGTGTCCCATTTCCCTTGGTTCCCTCTTTGGTAATTACCCCTTTGCCCTTGATCTCTTCAAATCCCGCCCAAACCCTTCACTTGCCCAAATCCCTTAAACCTTTTTTTCCTTCTTACTTCTGCTATTTCTCATCTTCCCCCAATACTCCGATTTCTTCTTGTTGTTCCTCCAACCCCCGGCTTCTTGCACCGCTTGGGTCTGCTTTTGGTCCCTCCATTGCCTTGCTTGCTGATGCTTTCCAGGTTTGTCTTCCCCATCTCTCTCTCCTCGTTTATTCGTCATATTCCCTTTTCCATATTGTTTTCGCTCTCTCGTTTTTTTTTTCACACCTTGCCTTTTTCCCTGTTTCTCCATCCTCCCACCACCTGGTGAAATGTCTTGATCTGATTCGGTGGACACCTCCGCCACCAAATCCGATGAATCTGGTGCCCCTGGCTCCAGATCTAACTCTTCTACCGCGGATAGGTCGGAATCTCCGGCCTCGAGCTCTGCCAGCCCAACCGCTATCCCATCTACCTCGGGGAGGACAACTTCTCTCTCCACTCCTCCTTCATATTACCGCTGCCCTAATTTAGAAGCCGTTAAAACTGCTTATGGCATCCCAGACGACGTGTTGCTAGAACTCGTGCCTGGCGTAACCCACTTTCCCCATTTGGTTAAACCGCGGCCAGGATGTCTTGTAGTGACTGTAGGTCAGATAGCGGCCGGTCTGCGTTTCCCCTTAACCCTTTTAGACATCGAGGTATGCAACCATTTCAATATTCCGCCTTGTCAAGGCATAGGTAACTTCTGGCGAGTTATGTACGCCGCGAACCACTACAACAAAACCCACTCTCCTAAAATCCAACTCCGCGACATAATCGCTCATTTTTATTTGAAAAAGAGCACCAAGTTCGGGAGCATAGGATACCACTCCTTCTGTACCCGTCCGCGGAAGAAGTCTTTTGTTCTCCGCCTTACAACTTCGGACAAAGTGTGGCACCACTATCCTTTATACGTGTCTGGGACTTTTCTTTCCGCGGACCTCCCTTCCGAAGTTTCTCTGAGGCATCATAATTTCCTTACCCGTGGTGAGTAAAAACACTTAGATCCCCTAAACCACCTGCATAACTTTATGTCTAACGTGTCTTCTTTCTGTGTCCCAGGTTGGAAACCAGACTCGCGTTCTCAATTCTACGCCGGCATTTCCTCTGCAATCTTTCAAGAACTCCGGGATCTGGGGAGTGACCAGTGTGATATTCTCGGCATAGATCCCGACAAAGGCAACCCTCTTCTGCTCGACCCCTCTCTTAAGGACATCGGGAAGTACCAAGGCCCACTCTACCGTTTGCCGCCACCCAAGGAGCGTAAACCCAAATCTTCTCCCTCTTCCAAAAGGAAACGCCAACCCCACCAGTCTTTTGGTTATACCACAAAAATCACTCACTCTAGAGCCGCTGCCCAACGAGCTGCCAATCAATCCCGCCCCCTCCCCACAGATACCGCCCCCTTTCCTACTCTACTTTAGCGGATTGGGAAGACGAAATTGCACCTCCTTCTTCTTCGATTCCCACCGCGGACATGTCTGCTAGTAAGTTAAAACTCTGGGACAACGATTCTGAAGACGATGAGCGCACTCAGGATGCGCCAAAGATCCCCCCTGCCAAAAAGGCCCGTACTGTTCTACCTCCTTCCTCAGAGCCAACCACCCACATACCGCGGCCAACAGTTCCCCTTCGCCGCCCTGGAAAAGAACCCTCTTCAGCAGTCCCTCCCTCCTCGGGGGCCGTGGAGATATGGCATCCGCGTTTCAAAGCTAGAGATCGCGACGTAAATATAAGCGACTCCGCCCTTGACAATCCAGCAGTCGCGGCCTCTCTGTTTTTCAGTTCTCATCTCCCCGCGATCAAGCTTACGGCGACTCCGGTTCCTTTTCTGCTCATCGAACCTCCATTTACACTGGCTGGGAAAAGGTATATTCAATTCCTCTATTCGTTCTGTCTATTTTTTTTTTTTTTTTAACGCCTTTTCATTAGCTGAGTTTGGACATCGGTTACGTGGTACGCGGCCTGACCAATGCCTTGGACTCCCTAGAAGCTGCGAAACAGGAGATTAATGGCCCCTCCGGGTGGAAAACCAGGCATGCCTAGTTGGAAAAGGATTGTGATGGTTACAGGATTTCCGCCCTGAGGGCCCAAAAATCTTTACAGCAATCAGAGGACAAGCACCGCGACTATGTAGCCGGTGTAACGTCGAAGATGGAGAGCCAAAGGGAGGCGGAAAAGCTTGCTGTGCAGACTGTGGTGGATAAAGCTGTGACAGACGCGGCTGATAGGTTTAAAGTCCTCGCTGAGAAGAAGATTGCTCGTGAGCTGAAGAGCCAACTTGAGGGACTTGCCGCGGCTGGTCGTCTGCTTCCCCTTCCGTCCGTAGCCCCAACTCTTGTTGATCCCCCTTCAAAGGCACACCACGAATCTCCTTCTCCTGTTGTTACCGAGATTGCTGCTCCAATGCCAGCCGCTGTTACGTCTAGCGCGGTTACCTCTCCTTTTGAGGCAGATGTAGATCCTAACCCCGCAGTGGAAGGGGCTGAGGTATCTTCTCAGCCAGAGGGGGTTGATGGGCAGCAGTGAATTTTCAGTAAACATAATTTCGTACTATTGTAATGTTGGCGTAAACTTATTGGTACTTGGTAGTATACTTGGTGCTATACATGTTTTTCTGGGTTGGCCCAGCAGGTACTTAATCAAAAGCAATCTGTTTTTTCAACATTACAATGTGTCGTTTGGAAGTGTTTTGTTTTTCACTTTCCCCTCTCCTCTCAGTACCAAACTATGCCTTTTATTCATATGCACAGTCCACGACGGTATTTCCTCCACTGCTCTATATTAGCTGTGAAGCCCTGTGCTCCAAACAAAATTTTTAATGGTGATTTGACCTCTATCTGGATGGCTGTGAAGCCTGGTGGGGCAACTCAGTTTGCCCCCAAGTTGATTCGGACGTATAGTCCGCGAAGGGATTCTTCCCCGCTTTCTGGATGATGGCTGTGGAAGCCCCGTGGGACAACTTCGGCTTGCCCCTAGTTGATTCGGACATATAGTCCGCCGGGCGGGGATCCCCGCTTTTAACAGGGGCCGGGTGAAGCTGGAGGGGAAACTCAGCTTGCCCCCAAGTTGATTTGGACATATAGTCCGCGAAGGGCTCCTCCCCGCTCTCTCTGGATGGCTGTGAAGCCTGGTGGGGAAACTCAGCTTGCCCCCAAGTTGATTCGGACATATAGTCCGCGAAGGGCTCCTCCCGCTTTCTGGATGGCTGTGAAGCCTGGTGGGGGCAACTCAGCTTGCCCCCAAGTTGATTCGACATATAGTCTCATGCGAAGAGCTCCTCCCCCTCCTCGGATGGTTTAGTTGTGAAGCTGGTGGGGCAACCCCGGCTTTGCCCCAAGTTGATTCGAACATATAGTCCGCGAAGGGCTCCTCCCCCTTTCTCTGGATGGTTGTGAAGCCTGGTGGGGGCAACTCAGCTTGCCCCCAAGTTGATTCGGACATATAGTCCGCGAAGGGCTCCTCCCCTTTATTGGATGGCAGGAAGCTGGTGGGGGCAACTTCGGCTTGCCCCAAGTTGATTCGAACATATAGTCCGCGAAGGGCTCCTCACCCCCCCCTGCATTCTTTGGATGGCTGTGAAGCCTGGTGGAGGCAACTCAGCTTGCCCCCAAGTTGATTCGGACATATAGTCCGCGAAGGGCTCCTCCCCCTCGCTATCAGTGGATGGCTATGAAGCCTGGTGGGGGCAACTCAGCTTGCCCCCATCTTGATTTGGAGTTCAATTGTCAAAAAAATTCATCTTTCCATACCTACTACATATAGGAGAAATGTTTGTTTTATTCATGGATATAAACATCACTGCACCAGACATTACACCCTGACTCTCATATCGCACTTGAAAACTAAACAAGGCTTTCACTATGATAAATTTTCAACATTCTTATGTTCCATGGTTTATCAATCTTGTTCCTTGCTGAAGTTTATAGCTTATAAGTCCCAGAAGTTCCCTTTTCCGACACGACATATGGTCCCTCCCAGTTGGGCCCTAGTTTGTCGTCATTCTCCTTCCTGGTGGCTGGCGTAACCCGTCACAACACCCGATCCCCCATGTTGAAAGTTCACGGCCTCATCCTTTTATCATACTGTCTCTGTAACTTCCGATGATATTCTTCCAGGCGAATGCGCGCCATTTCTCTTTTTTCCTCTATGAAGTTCAACTCCGTGGTCAAAACTCCTTCATTTTTGCCTGATTCCACTGCACTGGTTCTTGTCGTTTTCTTTATCATTTCCACCGATATCACGGCTTCCACTCCATACGCTATTGAGAATGGTGACTCATTTGTAGATGTTCGCGGTGTTGTGCGGTAAGCCCATAGCACATGATGTAACTGGTCAACCCATGCTCCTTTCCGCTCCTCCAGCTTTCTCTTAAGATTATCCATTATGATTTTGTTCGAAGCCTCTGCCTGTCCATTCCCCTCCGGATTGTAGGGGGCTGAGAACCCCTGCTTCACTTTAAACGCCTGAAGGAACTTTCGTACCTTTCCCCCAGTAAACTGTGTTCCATTGTCCGCGATGATTTTATGTGGCAATCCAAACCTACAAATTATATTCTCCCACAGAAACTTGTTCACATTTCTTCCTTGACTTGTTGCAGTGCCACTCCTTCCACCCACTTTGTAAAATAATCGGTTGCTGCTAACATAAATCTCCTCTTCCCCTTTGTCGTAGGCAGGGGCCCTACTATATCCATCGCCCACATGGCGAATGGCCATGGACTAAACACACTGTGTAGTGGTTCAGCTGGAGCATGTATCAGCGGTGCAAATCTTTGACATTTTTCACACCTTTTGGCATATCCTACTGCATCCTTTTTCATTTGTGGCCAAAAATACCCCTGGGAGATCAATCGGTGTGTGGTCGTGCGCCCCGCTGAATGACTTCCATAGTCGCCTTCATGCACCTCAGCCAAAACCTCTTTAATTTGCGGCGGTCCTATGCATTTTAACATTGGTCCGCTAAAACTTTTCCTATATACAGATCCCCATCGAGTAAAGTGTATCTTTGACTCATCTGTTCCATTCTACGCCTTTCCTGTTTGTCTTCTACCTCCACCCCCATTAAGAAAGCTTTGATGGGTGTTATCCAACTTTGATCCATATCAGCGATAAGGCAAACATTCTCCTCTTCTGTGGTACTAGGCTTGCTCAATACCCTTACTTCAATAGATCTTCCCTCCGTCCCTGGAAGTACCTCCGCGACATATGCCAATGCATCGGCATGTCTGTTCTCACCGCGGTTCAAATGTGCAAACTTAATCGTCTTGAACTTACGTGCTTTCCTTTGCAAGACCTCCAAGTATCTCGCCATCCTTGGGCAGCGAGCCACGAATCCTCCATTCACTTGACACACCACTAGGTTAGAATCCGAGTAAACAGACAGTTCGCTCACATTTAAATCGTGTGCCATTCCCAAACCTGCTATCACCGCCCGTTACTTTCGGACTCATTATTGGAAGCCGCAGATCCCAGTTTCATCGATAATTCCAGCCTATTGTTCTCAAGGAGTCACCAGGACGCCTATTCCGTTTCCTGTATCTGTAGCCGAACCATTTGCGAAAATTCTCCACCCATTTATAGACTCCAAGGGGTCATGCTTTTGTAATACTAAGTGTATTTCATTTTAAAATACAATTTGTTTGTGTTTTTGGAGTAGATGCATAATAAATGCATTGGTTTTGTATTTGTACGCCTATGCATTTTTGGATTATAATTTCTTTATCTATGTATGTTCGCATGTGCATGTATTGTTTCTTCACATTCTTGCCTCTTCTTCTGGATACTTAAGCTACATATATAAATTATTTCAAGTTTTGGGGATGCACTTCTTGATGCACATTCATTACATTGAATATATCAAATATATTGCCTTAAGTTTATCAACATTCTTTAATGGTGGAGCAACAAATATACAGATTTTCATTCGAGCAATATAGAGTAGTTGGAGGTAAAAATAACTCAACTAAGGAGTTCACGTTGGAAATGGAAAACTCGGTTAGGTGAAGTAGTGAATATGTCAATCATTAGGTGAAGTGTCATCCGTTTCTTTTGTGATTCTCTTTGTAATCTTTAACCCTCGAAAGTGAAGTTGCTTAACTATGCTTTTTGGAATAGAAGTCAATGGGAGCTTAGGATCTCTCCCCATGATGAGTGCAATTCCCTTTCCCTACGGGCCTACGCCTTACCATACAAAAAATCAGATTATGTCCGGAGTTGGTGGAGTTTTGGAAGCCTTTGTCAAAGAACAACTCGGATGAAGAATGTTGTATGTATCCTGCTTTTAGACAATATTATTTTATGAACAAAACCATGCATGATCTTTTAGAAAACAAAACATTCTTATTTGTGCTCAACTTCTCAGACTTCTTCACCGAATGCAACTTTGCTCGTGTTTCATGGTTTGGGCTAAACATGTTTTCGGGTTTATCCATTGTCTTGCATTCTCTAAGGACAAAGTAATCGATACCCCATTTCTAGATATTTTATTTGCTTCTACATGTGGTATATATGGCTATAACGAAATAAATATAGGTTCCGTGAAACCTCCTAATTCTATATCTTATCAACTTGAAGTCGGGAGAAAGTTGCACATTAGTTAATTCATCGTGAAAACCATTGCTTCTCAAATTTTTATACTCTTCGGCCAGTATCCCGGATTTCACCACGCAAGCTGCTTAATTCAATGGATTGCTCTTCTATTAGCAATCCGGGACTTCTTGGCGTGGAGCTCTCGGATATGCTTTTGGGCGATTATAGCGAGGTTTTAATTAACTTTGGCATAGAGGATCGGATCTTGATTTGCTTTGGTTCTTACCCGTGCAAATTATCTCAACAAATTAAACTGCGGATGTTACTCTTGAACAAGAGTCACATCATATGATTCATCGTGTTAGTAGTCGTTGTTCATGGGAGACCCAATCGATATATTTTAAGATAAAAGAGCTTATTCAAATCCAACTTCACCATGCTTTGGATATAGCTTGATAGTAAATTGTGTCATTTCACGTATTAGCAAAACTTCCGTAATCAAGGCAAATGATTCAAAATGGTGGAGGAATCCAAGTTTAGATCATATAAGTTCACATGAATCTGTTCTTAATGGAAATGGCCCATGCTTCCTCGTTTAAGCTTTATGCGAAGTGCTTAATGTACATTAATGACAAACTTCGTCATTACGCAGCATAATATTACAATGCAAAACACGTCCACACTTTTATTACACCCGTTTAGTTGCTATCAATGGGAACTATAACTCCAAGAACTTTGCTCGCGCCCATCACTTTAGGTGAGCTTATCCAAGAAATAGAAAGCGTAATACTTTACCATGGCTAGGTAAAGGCCATCAATTCAGCCAATTTAAGGCTCAATTAAGAGGGAAGTTTCTTGGAAACTAACGAATGAACCATCTAAAAGCGATATCATTTTCAGTTGAGAATAGATTGTCTCACTGCTATCAAAAATATTTGCTTTGTAAACGGTCTAATCCATTCCCCATTAACTTGACTGAAAAATAAGTCTACAAGTAGTAGTAGAAACGACAAGACATCATAGAAATTAGGTATAACTGTTTCGCTTCTTTGACTAATCAAACATCCGCGGAAGAGGTCTGACTACCATGAATGCATCCACAACCTAGAAGGAAGAACAAAAATAAGATAATAAGATGCATGACAAGCGTTGTTTCACATGATTAAGGAAATTAGTACTACAACGAATAATTAGGCGAAGCTACAACACTAAACTTCCTTCCTACTTTAACTACCCATCTCTACTTGCACGTGAGGGCCTAATCATTTTGATAATCCAATAGAATGTAATAGTGGTTGTCTATGTCTCTATGAAAGAATTCCGTAATTCGTGGTTACATAACCTAACGAAAAAACAAAACAAAACATACTCATTGTGCATTTATCTATAGGGGCGAGTTACTAAGCGTACTACTACGGTGATTGGTGAGTTATGGACTTCTGAATGAATACCGTAAATGGTAATGCGTGCGTTGCACATTCAATTCAGGTTTTAGGCCAAAGTTTTAAATCCAAAGGGTACCGGAAAATCGGATGACCATTTTTTTTTTTCTTCTCGGGAAAGGGTAAATCGGTAATTTATAGCATTCGGGGCTATAAAACTCAACGCCTACAGAGACACACAATTTAGCCCGGTTCGTTCGTCTTCTCCATTTCGATATTCCCAATTAAAACCCGTTCCAGCGAAGAGCGACCAACGAATGCTATTGAGAGTGGCTACTTTTTCCCTCTCCATTTTTCTTTTTCTCTCCATTTTTCTTTTTCTGTAGATCTATTCTTCTGCACAGGAGACTTCCAACCGGTAAGATCATGATTCTGAATGTTTTCAGGCCTTTTTGTAGAAAACAGGTTCAATTCTCTGATTTTCATTTGCAGGTAATCACAGAACAACTTTTGCTTCTTCTTCAAAACATTATTAGCGATTAGAAAAATTCTGAAACGGTCGATTATTCAGGTGGCATTCTTTTGCTTAGTTATAAATGCAAGTAAGTAAATAAAACTCTTTGATACAATTCTCTGTTTCCAATTTGTAGGAAACCACACAAAATTCTTTACACCGTTTCAACACCTTTCAGATTTTACAAAGAAAAGTAAATCATCCTCTAATCCTAACTACTTCTCCTCTAATTAGTCTAGCCCCCGCATACTCTCCATTACCTCTACAACCGCAATGGAAGAGGTAAAGGTTCCTATTTCTAATTTCACTTTTACTTTTCAGTTTGAATTAAATCTTAATTAAACAGTTTATTGTATGTTGCCTTCCTCTATTTTATTTTCATCGTGATTTGAACCATTAATGCGAAAAAAGAACTTCATCTGTATCCATTGCAAAAATGAGTTACGATTTCATGTGTTCTAATTCTTCATGCATCCCTATTGCTCCATCTTAATGTTTGATTTCCATAGGATGTGATGAATGGCGAGATATTTGGTTTCTTTCTCATAATGCTTTATGTGGTTTTAGATATAGCATTTCATTTTAATTTACCTGTGTCTAAGCATCCCTATTTTTCTTTCTTTCTTTCTAGATAACAATGGAACTTGGAATTTGAAAGTTAAATCACCCGGTGTGAAGTTACTTGCTTATACTTTTTTCTCAACTCAAAGAGATGACCAAGGACTTTACAGTTTACACACACTCTTTTCCATTATGCCCCTTCAATCTATTTAAATGTGTTTTCAATGTTTTATGGGTTTTCCAGAATTGTAGTTTTAGGGATTTCAGAATTCAAGCCTTATTGTAATAGGCGTATGTATCTAAACAAGATTTATTGCTATTTAAATGTTATTTTTCTATTACAAATCTGATTCGAATATTTGATTTGCTCTTTCTACCCCATTTTCTTAATTCAGTTTTCTATTTTTTCAACTTAATTTTGTGTCTTCCAAGTATACTTTTGAGTATTTCACAGTGATAACAAATATACTTATTTTTATTTCTCTTTGTTTTCTTTTCTTCATATTTTGAGAATAATCGGTCTTATGGTTCCTTATCAACCAAATTATAAGAGTGTTTACTATCATAAAAAAAATTGCTTTTGTTAGCTAGCTACAATTTCTTTCTTTGTCCAACCTACCTACTTATTTAAACCGACCAAAATATTTAAAACGGCAAAAAAAAAAAAAACTGATGAATTCGCTAGATCATTTTGAAGACAATGATAAAAAAAATGTTATTCGTATTGCATTTTTTTTAGATATTTTATTCTCCAGTGTAGAATAATAATTATGTTTTGTTTTGTTTTTCGTTAGGTTATGTAACCACGGATGCAGATTTCCCAATTAGTTCCCGTATTTCCGGTTTTATGCCTAAGTTTTAAATGGAAAGGGAACCAGAAAGTTAGACAGCCACTTTTTTTTTGCTCTTAACACAAAGGGTAAATTGGTAATTAGATACTCAAGTTGATAAGATATAGAATTAGGAGGTTTCACGGAACCTATATTTATTCGTTATAGCCATATATACCACATGTAGAAGCAAATAAAATATCTAGAAATGGGGTATCGAGACTTTTGTCCTTAGAGAATGCAAGACACGGATAAACTCGGAGTAACATGTTTAGCCCAAACCATAACATGCTTATGGAGAGCTATACTGCATGGGTCTTGGGAAGAAACGTAAATGTAAGTATATGTCCTTAATATTCATGTCTTTATTTTATTTGTTACTTTGCATGCCACTTGAAATAATTTCGGGATTATTTGGATTAATTGTTGATTGGTGCAGAGGTCAGGTGAGCTTAGGCAAACTAATTATCACTCTTTAAGAGCTACTCTAAATTGTAGACTTGGTTAGGTTCCCCAGCTTAGTTTACCTCTGTAGTTATTTGACTTAAAGTGCCTATCTGAGTTGCTATACTCAGGGTACTTTTGGTTTCCATCAGCTCTTCCAACCACTTGAGCAATCCCTTTTAATCTATTATTATTATTATTTGCATTTTCTATCCTTGGATGTTATGGTGTCCAGCAAAAGGTAGAAGGTGCATGCCTGAACAAGTACACTTTCTTCTTATGTTTTTAGGAGCTTCTTATGTTGATTTAGAACAAAATGATCTTACATGGTGACTGTCTTACAGGAATGTTTCTTATAACAATTTCACATGGGAAGGCACTGATACAAGAGAATGTTCTAATGGGAATGTGTAAGTCTTATGTGTTTTCTTTGTTAATTTTTATGGATTTAAAGCAATTATTTGCTCTCTAACTTTGATCTTTCCCATTCCATCAGTAATTTGCTGGAGAGCTATTTCACAACAAAAAATAAGTTGTAAGATACTATTTCCCTTCTTGTGATTTTGTGTTGTAAGTTGTTAGATAAAATGCATAAGCGTGGATTGGTTTCTTGGTCTCCTTGCATCAAGTTTTTTACGTAATATCTTGTGATGCTTAAACTCTAATTTTTTCTGTTATAGATTTAAAGTTGGTTTTCCTTTAGACTACATATACATTCACTTTCATAATTTGTTTTAACATGAAAATTGGGTGTATTTGTTTTGACCTAGGGTGTATTTGTTATGATTATGAATCTTTGGTTAGTGTCTCTTCACTTGAATAAGGAAAAACACTACATTTTTGGCAAAACTTACTCGCTTTTAGTTAACCGGTGGTAGCATCCAACTCAACTTGCGGGGGTGCGATTGGATTGCTTATTGCCCCTAAATAGATTATAAATGCTCTCCTTCTCCAGTACCCACATGCTCCTAGAACTTCACCGACCTAATTTATAGAGACTAATCAATATACACAAATATGCTCGACCCTACGACCAAGCAGTTCACACACTTAAGCGGGTGAAATGGAAGTCCTTAGAATGCGTTTTTTGACCAACACTAGAAGGCTCTAGCGATGATCACTAACACTAGAAGGATTCCTATTTCGAAGTATAACAACAAAAGTTCCCTTTTTCTTGAAGCAGTACTTATTCTGGTAAATGAATCTGGTTAAGGTGGAGTTCCATCCAGTATGCTCATGTTGAGGCTCACAGTACTGCAACTTACCCTACTTTTTCCAGGTACCAGATTTTCATATTCAGCATACATATCTTTGGCATCGACATCACTGTTGCCTACATTCGGACCATTTCTCTCATGATAACTACCCGACAGGTTCACACTTAAATTATTTTTTCCAAAATTACTTCCTATGCGCCAGCTACACACATTGGAGGATTCATGCTGTAGAGAGGCACCTGACACATATTTAAATGAGGAATCATCTTGGTATGGAGGTGGAAAATGTTGTTGCATATCTTTGGACAAAGGTGTTGGTGGGGTTGGACTTGCTTCCCTCTTGGGAGTTTTTTCCATATTGCCAACAGTTACATCAATAGTATTGCTAAGTAAGACTTCTTTGAGGTGGACAAGTCCGGTCATTCTTCACAAATTGGAAAAGGAAGGGCGGCGGACACGATGTCGGTTAAAACCTTTTGTCTTTGTGGAGCTCATGCTAATGTTGTTGCAATGAGTAGACTGTTTATTGGGGGCATAATAGGAATATAATCAAAATTGTAAACGGGCTTTTTTCACGGCTTGTTCTATTATCAAGTGGTAAACATCTTACTAAATTCTCTCTGATCCTGATTAGCGGTAGAGGCAGTAATACACTTGGTTGGTAATTATACAGCACAAGTTTACAAAGTACCAAAATTGTCTCCAAATATTTTTCAATTAAAAATACACTAATCGGAGGTCAACTTTAGAAATACCTTGAGAGGCGGAAGTGTTTTTCCTTATTTAACTTTTTAATTTACTATTCTAATTTACATGCGTTCATTCTTTTCCCCAATTTTTATTACCTAGCACGTGCGTTGCACGTGCCCGTTTACTAGTGAAAGTAATATAAATAAGGTAAAAAGGATATTGATTATGGCAGTGAAAAAGGTCAGAGGAGCAAAGATGAGATAATATTTAATTTTTGTAATGCGGGCTTAAAATATAAACACGTTAAGAGTGGGTTTTTTGGAACACTCGGTATGGGAGTTTCCAATGCTCAATTGGCATCTCCGATTTTTATGGGGTTCACTCCCTAAGTTGTGCTATTGTTCCCCTTTGCTTCTATGTAAGATAGATATTAAATGTGTAATATTATATATGATATGTGATTTATTATGAGGTTTTGGGTGATCGAAGTTTCACTCTTTTGGACTTTATAGTTTATGAAACAACATAATAGTGTCATTAACATTGTTTCAAGTTATCAGAATTACTTGAGTTTGGTTGATGATATGTCTTAAAGGAGAATCTCACCTGATGTAGTAAAACCTTCAACGTTCTGAACAATGAAGCAACTGAAATATTTGAATTGATGCTTCAAGAGGTACAATGCTTACTGTCGTTATTTCAAATAATTCTTATTTATATATATAAATTTGTTCCCCGTGTATTCTTAAAATACGGATCTAGCTTTTATGGTGTTGTGGAACCACGTATTAAATTCTTCAAATTGTTTTTAAGTTGATAAAATAAAAAGTTTAATTAGTCTGACTCGAGAAATTTACCAGTACATTAAAATTTGAACTTTGATTTGGCAGGGGGTAGGGGCCGCGCGAACGCGTACCCCCCTACAACAAATTATGACGTAGACTATCTAAAGATATCTTAGGCGAACACCCCTCCAAAGTGCAATGGAGGTCACTAACCTAGGCCATGGAACTTCTTGATCGCCCATTGACCCCGTCCAGGTAAGTATGTTTCAATGTGCATCTCAACATGATTTTATAGCTCCATCTTTAGCTGTATAAACTCTTGCCGCCCCATGTGGGACTAAACCTTCTTTTCTATTTCATGAACTGAGTGTGTGCATAACACTAAATATGATCAGATCCCACCTTGGGTAACCACATTGCCAAATAACAAATTCCAAAACTCGGGTTCTAAGTTTGTGGTCCTTTCTTTAGCAGGATGTTCATTGCCTTGTTCAACTGGCAATGCTCAGTTGGATCATGACCAACCTGATTACACACCCTGAGAATATAACTTCCCAGCCAATTTGCCTCTATACCAAGTAGCTTTTTCTTGGTAAATTTTCCCAATGGAACATCCATGTTGTATACACTAATACACTGACTGTCAATGAAAGATGTTTCATTGAAAGTAACAATGCAAAACTCATGTTACATAACCACTAGGAAGTACTGAAGTAGAAAACAAAGAACGTAAAACGCCTCTGCTTGCTCACCATGGATGCATTTCACAAATAAGCTGCGGTGTCATACATGATCTATAGTGCTTGGATTAGTACCATATTGCCATGGGTTTGTCATCATAGAAACGGAACTTAAACCAAACGGATTAGTCTCAGCTTGCTTATAGCTAGCTCGAGCAAATTCATAAATCTATATCATTATATGACATTACCAAGTGTTTGACATGGAGAACCATCCAAAATTGAGGTATACCACGTACAATATGTGTTTGTGGCGTGTCCGACATGGACATGTGGGTAATGTATCCAACACAGATTTTTATAAATAAATTGCGTGTCCATGTAACATAGAAATCGTCTGCATAAGTGTTAAAGAAAGAATTTACGAATCTTATTTTTGTTTGTAGGATTACTATTAGCTCGTACACAAAGTGAGTCCTCTGCTAAACTATGGTTTGCTGTATATTATTATGCATATTCCTTGTATTTCTTGAGCTATTCTTTAAGAGCATTAACGTGTTCCATATCCATGGTTTTCTGTATATAATCATGCATTCTTTGCTTTTATTGAGCTATTGTTTAAGAGCACTGACGTATTTGATGTTCTATTGGAATACCATTTTGGTCAAAACTCAAAAGTATGTGTGCAATCTTATGTGTATGCATAGTTTTTTGGAAGATTTTCCATCTGTTTACAGGGAAGTCTTGCATGTGAGATACCATAGCTTAGTACTACGAAGTACGAACTAAGAAAATTAACCTACAGTCACAAGTTATATCATATATGATAAAACCTAGGACATGGATACGACGAGGACACGTAAATGATATAGGTGTATGAAAGTGTAAATGGTTGGTTGCGGAAGCAACTTGCTGCAACTGAAATTTGACTTTTGTTATGCCAATGACCCTATTAAACTTGCTGGCAGTGGATAAGGTTTTCAGAAGTAGCAATTCACCATTCAAATCTAAAACTCCGGAAAAAAAAAAAAAAAACTTTTCAATTACTTGGTAGTTGGTACAACCTGTACATTTCATGAAAGTGACATGTCCAGAAGCCATTTCCATGTTAGAGTTTCTTTTTCGTTTATCCGTGGCTCCCCATAGCAAACTCGCAGGGAGGTTGAGTAACTGAACCATTGGATCTACCAAATGCCTATGGAGTATGGACAACAACTAGTATCGTTTGGAAGCTTAAGCTAATAGCAGACAGATCAAGGCGATGATAGGTCCCAGACTGCGATTAAGTTATCATAGTGACTGGATTTAACATTAGTTGCTTTTATGACGCATCCTTGGCCATATTCATGAAGACGAGATAGTTGTTGAAACTCGTGGTAACTGAGTTTCACGGTCAAAGGTTGTGACGCCCTCAACGGAGACTATAAGAGAAATGGTTTGAAAATTTATATGACTACACAGAGAGGGGGCTAATTTTGCTTCAGAATGCTGCTGTAGGTTTGCAGATGCTGTGTTAGAACAGATGTCAAAGAGAGATCAGTAAGGAAGTCAGGCAAGGTTGACATTTAAGCTTTCCATGGGAGCTATATATGCACAATGGTGTGGCTGACTGAATCTTGTTGTGGAGATTGGGTTTAACAGCAAGCCAGGCAAAGGTCCTTAAATGAAGGACTGAGTGGTGCAGACCTGGCATTGGTATTATTGAAGTGAATGTGGATTGCTCTTCATTCTCCAAGCGTAAACCAGGTCCGGCTAGAGTAGGTACTATGGACATTTCAAGCTTGCATTGCGGAGGTTTCTGGAATTGTAGACATTATATAGTGGAATGTTTGACAATACAAGAGAGCATAGAGGCTGCACTTGAGTGAGGGTGGAGGTCTTTACAGATGGTGTTGGATTTAAAAAGCTGCTGTTCAAGCTTTTAGCTTAGAGTCTTGCCCTTGTTCAGGCAAGCAAGATATGTAAAGAGAAGGGTGCTAAGCTGTGTTATCTCTTCGACTTGGAAGTGCTAATGAAGCTGCTAGAATGGCAGTCATAATACAAAGCCAGAATCCAATTTTAATTGAGCAGAAACCTGTATGGATTAATTAGAGCACAGAAAGTTCAGGACAGGAACTACATCAGATGTTAGTTTCTGAGGTGGTTGTTGCTTGGACGCCCAAGTACTTCGGTACTTCCTAAGGCAACACTAATCTGACCAGCTTGAATCTGTCCAACAGTCTCTGCACTTCATATCCTAAAATGAAATGCTGTACGATGCAGCTGCTGAGAGCTCTTATTCTTGTGTTTACTGGATTTTTTCATGGCTTTGGGTTTTTTTCAATCATTTAATTCGGAATTGACCCTTGCCTTCCAATTTTCTCGTTGAGTATTTGCTAGAGAACATTGTTAGTCAGTAACATTTGGGCTTGATGAGGCTTCCATTTTCCTTTTTACTCAATTACTAGGATCCCTTGTCCAAACGAAACACCATTCTACGGTTTTATCCATGTCAAAAACAATGGACTGCTCAGGAGTCCAATGGAGTATCGTTCCACTTAACACTGATCAACTGCTACTGCCATTTGGGTCGGGTAGGTTCCGGTTTGCTGTATTCGGAAATATTCTGAAATGTGGGTTTGAACTTGATGTTGTTATTTTCAACACCGTACTTAAGGGTTTGTTTTTGGAAGGCAAACCAGCACCAGCTTTGGAATTTTTTAATACAATACTGAAAAATTGATATTCCTCGCGACGTAGTCACTTATGGGGTTGTGATCAATTGGTTTTACAAATTGTTAAATTCGGATTCTGCCCGTAAGTTGATGAGCTCAATGGAAGATGAAAAACTCGTGCCTGATGTAAATATCTATAGTATGATTATAGATTGCCTTTGCAAAGAGGGTAGGACCAATGAAGCACTTTGCTTCAATGAGGTAAAATGCCTAATGTCGTTACATTTACTTGTTTGATTCATGTCCTATGTGTTTCTAATAATTGGAACAAGGCAACTGAATTGGTACATGATATAATGATATGACCAGTTGATGAATCTGGCCAAATGGAGCACATGAACTATTAGAAAAAACATCACTCAAAGAAACGGTCCCATGTACAATGCGTTGATGGAGCAAGGTTGATGGTTCTACACTCTGTTCAATATTATTGTCCAAGGTTATCTCGCGCAAAGGATTTTCATAAGTTAGTGCAATATCTTTATACGATGCTGCAGATACAGAAACAACTTCGCCAATATTAAATTTGCTATTGGAAGATGAACTAAACAAATGACGTACGGATAGATTTGTAATTTATTGGGACAAATGCGGATGGTATTTGTAGGGGAGTGATATTCTATATCCAGCACGCGCCTAACATGGTGGAAATAACACATCGACCTATGATCCAGGTCGCATCCATGAGCCAGTAGAGCGCTACATACAGATCGCAATATCATGCGAACTACGATAGGAAGTGACGACGATCCCTATCCATAAGCAATCATGACTAAAGAGTACTTGCACATAGCTTGACCGTCGACCAGCGATCCGCGGCCGCAAGCTATTTGTACAGACTGCCACTCCACATCATTACAGCAGACCTATGAGAGCAGTTCTCATGTGCCATCCTAATTTCCACCTCACGTTTAGGACACCCTTTACACGTGGAGGGCAAGGATACACGCGAAATCTCTATAAATACCTCTCCTATGAACTACGCCAGACCTGATTCTACTCTCCCACACAAAAAACCTAGAGTAAGATACGTAGGCAGTTCGCTCCCAAGTCGAACTCGGTCTCATCCAAAAACCTATTTCAGTCCCCCTGAGACTGTTTGTAAGGGAAAACCAAATCACACCTTTACATTGGCGCCGTCTGTGGTCTCGATTACTTGAGTAACCACACCATTTCAACAGAAATCTTTAGCCAAAACTCTCAAGCCCACGAAGCATGGCAAGCCTCGAAGCTCAACTCCACCTTCTAGCAGGCCAACTAGGGACAGTGAACGAACAAATCGCTGAGCTCAGGCAAGAAAACATCACACTCTGCGCACAAGTGGACACACAGAACCCACTGGGAGTCACCGCAGACGACGACATCATCAACGTCAGTCAACAGATCACCGAGTTAAACCAAAGGCTCGACAAAAATGCGGTTAAGAAAGATTCCACCCAGATAGTGCAAAAGATGTTGAAAACCTACCGCGCATCTCCATTTGCTGCTGAAGTACTTCACAAAGTCTCTCCTCCAGACTTTGTCCAACCACGATTCGATGTAACGATGGCGCGACATGCCCGGGCCAAAGATATAACACGATATGCTCAAAGTCTTGCACTCTACAGCGCACCAGAGTTCGACCATCTCCGTTGCAGACTGTTTCTGGCGAGTCTAAAAGATGACCCACTCGATTGGTTCTTCTCCCTCGAGGCAGACTCCATAACAAGCCGAGCGACCACCGCGAATTCGCAAGCCCGACGCATTACAACAGGGCGTAAGAAGGGTGATCTCAATTCACTCTTCCATTTCGCTCTTGGCAAGGAGGAAACCCTCTGACTCCTTCCTAAGTCGGTTCAAAAGCAGAGCTCTTGGACATGGAGAGCGGCCTCAAAGAATCATTTGCCGCGGTGGCTTTCACAACGCTGCCGCGACCGCCAATACCGACCTAACGGATCGCTCCTAAAAGACCGACCCGAAACGGCGGTATGCTTCGAGTAGATAAATACATCAAGCTGCAGGAGGGTCTGCAAAAGCAGAACCAAGAAGAAGAAGACACAGAAGAAGGAGAGGTTTACGAGGTAGCATCATCTTTTAGGAAACGACCCCGACAACAAGGGCAACCCTCCAAACCCAAACCAAGAAATGATCGAGAATTAACTGTGCTCACCAGATCTCCTAGTTACATACTAGAGAAGATCAAGCGAGCTGCCTTTTACCGACCAGAGATAAGGCAGCCGGCAGATCGCCCCGACCAGCCCTACTGCGCGTTCCATCGCGCCAATTGCCATGAGACCGACGTGTGCTGGGGGCTCAAACATTATTTGCAAGACATGGTCGAAGCCGGGCACATCAAGCAATACACCAATATACCTGACGGCGACCTGCGCCACAAACTCATGGCCCGCCGAATACGAAGCAGGTCCCCACCCCGACGGAGCGATCTGCGGTCCCAAAGTCGCCCTCACAACAGAGGACGTTCCAGAGAACGCGTCCGTCAAGATCGCCGTCAGACATCAAGAGGTCGCGAGCACGACAGAACCATCCACATGATCACACTCGGGATGATTCCGCCCTCGAAGTTCGCGGGGAAAAAGAAGGCGGCGTCGGTGCCCTCCATGAAGTGTACAACTTTTCTTCACAAGCCGCGCACCCGCGCCACGCGATTCTCGTATGAGCGGGAGACATCACCTTCTCGAGGCCGACCTCAACAAGGTCGCCTCCTCGCATAACGACGACGACTCTCGTAGTCCACGTCAAAATCGGTGGCCCCGGACCGTCAAAGCGAAGTTTTGATCGATCCGGCAGCTCTTGCGATATTTTGTTCTACCACACGATCCAAGAGATGAACCCGCCAAAGTCGGTCTTCATAGACCCCATCGCACCCTCTTCGGATTCAATGGCTCCAGGGCCGATCCAATAGGCGACATCATACTCCCAGTCTCGGTGGGTTCCCGGGAAGACAAGGTCAGCTTCAACACGCGTTTCAGCGTCCTAGATACCAAGTCGTCCTACAACGCCATTCTAGGACGACGGTGGATACATCAGATGCAAGCCGTACCGTCCACATTGCACCAAGTGATCCGTTTCCCTAGTCCAAGGGGAATGATGGAGCTTCGAAGCAACCAGCTCGAGGCCCATCATTGTAACCAGATCATCGCAGCAAACAAGCTCGCTGAACCTCCCATCATCGTCAACAACGAGCCCACTAGCTATACAATGGCCAAAGACTTAGTGGCTGAGGTGCGAACCAGCGCACCAAAACAGAACGCCGGGGGCTCCTATAGAAACTTCTTCCCACCAGCCCGGATCCCGACCGCTACCACGTCAGCTGTCGTACCAGCATTGCAAATCCTTGAGGTCTCCCCAGTGGACAACGTCGCATGCAAACAAAGTCTCGAGGTCGCACCACCAGTTCTCATCCAACCATCGGAGTCGCGAAACACCCGGTTTACATTTGTCACGGCAACAACGGTCACCCTCGACCCGTTGTCGTAACCACGTAAGACGCCTAACTCCTACGGGCTGTTCCGGCCGACCATCATGAACCAAAGATCGGCAAAGCGCAATCCTCCAAATGAGCACTTTCAGGCAGCAGAGCCAAACACCGAGCTAAAAGCGATAAGTGAATCGGGGGAACGTAAGAGCGACCCTAAACTCGTCTATGTCGGGGCTAACCTCGACCCCACACTTAAAGCTCATCTTGTAAATTTTCTGTCCATGAATAAAGATGTGTTCGCTTGGTCGTATATCGACGTGCCTGGCATAGACCCTAACGTGGCATGCCACCGGTTAAACGTCAATCCTGGTGCCAAACCAATTCGACAGCGACCTAGGAGACTGTCATTACGCTTTCAAAAAGCAATCAACGATGAGGTAGATAAACTCAAACAAGTAGGCTTCATCCGGAAGGTCGATTACCCAGAGTGGGTCGCAAACATAGTAGCAGTCCCGAAAAAGAATGGTACAGTCCGCTTGTGCGTCGACTTCACCAACGTCAACCAAGAAACTCCAAAAGACAGCTTTCCACTACCCAGAATCGACCAACTAGTCGACCAGACTTGTGGGCACGAGCTACTCTCATTCATGGATGCATATAGTGGGTACAACCAAATACCACTTGCTGAAGAAGATCAGGAGAAGACCTCGTTCATCACTGAGCAAGGAATTTATTGTTACAATGTTCTCCCATTCGGATTAAAAAATGCAGGGGCGACATATCAACGACTTGTAACTGACATGTTCCAGGACATGTTAGGAGATACCATGGAGGTCTACATCGACGATATGGTTGTCAAAAGCAAGAAAGTAGGCGACCACCTCACTTACCTCGAGCAAGCGTTCTCCAGACTACGACGAACCGGAATGAAGCTGAACCCAGAGAAGTGTCTTTTCGGAGCGTCATCCGGAAAATTTCTCGGTTATCAGATCTCGCAGCGAGGTATCGAAGCAAATCCAGACCAAATTCGGGCGTTCCTCGACATCCCCGACCCGCAAACAAAGAAACAGATACAAAAGTTGTCAGGTATGGTCGCGGCACTCAACCGATTCATATCGAGAGCATCAGACAATGCCGACCGTTCTTACAGATACTAAAGAAAGGCGAGCAGTTTTCATGGAACGATCAATGCCACCAACCATTCTCCACTCTTAAGGAATACCTGACAACACCCCCGTCTTAGCTAAGCCGACAGACGGAGAAACTTTGGGCCTTTATCTAGCAGTATCGGATTTCGCCATCAGTTCGGTCCTATTCAAAGAAGAACACAACTCAGAAAAGCCGATCTACTTCACAAGTAAGACACTCACTCCAGCAGAGAGGAATTACTCCCACATAGAGAGAGCAGTCCTTGCTTTGTTATACTCGGCACGAAAATTCAGACCTTACTTTCAAGCTCATCCAATCAAAGTACTCAGCGATCTCCCGTTGAAGAGGATCCTTCACAAAGAAAATAAGACCACTAGGATGGCAATATGGGCAGAAGAACTGGGTGAGCACCACATGGACTTCGTCCCCCGCACGTCGCAGAAGGGTTAGGTCGTCGTAGATTTCCTAGCAGATTTTCCAGTCGACGACCCCAACTGGGAATCAGAAACAGAGGTCACACCCACCAAAGTGAACATAAAAACAGTCTGGTCCCTCTACGTCGATGGTTCCAACAACCCAGGCGGCAGTGGTATCGGAATCGTTTTCCGAGGGAACTATGGTAGAGAAAGCAATCCGCATCAACTTCGCAACTTCTAATAACGAAGCGGAGTACGAAGCACTAATAATGGGAATGCGTGCGGCAATCCAGCTCGGTGTAAAGGAGATCCAAATCTTTAGTGACTCGCAACTGGTCGTTCGCCAGGTCGCAAAAGAGTACACTACCAGTGAAGGTAACCTTTCCAAGTACCTTCAAGTTGTTAATGATTTGCTTCCTTCCTTTAGCAGAGCTACGATACACCATTTTCTGCGTGACGAGAACCGTCACGCAGATAGCTTAGCATACTTAGCCACTCAGACACCGAATTGTGCCCCTAGACAACTGACCATTGAAGTGGTCGATCGACCAGCTTACCAAGCGGACCATGTCTTGGCAATCAGCGACCTGTGCCCACTCTCTGAAGATCAGATGAGTCAAACATGGATGCAGCCTATTATACAGTACATCCAACACGGCACACTTCCAGATGAGCGTTCCAAAGCCAGAAAGGTCCCTCACCAGGCACGTAGCTATTGTTTGTTAAATGACAGGTTATTCCGCAAGTCCGCAGGAGGACCTCATCTGAGGTGCATTAGTCCAGAGCAAGGTCAGTTAATTTTCGCCGAGATCCATGAAGGAGAGTGTGGCAATCATGCCGGAGGTCGCTCATTGGCCCATAAAGCGATCTCCCAAGGATACTTCTGGCCTCGTATGCAGATCGATGCCAAGTCGTATGTCCTCAAGTGTGTCAAATGTCAAACATTTGGTCACAACATCATCCAGCCAGCCCGCGAATTGATCAACATCGCGAGCCCTTGGCCGTTCCACATATGGGGCATGGACATTATAGGACCATTCATCCCTCAGAAGAGCACCGGCTTCCGCTTCGTCCTTGCTGCCACAGATTATTTCACTAAGTGGGTCGAAGCAATTCCGTTGGCCCACGTCAAAGAATCACATGTCAGGAATTTCATTTGGACTCATATCATCACCCGGTTTGGCCTACCACACACACTGGTGATGGACAATGGCTCCCAGTTCAAAGGCAAAACAGTCAAAGAATTTCTGGCCAAGTGGAAGATCGTTCATGCCTTCTCTACGCCCAAAGCAATGGACAAGCGGAGGCCAGCAACAAAGCCATTCTAGAGAATCTGAAGAAGAAAATTGAAAAGAACAAGAGCCAATGGCCAAATCAGCTCGAGAACATACTATGGGCTCATCGCACTACAGCTCGCTCCAGCACTGGCGAATCACCATTTTCCCTATGCTATGGTACAGAAGCCGTCATCCCCACCGAGCTGACAATCACGACAACCCGATCCGAGCTTGTCGAGTCAGGCCTGAATGACTCAGTCTTAGCTCGAGAGGTCGACCTCCTTGAGGAACGACGCGATCTAGCGGCCATCCGAGTAGCATCCTACCAACAAGTCCTAAAGCGATCCTACAACAAACGAGTACATCCTCAATCTTTTCAACCCGGTGATCTCGTTTTGAAGAAAACTCAAGATAACTCTAAACTAGCACCGTGGGAAGGCCCTTACATAGTGGAACGTGTCGTTGGCAATGGAGCGTATTGGATTAAAACCCAGGAAGGGAAGTCGCTGCCACGACCTTGGAACACATACTTACTAAAACAGTTTTACCAGTAGCGACATTATCTATTGTAATTCATGTCCACATGTACTACAAGATCAAGTGTAAGCTACTGAAGATTGTCATCATAAACTGCGGTTTTTGTTTACTCCAATCTCCAAGCTAAGCCAATCGCACCACAAGCATCATACACACGCTCTCATGCGAGCAGAACGCTCTCAGGAGCTTACAGGTGCATCGCCTCTCCGAATCTCGCTAAGTTGAGGACCTATACTCCTAGGATCAACTTCTGGCGAGTGAACTCGGGGAGCGGCCCTCTCGGGGGCTACACACGCTCTCATGCGAGCAGAACGCTCTCAGGAGCTTACAGGCGCATCGCCTCTCCGAATCTCGCTAAGTTGAGGACCTATACTCCTAGGATCAACTACGCGAGAACGCTCTCAGGAGCAGCACGCCCTCAGGGGCTACACACGCTCTCATGCGAGCAGAACGCTCTCAGGAGCTTACAGGCGCATCGCCTCTCCGAATCTCGCTAAGTTGAGGACCTATACTCCTAGGATCAACTACGCGAACGCTCGAGGAAAGACGCCCTCGGGGGCTACACGCCTCTCATGCGGCGTAACGCTCGAGGAGCTTCAGGACGATCGCCTCTCCGAATCCCGCTAAGTTGAGGACCTATACTCCTAGGATCAACTACGCGAGAACGCTCCCAGGAGCAGCACGCCCTCAGGGGCTACACACGCTCTCATGTGAGCAGAACGCTCTCAGGAGCTTATAGGCGCATCGCCTCTCCGAATCTCGCTAAGTTGAGGACCTATACTCCTAGGATCAACTACGCGAGAACGCTCTCGAGAGGCAAAGACCCTCCGGGGCTATACACGCAGCTCATGCGGCGTAACGCTCTCGGGGAGCCTACAGGCGCATCGCCTCTCCGAATCTCGCTAAGTTGAGGACCTATACTCCTAGGGTCAACTTCAACAGAACGCGCTCGAGAGCAAAAGACCCCTCGGGGGCTATACACGCCTCATGCGGCGAGCGCTCTCGAGGGAGCCTAGGGGCTCATCGCCTCTCCAAATCTCGATAAGTTGAGAACCTATACTTCTAGGGTCAACTCAACGAGAACGCTCTCACTAAGCAACACCCTCAGGGAATCACAGGGCCACGAGCCCCTAAGTCTACACTAGCCGGCCACCTACATCTCCTAGATCGCTCTTCTGGATAAGAGTAAACAAGTATAACGTTTGATGAGAACACATCAGGAGACAAGCCCAATAAACTAAATAAGCTAGAGCTAGTCCGTCAATCAAGCAAAAAGGAAAACATTAAACTTACAATTACCATGGCGATATCTGGCCGGGTTTCGTGTAACCCGGTCCAAACCCACCGACCTTGGTGCACCGTGAAATCCAGATCGGACCAGGGAACAAAGTAAGAAAAATTAACGAACTGCCACTTTCGTGGAAACCAGTTCTCTGTATCGAATAAAAGCGAACTGCTCAGGGCAAGCCTGAAAACACAGCTCTAATATTTAACCCTCGTAGGGGCAAAGAACAAGCAGGATCATTACAAACACGAACAAAATTTCTTACCAAAAAGCAGAGTCCACATCACGGAGCATCAACCACATGTTTGTCCTGAGGAGCAGTGCTAGTCGAAGGAACATGCCTCGCGGCTCATGAACAACGCCAAGATACCGATCCCTTTGAGCCCCATCCGCCTTTAGTCACCGGACAATATTTCGCCCGCCTTTGGCATACTCACTACAGGCCGTAGTATACGCGCTTTGAGCTTTGTGAGCAACCCGCTGACATCGCTTAGTATACTCAGTGACTTCCGCCACTTCCATCTGCAGTTCAGCCATCGCAGCGACCAGTCTAGCATTCTCATCCTCCGCAGCACGGTGCTTCGCAGTCATCTATCTCTTCCAGTTTTCTCTTGTCGGTCCCCCAGGCAGCTCGCAAGCATCCCAGCTCGCCACGGGAGTTGACATCAGTGTCAGCACGTTGCACAACGTTCTTAAGTTTATCATACCCAGCCAGAAACTACAAGGACAAAAGTATAATCAGAATCACCTAAGAAATAAAGAGACAAAGCTGACAGCGAAAGACTCACCAGACAACTCGCCATATCCATGGTCCCCAGCAGCGTGTCCATGTCCTCATCCTCGACTTCAGCTCGGTCCCCATCTAACATGATCCCCTTCACCAGGCTAGTCGCTATGGGCGCCGAGTGGAAGCTGCAATCAGACCGTTTTACA
The DNA here is from genome assembly GCF_015680905.1 of Coptis chinensis. Taxonomy (NCBI): domain Eukaryota; kingdom Viridiplantae; phylum Streptophyta; class Magnoliopsida; order Ranunculales; family Ranunculaceae; genus Coptis; species Coptis chinensis. Next base: position 105,218,812 of record NC_141459.1, read on the forward strand.
GCACGCTTCTTCCCCGTTCTCCCCACGTAGTAGAATTCGCTCCCCACATCCCCAACACGAGGGAGCGAACCCTCACTAGCGACGTGATGACCTTGCCCCAGGTCGTCGCTTCCCTCAGCCGCCCGATGAGAGCATTTCGCTCGCTGCGGCGACTTGAATACAATGCCGCCCGTCGAGCGACCCGACCCCTTAGATCATTTGCTCTTCTTGCCACCAGACACAACAACTTTCCTCTTACCGCGGTCCCCATGCACATGAGGACGGAACTCCATCTCCTCCATGAGCAAAGGGGAACTCGCTCTGACACTCCTTTCTCCTCTGACGTACGGCACACACCGAGCCATAATGCAAGCTACACACAGAAAACAACACAAAGATGCTCAGAGCAGACAGTAGTTTCTACGTCACAATCTAAACGAAAGCCAGAACAACGTACCTGAACGAAGGGGAAGCAGAGAGAAGCCGAAGCAAGTAGGAAGAAGAGCAACCGCAGTAGGAAGAGCAAGAAGAAGCAAATGCCTTTGCTCTCCCTAGACCGGTTGTATTTAAACTCACGAAACGTCTCTTCCCAATGCACACCATTATGGCATCGAGACACCAAACGCCAGCCAACCTGGCAGCCATCATTTCACACCCCCTGACCGCCCATATTCCGACACGTGCCATGCACGCAATGCAGTTCAGGCCGCTCTAAAGTACAGAACGTCCGGCGTCCTCATCGATATGAACGACCTGCACCGTTTAGTTCATAATAGCAGGCACACGCTTACAAATATAAACATTCCTCTCATACACAAGACAAGGCATAAGATGAAAGAGCAACAAGATTCGCATTCAAACAGGTAGCGACCTAACTCCAACAAGGACACCCCACTTCACCGATTAACCGTGCTGCTGAGAATACTCAGGAAATCCAACACAATTAAACATTCAGTATCACAGTCAATAACAACTAAGACAAGCGAGCTGCCCAGGTCAACCCAGGAAACCAGCTCTATTATTTATGGCTAGAGGCCCATTACAACAACATATAATAAATAGGTATCTTAAACATTTTCACCTAAACATTCTCCAAGAATCACATTCAAAACAGACACGGAGCTTGCACCAACAGAGGACGCCACAGCTGCATCAGCACCAACCACAGGGAGATCGCTAGACCCTTGAAGCTGCTCACTCATCAAACCAGCGAGGGAGGGTGACACGACTGCAGGAACAGCAGCGGCCGCCTCAGGCAGGTCGCCTTCGAGCTCGCCCGAAATCCGGCGTTCCTGCTCCTCCTGCAGGTCGTCCATCTTCCTTTCCAGCTCCTCCACCTCAGCACGGATGCCGAGATAGGCCTCTTTGGCTTGTAGAGTGGAAGTCTTACAGCGTTCGGCATAAGCGTTCGCTGCGGCTAGTTGGCCCCTCAACGCCTCCACCTCATGCTTCAACTCGATCGACTCGTTCACCGCGGAGGTCTTCTCCAGAGTCAGAGCAGTGAGCTGAGGCCTCAGCGCATCCAGTTCGGCCTTTTCTGCCTCTTGCACAGCCCGCAGATTCGACAACTCGTCCCGCAGCGACTCAGCGTCCGCCTTCTCCAATTCAGCTATCTCTGCGGCCGTTTTTAACCGGTACCCGGTGATCACCATTTGTGATGATCGCACCATATATCAGGTTATTATCAAACAATAGCATGTAGCGTAAGCACACAGTCAGGTAGAGCGCAAAAGTCACTTACCAGGCACATCGCCTTGTCCATCCCCCTCAAGTTCGACTCCAGCTCCTTGGCATCCAAGTCTTTCCTATCACCGTCCAGGGTCATCCCCTCTAACAGGCAAGTAGCTATAGGGGCGGATTTGTAGCTGCAGTCAGACCTCCTCACATAATGTTTCTTCCCAGTTACCTCATCAATGTACATCAGGTTGTGCTCCAGCTCGTCCTTCCCAGTACTGGACTGTCCCTTACCAGTCTCTTTGGCGCCAACCTTTCCCTTCATCTTGCCAGAGGAATCTCCAACAACCCTGGGTCGAGCGACCTCTGGGGCAACCTCCAGGGAGTCCTCACCTAGGACGCTGAAGTCGGGCATCAACTCGCCCTCGGGTTGCGAGCCGCTCTTCCACCAGTTCGCACTTCACCACCCGGTCGCGGTCACCGACCACCAGGCGACCTTCGCGGTCGATACTGGGATGTCAAATAGAGTGTCATCCAGATCGAAAGGAGCGTCCTCTCGCCCCTTCTCCGCTCCAGACCCAGAAGCCCCAGCACTTCCAGAGGGTCGCTTCACCCCAGTACGGCCCCGTTGCCTATCTTCCCGCGTCACTAGATCGCTCTTACGCTTCTCCATCCCAGTTTTCTTCGACGTAAGCCCACTCCAGTTACCCCGCGCTCGGGCCTTCTGTTCTACTCTTTTTTCCCGGATGGCAGGTCCTCCGCGCTCTTTAAAGAAATGGGCAACTTCTGGTAGCTTAGCCTGTTTTTCCTCTCGCGACAAGCAGGCGAACTTCTCGATCACTTGTCGACTTGACTCCTTTTTCAGGCGGATATCTGCATAACCAACAAGACAACAGATTCAGTAAAAGTTCAACAAAATCAAGTTCGCCTAATCAGACAACGTGCTGCCACCCACCGGTAAAGTTGCATACTTTATGGTTCACACTGAACCCGCTAGCACAGTAGCGCCCTACAAGGAGCAGCGGTCGTTTGTCCCACGACTCGTTACTCTTTACCGTCGAGCGCCCGGCCCAGTAGCTTCGTGGTTTGCAGGCTAAAGTTCAGTGACCTAGATCGCTTTACGAGGTAGTGCTCGATCACATCAGCGACCTCGATCCGGTACTCACCACTAGCGTTCAAGAGATCAAAAACCTTAAATAGTCGCCATGTGTTCCCCACAAATTGAACAGGCGCCTTGCCACAGCGGTTCAGGAACTCACAAACCAGCTTGGAGAACGGGATCGTCATGTGCGCCCTCAGCTGTCCCTCACAGATGATCACCCCATTATGTGGTGGGGTATACCTCTCGCTAAAAACCAGAGCGTTCCGATCAGGCTCATGGATCTCCAGATCGCTTATGGTTATCCCATATTTCTTTCTCAGATATGGGAACGCCCTCACAGCATGTCTATCCACAGCCATAGGCGGCGGACCGCTTGAAGACGACGACCCCTCACCGCGACCTGAAGTGCTAGCTTCAGCAGCTACAGACGCAGATCGAGCCACATCTTCCTCACTGCCAGCCCCCTCAGCCGCCTCACCTTCATCACCACTCTCACCCATCCCACACACAGACTCATCTTTCTCATCACCTTCGTCATCCCAGCCAAGAGACACTTCACGAACCTCATTAGATCGAGTGTCATCAGAATCAGACATTTTCTCTTCTAAATCTAACAAATCTAGCTACTAGTATCTAACAGCGTATCCTAACAACTCTAACACAGAGGCTTAGCACCAAACAAGAAGAAGAGGTTCAAAAATGGCAGAGAACTAACCTGAAGGATGATGCGGTAATGGAGTTCTGTCTACCAGACGAAGCAGCCAAATGAGGTCCCAACAGAGCAAGTAAATTTTTTTGAGCAACCGCCCCTCCAGTTTCCAAGGCATAATGATTACACCCTAGCTCTAGCTGCCCACGACTTCCAACCAACTGTCCTGTATTTTCACATCCCGAGAAAATGGGGCGCCACGTTTTCTTCCCGCGAATCGCCGGATCCTCGTCGCGTCGCACACGCGTCAAACGCTCGCACCCACTAGCTCACATGGTTAACACGAGCCGTTCCTCACAGATCGCTGGAGATTTCCACCTCTCACATAGTCCACGCGAGCTACCGATCTCTCTCAGCAGGTCGTTTTCACAACCTACTGAGAGGGGGCTGTGTAGGGGAGTGATATTCTCTATCCAGCATGCGCCTAACATGGTGGAAATAACACATCGACCTATGATCCAGGTCGCATCCATGAGCCAGTAGAGCGCTACATACAGATCGCAATATCATGCGAACTACGATAGGAAGTGACACTGATCCCCTATCCATAAGCAATCATGACTAAAGAGTACTTGCACATAGCTTGACCGTCAGCCACTGATCACGGCCGCAAGCTACTTATACAGACTGCCACTCCACATCATTACAGCAGACCTATGAGAGCAGTTCTCACGTGCCATCCTAATCTCCACCTCACGTTTAGGACACCCTTTACACGTGGAGAGCAAGGATACACGCGAAATCTCTATAAATACCTCTCCTATGAACTACGCCAGACCTGATTCTACTCTCCCACACAAAAAACCTAGAGTAAGATACGTAGGCAGTTCGCTCCCAAGTCGAACTCGGTCTCATCCAAAAACCTATTTCAGTCCCCCTGAGACTGTTTGTAAGGGAAAACCAAATCACACCTTTACAGTATTCCTACGCAATTTATTTGTTTGTAGTTTGTGTGTGTGAAGCTTGCAGCAAATGCAATATTTGTAGAATGGTGGAGGGTGAACATTATTTGGCTGTTTTTTGCTCGTTGACAGCACAAGCAGGAGTGTCACACAAGATGTTGGTGGTAAAAAAAACATCCACATGACACTCATAGTGTCGCTTGTAGTAAGTACACAATGGATTTGGCAGCTTTGGATTTTCTATGCAACTTGTGAAAAGAAAATGCAAAAATTCTAGAAAATTAGATTATTTACTACAGCCAATTGAAGGGAAAAAATGGTGTATGCGGCATGCTCCATTTTCTATACTTAAGTTTTACCTAATGGTAGTGGATAAGTGGAATTTGAAGGAATAAGTGGGCCTTTGCGTGTGCTTCAAGAATAAGATGTCACTCTTCGGCTCAAGAAACAAAATCTGACGGTGACCATAACCTCCTCACTGAAAAGGATTTAGTCAAAAGAAAGAATAAATGTGAGTTTTAAGCAAAGTGGTTTGTGATTTGATGTATAATTCGTTGTTTAAGTGATGAGTTTGGTAATGTGTGTTGCTTGCATTTGGTCACTTTGTGTGTTTAGAATGCTAATACTTAATACCAGATTTGGGGATTTCGATCACTAGTCCGTTTCTGTAAGGGTTTCTGTAATGACTGATCCTATGAAGTTTGACTCTGACGACATGGATGGGCCTGTAAAAGGAGAGAAATTTTGGTCTCGAAGCACATGTACTCCCAAGAGATGCTCCTTATAGATGTCATGTGCCTAAGCAAATTCATAGTATTTATTTTGTGAAGTTACATGCGAGTGAAGACTGACTGGGAACTTGTAAAGAGAAATCAAGCCCAATTTGAGATGGTTGAAGCGATAAAGATGAAAAAGGTAGAACAAAAGAGCGTACTTGGATGCTGTTATTCCTAAGCTTCTTTTAATAATGGAGTAAATATATTGTTGCATACACAGTGTTTGTTTCATTTAATGGTATCTACTGCTTAAGTACTTGATATATGATAACTGAAAGTAATTGGACAAAATGAACAGTTGATTTAGCAACTGTGTTTGATAACTGTAGTGGTATGTACACAATCTGAAAGCAACATTCAAGATGCTTAAGGTGCAGTGGTATGTACACATACGGAAATCAATATTGCACAGGTGCAAGGTGGTGTTATTGGGGACCAAAGAGATCTTGAGGAGAGCATTATGGTTACACCTATCCAGAGTCACCAAGATAGGATTACTTCTCTTCCCCAACTACCCAATAGCCGAGAAAGAAATATGTATGAAGGGTTAGTTGCTGAAAATGAGGAGGTAGATGATATGGATGACCTATCAGATTATGAGGAAGATATATTTAATGACCACTTGCCTAAAACAGGTCGAGGCATGAAACGCCTTGAGAGGATTGGTCAACGGTAAAGCCAAAAAAAAGCAAAAGAATCCAAAAGCGTTCTTTTGGAGAAATTGAGCCTACTCTCGCAATGATGAAGAAAGTAAAGTCACTAACCAAAAACAAAAAGAGGTATCTTGAGGGTTATACGAAAGAGTTTTGGGACGACACTATGGGACTTACATACGTGTGTTGTGCTTGCGGGTGTTTTTTCTGTGACTATGAGAAAACACAACTTTATCTTAGGAAAGATCATCCTAAGATAGTAAAGCAATTGAAGGCTAAAAAGTAGAAGATCAAATGAGACGATTCCTATGAATACTTGCTTGTGGTATGTGTAATGATTAATCTCATTTGTGTGAGGGCTTCCTGCCTATTGTAGTCTTTGTATGCTCCTTTTGTCTTTGTTTGGGGCTTGTGGATTGATGGCAGATGGTCCCTTAGGCTATGGTTAATGGGGTTGCTGATTGTGGTTTTCTTGCCAGTGTTTGTTCCTTCGGGACTGTACGTGTAGGGAGAAATCCCAAGTGTTTTAGGTTTGATGCCTTATGTTACTCTTAGAGAGGGTATGTAATGTTTCCCTATGTGCAATAAACAGGTGGGGGTCTGCCTTAACCCCAGCAAACTTTTTAAAAAAAACTGTAAACAAGGGCACATTGCCAAACATCTAACTTAGAGGCACTGACCCTTGAGAAAAAGAGAAATAAGAAAACACTCAACTGGAAAAGGATGGAAATAGAACCTGCGGAAAAAGATCTTGAGAAGCTGTGTACTGCTTGCATTGCAAGCCAAGAGAGAGCTTTTGCTCTATGCTCGTTGGAGCAAGAGCATAATTATCCAGTAAGCTAAACCAACTAAATTTTATTTAGATTCCTTCCATATATTGTCTGGTTCCAACCTTTTCTGTATATGTGTGTGGACAGAGTGTGTGTGCGCGTGGTGACTTGGGGTGTGGGGGATTCATTTTCAAAACATTTGCTCTTTGCTTCATTATATGCAATATAAAAGCATAACATTTCTTGAAGAGAAACAGTTCCTGTGAAAAATTACGCAACTTGAATGTACGATGGGGAAAGGTGTACAGGATTCTGTTTCCCTGAGCTTCTTGGGTAAAGAAGTGAGAAAACTGTTGCATACACATGATTTTTCTTTCACTAATGCTAGCTATTTGTCATGGGATTGATAAACGAAAGTAACTTTACAAAATGTAAAGTTGATTTTGCAATGGCAAGTGATGATATTGAATTCAGCTGTACATTATGTGCCTTTTACAAAAGAATTTGGGCAGGTAGAACTCCGTCAGGTGATATATGAGCTACAGGGTCTGACACTTGAGGAAAAAAGATGTAAACAAATTCTCTATGGAAAGAAGAAGGAAATGGAACATGAGCAACAGACTCTTCAGAAGCTGCGTACTGCCTGCATTGCAAGGAAAGAGTGGGCTTTTGGTCCTTGCTTATCAGAGGAAGAGCTTAACGATCGAGTAAGTTCACACCATCTTAATACTATTTGGATTCTTCCATTGTCTTGTTTTAACCTTCATATCTATGTGCGGATGTACGGTCTGTGTGATTGCATGTGTGTGGTAAATTCCGGATTGGGATATAAACTCTCAATGGATATGCAGTTTGCGCCATAGTATGCAATCTAAAAGCAGGACAGTAGTCGACGAGAAATGACTCTTGCGAGAAACTAAACCACTTGGAGATACAAGGGAGAAAGTAATTTCTTACCAAGCAATGGAAGCGGCAGCAATACAATATTCACTGACTTGGTTATCATTGTTCAACGACCAGCTATTCAGGAGCAGGTAAAAGTAATTATTTGTTTTGATTGTTCTTTTTATTTGTATTGTTTTCAGCTGACCTTTGTTCAGATTAATAATGTAAACTTAGACATAAATATTTTTACAACCTACCAAATGCTAATCTGGACATAGTAAGAAAGGAAAAGCATGCACTTGGCAAAATGATAAAGTAAGGCCATCCACAAAATTACTAATTCATCAAAAGAAGAATTGGTAGAACTAACCAAGAGAAGGATTCAAGCTTATGAAGTCTTTATTGAATTGAGAAACCAGCGCATTGAATGGGTAAGAACAACTTTAGTCCCTCACTTTTTGGTCAGTGTTGAGATTATTAATTCCACATCACGTCAGGTGTCTAAAGCCTAGCCAATCAGTGTATGAATCCCAGTGCCATTCCACTTACTACCAATTGGTTTTGAGTTAAAAGCCCCACACCATAGATGAGGCCCAACTGTGGATTGGACTCAGTGGTGGCTAAGCTGGGGACAGTAAATATAAATAAATCTTCGCCCACGTCGGGTGTCTAAAGCATTGCAAATCAGTATATAATCCTGGGGCCAACATGGAGAATACCGTGCGCTGATTTTTTTCTTTTTTTTTACCATTTTTTCTTTCAGAATGCATACTACAATCAAAGCCGCTCTCTCTTGGACAATGCCAGAAATATGGCTGCAAAGAATGATATAGCAGCCTTGCAGAAACTTTCTCAAACAGAGGTTTGTTAGATTCTGTTTCTTAATTTCAGTCTATGATTATTGTGAAGGTCTTAACCTATGTTGCCTTTCCTCCTTTCACTGATTATTAGGGTGAGCAGTTCATGTTGCTAGCAGAAAATTGAGTAGAGATGGAAGAATGAGGAATTCTGAGGAGAAACCTTCAAGTTCTTTTAGCAACAGTAGAATCACGGATGACAATGCTCCTTTCATGAAAAACAGTGATGAGCAGGAACATTAACAGTTGCTACCGGTCCTAAAGAACTTACCGAGGAAGAGACACAGCATAGTTGAGGGCTTGAAGCTCCAATTTCATTAAAGGATAAGTAGAAATTCTGAACACCATCGAAGACAGCAGTGAAGCAAGTCCTCAAAATTAATGTGATTGTAGTAGTCTTGTTAGCGATCATTGCTTGTAGCACTTAGAGGAAACGAAGGCCTAGATGATTGGTAATGTGATTGTTGACCGCTTGCTTTAGCTGCAGGATGCAACTTGTAATAGCCCTGTTCTCTACAACTAGGTATTTTATCTGCATATTAGCAATTTAGCATAGCTCTGTATATTAAACCAATACGTTCCAACCCAAGCAACTAGGTTTTAAAGAATGATGTAAGAACATCTATCTATCTATCTATATATATATATAAAAGCTCGCGCACATTCTCTCTCCTCACCATATCGCTCCATTTTGCACTTCAAACAATATGATTGGCTCCTAAAAAATTGGATGGAATAATAATTAGTACCACCTCCCTAGATTTGTTTAAATCTCCCTAATCTATTTTTAATTTTCTATAGACTACAAATAGATTTAAAGAGATTTAAAGAATTGAAGGACAATAGACTCCACAGGGTTCTAGACTCTCAATGCGCACTAAATCTAGGGAAATCGTATTGTTCTATATTGAAGGAGGACCAGTTTTATCCTTTGTTAGTGGTGTTTGGGTTGACCCCCAATTTACAAAGGGAAGGCTGAAGCTGTGGATTTCCAAGATATACTTCCATTGAAGGAGGTATCGCCTTATTCATTCAAATAGGTTTTCTTTATCTATTTTCTTTTTTCTTATTAATATCACGGGCCCTCTTGACCCTCAGAGTCAAATACTTACTATTCTCCGCATTTTCTTGCTCTTTCTTGCGATAAAGCGGTAAAGAGCACTTTATTTCTTTTATTATCTATAATATTCGAGGTTGATAAGTCGACATTGTTAATCTAACATGGATGAAGGTTCCAAGGACCTTCGGCTTGGGGTTCGGATAAGAGATGGTTTAGTTTACAAGTTTACGGGTTTTAAGGAGCGGTGTATGCTTCATCTCTTTGTTGTTGTTCTTGGCATAAATCATTGTGCTCATTTATGAGGTGTAAATTTGTTCACGATTGCGCCTTTAGTTGATGTTTTACGCTATCGGGTTTATTACATTGGTAAGCGGTTGTACAAATTTCCTAATATCTATAATTTCATGCTTCGCTTTTTTCGTAGGGCGTCACTAGCTTGACAACTTTTTTTCCAAAAGAATTTTGGAAAAACATCGAGGAGAAACAACTGTCTATTAGTGGTCACAACTATTATTAGCATGCTTTGTATTGGGCTCCAAATATTTTGTTAGCTTTTCCTTTGTAGGGTAACTCATATATTTTATCACGTGTTTAAGATTAAAAGGATGTCATGCTTATGCTCTTTCTATTGCCAATGTGAACATACCGTTACTATATCCATTATGAAGGGTTTTGCTAATCTATATATTTTGAACCTCATCTTCAACATTGTAGAGTGGTTAATTTGAACCTTTCTATTGGTATAATGAATAGTATATTTGATCTTTTTATGGTCGTGCTAGAACACCTGAAACATTCGGCAAGGTCCCAATTTGCAAAGAGGCTGAGAAACAAGTGTTTCTTGTTTTTGTTGTTTCTAAATATTATAGGAAACAACAGAATGTAAGGGAAAAAAGCTTACTATTCTTGAATGTAAGGGAAACAAATTAAACTGGAGGATACATTCATGGCCTAGAAGTTCGACTAATTTTCTTTGATTAAATCCTACTTTCATATCCAGTCATTAATTCTTGAGTGCCTTACATATTTTATTATTTACAGTGTGAACGTTTAAATTTGTTAAATTTGATGGTTGTTTAATTTTGGACGCATATATATAGTAATGTTAGGTATAAAGTACTATCACTTAAGTTTAGGTAATGGTCTTACCATTTGTTTTGCCCCATTGAGATGTAAAGCTAGGTGGTCAGTATGACACCTTTAAAGGACTAAGTTTCAAGATTATGTGTTTAATTGTAATTACGTAATGATTTAACTTTATATATTTGTATCTTGGAGTTGTGTTTAATTGTAATTTCTTAATGATTTAACTTTATATATTTCTATCTTGGAGTTGTAACTACTCTTACCTTTAATTTGTACCTTGCTAAGGAATTGAAGCAATAGTTACAGGTGTGACAAAAAAGGATAAGTTGGCTATGGGTGAAAACAAGGTTTAATGACTTCTTTATGCAGTTGTGTATGCACCGAAACACCATAGATATCCATATGGTTAATTGTCTCTTCTTCAATCTGCTTTTTCTATTTTTGATGAATTGACCATTTTGAGACCCATCATCTTATTGCTGGGAGACTACTTGGTGTATAATTAAGAAGGGTTTCAAAAGCTCATTTTTAAAGGGTCTATAGGATGATTTACTAAAGTTTTTTTAGGTTTCAGTCTTTTTTTGGGTTCTTTGTGAACAAATTGTCAGGTGTGGCTTACCATAGAATGGATAGCAAGGAATTGAAGGATCCAATGGTTTACACACATGCAATCCCATTCTTAGTTTAAAGAATGAGACCACCTAAGAACATGTGTTTTTATAGTTGCTTGAATAGATTGCTTTGATGGGTAGTGCAGAGCATGACGTTAGCAATCATTTTTTTTTATCTAGAAATGTTTCAAAATTTTGGTTTCTTCTATCCTGTTGCAAATCAATTGGTGATGCCCCAATGCCCATTTTGATGCCTATAACAAGTGATTTTTTTTTTGTTCAGTTTGTCTGTTAAACTAATTTACTTATGCGGTTTCCCATGTAACTATATATATCCTAATGCATTATGACCACAACTTAGTCCATTAAGTATAACATTCTAATGCATTATGATCCAATGGTTTAGGAACGATGAATTGGTTAGTCGATATTGATTGTATAGTATGTTATGGTTGAAACAAGTATTTGTATATAGGAATATTTAACTTAGGGTCCTCGCAACTTAATCAGATTTAGACTCTTTAAAAGTTGTAGTTTGCTGCTGAAAATGTAATAGACTAGCTTGACTCTTTTTGAAGCTTGAATAAGTTATTTTAATTAGCAATGTGTAGAATTGGAGTCAGTAGCTTACACTGAGTCTTGGTGAGTAATTTGACAACTATACTAAAAGTTTGAAATCTGTGTAGTTAACAATTTTTGAAAGAGTTAAAACTATAGGGTCCTACGAATGTTCCATTTGAGCTGTTCAATACGCATGCAATCCAAACCAAAAAAATAAATCATTCAAAGGCACTTTGGTGTAGGCAAATACAAAGTAATATCTTGATTTTTATTGCAAAACCATTACATTTTGATCAATGTTATTGAGAGTTGCATTGAAATATCTTGCAAGCTATTGAGAATGATATTTACTTGGATCTTAAACTGGGAAAGTAATTTAACTACATGGAGTATAATTTAGAAAATTTTCATTTGGATTTGGCTTTGGTTTTGTAGATTCTCAAGATTTTTATAATCAATGTGATCCGGGTATATAATAAACACCAATGATGATATGAAATAATGTATTTTCATCACAATGTTTTCATTAAAAAAGACAAGTATATGTTAAGAAATCTAAAAACTATAAAATTGCCACTAAAATGTTGACATCACAATGTATTGAGAACTTTCAGTAAATATTATTATCTGATATTGAGTTCGAACTCTAAGGTGCATAATTCTGTTGTGTATCCTTATGATAATGTGTTAGGTTGTCTATTGCAGGTTGAGTTGTATAAGAGATTAATATGAGAATTTGGATAACCATGAGAAAAAGCCATTATTCGTGAGAAGGTCGAAATTTTGTATAGTAGGTAGAGTTATATTTATTTTTCAATCAATAGCTTAATCCTTTAGTTAAAATGTTAATAGATGATCTTCTCGGTTAGAAGCTAACTGATTTACTCTCTACGTTGAATGGTTAGCTGATTTTCTCTGTGTTCACAATGAAGACATTGACAAGTGGTGCACCATCAACCTCACGGATGACAAAAGCTAACAAAATAATAGGTATTTGAGTCTGAGACTTCTTACTTAGGTGAAGCATTAATTTTGGTTAAATTTAATATTTTTGGGGTCAATTGGTTTGTAATCGACAAAAGAATTACCCAATACTAGATTTAGCAGTTACTGAGAAGATGATTACTGGTTTTTGGATTAATGGAAAACCTAATAGATTTACACCCTTGCTTTTCTTTCTCTTTTCTTTTGGATTGATTATGGGACATTGATTTTTGCAAACGGATTGTTAGATTAGGTGTCTCACTGCCTCAAAAACATAAACTGCTTTCGTATGCATTAGAAGGTTAAGGTTAGAATTTGGATTCATGGAAAACCTAGATTTACACCCTTGCTTTTCTTTCTCTTTTCTTTTGGATTGATTATGATAATGGGACATTGATTTTTGCAAGGGGATTGTTAGATTAGGTGTCTCACTGCCTCGAAAACATAAACTGATTTCGTATGCATCAGAAGGTTAAGGTTAGATTTTGGATTCCTATCTATAAAAAAAAAATTAATAACACCAATTGTCAGAAGCTTTTGTTGTGAACATGACGTGGGCACAATGCTTGGTCTCAACGTATAGTTATGTTTTTTTTTTCTCTTAATATTGCAAAAAAGCTAAGATGATAAAATCCCAACCCAGTTCTTGGCATGTAATTAAGTAATAGAATGGAAGTGAATTGAACTTCATATTAACTTCGAAGCTGTTTAATTATACTCATGGTTTGAATTGATTTTCTTCTTTGCATTAACATGTAGCAAATAGGATTATTTCCACTCTGTTTGTTGTTATTATTTTCTTCCCTCATGTAACGATAAACAAAAAACAATTGACTTAATTGGTAATGGATATTTCATAGTTGTTTCTAACTGTGAGTAATCGATTTCTTCCAAATAATTTTTCATTTCACGTCTACGAGTATATCTAAGATTATGTCCGGCGTTGGAATACATCTATATTGTAGGTGATTATGCAGGATCTTATTTGGGTTTTATGGTGATAGTTTTAGCGTTGGGCTTTTAGATTCCGTGACCTCAAAATCTTAAACTGGAATGCGTCTAGAATTCTATTTTCATTTGTTAATGTAACTTCTATTTCTCATCAAAATAGTATTATATTATCTGACTTCAATTTACTATGTAAGATGCTTGCAAGTCAGTAATGGATAGTTGAATGCTTAGCATTTTTTGGAGCTCTTAGACGTTACAGTAGCTTTGGTTATCCCTCCTAATAATTGATAATATAGATTTTTGCTTTCTATGAAAGTTTGATTTTTTTTTTCTATTCTTTAGTCATATTAATGGCTATTTTTTTATGTGATCAGATGGTTTTAATTGTGAGTTTGACTGTTTGAGAATTTGTCTCATAAAATGGTTCCATTAGTTTTGATCAAGCACTATGTTACCTATGATATGGATGTCGGTCAGTATATATAACAGTGTCAAATGTGATAATCTGTTTACTCTTGCATTATAAATTTAGTTGTTATTGACCAATTTAAAATGTCTAATATTGCTTTCATCAATAATTTCAGCAACTATAGAAGCTTAAAGAAGAACCAAAGGCAATGCTTATCATATGCATAGAGGCTTTAGAAATGTTGTACGATGATTTGAATCAAAACCCTTTCAAGCCAACGACAAGCAAAGTGAGTCTCCTGCTTTGCAAATATTATGGTTGTCTATATGCAGTTAAAACTACATACTACTAAATATATTTATTTGCATTCGGCAATATATTAGATATTCCATTCAAGGTTTAGGCTAGACACATTGGTACTTTTAACTGTTATGCAACATCTATCAATTATCTATGAACAAGAAGAATAAGGATTTGAAAATTTACTTTGGGGTTTAATAGAATAAGGGAGAGATGTTCGCCATGAAATTAAAAAACCAAAAAATAAAATAAAAATCAACATTCATTCTCTTCGATAAAAACCCAACGAGAACCATACCCTAAATCAATCAACAAAAAAGGGATCGGAAAAGGAGAGAAACCAAAGAGAGAAAGAAAGAGATAATGGAGCAAGAAGTGACTGAATTCAAACAAAGAGTGACTACATTTGGTATAACCATATAAGTGCTTATTATAAGCTCTAATAATTATATTACTAATCTGCAGATGATGGATTAAAGCTTAGGAGCTGGGAAAACAAACCGATGGTTGGGGCTTTTGCAATAAATAACTGAAGAAACAGAAAGAACACAGTGCAAAACCAAGTATTTTTAGTAAGGATTTTTGTAGGATTGGTTTTAAGAATCCTAAGATAGATTATGTTATAATCCCTAATCCTAAAAGAGTTTGTTGGTATTTCATTTCCATCTCTTTTAGTTAACAAGGTAATTATAATCCCTAATCCTAAAAGAGTTTGTTGGTATTTAATTTCCATCTCTTTTAGTTAACAAGGTAATCTAATGTGAATTTCTTTTTATCCTTACTCTTTTTTTCCAAGGATATGTAGAAGGTGATGTTATTGGATGTTATATTAGTTTGTTTGATTGAGATTTGTACGTGCCGAAGTGACATATAAGGAACAGAGGTTCGCGTTTGCTGCTGACCAAAAGAAAGAATCAAGAAAAGTTGTACCAGGTATGTTATTGTTTAACATAATAAATTTAATTTGATGAATGTAGGTAGACTACTACATTGCTTAATATGTTTGAGTATATTATTTTTCGCTCAATGTTCCTTGAGCTATTCTACTCCAATAGAATAGAGTATTGTTTTTTGTGTTTGAATTGTAATGGTAAATGTAGTAGGCAGTAGGCACACATTGGGTGAGATGGTTCTATGGTGGATCTCTCAAGCAAAGGATGTAAATTATTTTAAGGATGTAAATTATTTTAACAACTTTCGTTCATACAAACTCAAAATTTTAATTGATATTAAGAATTTATTCAGAGATAAATATATTAGGAACATCATACAACTAACTGTATGTGAGATTAACAAATAACAAATCATATTAAACTGTGACCATATGTGGGTCAAATCAGTTCTTTTCGGTGGGGGAGACAAAAACATAAGTTGAGAAGACATTAAGGATGGAGATGATGGACGGGGGTCAAGATTGCAATGAAGAAACTCAAATGTGTATTAATAGACCATACCTTCAGGAGGGGGACATGTGGAAGTGGTGACATGGACACATGGCGACCTGGCCCATCTAAAACTAAACTTGGACATGAAGTTTTGGTGGCGAAACAAAACCTTTTCTTTTCAATATGTTGTTTATTTTATTCAGTATTTCTATATGTTTTTGCTGCTGATATCAAGTTTGTATTGGCAAGAACATCTAGAGGACTATTTCACGTTAAGTGTCTTATAGTCCTGACTCCTGTGTCAACTATTTGTTTGAAAAAAATCTTAAGAGATGTCTAAAGATGGGTTTCAATTTTGACTTCGTAACTGCATAAGACAAAGTTATTGGGTGAGATTTTATTTTTCTTTTTAGATATTCCAACACCACTTTGTGTAGACAATTAGGTTCTTTAATTGCATAACCAAGTGCCAGCATTCATTTTCTCTTTAATAGATCTTTGAATAGGAACTTAGTGGTGGAAGTTTGAGCACAACAGATTTATGCTATAGATTGTAATGTGTCCAGTTCCCACATACATTTAGTAAGAAAGAATTTCATTTCTTAGGATGATCCATAGATAAGATAAAAGAATAGTAAAGTAAAATAAGAACACATTGGTTGCGTGGAAATCCAGTGTTAAAACCATCACTAATGAGGTTGATGGTATGTACTTCATAGCCAATATCAAGCACTCATCACAATGTTGGATGGATATCATTCATAGCCGTGAAAGATACCTATCAGATTGTTTGAAAGCTTAATTTATTGTAGTCTTTGTGTGACCAATATTTCTTAAAAAAAATAGGATATATAGTTGTATGAGGTTTAATAGCTTGAACTAAACTATATATGGAGAGAGACCGAAGTGGAGGAACTGTGGCTAAAGATGGTTAGTCCAAGTTCTATCACGTTCAACATTCATTTTGTAGGAGTGTAAATTTACTCAAGTGTTTTACGCTAACCTATGTTTTATGTTTCACATTTGGTTTTTAAAATAGTATGTTGTTTCCTAATACTTCAATGTGTAGCTCAACTTCATTAACTTTCGCAACACTTCAACCTACCTACAAGAAGACTAACCAACCTAGCAAAAAAAGATACAAGAAGACTAAACCAAAGTATCGTGGACAGCCAGAGCACATCGGACTTGATGAAGACACATCTTTATGGCTACTTAAAGGTTGGCATCCAATTCTTAATAAGTTGTTAGTTTCTCTTTATTCCTTTGACTTTACTTAATTTCTCTCAAAAGGCATGCATGAAATAACAAAGTTGTAAAGGTAGTCTCGGGAGAGTATCGGGTGTTATATTTATTCAAATTTGGAAAAGAGTTATTAATATAAGAGTTATGCCGAGAAGTTTTTTGATATCTTAACTTATTTGTATGTAGATGTAAGCTTTCTTCATACTTGTAATGACATTTTAAAGGACGGTCTTTGCTTGAATTGTATTCGTTTGTGCAAGTTCGTTGTAGTTGCTAAGGTTGTGGTATCGTTAAAGCAACATTCTGCCTTTATTTGTATTTTAACTTGGTGTATCGGTTTTAGGATTAATAACCTCATAATATCTCAAATCTATTTTCAGGTATAAGTGATTGTTTGTTAAATTGAATTCAACCATTTTCAAAATGTAACACATGATGACTACCTCATACTAAGTTTGGGACAACCTGTTGATTGGGATGGATTGCCAAGTTGATGAATATGAAGGTAGGCGAGGCAGCAACATAGCACATCAGGTATAGCCCTAACTCTCAGGCACCATCCTCAACAGAATACGGAGTTGGTTTAGGGGTTAGCGCAGACGTGGAACAAGTCAATGCAGGAGTGTCCACCGAAGTTAGCAATCAACACGAGGACATGGAGTATAAGAGCTGCAAGTCAGATAGATACAAGGATGGTGTAGTGGCTTGATCTGACTCCTCAAGCGCCAATTACCTTAATGATTCTACTGATATGTCATTGTAGTTGCTGCTAGACTTCCCAAGTGGCGATGAGATGAGCTTTTTCCAAGGGCATATTAACAATTACTCATCATTGTTTCCAAGCAGCTTGATGATGTGGTTTGTTAAGCTCATTGTTGTTAAGCTATTTAAATTCCTTTTTCTGTATCATACTAAACTTTGGGCGTGGGAAATGTGGTTTGTTAAGCTCATTGTTGTAGCTGGGAGTTCCTTACCTTTTTTGTTGGGAATCAAGGATCTTTTGTTCACTCGGCCCTTTTAAAGTGGGATTTAAAGTGGCATTATGTTTTGGTGACAAACCAAAATGGAATGAAAAATAGAGAGTAATTTATAGTATCAGCATTACCTTATTTGCATTATAAGAAATACATCTGTCATCTCTATCGTAGGTTTCATTCATTTCTTTATCCAGTAGCACAGACAACTCAAACAAAACCATATATATAAAAAAAAAAAATTGAAAAATTAAAAAGAGAAATAATAGCCAAACAAAAAAATATGGACACATTGAATATTTCTATAAATTTGTGTTTTCATCAAAATTTGAATCATTACAATATTCTATATTCTATAGTTAAAACTTTTTGGTACATAATAATTCAAAAATTAAATTTATAAGATATTGAAAAAAATCAAATCAATTATATGAAAACGGGTCATCATAAAAGTGGGGAGTTTCTTTTAATTTGAAGTGCTCGCTTTGATACGACCCTTATATACCCCTGCAATATTAATATTTTTTCTACTTTATTCAATTTTGTGGCATTCATAGTTGCTATGAAAAGAAGTGAAAGGTGGATTGTGTATGGTGAACAAAAGATTGTAGTTATTATATTCCCCCAAAGGTGCTCTTCTTTCTTCAGTACCATATTTCTTTATTGCTTCTCCTGTAGATGCATGGTTTAATTCATAAATTTTTATCTACGAAATTCATGTTAAAATCTAATGGATGGGAAATTATATACAAATGATTGTGTACCTTCTATGATAATATCGGATTGCCAAACATCAAAAGCTTTTGGTTCACCTATACATGTCCAATGGTAGTATTGCTTCCCATATTAAAGGTAAAGAGCCATACAAAATTATGTCTATATTGTATATAATATCCCGAAGTTATGGGTAGATCAGTGAGAGTACTTTCTTCGTTTATACTGAGCTTAATTATTTAGTAGTTAACAGCTATATTGCTTATCATTAGCAACTGTTATAGTGTGGATGGACTCAAGAGCTTCCTCTCTTAAAGCATAAATGTCTTGCATAATTCTTTATTGCTTATCATTTTTCTTATTGTTTGAAGTCTAGAACGAAATCTGGCAAATAATTGGCGTTGGGAATTTTGATCAATTAATTTACTATATGAGTTTAAATATAGTTTGAAAGTAAGATTTTTTATACATAATAATAAAATGAAAAAAAAATATATATATATATATAAAAATGGTTTCCATTCGTTGATTTACCTTATCAATATAGCTTAGGTGATCATTATGTGTTTTAATTTTCTTTCTTATATGAGTCTATGGTATTTGTTATGGAATTACTTGACGTCATTGTCTCTTACAATGTTCAAATTAAAAAAAAAAAATTAGGTACTTAAATGTTGCTAATTACTAATTGACTATGCTCTTTAATGAAAAAAAAAAAAAAAAAAAAAAAAAAAAGAAATAGAAGTTATACATAACCTTTAAAAAAGATCGATGGTATTACATGTTGTGCAAGTTTTATAGTCGGATTCTACTTCTAAATTCTAGGATTTGTTAATGGTTCGGTCATAAATAAAATTAATTATGTTTGTTGAAACTGTTTTTCATTTATTAATACTATGTTGTAGTATTTGTATTTTCATCAAAATTTGAATTATTACAATATTCTATAGTTAAAAAAAATTGGTACATAATAATTCAAAAAATATTAAAAAAAATCAAATCAATTATATGAAAAATTAATTATGTTTGTTGAGCTATTGTTTCTTTTATTAACACTATAGCCCACGTAGGGTTGTAGTATTTGTCTTTTTATCAAAATTTGAATTATTACAATATTTTATAGCTAAAACTTTTTGGTACATAATAATTCAAAAACAATTAAAAAAAAAATCAATTTTATGAAAACGGTCCCTGTTCTGTGAAGAGTGTCGATTTATATAATTTAAGTAAGTAATTTAAAAATATAAATATTTTTTTTTTCACAAAATGTAAATTGAACATGTTCCACCTATGAATCAAAGTATAAATTAGGGAAAAAAAATGATTGGTTGTCAAAATATAATCAATTAAAAAGTGTCAACAGTTAAATTTTGAGTTCAATGACTTTTCCAATTTTGATTTGTGCATGAAAGAAAAATAGATTATACTTTTAAATTTTAGGATTTGTCAGTGGTTTGGTCATAAATCAAATTAATTATGTTTGTTGAGCTATTTTTTTTAATTATTAATACTATATTATTATGCTTTAATGCCCTTTCTACGAATAGTTAAAACTTTTTGATATAGAATAATTTAAAAAATATTAAAAAAAAATCAAATCAATTATATGAAAACGGTCCCCGTTTGTTGAACGGGCTCAAAAACTAGTATTTATTAATATGTTAATCATGTTATCAAATTGCGTCTCTGGAATGTGTTAATCCCTACTTACAATGAGGCGATCTAGATGAATGAAAGCTGCAATGGAGGCCTAACTATCGGTTCATATCTTTGAACTTCGTGTAAAATGTTCCTAAACATGCAAAAGTACAAGTAGAAATAGAAAACTTTTAAAATTTGGTTTATCGAAATAATCTTGTCAAAGATATCTGAATACAAGATTATTAACAAGATAATTTTTTTGACAAAAGATCGATACCTCCATATCTTTGACAAAGAAAAATGTAAGCATATATATTCTAAAAAGGAGAATAACATGACAAGGAGTCGATGGATCCTTACTCCTCGGATAGTCGATGCATTACTTGCGCCGACGTTTAAGGTACTATCCCGGTTGGTGATCGAAAAAACCAAATGTACTATCCCTAGTCCCCTACAACAAACGACAAATGCATACACCTAAGGCATGGGGCATTACTATTCTACCACTATCGCAAAAGCAAAAAAAAGTTTTACAAAGATTCCACTTGGCGGACAAGGCACAACCAACTTTTTTTTTTTTTTTTTTTTTTTTGTTAATCATCAGATATTTATATATATATATATATATATATATATATATATATATATATATATATTATAAGAGTATGTCTTCAGTGCGCGAGATGTATGGTGCGCAGGTAATATGGACCTTTGGATCAGTACTTTTGCCATACAATAAACACGCACCCCTTGGTATGAGTGGCCCAGATTTGACAGCATACCATACGACCTGCGCACCATAGATTTAGCCATATTATAATCCAAAGGTTACACAAAATCTATCACTGTTCAGAATATTCCATAGCCATGGTGGCGGGTTTTCAACCTATTATGTGAAAACATGATTAGATCTGGCATGCGCTGCAAGCATGTGGGCAACTTTATTTCCAGTCATGTTCACCCATTTTGTACAGTAGCTATCTACAGTAGATAATAATTCTAAAG
Source organism: Coptis chinensis (assembly GCF_015680905.1). NCBI lineage: Eukaryota > Viridiplantae > Streptophyta > Magnoliopsida > Ranunculales > Ranunculaceae > Coptis > Coptis chinensis. The sequence goes on from NC_141459.1 coordinate 105,240,045, forward strand.
CATCCAAAAGTAGTAGTTGAGAAGACCATGATATGTTAGCATTCTTCTTCTCCAAAAAGGTGCTGACAATTTGGGAGTCAGTTTCCACTTCCAAATTTTGTATGTTAAACTTTAAGCTCCATTTGATGCCTTGGAGCACTCCTCTGCATTCTGCTTCTTCTGGGTTGCTATCTTTCCCATGTTCTGTTCCTGCAGCAAAAAAACAACCATTAGAATCCCTCAGAACAAACCCATAGGATGAGGCTTTTCCTTGTATGTACGATGCATCAGTGTTTAGCTTGACATGATTAATGGCAGGCGGTCTCCAGTGCATTTCCTTCTTGGGATTCAATTGTGGTTCTTGCAAGTTCTGGTTCTCAGTGGAATCAAAAAATATTTAACAAGTAGAGAAATTTTGAAAAAGTTTGGTGCTCTTTTTTCATGAAAAACAGAGCATCTTTCCAACCAAAATTTCCAGTACAAGTACAAACAAAATTTGGTCCAAATTTTTCTATTTATGGGCCACTTTGAAGGTGGATTAAACCAAATCTATCCACTGTTTTACCTGTAAGTGCTGAAATTGAGATAATCTGACATTCCAGGAGATATTTGCCTATATTTTCCTAGTGAAATGACAAACTAACAATATATGATGTACAAATTCCACAGGTATTCCACATAGTAAACAAGATTTGTCATTGATATGAATAATTTGAGCAAGATGTTTCCTAGTTGGTAAGATTTCATAATAACATTTCCAAGCAAAAAGTGATTCTCTTGGGCAATGAGTGTTGTGCCAGAAAGCTAGGTTAGTTGTAGGAATGATTGGTTGTGTATTTTGAGAACTCAGTAGGTGATACATTGACTTGATTGAGTGGGAACCTTTCTTTGTGAGAGACCATTGAAGTTTCTCTACTAGTTGTGATCTTGGTAGGTATATTTGTTGTATGTGGAAGCTGGTTAAGTGATCAAAGAGTTGATTAAGTAGGTTAATATTTCAGGTTCTGGTAGAGTGATTGATGAGTTCTGACACACATTTGTAAGACTGGTTTGGTATAATAGAGTTTGGTACTCTCCCTTGATGCATACCTGGAATCCAAGAGTCTGTCCACATGTTGATAGTATTGCCATATCCAGTTTGCCAGATAGAGTTATCTTTTATCTTATTAAGAATTTGTTGCATATCATACCAGAACCAAGATCTATTATGTACATGTGGTGAGTTTAAGGCAGTAGAGGAGTTGAAATACTTACCTTTCAGCTGCTGTGCTAAGAAGGATGAAGGGTTAGAAATGATATACCAAAGAATTTTACTTAAATGAGCTAAATTATCTAACTGTGCATTTCTAATACCCAAACCACCATGTCTTTTAGATTTACAAATGAAACTCCAATTTTTGAGACATAGGGGATGCTTCTTACCAATACTAGTTCCCCACCAAAAGCCCCTTTGAAGGGCATTCATAGTTGTTGTGACCTTTAGAGACAGAAGAAAAGTACTCATTTGGTATGTAGGTATAGTTGATGAGATGGACTTAATGAGAACTGTTCTAGCTACTTGGGAGAGCAGCTTGCTCTTCCAACCTGAGATCATATTATTAACTTTACAAATAAGACTGTTGAAAATCTCAGATTTAGGCTGCCCAAAAAAGAGGGGAGAGCCAAGATACTTTTCCCCAACTTGGATGGATCTCATATTCAGTAACTGCTTAATACTATGGGCTTGGTCTAAGGGAAAGTTCTTGCTGAAGTGAACCCCAAATTTTTCAAAATTTATCTCTTGACCCGTGGCATTACCAAATTGCTCTAGAGCATGAAGAAGCTCATTTGCTTCTTCCATGTTAGCTCTACAAAAAATGAAACCATCATCTACAAAAAGAAGATGTGATATAGCAGAGATGTTTCTAGAAATCTTGATCCCATGTATTTTATTTTCAGAGATCTTCTTTTCTAAAATTCTTGATAAAATCTCCATGCACAAAATGAAAAGAATAGGTGATAGGGGGTCTCCTTGTCTGAGACCCCTAGATGATTTGAAGTGACCAGTTGGAGTGCCATTAATAACAGGAGAGAAATGAGAGGAGTTTATACATTGATTTACAAGATGTACTATCTTTGGATCAAACCCCAGAGAATTAAGTGTGGAGAGAATGGTACACCAGCTGACTCTGTTGAAGGCTTTAGACATGTCAATCTTTATTGCCATAAGTCCAGATTTGCCTTTTTTATGTTTTAAAGTATGCATTATTTCATGGGCTAAAATAATATTATCACTAATCTGTCTTTGTGGCACAAAAGCACTTTGAAAAGGAGAAATGCACTTTGCCACAAATTTTTTCAACCTGTTGGAAAGAAATTTTGAGATGATTTTATAAGATATGTTACATAAACTTATAGGTCTGAAGTCATCACAAGAAACTGGATTTGAACACTTTGGAATCAAAGAAATGTTGGTGTGATTGATGTGTTCTAAAGAATGACCTTCAGAGAAGAAGTTTGAAACCATATTATAAACGGTCTCACCAATTAAGTCCCAAGACTTATGATAGAAAATAGCTGGGAAGCCATCTGGCCTAGGGGCTTTCAGACCCCCAATGCTAAAAACTACCTCTTTAACTTCTGCATGAGTGACTGGTCTTTGAGTATCAATATTTTCCTCATTGGAGATAGAGCTGGTGAAGAGGTCATCAATGAGCATGGTATTAACAGTGTTATGTTCAGTGAGGAGTGTGTGAAAGTGTGTCACCACTATGTTACCAATATCTTTATGAGAAGTGAACCATGTACCTTTAGAATATTTTAAACACTCAATCTTATTAAACTTTTTGTGTCTTAAGGTTTTGATGTGAAAATAATGAGTATTTTTGTCACCTTCTAAGACATCTTTATCTCTCGATTTTTGCTTCCACAGTTTCTCCTCACTGTCAAGCAAACTATCAAGTTCCCTTAGGGCTTTATGTTCTAAATCAACATTCTCTTTTGTTGGACTTCTAGTTTGAATGCATGCATTTTTTTTTTAAGAACAGAAATATTCTGGAAAATGTTGCCAAAAGTAGTCTTATTCCAACACCTAAGGCTTTTTTTTTTTATGGAAGAGAGATGTTTCCCAAATATCAGATATGAGAAAGCAATGCTAACAAGCAATGCTAGATTACAATTTGAAGGGGAAAAATGCGAAAATACTCCAATCATTCACAAACCAATATAAGCACAAATTAAAAGCCTACAGACAGAAGAGATTTTCAAAATTAAGTTTCATGACAAATTGACAGAAGGATCGTTTGATCATGCTATCTTCCAAAATTACCACCATGTACAGCATTAAGGAGCCTCACCATAGCAATTTGGAAAATTCCAATAGAAATGGCATATCACATTAACTAGTACAATCTATCTAATAAAAAAGGTTGGTGTGGGGGCCTGAGGCCCCATCCAACGGTTCATATAGCGTTTCACAAATTGTGACATGGCGAATCCAAGTAATTTATGTGTTTGTGCAATTTAGTTAAAACAAATCAATACCCGTGGAATCCATCAAAAAATCACTCAAAAGTCTACAATGGCGGCTGGGCTTATAAACACTATTGAGCCTCCAAATTTTGCTTAATATTGTTCTTTTTGCATATAGGGCTGGTTGGGTTTATTGGGCTGGCCCAATTGATATTATTGAGCTAGCTTATGGATAATGAAGTGGCCATGATTGGGTTTTCTGGCGAATATAGCGCCGAAGACATGACAAGTTGTTCAATGCCGTACGACACAGGCATGGCAAACCCTAGTATAACTACAAAATTCCTTGTCATGACATAAACTAGTAGTCCCCACATCAACATGATATCTCATGGTATAAGTTTAGATCGTGCTAAAATACAAACATATCGATCTTTTTAAATCACAACCTCTTTAAACAAACCAAATTATTTGTTGTTTTTAGCATAAAGTCTATTGTCTAGATATTGAAATATTGTTTTAACGAAAATATGTGGTGAGCAATGTCGTTGTCTCATAAATTTGTCTTTCTTTCTCCGAGTGTAGAATGCGAAAGTTGTCTTCACCACTTACAAAAATAAATAAATAAAATAAAAATTAACAAAATGCTCATTATAGGTTTCCTTAGCTAGAGACCTAGGGTTACACTAAATAGGTCAACTAAAACAAGGCATGCCACTGAAATTGGACATGCAAACGATATCTATTGATCTCAACCTTAATATCCTCTAGAATGCCCCTTGATTTATAGGCGCAAAAAGGTTCAAAAGTGGGATTGAACCATCAACCTGAGACGCATCCTCAATATTAGAAACCACCGATTTATTATTATGTGGTGGTGGAGATCATATTAATAGTTTTCTTTAGTTAGCAAAGAAAACCTTAGGTATAAATAAGGGCTTAATTCAGTTTAGAGGTTGATGTTTAAGAGTTTATGAGATATCATAAATAAAAGAACAACATTTGGGTTATTGACTATTTTCTATAAAATGTGGATTTTAATTAATTGTTGCTTTTGCCAATTGTTAATCCATATTTCTATTATTATGGTTTAATTGTTTTTAGTATATCCAAAAATACAAAAAAACAATAAAACAGTAACAATAGTAATACGGATTAACAATTGGCGAAAGCACAAAAAAATTATGTTTTTTTTATTAATATTATTTAGACCTAATTAAAAGTGTTTAGAAAGCTAATTCATGAGTTCTTGTAGTCTTAGAAGTTACTATTATGAATTACAATATAGATGAAGTAATGTGAAGAGCTATAAAGTTAAAACTTGAAACTTTAGGGATTAGGAAATTTTTTTGTGTGTATTTAGGGGGGAGACCCTAATTTCCCATCTAGTGGGGGGGGAAATCCTAATTGGCTCATCTAGTGGTAATACTAGTTCACCCTATTTTCAAACCCAAAATAAGTTCCTCATATCTCACTCTCAACACGAGGAGCCAATGTCAACAAATAAATAGAACTCAATTATCAAGGTTTCTTTCATCTAGCATATTCTACGTAAAATAGTGAGAATAATATATTGATTAGCCAAGCCATGAAGAAGCTAGACCATTTAAACAAATGAAAGATAGGGATCTGAAGGGCACTAGCAACCTGCAAATTGATAATGGTAAAAGTATATAAAAGGAATTCTAAAATGTATAATGCATGCAACCGTGTAGATATTGGAAGAACCATTGCTTTATATCCTTCTTGCTTTCTTGATGAACAAGTACACTCTTTAACCCCTTTACAAAAATTGGGATCATATAGCCAAAAATATGAACTGGGTTGGATGCAAAGTAAGAAATTAAATGTAAGTTTTCCTTCCCGAGATCATTAGTCACTTACAATTACCTGATGATACATGATTGTTAGTCAGGGGTTACAAATTAAGTTCCAGTGGTATAACGTTCTTTCTATTCATATGAGAATGGATTCAAGGTCATCCCGCTGTTGGAAATGAGGAACAAATTTGCTAGTTAGGTGATTTGAGTGGCTTATTCGACGCTATATCACACAATTGAATTATTTCTTACAGTGGTAAATTATTTCAACTAGCAAAATGCACGTGCCCTGCACATGAACGATACACAAAACTTATTGAAGAGAATGTGAACATAGTTATCAAGAGGAGAGTTAAGCTACTCCATATTAGAAAAAGTAGAGAGTCTGCTAACATTAATTCGTGTACTATAACTTTTTAATGAAATTATGTTGCAGTTGTCCATCACTCAGTGCCAAGTGCTAACTAATACCATTTACAGAGCTTAAATTCATTAGGAGGAAGACTTACAGGAAATACATAATGAGAAAATATCCTTTTCATCAATAATCAGAAATATGTGACATAAATATCCTTTTATCAATAATCAGAAAAGTTTTACAAAAACTCTAAACTCCAGACTGGAACCCTACCAACTGCAAAGATTAAGTAATATTGCGACTCTAACTACTAAGACGTCAAACGTAAGGCATCCGATTGAACCCGAACACACGGTTGTCCATCACACCTCATCATCAACGCTTGAGCTCTCTGCCTATCTGCCCTATGCTTTGCTTTCTGCGGATAGATACTATTTGTCGATTAGAACAATCAACTTAAACCAAAGAAAAGTAGCCCTCACAATTTTTCATTGAAGATCAGCAACTTACATCGATTATCAAGTGTTTCTAATTTGCTCATCTTGGCAAATATGTTGCCACAAAACCGAAGCGCCCCTTCTTATTGTACTCATTCATTTTTTTCCTTGGAGACTTTATACTCAAGCTTTACGTCCCTGTTTCAACAAAGATTCAACCCCAACATACATTCAGTCAATAGACATTGGACATCAATGAATTAGCTGGTACAATGAAAAAGGCACAATACATACCTGTTTTTGGGATCAATTTCCAATGCCTTCTTAATATCAATCTCAGCAAGGTCCAAATCAGCCAGTTGGATGTAAGCTTGGGCTCGTATATAGAGTGCCTTGACATTCGTACTCGCAAGTTCTAGTACCTACAATATCATTAACAGAACATTAATCATCATGCCTCTTGCTTTGATGTGATTTGAGTTGTAGGTATAAGTTGGTCCGCAGTTACCTTTGTGCAAAGCTTCTCTGCCTATTTGTAGTCCTTTAACTTCAGCTTGCAAGCTGCATTGTTCAGATTGCAGCTTACCTTTAGAACCTTGGGCTACTTCTTTTCCTCTTCACTGAAGTTGGTGTCATATTCAATAAATTTACCAGCTTGATTACAAGGTGATTTTCAGTCAGATGCAATAACACAAAATCATATCTAAAATGATTTGATCCTACTAAAAACTATCTTGCCTTTTCATATCTTTTTGAAGCCTTAGCATATTTTTTAGCTTTGAATGCTACATTTCCTTCCTCTTTCTTCCTACCAGCAGCTTCAATTTTCTTAGGTGTGTTCATGTCCCATGATTCTCTCTCCTAATGATAGAAAAGGACAATTTTAAACTCACTCATACCAAGCACAATGCAAGAGCCGCACAAAGAGAAGTCTCACTGAAGATACCTTGACAAAGGATTCAAGCTCAACTTCATAGTATAATTTTGAATTCGGGGGAACAACAGCCAATTCTTGCTTGGATTCAGATGAACCAAAACCATATTCTGGAGCAATAGTCAACTCTGCAACCTCCCCTTTCTTCATTGTCATGGCAACTCTATCAAGTCCATCAACAACTTGCTCTGCAAAATGTAAAGACTACACTTCAGTATCTAGTTTAATATTGTTAACAAAAAAAGCATGCAAAGTCCATTGACATGAAAAATTTCCTTCTTGAACTCAAATAGCTCATCATCATCGTCATGCCCCTTCTTCATAAATACTGGTTCCATCTTGCAACTTCCCAATAAGTTTCCTTTGTCCGGACAAATGAGATAACATTATTATGCACACTACAACGATCCCATTCCACTAAGAACTCTTACAATTTATTATAATAACAAAAATCGAATTAATACTCCTTATTATCCATTGTTCCTTCATTTGGATGCTCAAAATTCACCTTTAGCCCTTTGTTCCTTCATTTGGACGCTCATAACCTTCTCCTTCATTAACGATCTTCTTTATAACCTTCTTGTCATTAGTTACTTCATCCACGGTCTTCCACTCTAAACCAATTCAAGAGTTATATGAAGTGTGGCACTTGGTGGCACAAAGTGCCTTCAACACCGAGAGGCTGGTCGACCCATCTCCCCAAAGCCATCTAAAAAAAGTCTGAAATGCAATGTAAGTGACAGGTTCCACAATCTGTACAATTAAGTGATTTCCACTTCAAGCAAACTTACATTGTGGCTTCACTGTAATGAGAACCTTTTCTCCCTTCTTCATTATCTTTACTACTTTTGATAGTGGTGGGCAGAAATAACCTGGTTGCAAAGACAAAACATGCAGATTCCGTTAGAGAAGTCGGAACTAAGGAGTGGGTCGTTGCTTCCATAAAGCGATTTTTTGTTGCCTTTGGCGGAGAGAATGATTAGCGAGCCAATATAAGTTCTCTTTTTAGAAATAGGCGATATCATAAGCAATTCACAGAATAAAAATGTCAAAAAGCCCCAATCTGTAGTCCTTATTAGAAACTTCACAACTTAAACCCACTTTTAAAATGACATTCTAAAAAAAAAAAAACATTGAATTTCAGATTAGGCGATCCACGAGGAAACAATATTTTCAAATCTTTCAAGCCTTCAAACATATATACTTTATAAGAGGGCTTTTACATAAGATAAAAATGAATAGAATAAGATGCTAAGTTTTTCACCCTGATTGAGACAATTAATCCCAGTGAAGCACGAGAACAAAACAGACCACAAACAATAAAACATACATCCTTTACTTATGAAAGTCCCCGGTTACACATCCAAAACAGTTATGAAGCTATAATCACAACAAAAGTCGAAAACCTTGCATACCTGAATGTTAAAAAAACTCCCTACTTAAGCACCAAAACCTATCTCAAACAAAGGCAATCACAAAGCGAGAACCTCGTCCAAACGAAACATTTAGAACTCATGAAATTGGTCTATTGTCGAGAACCTTCAACGGCTGACTTCTTCTTTGGGGAAACAACTCAGATCGGAAGCATCTAAAACCATTGATGATGATGTTTTGGTTCTATTCGGAATAAGTATCATAAGGCATCTCACCGTCGGGAAAAAACTACCACTTTTCATCCAAAATCCCTTGTTCGGAAAAGGCGCCAAGGAAAAACTAATGAGTATATATATTCAATATTGCGGTTTCTTACGGCTAATGTGCTTGAGTCGACCTTGTCATAATTATGAATTCTTTGAACAAAGTCACATTCAAACAAGTAATTTCTAATTCATTCTTATGTTTCCTCTTCTAACCTTTTTGAAGTATAACATTTAAAAATCACTATATATACCAACAATGAACACTTTAGGTAACAAATGCATATAATGGATAAAGTAGTTATCAACCCTAATTAAACAGGTTAGACACCAAATTTCCTACCAAGAGTGCAAAGCTATTTATCATCATGCATTAAACAACTTACTCCATGGTAAAATGGGAACACTGCAGAGATCTTTCCAACAATAAACATTATGTTTCTCTATACAAAATATAGTTTAAATAATTATTTTCATTAAAAGTGAAGCTAAACAGGGTAACACAAGTTCTCTGGCCTATTGAGACATGCGAGCTCTTTACATTCACGAATCAAACAACTTAATCCACAGAGATGGCAAATGATTTTACGTATTCTAACTATCTATGCGTAAACACAAATAATCAATTTACGTAAATACGTGTTTATATCAATATTCCTAATCTCAATAACGAAGTAATATAAGAGAGTCAGGATTCGTTCCACTCTTAACTCTCTAGACTTAAATCGAATTCAACTAATCAAACCCAAAAGGAACAATGGTGAGAGTAATGATTTGATGTGAAATTTCTATACTACCATTCCCAACACAAGAACAATAATAACAATAAGACATAATTAAATTAAACTGGAATTAAAACTAATTTAGAACTAAGATTGTGAATAACTAATTATGAATTTAAGACAACTAAATTTAAATAAAAATTTAAGCAATAATCTAAATTGAAATGAAAAACTAATTCTTTATTCTAAAAACTAAAATATGATTCTAAACTAACTAATTGAATGAATGTAAAAAAAACTAGATCTAGATCTAAAAACTAATCTAGATCTATCTTTTTCTAATCCTAAACTCCATTAACATTAGCTTCCTAACCTAACTACCTTTAACAAAGAGTCAAGCTTTTGTTTTTATACTTTCAGATTAAAAAATCGTGCATGGGCTTGGAGCCATGTTTTGGGCCGGAAAATCGGGCCCAAAACCAAATTTCTTTAGTCCAAAATGGGCTCTTCAGCTGCAGTTGGCTTCGACAGATGTTTCGTCCACTTCTGCTCCTCTGATTGGGCCAAGGCTTAGACCATTGGAAAGCTCTTTCCGAGCCGGTCGTTTTAATATAAGATTCTCCCAATTCCAAGGTCTGAGTCCAAAGATACAGCCTTCGAAGTTCCATTGACTTTCTTATGTAATTTACGCCCGTGTTGACTTTTCAGCTTTTGACCGGGCTCTACAAAGGCTTTGTCTCCTTGAATCTTGGCCTTTATTCACAGAACTCCTTAGCAACCGACCTTTGCTCCTTTATCTCACTAAAGTGACACATTTCTACACATAATAGACTTTGAAGCCCTGAAATGCATAAAAACACGAATCGAGATTAACTCTTAATTATTACTCACATAATTGGTCTAAAAGTATGATTGTTAAGGGGTTAAAACTACAGTTTTGGGCTCTTATCAAACCACCCCAAACAACATTTTGCTTGTCCTCAAGCAAATATGAGAAATTAGAATAAGTGACCAAAAATGGAGTTCTATCTATCTACGTTTTATTGAAAGTCGCGATTGCATTGACCATATGCAACAAGGCCTTAAACCACTAGGAATTCCCTAATGGACGAAGTTATAGCCTCGTGAGAGTTTTTAGGTGAAGGTACTCACAAACTTCATCTATACTACAACGACTAAGAAATAAAACTATTGTTTCCTTATTTATGTCTCAATTATCTATACATCTCACTAGCAATGAATCTGAGAATAATCATGTCGAAAACCTAAGCTAATATATGCATAATAATCAATCATCTACGAATAAACATATATACAATGAGTAATGCCATGAAATGCATGAACAGTCCGTTTCTGAAACTTTGGAATAAGCCCTTAAGTAGGTTCTCACATAAAAGTCAAGACAAAAATCACTCTGATTTTTCCACTCAAGTTTTGCTACTCCAGTGTGCAGTGGGTATACTTTACCTTACAATCTCAATGACACACAAGGAAGCCAAAGTTAATCAAACACATCTGCCACTTACTATCCCACTAACCTATTCCTAATTGAGCTAGAGGTCTTTATTAGGTGTTGCGGGGATTAGGAGATGGTTTAAGAAGGAAGAAAATGGATATTCAAAAAGGACAAGTCTGAGATAATAGAGTCTTCATATTATGTAACTAGAGAAAACCTTGTTATTTACTTTTGCTTATACACTTTGTTTCCATCCTTAGCCATATTTTTTTTTCTTTGGCTTTTGACTCATTTTATTCTATTTTTTTGGAGTTTTTATTTTATTTATATTTATATTTTTCTTTTCTTTGGATGGAAACTTCTTTTCTTTATTTTCTGAAGCAATTAACTTTTTTTGTTTTTTTTTTTTTTTTTTTTCAAAGGGGGTTTTGAGAGGTCCCTTACCCCTATTTTATTAAAATTAAAACTAGCTTGGTTACATAGCTTATACTCTTACATATTTTTTGCCCGTGGCGAGGGAATACAATTTTCCTTACATCTTTGGAAAATGAACTAGGGGTAATTACTACATAACCGGGTCAATTTTTCCGGGATATTACTAGCCAATATATCGCCTAATTTGTTGGTTTCGAAAGACATGCTTGAGTGTGAAACTCTCAAGTTGGGCTTTCAATCGTGGATTTCACCCATCGGATAATGGGCTCGCCATGGGTAATCTCAAATGTTTCCTCATATAAGGCTTTCAGGGCGTTGTTGAGTCCGTCTCGGGATTAACATTTAAACATCTTCTCTCCACAGATTTGCTGAATTCCTCTCGCTAACCCCTGTAGAACTCAATGAGGTCGATCGATTGATATTACCGACTTATTAACCTAAGTTTGGCGAAAACTATTCTTTCTCTTATCATGCCGCCCATCCCCCTTTGTTCTCCCTAGAGTGTTCCAGATATAGAGAAAGAAAGTTCCCATATTTCGCTTCTCCCATGCATACAACTTTTTATTTTATTTTTGCTTCCACCATTACATTCCATATTGACATAACCCCTGTCTAATTTCGGGTCCTTCATCCATTCTTGTTTTTGAGAGAAGAGAGTTTGGTCGCTACATCATGAATGAGCAATGTACTCACGGACGGCAATCTGATTTTTGTGTTGAAAGATAATTTTCTATTCCTCTTTTTGCCATTTTATGATAGATGAAGCCATTAAACATCATCCTAAGCGCATCTAATTTTGAATGCCTTTCTTTCGTTTTCATGATCACCCATTCCACTTGTCTTCCAACCGGTAAAGAGACTTTGTGCCTTGTTGAAATTGGCAAACGTTGTAATGTATGCCGCCATATGAATTGTAAAGATGATATGCACTCAAAGAATATAAAATTTCAGTTTCTCTCTCCTTCCAACACAAAGACACATGTGTCATCGGGCTTACTACCCCCACTCTTTCAACTTGCTAGTTGTCTCAACCCTCCCTGGAATGTGAGCTTTTTAATGAAGGAATGTCTCGGCCTATCCGATCGAGAACCGGATTCAAGAGATTCCAAGATCTTGGGGTTTTTTGACCGCCCGACGAGGTTTTCTCTTCTGTTTTTCTTCCTCATTCTATTCTCAGACTTATTCTAGATTAGGTAGGTTGAAATTTTTTTTATTTTGTTTTGTTTTTGTAACAGGGTAAAGGATTTGTGGTTTATGAAAGGCTAAAGAAAGGCTAAAGAAACGTAGACTAAGAATCCGACACTTACAACCACTCACTCCAAAAGGAGGGTCCGGTTGCCTTAATGGTGCACTCCCATAATATAAGATTGGAATGGAGTTCACCGAAGAATAAAATGAGTCTTTTATAGTCAGATACTCGAGACTTTATATAATATATATGTATTAAAATGCAGTTTACCATATATCAACAATCGAAAAAGTTGTGGGTCTTTCCACAAATAATTAACATGGAATGCACCATCAAACAGAATTAAGCACCAAGATTTCCTATGACGTAGCTTAGTGGAATGAGAACAAAGCCTTATAGATCTAAAACCTAATCGAGCATACAGTTTCTTCTTTGTCCTCCTACGAAGGGGATGCCAAATAAATGAACGTGAGAAAATTGATGGTTGTGGAAGATACGTAGGATGTGGATAATTTTGAGAGAGAAAAAATGAAAAAACGTCAGGTGGCTTGTCCTTGGGTGTTACTTCTTCACCAGTTGGTTTTAGATAGTTATGAAGCATAGGAGAAACGCCAAGGTCAAGTACAAACTCAATGGTTCTTTGAAAAGGTAAAGGGCGAGGAACATTCGTGATGGAAGGTGAATGAGTGACATGAGGATGTGAGGTGGGTGAATGGTATTCAACTAGTGTTCTTAGGTCTATATCATCAGAGGCCTTAAGATATGCAAGACATTCCTCAATAGGTGGGTAAGAAGAATCACTGGGATAGAGGGCTTAAAAAATTCTTCTTCCGTCATGGCATGGCCAAGAGATGAATGGATGTCAATAGGAGAGAACTTCGCGGAGGCTGCAAAGAAGGGTTGCAAAGAGTCGAAGGAAATCCTCCTTGATGTTATCTACGCCTAGGGAGTAGAAATTGTGATCCTTGTCTTCTTCCATAAGAGGGGTATCTACTAGTGTGGGGACTAAAGTGTCGGCCCGACTAATGTGAGGTACAAAACTCTCAATGGACTTCACTTCCCTTCTACATGCAAACCTAGTTGTCCCTGTTTTTTGTCTAAACATGTTAACTTCTACAGAAAGATTTCCAAAGGAAAGAGTCATTGAGCCATCCCGACAATTGATTTGGGCATTGGCGGTTGCCAAGAAAGGACGCATTCTAAGATGATGGGAATGGAATCATGAGCAACCGTGTCAAGAATAACAAAGTAAATTTCGATAGTAAAAATCCTGAACTTTAACGAGAATATTTTCAACTACACCCTTGGGATACTTAATAGAACGATCGCTAACCAAAGTCATTTTGGTTGGTTGAAGTTTTGTTAGACCTAGTTGTTTATATAAATAAAAAGGGAGTAAGTTAACACTTCGCCCCGTGTCTAATAATAAAGTTGTTATGAAGGTATCACCTAAGGTGCATTGTACAATAGGATCGACCCGGGGTCCTTGTACTTAACAATCCGTTATGTTGGATAAATAGAGATATTATTGATTAAGAATGCTTAAAGGTGGGGTATGTTGGTTTTCCTCTTCTTGGTGCACAACTCTTTTAGAAACTTAAGTGCGTGTCGGTAGACTTTTATAGCTTCTAGAAAAGGTAGGTTGATAGTTAGATTTTTAAACACTTCCCTAATCTCATCAAAATTCTCGTCCTTTTTAAACACAATTAGTCTCTCGAGATCACGGTGGTTTATCTTTATACCTAATATGAGGGGAACATATTTGTTAACCGTTGTTTTATCTTTTATCACTTTCGAACTAGGTTTCCATATTGGAACCTCTACAGTGTAGGGTCTTCACTTTCTATTATTGGGTCTTGTAATGTTTTCCCTTTTTGGTTGTGGTTTAACCGGTACTTCTATAGTTGTAGGGTCTTCGGTTTCTATTATAGTATTTGGTATGGTATCATTTTTAGTTTGCGGGTAATCTTTAGGCATAGTCACTTGGTTATCAACAACTCTCCCCGAGCGAAGGTAGTGACTCACCAGAGTCCCCCTTGGTTTATATTACCATTACACTCAATACTTTTTATTTGGCGGTGTTTGTTGACTTAGGATTAGGCTTCGCTTGACCGAAAACGCCGGTTTGGTTATTATTTTGATTAGAAGACATGTCAATAACCTTTTGGCACAAAGACGCATCATTTGCATCGTTTGTTTCATCATATTAGAGTTTTGATCATGCCGATCTTTCATCAAGTTGGAGTTTTGTTGCATAATTTGATTTTGTTTCTCCAACAAGGTCACTACTACTTTGTCCATAGATGGTTGTATTGGAATTAAAAGCTTGTTGGCGTTCATGTCTTGATGTTGATAGTTCTCGGGTAATGGGTACTAAACCTCTATTCCGGGTCACCTAAGTTCCCTTGTCCTTGATGTTGAGTTAACCGGTTGAAGTGTGATGGTTGTGGTGGTGTTTGTGCATAAATAAGAGGACAATAGAAGTCGAATGCTCAAGACTACAAAACGAGACATTACAACGAAAGTAGAGTTAATGTTCATGACCGGAGTGGGTTGTTGTTGAACGAGATGGCATCTACCTTTTAGTGAGGGCATCAATAAGAGTTTTAAACGGGATCATATTTAACCTCAAGAGAAAGAAGAGAGGAGCGGGAGGAATCGTTACCTCCCCAATTGTTGTTCTTCTTAGATTGATCTTCTAAGAATTTATAAGCCTCCCAAGGCTCTTTTACTAAGAAAACTACCCCTACCATGATATCTAGAACCTCCTTATGACGATGTAAAAGCCCTTGAAGAAGAAGGCACCTAACAAGCGTTGTCTTTCGCAAGATTATGATCTGGGCATTCAATGAGAAGATCAGTGAAATGATTCCAGGCCTCTGAAAAGGATTCATGAGGATTCTGGTGGAAGAAATGAATCTTTTGAAGAATTTCATCTGTCTTTAGTGGTGGGTAAAATTGTTCCATGAACAATTGAACAAGTGAGCCCATGAGTCGACAGAGTTTGGCGTTTGGGCAGTTAACCAAGACGCCGCCTTATCGGCTAAGGTGAAAGGGAATACCCTCAGTTTAATTTGTTCCGCACCAACCGTAGGATGGTGGAATGTTGTTAGGACTTGTTCAATCCTACGCATGTGCTGATAAGGTTTTTCGTAGTCTAAACCATGAAAAATGGGTAACAAATTAAAAATATTTGGGGGGATTCGGAAATCCCCCACTGGGTCTACTAGAACGATACAAGATTTGGGGCTATTGCTCAAGGCTTTGTAGAAGTCAGAGAGAGGAGTCTCTCTTTCTTCAGCCATTATATCAGGTGGTGTGTGTGGAATAGTAGCTAGAGGTGTAATGGGTGGTATACTAGATAG
The DNA here is from genome assembly GCF_015680905.1 of Coptis chinensis. Taxonomy (NCBI): domain Eukaryota; kingdom Viridiplantae; phylum Streptophyta; class Magnoliopsida; order Ranunculales; family Ranunculaceae; genus Coptis; species Coptis chinensis. The sequence continues at coordinate 105,255,827 of NC_141459.1, forward strand.
ACGTGTTTGTCGACGTTGCCGTGAGTGAAACACTGTGTTGCAACTTTGCAAATAGCCTAGGGTGTAATATAGTATAAGTGTACTTAAAGGTGCAATAATCTATCACAGCTATCACTGTAGGCCATTTTCATGTCATATATAAACGTCATTCTAACATATGAATAGTATGACTAATCGTCCTGACTGTTAATTAGTTCTTGAACAATGGGTCGGAATGATCATCTTTGGAATATGAATCCTTGCATATATAGAGAGTCGGTTGGAGAGGAATTTTGGATGATCAATCAACCAATCGCAAATAATACAAAGTCGAAAAGACGCAAATTACAAACTACAAAGCTCAAATCACTAAAAAAAATGTGCACATATTACAAATTACATAATTTCACCAATTAAAATGTGCACACATTTCATTTGCTTTTAGTATTTTGTGCTATGTAATCATGTTGTTTGCACAAGACATAGTTAAAGATGAGATTGTTTTCAAATAAGATTTGCCTAAACACACCCGGTTGGGTTTGAAAGTGGTCTTTTCGGAGGAGATTGCGGAAGGAGATGGTTGTTGGGGAGAGTTGAGACTGGACTTTTCGTTTTGAAGTTGCCCTACGCACCCAAAGATATTGCTTGGGATCAAGTATCGATTAAGTTTCGAAAAAAAATAAATTGAATGTTGGATTTTATAGGTAGGATTGGTAATAGTTACTTCATCGTTCTCCAATATTCCAATCGTGGGATGAAGTTGGAGAACTGGCGGGAGAATTGTCCAATCGTGGGATGAAGTTGGAGAAATGGTGTAACGCCAGTATTTTTAAAATACATTTTTATCTATTTTATTAATTAATTAAATTATTTATTTTCAAAATTCGTCGGATTGGACTCGGGATAACGTGGCCCACGGTTTTGGGCCCGAAGTTCCAGGTTGGGCTTGGGTTTCGGACCCAAGTATATAAACACATTTTTCTAGAGAATAGGGTTCTGGAAGAATAAAAAATAATGAAAATGGAGGCAGAGCTTGAAGCTTGTTTCTTTGGAGGGTGGATAGCTTGACACTTCGAACTTCGGAGGAATTCGTAGGAGCTGTTCATACAGGTGAGTAGCTATTGTTGCTATTTCACTAGATTTATAGTTTTTCTGGTATACCGACAAAATTCTACTGTCAACGGTTTCTATTCATTTTTGGTTTGTTCGGCTGTAGTTATTCGGCGATATTGTCGAATTGATTAAACTAGATAATGTTAGGATATCTTTTGTTTAAGTTATTGGACCATTGTTTTTTTTTGAACCATTGAACTCAAGAGAGCCGCCAATGGCAGCTCCTATGTCGTATCGTTCACACGGGATGTCGAGGGGGTGTAGTATTTGAAGTTGGTTGTAGAGTGGATTCGCGTCTGTCGAGATTTACATTGGTGGAGTGGTAACAAGGCCGGCTTCGCGATCCGACACTAAGGGCGCCACCGCCGCTTGATTTTGATTGATTCGGCTTGAAAAGAGTGTGGGTTTGGATGATGGGTTGAAGGGGTATGTTGGAGTGTGTGAGGACGCCGAGATGGAATTAGAGTGTCTTTGTTGGAGCTTGAGAATTTTAATGGCTCGAACGTCCATTCTTGTGTTCTTGAAGGATTTGTTTGATGCGCTTTTAAAATTGTTTAAACCGTTTTGTTGTTGTGGGTTGGTTGAATGATGTTTGGTGATACCGTGGTAGTGGGGATGGTTGGAAATTTGCCGATTGGAGCTTGGAACAAGTCAGAATGGTGGCCGAAATTTGTGTCTAGATCTAGTTTTGGGGAAGGTTAGATCTAAGGAATTGAGGTTTATGCCTTAATTAAAGTTATAGGGTTTTTGTTTGTGAGTCTAACCGACTTGTTGAAATGGGAGTGGGTGGCCGGAAAATTTGGTGGCTGCTGGTGGTGGAGGCTGTTAGAGAAGATGAACAGTAATTTCGATTTGGGCTTTGGGCCTTGGGCCAAATTCTTTTATTTTGTTTGGGCCCGATTTTAATTAAGTTTTGGGACCAGTTTTAGTGTTAGTCTATGGGTCGGTTTTTTTGGGCCTAAATCTTTTGTTTGGTTGGGCCAAAATTCTAATTTTATGTGGGCCGGATTCTATTTTTAGATGGGACCAGTTCTAATTTTTAAGTGGTTGGGCCTTAGCTAGTTTAGAGTGTTTTGTTTGGGCCAGTTTCTAATATTGCTTGGGGCCAGTCCATAAGACTTAAAATAGATATCCAAAGGGGTCTTTCAACTTTTAGACTTTCGGGTTTTAAGGTTTGGGCTTGGCCAGTTGGATCCGAACCATTACCTTAGCCATGACATGAACTTTGACCTTAGCCATGAACCATGGCTATGACCCTGAACCTGTCGAACATGGAAACGACAGTTTGGCTTTGACCATGGCATGTTGACTTTGACCATAACATGTTGACTTTGACCTTGACCATGACGTGTTGACTTTGACTTTGACCGTTGACTTTGACTGTTGACTTTTTCCAGTTTTTCTCATATTTGATTTTATGGACTATATATAGTAATAAAATGTTGTCGAACATTATATAACGTTGTTTGTCATTATCTAATTATGATTTGACGTGAGTAGTGTGTAAAGCATATATATATTAGGCTTTGATTGTGGACTGTGGACTGTTTAATTGTGCTACATTTTATGTTGTAAATTGTATGGACAAATCCAATGCTAAAATGCTGTGGAAGCTTGTATAAATTTGGTGGTCTTTATCTAATTAAGATTTGACGTGGATATTGTGACACTATGTAATATGTGGGATATATATATTAAATACAATAGTTTTGGAGACATAAATGTATCACCGCTCCATTATTATATATGTGAGATGCTACTATGAGGTAGTATAGTATTTATGAATATTTGTCCACGGGAGTGTGGTGTAGTGCAATAATATATTGGCACGTGAAAGAATGAAATTAGTTATGAGATATAATTAAGATATTTCTAAATATTGTGGTTTAGTGCAATAAGGTATTTGACCTGCACGTGATATAGTGGAATGTTTATGAGTCATAAATATATGACACCCGAATAAATTACGTAACGAAAATCCTAGAACCTGACTACCACAACTCATGTGATTTTGCGTATTGCGGGCATTATGTGATATATAAGATGTTGTATATATAAGATGTTGATTGACCCATGTGTTTGGGCAATCGTGGCGAATAGTGGCTTGATTATTCCGTTCGCGCAAAAATAGAACGAGATGCTAATATTTTATGCCGAATAGGGCATTACTTACATAATGGCCAGGTGTGAGGATTTACAGTGTCGCGCATCCATTTCGGGGTGGTTGGTTACGGAGTGGTTCCTTATGTAAGGGGAGGCATGTGGATGTACATGTTCGGCGTGGGTAGCGATTGTGGTAGCCGTGGAAACTAGGTAAGACATAGATCTGACGTGATTTTAGGGACACAAAGAAAGCCTTAAATAATCTAATTATGGTAATATGTTGGTTATTTGTTTAGTTGAACTAAAACCTCGATGGAGGAACTACACCGCCTTATTTATCATGTGTATAGTTTGTTGCGTGGTTAATGGGAAGTTAAGGCGCCTTAGTGGAGGAACTACCTGCCTAGATTATTGTAATTAAGGATGTTGTATTAGTTGTTGAAAATTAAGGCGCCTCGGTGGAGGAACTAACTGCCTTATAGATTGTGTAAATATATGTATAAGTATATGTTGTGTTTTAGAGCTACTCACACCAAAGATTTTTATAATCTTCGACCCGATTTGCATGTTTGCTTATCGGGTGTGTTCATTAAATGAACACAGTTGATAAGTCTTGACAGGTTTAGTGTTGAAGAAGATTGGTTGCTGCTTGTGGTTTGCGTTAGCGTTGCATCTCAGGATATGTTTTGTTTTCCCTCGAGGTGATATAGATTTTCAGTCCATACAATGTTGTTGTATTTTCATTTGTAAGTATTTTGTAATGAAGAGGACACTTGTTTAAGTTTAAAATTTTTATTGATTTTTAATTATCCGCATATTTAAACTGTTGATTGGTTTTTGGGAGTTGAGAGTGCGTCACACCTCGGAGATCGAAGAGTCGGGAACAAATAATGTTTTTTTCCGAATTCTGTCGAAATTCGGGGTGTGACAACTGGCGGGAGAACTGTCACACGATATGAAGTTGATGGAAGTGAATCTTGAATGTGGATGAAGTTGTGGACGAAGTTATGGATGAAGTTGTGGATAAAGTTGTGGACGAAGTTGTGGAAGCTGTTTGACTCGCAAAATATGTATGTAATTGATATTGATTTTACGTGTAGGTATGTAGGCTTTGAGCATAGGCTTTGAACATGGGCTCTGAGTGTGGGATTTATTATAGATAAGCTCTGAGCATGGGTATAACACCCCGTGTTTTATTTCTTTTATTTTTCTAATAATAATAATAATAAAGATAATAATGAAAATAGATAATAGATAAAACCGTTAAAGGATATCTAGCAGTTACGGACGGATAAAAGCCCGTAGATAAATGGATAAGTGTTGTCCTTGTTTTTCGGGGAGTTTTCTCACGTAGAGTTTTTAGGGAAAAACAAAACAAGAGTTTGAAAAAAAGAGGAGAGTTTTACTGAGAGGAAAAAAAAGGGGGGGTTTGAACAAGAAAGATCGTCCAGTTTCGCGCGACGGTCGACTTCAGTTTTTGGGGGTTTTCTGCTTAAGGAAAGCGGTTCGGTTTATAACAGTGAGTAGTCTGAAGTTTTTTTGTTATATGTGTTTATGCTATTCATCCCAGTAATACTGTTTTCTAGAATTGAAATAATGTAAACCTCTTTAATGGTGTCGACTGAGTTATACGAATGTCGCAGTACCACAGTATGTAAAACTCTGTTAAGGTGCAGACTCTGTTAATGGTGCCGACTCTGTTAGAGACCATTTGGAAGTACTACAGTAAATAAATTCTGACGAATTTGAGCATTTAACTATCGAAGCCTTGACACTGGTTGTTATTGGCGTCGTCACCAGAACCCAAATCGTCCTGTTTCGTGTTGGTTGAATGAATTGTTTTGTTGGAATTTTTGTTGTGATGTTATACTGTTAGTTTGAATTGATTGTTGATGTTTGATTGTTAGTTTGAATTTGATTGTTGATGTTTGATTGTAACTTTGGAGAGCGGGTTGAAGCTCTGAATAAGTTAATGGAGGTCGAAATATAGATCCAGTTTTGAGGGAGGAATTGGAGAATCAATGAATTGGGTTTTTGTATGAACTAAAGAAGTAGGGGTTTTGATGTAGGTTATTTTCGAGTAGATTAGAAGTGTTGGGGGTTGGAAATTTGTGGTGGTGGATTGAGGAGAGAGTCGATTATGCGTTAGTGAGGGAGACGACCCTTGGTTGGGTTTGAGATTGGGCCGAATCCCTCATAGTGTTGGTTAGGTAACACCTACGAGTCTTATTGGATGGTCGGTGGTAGCTGGAGTGGAGGAGAGGTGCTGGAGGAAGAAGAAGATGAACAGTAAAGTCTGATTTGGGCTTGGGCCCGAAAATCGTGGGTTGGGCTTAGGCTTTAACTTTTTTATTTTTATTTTTTGACTTAAGTTAGACTATGGGCCCTAGTGCTTTGGGCTTTTGGGTTTTTGGAGTTTAGGCATGGTTGACCAAGGTTGGCTGTTGACCAGAGTGGACTCTGATTTTGACTGTTGACCAGAGTGGACTTTGACTTTGACTTTGACCAGGGTTGACTTTGACCAGTTGACCCAAAAATTTGACTTTTTCCTAAAATTATGATTCGGTCTATTAGGATAAGTCTAGGACTATTAGCATGTTTGACTTAGGCTAGGACCTTTATAAATATACTTGTGTACGTGTATTTACTGCTTTGTGATTTTTAGTCTTTTATGATACACAACGTTATGGCATTTATACATCCATGAAATTAATAACGCGTAAACCAAAAATACTTGAATCAAGATATTCCTTCGTTCTCTGAAATAATATATACAATAAAGTTCAATAATCGTAAATAAAATTTACCGCACCCTTTTAGAACTCCAACTCAAGTTTTGAATTGAAGTTTATAGTGATGAAGTCATATGTTAGGTGGGCATTTATTAAATGTGCCATGAATGACCCAGGTATTCATTGAATGTGCCATGAATGACCAGATAGTTTGGACGCCTAAAGAGGAACTAAGGTATTCGGCCATGGGTTAGTTGTATTCCTCGAGTGTAACGGGAATGTAGGATTGGGTATTCCTTGAATGTGGCGAGAATGACCGTGGTATTCATTGAATGTGTCATGAATGACCAGATTATTTGGACCGCCCTAGATAGGAACTAAGGTATTAGGGCCTTGGGTTAGTTGTATTCTTTGATTATCGAAGTGTTTGGGTTTACTTTTGAATACCTAATATAATATCTACATATGTTATATAGAAGTTATAACTTTCTTTGCAGGAGGGTAGGACTTAATAACATTTTGTCCCGAGGGGACGCGGTCCTACCCTTATACGTTAAAGTGGATATCGGTAAGTTTTAATTCAATGGTTTAGATATTAAAACGAGTTATTATAATGAAGTTATATAATGGAAGTCTTGCTTGGGAAGAAATTATGCGGTTAAAATGACGGAACCACACGCCTTCCAAGCTGTGAATGATTAAGTTATGGGATAATATAAAGTGATTGTCCGAATAATTAAAGTATGATAAATGTTTTATGTGGTTAGTCTACTCATACAAAGACAAATTCCATTTTGTCAACCCATGTTTGCTTTGTTTTGTAGCGTGGGTGTGTTCTTGGGAACACAGTGGAAAGCGATGGAACCGCGTGTGTGGATGGGATTCGCGCCCGGAGCAAGTCCGTTAGTTTTGTTAGGTCTGTTTCTTTTGGAAGTATGTAATAACATAGTTTTCTTTTCATATGACATGAGAATACGATGTTGAGGACCTGTTATTCTTAGAATGTTATATTGATGATTTTTGATGGAAGATAGACTTGCATAAAGTAATAAAGAGAATTTTTTGGAGATTATATTTGTGGTTAAGATTGTTTATGATGTGGGTTTTAGGTTTTGACATGTGTTGTATCTACCCCGTCATAGCCTGGGTTTTTAGACAATTGAACCAAGTGATGTTTGAGATATTTATATTTCAAATATTCATTTTTTTTAATTGTTTAGAAATTCGGGCTGTGACAATGGGCTTTGAGCGTGGGCTTTTTGGGCACTGAACATGGGCTTTATTATAGATAAGCTCTGAGCGTGGGTTTTTTGTAGATAAGCTCTGAGTATGGGCTCTGAGCATGGGCTTTTTGGGCTCTGAGCATGGGCTTTATTATAGATAAGCTCTAAGCATGGGCTCTGAGCGTGGGTTTTTTGGGCTCTGAGCATGGGCTTTATTATAGATAAGCTTTGAGCATGGGCTCTGAGCGTAGGATTTTTGTAGATAAGCTCTGAGCATGGGCTCTGAGTGTGGATTTGTATTGAATTAGACTTTGGGCCACATTTGTGGGGGTCGGAACATCGCCCTCTCTTTGTTACATGGGCAAAGCCTGTGTGGCAAACATTTTTTTTTTTTTTTTTTTGGAAAATGGATCTTGATGCATGTGTGGATCAATGTAGTGTGGATGCAAGCAGGAAATTGCAAATTACTCTAATTTGGTGTACCTTCTCCATGAATAGAATTTTGGAACTCTTAACCATTTTTTGAATTTGTCAAATTCACGAATTTTGATTCTCAGAATCTAATTTTCTCGATCTTCTTGACCAAAGTGAGGCATTGTCTTCTAAGCATTTTAGATTTTGAAAAGATTGTAAGTTTATTCTTACAGCCATGCCCTTGGGACTTCATGTTTACATGTTCATCTCCTTTACAACTTCCTTTTGCAAAATCTCACCAAAAGTTCCACTTTCTTTTCATCCTTCTTTGTATAAAACCTCCGTGCACTTCACATGATACTTCACATATGCATAAAAGTTTAGTAGATTCCATACCGTCTTGTCCATCTTTGAACCTTCTATATGTCTTGAAAATATATCAAAAGAGACAAATCTTTCGTTGGTGCTTAAATCGTGGGATGAAGTTGGAGAACTGGCAAAAGAAGATACCACCCTTTGTATGGACAACATCTACAATGGGTTTCCAAGCTTCCACCGCTTCCTTGATTAAGCGGCAAACTTTGTTTAAACAAACAATTCAATCAATTTCAAAGCACGGCAATTCAACTTCATATGCTAGAAAACATAGCGGCAATTCAATTAGCGGCAAATCAAGCAGCGACAAATGAAGTACCAGCCAGCAGCAAATTCAACTACAGCCAGCGGCAAATCAAGTAGCGGCAATTCAAGCAAATCTGAAGAGCTGGTAATTCAAGCAAGAGTAATTCAATTAGTGGCAAATCAAGCAAACGATAAATCAAGCATACCGATTGGCAAATTCAACTACTGACCCGTACCGCAATTCAAACAAATCCAAGTGTAATTCAAGCAGTGGCAATTCAATTTTACTACAGCCAGCAGCAAACTTTCTTCCTAAATATTGATCAGCGGCATTTCAATTCGATTTTAATTCAAATTTTCTTCCTAAATATTGATCAGCAGCAATTCAATTCTTCGAATTCAAACTTTCTTCCTAAATATTGATCAGCGGCATTTCAATTCGATTCGAATTCAAACTTTCTTCCTAAATATTGATCAGCGACAATTCTAAATATCATTTGGATCAACGGCATTCCAGAAAACACACATCCAGCGGTATTTCAATTCGAAGGGATCGGCCGTAACAGCAGAAAATCAATCGAAGGGATCGGCAGCTCAAAGCTTATGGGATTGATTGAAGTACACTTGCCGATCTTTATTGCCTTGAATGCCAACAGAAAATCCCTGAACTTATCTTCTCATTCTGCTATAAATCTCTTTGGTTACGACTCAAAACACAACGACCAATTACAACCCCTCGCTAAACAATTGATATGGCGATTCATCGGTACCCATATAAGCTTGAATGGTTCATAGGCTTTAATTCAACTTCTTCAAAAGAATATCATGTTGGTTGGGATCGGTAACATGCGACTTTAATTCTTTCACTCAGTTCAGTTTGATTCAATGGCTTGCTTATTCTGAGTTGTGAGTGAAGCAAGGTTGTTAAGGTAAATGTGAAACTAAGGTGCCAAAGGCCTATATTGCTTGTGGCGAGAGGAGAGGTGCACTTCCAATTGAAGACTTTCAGCAGAAACAAAACTGTGAAATACCATCAGGAGCCTTAGGTACCGATTTCTACAATAAAATTCGTTGTGAAATACCATATCATCAGGAGCGGCAAATGGAAACCTATTGTTTGTGAAATACCCAACACATGATTATAATGGAAACCAATGAATTTTATTGTTTGTGAAACAAAAGGTAACCTATTGGTTTACGTTTCTTATGAGAGTCCTTGGATATAAAAAGAAAGCAAATCGGCTCATCATCAGTCATAAAACTGAGAGAGAAGAAAATAAAATAAAAAAATAAAACAAAGTTCTGATATGTAGAGAAAAAAGATGTTTTCTCATTCTGGTGTGAAGGGTGCGACTCGCGCTCCATTTACACCTGGACAAGGCGCGACCCGCGCTCATGAATTTGGTGACTTACAGGCTCTTCAGCGCGACCCGCGTTCTACCATATTTAAGTACGAATTTGCTTTTTTTCGGAAGTTTTCTGAAATAGGATAAATATAGGTGCATTTGGTGACTTACAGGCTCTTCAGCGCGACCTGCGCTCCACCGTATTTAAGCACGAATTTGCTTTTTTTCGGAAGTTTTCTGAAATAGGATAAATATAGGTTTTTTCTGTAGAAACCTAACTTTTCCAAAACAAAGAAAGACAGATTATAAGTGAGCAATTCTTTGTGAGTTGAGTGTTCATTCTTTGTGAGTGAATTGAGAGACTTGTAATCTGTTACTCTGGACATCTAGTAAAGCTTGGAACTCGCAGTGTGGACGTATGCAAATTGCCGAACCATGATATATCTCGTCTTGTGGTTTGTTCTTCTTTTATATTAATTGTTTTACTTTAGATACTTGTTATTTGATATTGAGAAGTGTTGGGGTTACTTTGGAGGGTGTTGAAGCCTTGTCTAGTAAGAAGGATCGATCTTTGTGTAAGATTGATCTATTGTAGTGGGTAACGTTGTTTCCACAGTGTTATATTCACAACAATTGGTATCAGAGCGTAGGTTTACGACCTAGAAATTTGTGTAGACAAGGTGTTCGATTAAATTTCTGAGTTAAAACTTTTTTTTTGGGTTATTGTGTGTAACTTGAAAGAATGGGTCCCAAGATGTCAAATGCTAAGTTTGAAGTAGAGAAGTTTAATGGGAAAAATAATTTTGGGATTTGGAGAATCCAAGTAAGGGACATCCTCATCCAACAAGGTTTGCATAAGGCTTTAAAGGAGATTAAATCTAAGGCGGCGAGTATGAGTGATGATGATTGGGAAGAGTTCGATCTACAAGCTTGTTCATCAATCCGGTTGTGTCTTGTTAATGAGGTTATGTATAGTGTGATAGGAGAAGATACCGCTGCCGGTATTTGGCTCAAGCTAGAGTCTATGTATATGACCAAGAGCATGACTAACAAGATGTACCTTAAGAAGCGTCTTTATCGGTACATGATGGTGGATGGTTCAATGATACAAGAGCCGTTAGTGAGTTCCGTTGACGCCTAATGGATTATTTGAATGTTGGCATGAAGATGGATGATGAGGATCAAGCAACATGTTTAATATTCTCTTTGCCAGAAAGCTATGAGCATCTAATGACTAACTTTATGAACAGAGAAGATGTAGATCTCGACGAAGTTCAAATTGCGCTTCTTTCTTATGAGTTGATGAATAAGACATAAGTTGAGAATAACATTGATGCAGGACAGGGGAAAGTGGCAAGAGGAAATTCGTATGACTAGAATTCTACAAGCAATGAGAATTCTAGGTCCAAGTCAAACAAGCCTTTAAAACATGTACAATGCTACAATTGCAATGAAAATGGACATTACGCAAGTAATTGTCCTCACCCGAAGAAAGAGAATAAGAGAGATGGTCAGAAGAAAGTAAGGCAAAAATTGAGCCAAATTATGTTTTAGGCTCTGAAGGGGATGAGTTCAGTCTTTGTGTGTCCATACAAGACTATATGACCGAAAGGTGGATTTTTTATTTCGGATGTTCCTATCATATGTGCCCGAATAGAAAGTGGTTTACTTCATATGAGAGCATTGATGGTAGTTCCATTTTGATGGGTAATGACGTTGCTTGTAAGATGTACGGTAGGAATTGGAACTATACGGGTCAAGATGTGTGAGGATATAAAAACAAACCTTTACCGATTAGGAGACCAAACTGCTTCCAGCTGAAAATGTGAAAAGGCTCCAAGTTTGTAATATTCAGTACAAGGGCAACTGGTAGGAATATTAAGAGGTTGAAAAGGCCTAAATATCCAAGTAGTTGCGCCATACTCACACGTCCACACTTTTCATCCTCGTCTGGTATCCTCTTACGAATAATGGTGATAAATGAAGCATACAAGCATGCGGAAGCAAGAGCAAGAATGTCACCAAGCAGAGGCTTTGTATCAATGACACTTAATTCAGATTCCATATCACCCAAGCTGACAATTACCGTTCCTCCAAAACATAAAAGGATGCTTACTAACTTTAGCAATGTGAACCTCTCTCCCAAGAATATTAGAGAGAGCAAAAAGGTAAAAAGGCTAGATGTGCTGTTTAAGACGGTATTTGACTGCAGGAGAAAATAATACTAATTACAAGCTAGAAACAGGAAACACCGAAACGGCATCTCTACTACATGTAACTAGACTTCATATATTTGACAGAATTTGATGGTAATCACCGTGCTATTCGTATTGAGGATCACCTAAGTTTGGAGATTATCTAATTTTTCAGCTGATATAGGAACTAAAATTAGACTACCAAATGGTGTTCAAGAAGGAAGACCTGAACGGAAACATATATAGGGGAACCTCCTAGGCATGTGTATTTGTGAGTTGTTAGTGGGATTCCTTAGATAATATGTAGTTTACAAACATCTGCTTGAAAACAGAATGAGAGTAAACCTGTTACTAGTACTCTCCCTGATCCTATGTAAATCTTTTCCAGTTTATTGTAGTTACTTAACTAGCCAAAATAATGTAAGCAATTTAGATTAAACTGATGCATAATCAACAAATGCTAAAAGTATTTAGACACGCTTACTGTCACACTTGTATACTTGAGAGAGAGATTGGAACAGAGATATGAAAGAAACCAAAAAGGGCACAACAAGAGGCTAACTCTTGCGGTTTTAGTACGAGTCCAACGCCCTTTGGCATCCAGATGGTTATTAGATACAAGTTCCTCACTCATTTCTCCATGTTCAACAAATTCAGATGGATTTAGATCATCCCCTTTCCTAGTTAAATTGCTCTGCCCAAGAAGAACCTCTTCCTTGTCCGAACGTCCAGCATGAATGACATTCTTATTACTAGACCAAAACCAAGTACACTCAACTGAATCCTCCAAATAATGCCAAACTTCAACAACAGGAATATAAATCATAAGTAAAGCATTGCATACATAGGTGACAAGGAACGGCGAAACACCTCCATCTACAACAGATTGAACAACAAAACCAGCAGCAACCCAGATTGTTGCAACAGCTACTATGTATATTAAACCCAATAACCATCTCCAAACTTCAGTATTCATAACTCAGGCCCCCAGTTTTTTTATCAAGTACTTAATCAGTAACCCCCCACAAGATACTATAATGTTACATCATCACGTACACATCTTTGCACACATTCTCAGTTTTAGCTTAAGAATTCTTCAAGTCAACGTACAGGATAAATAGATAAACATATATTTGTGTTAGCCTGATCAGAGATGAGAAGTAGAAAAGCTAGAAAACTGATAATGGAAATGAGTAGGTTGCAAAAAGGACAAAAGACATGAGGCAAGACAAGGGTTGGTTAATTATTTTCATTTTAGTGTAAGCCGTCCTTAATCAATCACTGTGTTTTTTTTCATAAAGTCTTAACGTATTTGCCCATAAGCCAATCTGCTTTTAGTGTCATCTTCATAAATTATTGTACTACGTCTTGTTGTAAGACAATATGGTCTAATTGCTAAGTTGCTAACTTATTGGATCACCACAATAAATAAATAGTGAGTTGAAAATGTATCCCGCACTCACTAGATCTGCATAGGATGCGTTACACATGTTAATTCTTCATTGAGTCTAGACTTCTGTATTTACAAAATGAGTATAAAATAATAACTTATACGAAACAAAATAAATAAATAAAACAAAGGAAAAGAAAATGTCTAGACTTATGTATATGTAAATTGCGTGTTTAAAATATCGGAAGCTTGTGATTTGCATGCTAATGCTATTAAAAGAGGCTCAAAATATACAAGTACCATAAATAAAGAGTGGTTTGTGTGAGACTGATAGAGGTTTGGTGAGGGGACTGAGGGGTCTAGAGCTTCTGCCTCTTTCCAGTTTGTTTAATTTGTATATCTCCTTTCAGTCCTTTGTTTAGTACGGTTAGTAGGGACTAATTGGTTATTGAGCCCAGTCATATATAGGTCCAAGGGCATGGAATAGTAGGGTCGACAAGCATATGTATATGTTCGATCTGTATATTGTGGACTGGTGTCTATTGTTAGTGGTCATGATGATCAAGTAATTTGGAGCACCATGCCATGGAAATCTTGATTGTTTCAGGGAGCACCACGCGAGACATGATCCGCCCAACTGATAGGTGCTCCAAATTACTTAGATTTTTTTTTTGTTTTAATTCAAGAATATAGATTCAAGCATGTATGGTGTAAATAAATGTTTATTGTGTTAAGTCTTTGTTGATGCATGCTATGAAGGATCGATGGCTATTACTATTGAACAACAACATATCTAAGCCAACCCAAAATTTGAAAGCCCAAGTTTCAGCCACTTCCAGCGGTATGGCATTACCATAATCCCTGAATTGAACAATCAGGTTCAAATTCGATGCTAGTTATAAATATACCCTATAAATACACGCCCCGGTTCCTAAGAGGGCACTCTCCGATCCGGAACCGGTTCTGGTTAAGAGAAAATACATCCGGTTCAATAGAAAATTAGAGGGGCACGCTCCTTGTAACTGGGTGACTTCTTTCCTCGGTTACGGCAGTCGTGAACTCATCTATAGCAACGCAGAAAAAAAAAAAAAAAAAAAAAAAGTCGTAACTCTCGCAAACAGATCTGTATCTCTCCTTCCACATTTTAGGTGAGTTTTACTTTATACTTGAATGTTGTTTCCTTGTGAGATTTTTCGTTGTTTGAATTTAATCATTACAAAAATTCAATTGCTAGTCATTGGATACAATGGTAGAGTTGCTCTCTTACTATGTTGTACCAAAATCATAGATATAGCGTATATGATTTTCGAAATGAAATTTAACTTATTGAATTGTTAAAAAAATGTGTTTTTTGTAGATCTGATGTTGATTCTATGCTTTGATTCGTATTTAGACAAGTGGGTATTGGAAATTTTCTATTGAATTTGAAGTTTTAAGTGTATGGTTAGTTTAGAATCACGTTAGAATACTTTAATTTAGCATGTTGAAGACAATTGAATCAGTGTAGTTGAAATTTTAAGTTGCTGGTGTTGATTTGTTGATGAAAAAGACTTATTTTTTAGTTCTAAATATTATTGGAAGTTTTGTTGTCATTTGCGTTGTGTTGATGAGTGATGATCACTATTATTTAAAGTAGAAGTATATATTACATTTTGGTTGTTTGGATTATGTTTGTGTAAAGACGTAATAAACGACTTCGTTTTATGCCTTCATGCATGTGTTGTTGTTGTTGTCATTGATTTTTTTCTTATTAGGTTTAAAAGTTGCTAATTAAGTGGTAATAAGTGTTTAAGTGTTGTTGTTGTTGTTGTCAGTTCAATTATTCAGTTGTTGTGTTACGTCGCTTGAATTCTTTTCTCGGATAAATCCCATTTTGTGTTCTTTAAGTTTCTTTGAGCAGTGTTAGCGAATCTTTGCACCCTTATTCAATTCATTCAATTTTAGTCTACTACTTGCCTATCTTAAGAAATAACCCTTTTAAATAATAAAATAAAAAACCTTTGTTTGGATATGAGTTGTTTGTAGGTAGTTATTACTTATTGCGAAGTTCAAGTTACTTCAAGTATATGAGTATATCGTTCTTTGGTACTTGGAGATAGTTTTAACTTCCTTGAGTGCTATTAGACCACAAGTTTGGTAAAGTAAAAGAGTATATATATGAACAAAGAAACAAGGTTCTTAAGACTAACGCGTAACAACTTCCTTGAGTGCTATTAACAGCTCAGGTACCTAACCAGATCGACGTAGATGATATCATCACAACCTCTCTTTAACTAAACTGTAGAAGATTGTAACCTGCAACTACTGTATGAGGTTGCAAAAGGCGAACTTCATGCAGTCATACCAGTTCAATCACTGCCACTACCATCGCCAACACCACTACCACTGCCATTACCATTACCACCATTACCTTCACCAGTGAAATTAGTACCATCACCATAGTTGCCACTACCATCACCACCGTCACTACTACCTCCAGAGGTGTCATTATCATTTGGGCTAGTCCCGTTCCTGTCACGAATGTTAATAGCAAAACAAAGTGTGTCATCACGGTTTTTGAACGTCCAAATCTCTGCTGTATGGACGCCCTTTTTTATACCGTTTGCATGTGCGAATTCATACCACCTTGTGAGCAAAACGCATCTGCGACAACCTGGCCAATGAGTAAAGTTAAGTTTCCATATTGTGTTCCGGGGACCTAAAACATGCACTGGTAGTTGTTCTCTTAAGGTACGCATACCGCGTGTTCTTTTCGTCTTCTGCGGAGGCTCTCTTCCACTTCCGGCCGGCAGGTAAAGACGGTTCCCCGAAGTCTTTAATGTATCACTCTCAAACATATCTTTCATGTTTACCCACTCAATCTTTTTTCCTTTCAATACATTGATGATAGAAGTCTTCATACTTTCTGGCATAACTGGCTCTGGAGCTCTTATGCTTTGTTGGTCTGTCCGTCTTCTTGTTGTTCGTTCCCTTCTTGTTGGTAACCCGATTGGTAGTCCTATATTCCTCGTCGTCTTCTTCTTCTTCTTCATCATCGTGGCTTTATTGTCCTCGTGTTCCTCTACTAGTTGGGGCGTTGTGCTAGTGAGCTAGATTCCTCCTCTTGTTGTGGTGACCGTTCGGGTGAGGGCGTAACTTCTCCTTCCTCTAGTGAACATGATAATGAACACGATGATACACAAGTCCAATTATCTTGCTTTTCTTTTCTCAATTAAATTGTCATGTTCCATCTCTGCAAGAACATGTAGGATAGCACATAAAAGTTGGGATCGTTGCATCTAGTAGCTAGTACCTATTAGGGGGAGAGCAATATAAGGACAATAAGTTTTCTTGTGTATTCTCATATGTTTTTCATTTCTATATCTTTGGATACATTTTGACTTGGCTAATTATAGACAAAAGAAAAGGAGGGATGGATACATTTCTATATGTTACTCCTCGTGACATTTCAAAATTTGAGTTGGTGCTCACTATTTTAACTTGTTGTAAGAAGTAATTGAAACAAGAGTACTTTTTTTTTTGCAATTCTTTCTTTTGGGTGTTTGATCGCTCACTTGTTTCATTTTCGTTTCAAGGAAGTTATTTGTCGAGGAAAAGGGAACTCTGTCAAGGTATGTACATTTCTTTTTAGTCCACTAATAGTGTGAGCTAAATTTTGTATTTGGTCCTGCTAAATTACGATTTTGCATAAGAATACTTATGTTAATCTTCAATGTGTGGAAATGTGGTTCTCACTTTTGAAGTCATATGAATAGTTTTTTTATTTTTACTTTTTTAATTTGTTTTTGCATTCACAAGTGTGTACTAAAACTATAATTTTTTTGCAATAACTATAGGCATGGATATATGAGCATTTCCCAATGTTTAGCCTCCCTAACATGAATTATGTGAATACATTGCCGCTGTTATGCGATGGGCAAATGGCATGTCAACCTATCTCGATCCGTTGGGGGCATTGAAGCATTTTAGGTTGATGATGGATAAGATGACACGTCATGATGTAAGCATAGTTTGTTAGTTTATTTATATACACATAGTTTTTGAAATCTTGTTTGTTAATTTTAATTTTGAACTTGATAGGTAATTTGGAATCCATACGGAAACGTTCGAGACGTCTGCCCGTTGGAGGATATTACATTTTACAATGGGGGTATATGCTTTTTTGACAAAGACGAGGTATATTTTGGAGAAAGGGTGTTGCGTCAGTTTGGAATCCAACAATGTATACCGTCAGCACCATCTCCATCTCTGTCATCAAAAAACAAAACTGGAAAAATTAGTACGGGAATTGTGACCCAGTACTAGGAGTGTCGGGATCATTATATTATACCAATGCAGAATAGAGCACCTCTTTCTCAAACTCCATGGGATTGTGTGGATTCGTACTTGGAGTGGTATAACGTGATCAATCATCCTTATCTTGTGAACTTTAACCCTCGTGATCCTCCTTCTTACATTACCCTATATAGACCACCTCCTTGTGATTGGGTAAGTTCAAATGTAGTTGAACTAATTTTGATTTTATTTTTTGTTTGAGATTATTTTAAGGTTAGAAGTGACTTTGATTTATGTTTTGCAGAATGCTATTGTCAATGAAATTGGTCGCCTATTAGAAGTCGGTATGTACGGAGGAGGTGAAATTCGAGAAGCGGAGTACTTTCAGAGGGCTTTTTATCGACGCAATCAAAATATTGATGATGGTACATACTTAAACTTACTTACCTAGAAAATATTTTGAAAACATACCTAGAAATAGCTGTTTCTATTTCCAAACATAATGATCAAAATATTGATGATGGTACAACAATAACAAATGAAATAGCTGTTTTGGCTATTAAGGAGTTGAGGGCTATGACTCTTAAGATCTGGTATAGTTGTGTAGAAGTTCCCCATTGTTGGGTGAGCATGGTTTTGGCAAAATATGGGCCAAGGACTTTTCGGTGTTCTAGTTTTACAAGAATAAGAAAGAGTAAAGAAAGAAAATTACTTAAGGGAAGATGATTAGTTTTTAAAATTGGAAAATTTTGATAGGTTAAGGTATTCATTTAAAGTGCTTACTTAAATACAAATGAGGGTTGTTCTAGTTTGGGTAATTTCGTGAATTTGTGATATTTTAGTTCTCGCTTTTGTTACTATAATATCGTGAACCCGATGTATTTGTGGATTGTCTTGATTTCCCTAGTATTTTTCTCTTGGAGCAATTAGCATTTGGGTCTCGTTTCCACTGCGGAACCATGTTGTCTTGCTCTTTGATCAACAAAATTCAAGTTACCTACGGAAAGAAAAGAAAAATGAAGTCGGGTGTTACATGTTAATGTTTGTTGGTCTAAAAATTATCTTTGGTGGTGTCTATGATAGGGACCCGTGAAGGGAACAAGCAGCCATGGTTTGCCAAGGACCTTAAGGAACCATCTTCATTGTTCCTTCATTTGGATGCTCAAAATTCACCTTTAGCCCTTGTTCCTTCATTTGGGCGCTCATAACCTTCTCTTCTTCATTAACGATCTTCTTTATAACCTTCTTGTCATTAGTTACTTCCAGTCACAGCCTTCCCGCGAAACCAATTCAAGAGTTATATGAAGTGTGGCACTTGGTGGCACAGTGCCTTCAACACCCGAGAGGCTGGTCGACCCATCTCCCCAAGCCATCTAAAAGTAATGCAATGTAAGTGATAGGTTCCACAATCTGCATAATTCAGTTGATTTCCACTTCAAGCAAACTTACATTGTGGCTTCACCATGTGAGAACCTTTTCTCCCTTCTTCATTGTCTTTACTACTTTTGATAGTCTTTGGAAATAACCTCGGTTGCAAAGACATAACATCAGTTCCGTTAGAGAAGTCGAACTAAGGAGTGGTTGCGTTGCTTCCATAAAACGATTTTGTTGCCTTTGGCGGGGAGAACGATTAGCGAGCCAACATAAGTTCTCTTTTTAGAAATAGGGCGATATCATAAGCAATTCACAGAATAAAAATGTCAAAAAGAGCCCCAATCTGTAGTCCTTATTAGAAACTTCACAACTTAAACCCACTTTTAAAAATGACATTCTAAGAAAAAAACATTAAATTTCAGATTAGGCGATCCGAGGAAACAATATTTTCAAATCTTTCAAGCCTTCAAACATATATACTTTATAAGAGGGCTTTTACATAAGATAAAATGAATAGAATAAGATGCTAAGTTTTTCACCCTCGATTAAGACAATTAATCCCAAAAGCCACGAGAACAAAAACGGACCACAAACAATAAAACCTACATCCTTTACTTATGAAAGTCCCCGGTTACACATCCAAAACAGTTATGAAGCTATAATCACAACAAAAGTCGAAAACCTTGCATACACGAATGTTAAAAACTCCCTACTTAAGCACCAAAACCTATCTCAAACAAAGGCAATCGCGAAAGAACCTCGTCCCAAACGAAAACATTTAGAACTCCCCGAATTGGTCTATTGTCGAACCTTCAACGGCCGACTTCTTGCGAAACAACTCAGATCGGAAGCATCTAAAACCATTGATGATGATGTTTTGGTTCTATTCGGAATAAGTATCATAAGGCATCTCACGTCGGGGAAAAACTACCACTTTTCATCCAAAATCCCTTTGTTCGGGAAAGACGCCAAGGAAAAACTAATGAGTATATATATTCAATATTGCGGTTTCTTACGCTAATGTCTTGAGTCGACCTTGTCATAATTATGAATTCTTTGAACAAAGTCACATTCAAACAGTAATTCTCTAGGCCATTCTTATGTTTCCTCTTCTAACCTTTTTGAAGTATAACATTTAAAAATCACTATATATACCAACAATGAACACTTTAGGTAACAAATGCATATAATGGATAAAGCAGTTATCAACCCTAATTAAACAGGTTAGACACCAAATTTCCTACAAAGAGTGCAAAGCTATTTATCATCATGCATTAAACAACTTACTCCATGGTAAAATGGGAACACTCCAGAGATCTTTCCAACAATAAACATTATGTTTCTCTATACAAAATATAGTTTAAATAATTATTTTCATTAAAAGTGAAGCTAAACAGGGTAACACAAGTTCTCTGGCCTATTGAGACATGCGAGCTCTTTACATTCACGAATCAAACAACTTAATCCACAGAGATGGCAAGTGATTTTACGTATTCTAACTATCTATGCGTAAACACAAATAATCAATTTACGTAAATACGTGTTTATATCAATATTCCTAATCTCAATAACGAAGTAATATAAGAGAGTCAGGATTCGTTCCACTCTTAACTCTCTAGACTTAAATCGAATTCAACTAATCAAACCCAAAAGGAACAATGGTGAGAGTAATGATTTGATGTGAAATTTCTATACTACCATTCCCAACACAAGAACAATAATAACAATAAGACATAATTAAATTAAACTGAAATTAAAACTAATTTAGAACTAAGATTGTGAATAACTAATTATGAATTTAAGACAACTAAATCTAAATAAGAATTTAAGCAATAATCTAAATTGAAATGAAGAACTAATACTTTATTCTAAAACTAAAATATGATTCTAAACTAACTAATTGAATGAATGTAAAAAACTAGATCTAGATCTAAAAAACTAATCTAGATCTATCTTTTTCTAACCCTAAACTCCATTAACATTAGCTTCCTAACCTAACTACCTTTAACAAAGAGTCAAGCTTTTGTTTTATACTTTCAGATCCAAAATCGTGCATGGGCTTGGAGCCATGTTTTGGGCGGAAAAATCGGGCCCAAAACCCAATTTCTTTAGTCCAAAATAGGCTCTTCAGCTGCAGTTGGCTTCGACAGATGTTTCGTCCACTTCTGCTCCTCTGATTGGGCCAAGGCTTGGACCATTGGAAAGCTCTTTCCGAGGCGGTCGTTTTAACATAAGATTCTCCCCAATTCAGGTCCGAGTCCAAAGATACAGCCGCGAAGTTCTCATGACTTATGTAATTGTTTATGCCCGTTGACTTTTCAGCTTTTGACCGGGCTCTACAAAGGCTTTGTCTCCTTGAATCTTGGCCTTTATTCACAGAACTCCTTAGCAACCGACCTTTGCTCCTTTATCTCGCTAAAGTGGCACATTTCTGCACATAATAGACTTTGAAGCCTGAAATGCATAAAACAAATGAATCGCGATAACTCTTAATTATTACTCACATAATTGGTCTAAAAGTATGATTGTTAAGGGGTTAAAACTACAGTTTTGGGCTCTTATCAAACCACCCCCAAACAACATTTTGCTTGTCATCAAGCAAATATGAGAAATTAGAATAAGTGACCAAAAATGGAGTTCTATCTACTCTCGTTTCGCTGAGTGCGATTGCATTGACCATATGCAACAAGGCCTTAAACTACTAGGAATTCCCTAATGGACGAGTTATAGCCTCGTGAGAGTTTTCCAGTGAAGGTACTCACAAACTTCATCTATACTACAACGACTAAGAAATAAAACTATTGTTTCCTTATTTATGTCTCAATTATCTATACATCTCACTAGCAATGAATACGTAATAATCATGTAGCCGAAACCTAAGCTAATATATGCATAATAATCAATCATCTACTTAATAAACATATATACAATGAGTAATGCTATGAAATGCATAATGTGTCCGTTTACGAAACTTTGGAATAAGCGTCCTTAAGTAGGTTCTCACATAAAAGTCAAGACAAAAATCACTCTGATTTTTCCACTCAAGTTTTGCTACTCTAGTGTGCGATGAAAAAGTACTTTACCTTACAATCTCAATGACACACAAGGAAGCGAAGTTGATCAAACACATCTCCACTTACTATCCCACTAACTTATTCCTAATTGAGGCTAGAGGTCTTTATTAGGTGTTCATGGGATTAGGAGATGGTTTAAGAAGGAAGGAAATGGATATTCAAAAAGGACAAGTCTGAGATAATAGAGTCTTCATATTATGTAACTAGAGAAAACCTTGTTATTTACTTTTGCTTCTACACTTTGTTTCCATCCATAGCCATATTTTTTTTTCTTTTTCTTTGGCTTTTGACTCCTTTTATTCTATTTTTTTGAAGTTTTTATTTTATTTCTATTTTTATTTTTCTTTTCTTTGGATGAAAACTTCTTTTCTTTATTTTCTGAAACAATTAAATGACTTTTGTTTACACAGGTTTTTCTCTTCTTCGTTCTTCATCATTCTATTCTCAGACTTATCTAAATAGGGTAGGTTGAATTTTTTATTTTGTTTTGTTTTGTAACAGGGTAAAGGATTTGTGGTTTATGAAAGGGCTAATGAATGGCTCAGTGGGGCGACTAGCGGAAAATATACTTAGGTCAGAATTTCTAGCTATATCGATCCAAAAAGGGCCTAAATTCTCTCTTAGGACATGGTATAGTGGTCAAGCAAGTGGACGTGTGATTTCTCTATTCGGAATATACTTCTCCCTTGTGTCATTTCTCAAATGTTTCACTCATATAAGGCTTTAGGCTATATTCTCACAGGATTTATAGAATAAGTACTCTAGCCTAGATTTCAGAAACTTACTGCCAAACAATCATAGATACTCATGTAATATATTTATAGATAGATGCAAAGATTATTACCTACATATTAACCTAAGTTTATAAAAACTATTCTAATGCAAAAACTACGTGAGACTTCTAGATTATTAAGAGCATAGAGAAAGAAACAATACCAACATTCCTAAGTGTATAGCATAAACTTTTTATTTTTATTTTTATTTTTATTTTTATTTTTATTATTTTTAAGACAAATAATACGTAATATACAACCTAATATGTGCTTAACATTTACATCGTGTTTCTATACCACCCCCCAAACAATTTGGGAGAAGGGGGTTCATGAAACAATTCAATAACACAATTAAATTATGTAACTAACTAATTTTTATAATTTTTAACATTTTATAAATAAAAGTGCGTAATTTACATCCTAAAAGTGTCTAATTTTTGCAATGTTTCTATCCCACCCTCAAACAATCGAACGCTTTGTCCTCAAAGTGTAAAGAGATAAGGAAAGAATTTACCATAGAAACGTGGCAAAAATTGGCGCACTGTAATGTAAATATTGTAAAGATGATATGATAATATGAAGCACAATTAAACCGGTATCGCGTCTTAACTAACACAAACTCTACCTAGTAAACATGACAAAGCTTAGGGTGGCAACATGATTTGAAATGAATACCAAAATCGCCACCCCCAAACAAAATTGGAAAACTCTTTTTAAGTTTGAAAATTTTGTTTGGCCTATAATCTCGAAAAGTTGGTATTGTGCGAAAACTTGGGTCTTTTAAAAGTCGATTCCTAGACTTACTAATATATGTTTATGTTTTATTTTATTTAGTTTTTATATGTTTGATTTTTAGAAAAACAAAACAAAATTACGATAAAGAAATAAAAATGAAACTCACTCCATAGAGAAGCACTACTCAATCCACGAGAAAAAGTGTAAGAGATAAATGCGTGAGTCACATGAAACGTAGACTAAGAATCCGACACTTACAACCACTCACTCCAAAAGGAGGGTCCGGTTGCCTTAATGGTGCACTCCCATAACATAACTTTGGAATGGAGTTCACCGAAGAATAAAATGAGTCTTTTATAGTCAGATACTCGAGACTTTATCTAATATATATGTATTAAAATACAGTTTACCATATATCAACAATCGAAAAAGTTGTGGGTCTTTCCACAAATAATTAACATGGAATGCGCCATCAAACAGAATTAAGCACCAAGATTTCTTATGGCGTAGCTTAGTGGAATGAGAGCAAAGCCTTATAGATCTAAAACCTAATCAAGCATATAGTTTCTTCTTTGTCCTCCTACGAAGGGGATGCCAAGTAAATGAACGTGAGAAAATTGATGGTTGTGGAAGATATGTATGATGTGGATAATTTTGAGAAGGAAAAAATGGAAAAAATGAAAAAGTGTCAGGTGGCTTGTCCTTGGGTGTTACTTCTTCACCAGTTGGTTTTAGATAGTTATGAAGCATAGGAGAAACGCCAAGGTCAAGTACAAACTCAATGGTTCTTTGAAAAGGTAGAGGGCGAGGAACATTCATGATGGAAGGTGAATGAGTGACATGAGGATGTGAGGTGGGTGAATTGTGTTCAACTAGTGTTCTTAGGTCTATATCATCAGAGGCCTTAAGATATGCAAGACATTCCTCAATAGGTGGGTAAGAAGAATCACTGGGATAGAGGGCAAAAAATTCTTCTTCCGTCATGGCGTCAAGAGATGAATGGATGTCAATAGGAGAGAACTTCGCGAGACAAAGAAGGGGTTGCAAAAGAGTCGAAGGAAATCCTCCTTGATGTTATCTACGCCTAGGGAGTAGAAATTGTGATCCTTGTCTTCTTCCATAAGAGGGGTATCTACTAGTGTGGGGACTAAAGTGTCACCGCGACTAATGTGAGGTACAAAACTCTCAATGGACTTCACTTCCCCTTCTACAGCAAACCTAGTTGTCCCTATTTTTGTCTAAAACATGTTAACTTCTACAAAAAGATTTCCAAAAAAAAGAGTCATTGAGCCATCCCGACAATTGATTTGGGCATTGGCGGTTGCCAAGAAAGGGGCTAAGATGATGGGAATGGAATCATGAGCAACTTCGTGGTCAAGAATAACAAAGTCGGCCGGATAGTAAAAATCCTGAACTTTAACGATAATATTTTCAACTACACCCTTGGGATACTTAATAGAACGATCGGCTAACCGCAAAAGTCATTTTGGTTGGTTGAAGTTTTGTTAGACCTAGTTGTTTATATAAATAAAAAGGGAGTAAGTTAACACTTTCCCGTGTCTAATAAAGCAGTTGTTATGAAGGTATCACCTAAGGTGCATTGTACTGATAGGATGACCGAGGTCCTTTGTACTTAACAATTCCGTTATGTTCGGATAAAAAGGGATATTGTTGATTAAGAATGCTTCGTGGGGTATGTTGGTTTTCCTCTTCTTGGTGCACAACTCTTTTAGAAACTTAGCGTGTCCAGGTAGACTTTTTATAGCTTCTAGAAAAGGTAGGTTGATAGTTAGATTTTTAAACACTTCCCTAATCTCATCAAAATTCTCGTCCTTTTTAGACACAATTAGTCGCTCGGGATACGGTGGTTTATCTTTATACCTAATATGAGGGCGAACATATTTGTTAACCGTTGTTTTATCTTTTATCACTTTCGAACTAGGTTTCCATATTGGAACCTCTACAGGTGTAGGGTCTTCACTTTCTATTATTGGGTCTTGTAATGTTTTCCCTTTTGGTTGTGGTTTAACTGGTACTTCTATAGTTGTAGGGTCTTCAGTTTCTATTATAGTATTTGGTATGGTATCATTTTTAGTTTGCGGGTAATCTTTAGGCATAGTCACTTGGTTATCAACTACTCTCCCTGAACGAAGGGTAGTGACTGCCTGTAGGTCCCCTTGGTTTATATTACCATTACACTGAATACTTTTTATTTCGAAGGCGGTGTTTGTTGACATAGGATTAGGCACTGCTTGACCTGGAAACACGCCAGTTTGGTTATTATTTTGGTTAGAAGACATGTCAATAACCTTTTGGCACAAAGACGCATCATTTGCATCGTTTGTTTCATCATATTAGAGTTTTGATCATCTTTGATCTTTCATCAAGTTGGAGTTTTGTTGCATAATTTGATTTTGTTTCTCCAACAAGGTCACTACTACTTTGTCTATAGATGGTTATATTGGAATTAAAGCTTGTTGAGCGTTCATGTCTTGATGTTGATAGTTCTGGGTAATGGGTACTAAACCTCTATTCTGGTCACCTAAGTTCCCTTGTCCTTGATGTTGAGTTAACTGGTTGAAGTGTGATGGTTGTGGTGGTGTTTGTGCATAGACAAGAGGACAATAGAAGTCGGAATGCTCAAGACTACAAATGTACATTACAAACGAGTAGAGTTAATGTTCATGACCGGAGTGGGTTGTTGTTGAACGAGATGGCATCTACCTTTTTAGTGAGGGCATCGATAAAGAGTTTTAAACTTCGGGATCATATTTAACCTCAAGAGAAGAAGGAGAGGAGCCGGGAGGAATCATTACCTCCCCAATTGTTGTTCTTCTTAGATTGATCTTCTAAGAATTTATAAGCCTCCAAGGCTCTTTTACTAAGAAAACTACCCCGACCATGATATCTAGAACCTCCTTATGACGATGTAAAAGCCCCTTGAAGAAGGCACGAACAAAAGCGTGTCTTTTCGCGAAGATTATGATCGCGGCATTCAATGAGAAGATCGCTGAAACGATTCCGTGCCTCCTCGAAAAGGATTCATGAGGATTCCGGGCGAAGAAATGAATCTTTTGAAGCATTTCATCTGTCTTTTAGTGGTGGGTAAAATTGTTCCATGAACAATTGAACAAGTTGAGCCCATGAGTCCACGAGAGTTTGGCGCTTGGGCGCAAGACTAAGACGCCTTTATCGGCTAAGGTGAAAGAAAGGAATACCCTCGCTTTAATTTGTTCCACCAACCGTAGGATGGTGAAATGTTGTTAGGACTTGTTCAATCCCACGATGTAGCCGATAAGGTTTTCATGGTCTAAACCATGAAAAAACGGGTAACAAATTAAAAATATTTGGGGATTCGAAATCCCCAATCGGTCTCGCTAGAACGATGCAAGATTTGGGGCTATTGCTCAAGGCTTTGTAGAAGTCAGAGAGAGAAGTCTCTCTTTCTTCAGCCATTATATCAGGTGGTGTGTGTGGAATAGTAGCTAGAGGTGTAATGGGTGGTATACTAGATAGACGTGTCTGTCGACGTTACCGTGAGTGAAACACTGTGTTGCAACTTTGCAAATAACCTAGGGTGCAATATAGTATAAGTGTACTTAAAGGTGCAATAATCTATCACAGCTATCACTGTAGGCCATTTTCATGTCACATATAAACGTCATTCTAACATATGAATAATATGACTAATCGTCCTGACTGTTAATTAGTTCTTGAACAATGGCTGGAATGATCATGCTGGAATATAAATCACTGCATATATAGAGTCGGTTGGAGAGGAATTTTGGATGATCAATCAACCACTGCAAATAATACAAAGTCAGAAAGACTGCAAATTACAAACTACAAAGCTCCGTCACCAAAAAAAAATGTGCACATATTACAAATTACATAATTTCACCAATTAAAATGTGCACACATTTCATTTGCTTTAGTATTTTGTGCTATGTAATCATGTTGTTTGCACAAGACATAGTTAAAGATGAGATTGTTTCAGCAAGATTTGCCTAAACACACCAGTTGGGTCGAAAGTGGTCTTTTTCGGAGGAGATTGCGAAGGAGATGGTTGTTGGGGAGAGTTGAGACTGGACTTCCGTTTTGAAGTTGCCTACGTACCCAAAGATATTGCTTGGGATCAAGTATCGATTGCGTAGTTCTGGAAAAATAACGAATGTTGGATTTTATAGGTAGGATTGGTAATAGTTACTTCATCGTTCTCCAATATTCCAATCGTGGGATGAAGTTGGAGAATTGGCGGGAGAATTGTCCAATCGTGGGATGAAGTTGGAGAATTGGCGGGAGAACTGTCACACGATATGAAGTTGATGGAAGTGAATCTTGAATGTGGATGAAGTTGTGGACGAAGTTATGGATGAAGTTGTGGATAAAGTTGTGGACGAAGTTGTGGAAGCTGTTTGACTCGCAAAATATGTGCGCAATTGATATTGATTTTACGTGTAGGTATGTAGGCTTTGAGCATAGGCTTTGAACATGGGCTCTGAGTGTGAGATTTATTATAGATAAGCTCTGAGCATGGGCTTTGAGCGTGGGCTTTTTGGGCACTGAACATGGGCTTTATTATAGATAAGCTCTGAGCGTGGGTTTTTTGTAGATGAGCTATGAGTATGGGCTCTGAGCGTGGGCTTTTTGGGCTCTGAGCATGGGCTTTTTGGGCTCTGGGCATGGGCTTTTTGGGCTCTGAGCGTGGGTTTTTTGGGCTCTGAGCATGGGCTTTATTATAGATAAGCTCTGAGCATGGGCTCTGAGCGTAGGATTTTTGTAGATAAGCTCTGAGCATGGGCTCTGAGTGTGGATTTGTATTGAATTAGACTTTTATTGGGCCACATTTGTGGGGGCCGGAACATCGCCCTCTCTTTGTTACATGGGCAAAGCCTGTGTGGCAAACAAGTTTTTTTTTTTTTTTTTTTTTTTTGAAAATGGATCTTGATGCATGTGTGGATCAATGTAGTGTGGATGCAAGCAGGAAATTGCAAATTACTCTAATTTGGTGTACCTTCTCCATGAATGGAATTTTGGAACTCTTAACCATTTTTTCAGAATTTGTCAAATTCCTGAATTTTGATTCTGTAACAAAGTTTCCTGATCTTCTTGACCAAAGTGAGGCATTGTCTTCTAAGCATTTTAGATTTTGAAAAGATTGTAAGTTTATTCTTACAGCCATGCCCTTGGGACTTCATGTTTACATGTTCATCTCCTTTTGCAACTTCCTTCTACAAAATCTCAGCCAAAAGTTCCACTTTCTTTTTCATCCTTCTTTGTATAAAACCTCTAGTGCACTTCACATGATACTTCACATATGCATAAAAGTTTAGTAGATTCCATACCGTCTTGTCCATCTTTGAACCTTCTATATGTCGTGAAAATATATCAAAAGAGACAAATCTTCCGTTGGTGCTTAAATCGTGGGATGAAGTTGGAGAACTGGCAAAAGAAGATACCACCCTTTGTATGGACAACATCTACAATGGGTTTCCAAGCTTCCACCTGCTCCTTGATTAACTGGCAAACTTTGTTTAAACAAACAATTCAATCAATTTCAGCACGGCAATTCAACTTCATATGTTAGAAAACATAGCGGCAATTCAATTAGCGGCAAATCAAGCAAATGACAAATCAAGTACACGACCCGCTGAAGAATTCAACTACGACCGCAAATCAAGTAGCGGCAATTCAAGCAAATCTGAAGCTGGTAATTCAAGCAGCGGCAATTCAATTAGTGGCAAATCAAGCAGCGATAAATCAAGTACAGCCAGTGGCAAATTCAACTACAGCCAGCGGCAATTCAAGCAAATCCGAAGTTGGTAATTCAAGCAGTGGCAATTCAATTTTACTACAGCCAGCAGCAAACTTTCTTCCTAAATATTGATCAGCGGCATTTCAATTCGATTTTAATTCAAATTTTCTTCCTAAATATTGATCAGCAGCAATTCAATTCTTCGAATTCAAACTTTCTTCCTAAATATTGATCAGCGGCAATTCAATTCTTCCTAAATATTGATCAGCGGCATTTCAATTCGATTCGAATTCAAACTTTCTTCCTAAATATTGATCAGCGACAATTCTAAATATCATTTGGATCAACGGCATTCCGAAAAAACACACACATCCAGTATATTTCAATTCGAAGGGATCGGCCGTAACAGTAGAAAATCAATCGAAGGGATCGGCAGCTCAAAGCTTATGGGATTGATTGAAGTACACTTGCCGATCTTTATTGCCTTGAACCAACAGAAAATCCCTGAACTTATCTTCTCATTCTGCTATAAAATCTCTTTGGTTACGACTCAAAACACAACGACCAATTACAACCCCTCGCTAAACAATTGATATGGCGATTCATCGGTACCCATATAAGCTTGAATGGTTCGTAGGCTTTAATTCAACTTCTTCAAAAGAATATCCCGTTGGTTGGGATCGGGTAACATGCGACTTTAATTCTTTCACTCGGTTCGGTTTGATTCAATGGCTTGCTTATTCGAGTTGTGAGTGAAGCAAGGTTGTTAAGGTAAATGTGGAACTAAGGTGCCAAAGGCCTATATTGCTTGTGGCGAGAGGAGAGGTGCACTTCCAATTGAAGACTTTCAGCGAAACAAAACCGTGAAATACCATCAGGAGCCTTAGGTACCGATTTCTACAATAAAATTTGTTGTGAAATACCATATCATCAGGAGTGGCAAATGGAAACCTATTGTTTGTGAAATACCCAGCACATGATTATAATGGAAACCAATGAATTTTATTGTTTGTGAAACAAAAGGTAACCTATTGGTTTACGTTTCTTATGAGAGTCCTTGGATATAAAAAGAAAGCAAATCGGCTCATCATCAGTCATAAAACTGAGAGAGAAGAAAATAAAATAAAACAAAGTTCTGATATGTAGAGAAAAAAGATATTTTCTCATTCTGTTGTGAAGGGCGCGACTCGCGCTCCATTTACACCTGGATAAGGCGCGACCCACGCTCATACATTTGGTGACTTACAGGCTCTTCAGCGCGACCCGCGCTCCACCCTATTTAAGCACGAATTTGCCTTTTTTCGGAAGTTTTATGAAATAGGATAAATATAGGTTTTTTCTGTAGAAACCTAACTTTTCCAAAACAAAGAAAGAGAGATTATAAGTGAACAATTCTTTATGAGTTGAGTGTTCATTCTTTGTGAGTGAATTGAGAGACTTGTAATATGTTACTCTGGACATCTAGTAAAGTTTGGAACTCGCAGTGTGGACGTAGGCAAATTGCCGAACCACGATATATCTCGTCTTGTGGTTTGTTCTTCTTTTATATTAATTGTTTTACTTTAGATACTTGTTATTTGATATTGAGAAGTGTTGGGATTACTTTGGAGGGTGTTGAAGCCTTGTCTAGTAAGAAGGATTGATCCTTGTGTAAGATTGATCTATTGTAGTGGGTAACGTTGTTTCCACAGTGGTATATTCACAACAATTAGTATCAGAGCGTAGGTTTACGACTTAGGAATTTGTGTAGAGAAGGTGTTCGATTAAATTTCTGAGTTAAAACTTTTTTTTTTGGGTTATTGTGTGTAACTTGAAAAAATGGGTCCCAAGATGTCGAATGCTAAGTTTGAAGTAGAGAAGTTTAATGGGAAAAATAATTTTGGGATTTGGAGAATCCAAGTAAGGGACATCCTCATCCAACAAGGTTTGCATAAAGCTATAAAGGGGATTAAATCTAAGGCGGCGAGTATGAGTGATGATGATTGGGAAGAGTTCGATCTACAGGCTTGTTCATCAATCCGGTTGTGTCTTGTTAATGAGGTTAGTATAGTGTGATTGGAGAAGATATCGCTGCCAGTATTTGGCTCAAGCTAGAGTCTATGTATATGACCAAGAGCATGACTAACAAGATGTACCTTAAGAAGCGTCTTTATCGGTACATAATGGTGGATGGTTCAATGATGCAAGAGCATGTTAGTGAGTTCCGTCGACGCCTAGTGGATTATTTGAATGTTGGCATAAAGATGAATGATGAGGATCAAGCAACATGTTTAATATTCTCTTTGCCAGAAAGCTATGAGCATCTAATGACTAACTTTATGAACAGAGAAGATGTAGATCTCGACGAAATTCAAATTGCGCTTCTTTCTTATGAGTTGATGAAGAAGACACGAGTTGAGAATAGCATTGATGCAGGACAGGGGTTATTGGCAAGAGGAAATTCGTATGAATAGAATTCTACAAGTAATGAGAATTCTAGGTCCAAGTCAAAGAAGCCTTTAAAACATGTACAGTGCTACAATTGCAATGAAAAGGGACATTACGTAAGTAATTGTCCTCACCCGAAGAAAGAGAACAAGAGAGATGGTCAGAAGAAAGGTAAGACAAAAATTGAGGCAAGTTATACTTCAGGCTCTGAAGGGGATGAGTTCAGTCTTTGTGTGTCCACACAAGACTATATGACCGAAAGGTGGATTTTTGATTTCGGATGTTCCTATCATATGTGCCCGAATAGAAAGTGGTTTACTTCTTATAAGAGCATTGATGGTGGTTCCATTTTGATGGGTAATGACGTTGCTTGTAAGACAGTAGGAATTTGAACTATACGGTCAAGATGTGTGAGGATATAAAAACAAACCTTTACCAATTAGGAGACCAAACTGCTTCCAGCTGAAAATGTGAAAAGGCTCCAAGTTTGTAATATTCAGTACAAGGGCAACTGGTAGGAATATTAAGAGGTTGAAAAGGCCTAAATATCCAAGTAGTTGCGCCATACTCACACGTCCACACTTTTCATCCTCGTCTGGTATCCTCTTACGAATAATGGTGATAAATGAAGCATACAAGCATGCGGAAGCAAGAGCAAGAATGTCACCAAGCAGAGGCTTTGTATCAATGACACTTAATTCAGATTCCATATCACCCAAGCTGACAATTACCGTTCCTCCAAAACATAAAAGGATGCTTACTAACTTTAGCAATGTGAACCTCTCTCCCAAGAATATTAGAGAGAGCAAAAAGGTAAAAAGGCTAGATGTGCTGTTTAAGACGGTATTTGACTGCAGGAGAAAATAATACTAATTACAAGCTAGAAACAGGAAACACCGAAACGGCATCTCTACCACATGTAACTAGACTTCATATATTTGACAGAATTTGATGGTCATCACCGTGCTATTCGGGACCTGAACGGAAACATATATAGGGGAACCTCCTAGGCATGTGTATTTGTGAGTTGTTAGTAGGATTCAGTGGCGGAGCCAGGGGGGGTCCAGGGTACACCCTGGCTCACCCTCGGTTTTGGTAGAAAAAACATTTAGTCTTGGTAAAATTGTAAATTTCACTTTCCTTAAGGGCTTTATCAAACCCATTATGTTTTGAATTGTCAATTATGCCTATAAAACCTAAAATAGAGTAAGTGTGTCCAGTTAGATCTGCTAAGGTTTTGAAAGTAATTTTGGAATTTATTAGTTGGTTTGACTTGAACACGGACGCATTTGAAACAACAAGTGCACATAGCTTCCACGTACACTTCAACTGAAAAGATGGTAGTGCGTAGTAAGTTTGTCACATGAATGTTTGTATGCTCCTCTAAGTGTCATAAGCCATATGGCATTATAGTTTGAACAAAGAAGAACAAAAAAAAAAGTGAAAGAGTATACACTTTTAAATGGCTTTTATCTATAGAAATTATCAATTAAGAAAACAAACAATTTAATGAACTAACCTACACAATTAATAATCTCGTTTCCTCCTTATTAAATATAATAGATGTGAGTTATGATTGTTCTTTCAAATAAAAAAATTTCATTACGTAAACTTTAATATGTTTTGATTTTGAAAAATTTATAGACTAAATTAACAATTGTATGTTTGCATAAAAAAAATGCGATAGATTGACAAATATTAAAGTAAAGAGAAAAGTAAGAAATATGTGTACACTCTAATTGAATTGCGCTGCAAATTTGTAGTGCTAATCGGCTCACCCTAGAATAAATTTCTGGCTCCGCCACTGGTAGGATTCCTTTACAAACATCTGCTTGAAAACAGAATGAGGAGTAGACCTGTTACTAGTACCCTCCCTGATACTATGTAAATCTTTTCCAGTTTATTGTAGTTACTTAACTAGCCAAAATAATGTAAGCAATTTAGATTAAACTGATGCATAATCAACAAATGCTAAAAGTATTTAGACACGCTTACTGTCACACTTGTATACTTGAGAGAGAGATTGGAACAGAGATATGAAAGAAACCAAAAAGGGCACAACAAGAGGCTAACTCTTGCGGTTTTAGTACGAGTCCAACGCCCTTTGGCATCCAGATGGTTATTAGATACAAGTTCCTCACTCATTTCTCCATGTTCAACAAATTCAGATGGATTTAGATCATCCCCTTTCCTAGTTAAACTGCTCTGCCCAAGAAGAACCTCTTCCTTGTCCGAACGTCCAGCATGAATGACATTCTTATTACTAGACCAAAACCAAGTACACTCAACTGAATCCTCCAAATAATGCCAAACTTCAACAACAGGAATATAAATCATAAGTAAAGCATTGCATACATAGGTGACAAGGAACGGCGAAACACCTCCATCTACAACAGATTGAACAACAAAACCAGCAGCAACCCAGATTGTTGCAACAGCTACTATGTATATTAAACCCAATAACCATCTCCAAACTTCAGTATTCATAACTCAGACTCCCAGTTTTTTTATCAAGTACTTAACCAGTAACCCCCCACAACATACTATAATGTTACATCATCACGTACACATCTTTGCACACATTCTCAGTTTTAGCTTAAGAATTCTTCAAGTCAACGTACAGGATAAATAGATAAACATATATTTGTGTTAGCCTGATCAGAGATGAGAAGTAGAAAAGCTAGAAAACTGATAATGGAAATGAGTAGGTTGCAAAAGGACAAAAGACATGAGGCAAGACAAGGGTTGGTTAATTATTTTCATTTTAGTGTAAGCCGTCCTTAATCAATCACTGTGTTTTTTTTCATAAAGTCTTAACGTATTTGCCCATAAGCCAATCTGCTTTTAGTGTCATCTTCATAAATTATTGTACTACGTCTTGTTGTAAGACAATATGGTCTAATTGCTAAGTTGCTAACTTATTGGATCACCACATTAAATAAATAGTGAGTTGAAAATGTATCCCGCACTCACTAGATCTGCATAGGATGCGTTACACATGTTAATTCTTCATTGAGTCTAGACTTCTGTATTTACAAAATGAGTATAAAATAATAACTTATACGAAACAAAATAAATAAATAAAACAAAGGAAAAGAAAATGTCGAGACTTATGTATATGTTAATTGCGTGTTTAAAATATCGGAAGCTTGTGATTTGCATGCTAATGCTATTAAAAGAGGCTCAAAATATACAAGTACCATAAATAAAGAGTGGTTTGTGTGAGACTGATAGAGGTTTGGTGAGGGGACTGAGGGGTCTAGAGCTTCTGCCTCTTTCCAGTTTGTTTAATTTGTATATCTCCTTTCAGTCCTTTGTTTAGTACGGTTAGTAGGGACTAATTGGTTATTGAGCCCAGTCATATATAGGTCCAAGGGCATGGAATAGTAGGGTCGACAAGCATATGTATATGTTCGATCTGTATATTGTGGACTGGTGTCTATTGTTAGTGGTCATGATGATCAAGTAATTTGGAGCACCATGCCATGGAAATCTTGATTGTTTCCAGGGAGCACCACGCGAGACATGATCCGCCCAACTGATAGGTGCTCCAAATTACTTAGATTTATTTTTGTTTTAATTCAAGAATATAGATTCAAGCATGTATGGTGTAAATAAATGTTTATTGTGTTAAGTCTTTGTTGATGCATGCTATGAAGGATCGATGGCTATTACTATTGAACAACAACATATCTAAGCCAACCCAAAATTTGGAAAGCCCAAGTTTCAGCCACTTCCAGCGGTATGGCATTACCATAATCCTGAATTGAACAATCAGGTTCAAATTCGATGCTAGTTATAAATATACCCTATAAATACACGCCCCGGTTCCTAAGAGTGCACTCTCCGATCCGGAACCGGTTCTGGTTAAGAGAAAATACATCCGGTTCAATAGAAAATTAGAGGGGCACGCTCCTTGTAACTGGGTGACTTCTTTCCTCGGTTACCAACAGTCGTAACTCATCTATAGCAACGCAGAAAAAAAAAAAAAAAACTCTCGCAAAAACGGATCAGATCTCTCCTTCCACATTTTAGGTGAGTTTTACTTTATACTTGAATGTTGTTTCCTTGTGAGATTTTTCGTTGTTTGAATTTAATCATTACAAAAATTCAATTGCTAGTCATTGGATACAATGGTAGAGTTGCTCTCTTACTATGTTGTACCAAAATCATAGATATAGCGTATATGATTTTCGAAATGAAATTTAACTTATTGAATTGTTAAAAAATGTGTTTTTGTAGATCGATGTTGATTCTATGCTTTGATTCGTATTTAGACAAGTGGGTATTGGAAATTTTCTATTGAATTTGAAGTTTTAAGTGTATGGTTAGTTTAGAATCACGTTAGAATACTTTAATTTAGCATGTTGAAGACAATTGAATCAGTGTAGTTGAAATTTTAAGTTGCTGGTGTTGATTTGTTGATGAAAAAGACTTATTTTTAGTTCCTAAATATTATTGGAAGTTTTGTTGTCATTTGCGTTGTGTTGATGAGTGATGATCACTATTATTTAAAGTAGAAGTATATATTACATTTTGGTTGTTTGGATTATGTTTGTGTAAAGACGTAATAAACGACTTCGTTTTATGCCTTCATGCATGTGTTGTTGTTGTTGTCATTGATTTTTTTCTTATTAGGTTTAAAAGTTGCTAATTAAGTGGTAATAAGTGTTTAAGTGTTGTTGTTGTTGTTGTCAGTTCAATTATTCAGTTGTTGTGTTACGTCGCTTGAGTTCTTTTTCTCGGATAAATCTCATTTTGTGTTCTTTAAGTTTCTTTGAGCAGGTGTTAGCAAATCTTTGCACCCTTATTCAATTCATTCAATTTTAGTCTACTACTTGCCTATCTTAAGAAATAACCCTTTTTAAATAATAAAATAAAAAACCTTTGTCTGGATATGAGTTGTTTGTAGGTAGTTATTACTTATTGCGAAGTTCGAGTTACTTCAAGTATATGAGTATATCGTTCTTTGGTACTTGGAGATAGTTTTAACTTCCTTGAGTGCTATTAGACCACAAGTTTGGTAAAGTAAAAGAGTATATATATGAACAAAGAAACAAGGTTCTTAAGACTAACGCGTAACAACTTCCTTGAGTGCTATTAACAGCTCAGGTACCTAACCAGATCGATGTAGATGATATCATCACAACCTCTCTTTAACTAAACTGTAGAAGATTGTAACCTGCAACTACTGTATGAGGTTGCAAAAAGACGAACTTCATGCAGTCATACCAGTTCAATCACTGCCACTACCATCGCCAACACCACTACCACTGCCATTACCATTACCACCATTACCTTCACCAGTGAAATTAGTACCATCACCATAGTTGCCACTACCATCACCACCGTCACTACTACCTCCAGAGGTGTCATTATCATTTGGGCTAGTCCCGTTCCTGTCACGAATGTTAATAGCAAAACAAAGTGTGTCATCACGGTTTTTGAACGTCCAAATCTCTGCTGTATGGACGCCCTTTTTTATACCGTTTGCATGTGCGAATTCATACCACCTTGTGAGCAAAACGCATCTGCGACAACCCGCCAATGAGTAAAGTTAAGTTTCCATATTGTGTTCCGGGACCTAAAACATGCACCGGTAGTTGTTCTCTTAAAGGTATGCATTACCGTGTTTCTTTAAAGTCTTCGTGAGGCTCTCTTCCACTTCCGTCGGCAGGTAAAGACGGTTCTGAGTCTTTAATGTATCACTCTCAAACATATCTTTCATGTTTACCCACTCAATCTTTTTTCCTTTCAATACATTGATGATAGAAGTCTTCATACTTTCTGGCATAACTGGCTCTGGAGCTCTTATTCTTTGTTGGTCTGTTCGTCTTCTTGTTGTTCGTTCCCTTCTTGTTGGTAACCCGATTGGTAGTCCTATATTCCTCGTCGTCTTCTTCTTCTTCTTCATCATCGTGGCTTTATTGTCCTCGTGTTCCTCTACTAGTTGGGGCGTTGTGCTAGTGAGCTAGATTCCTCCTCTTGTTGTGGTGACCGTTCGGGTGAGGGCGTAACTTCTCCTTCCTCTAGTGAACATGATAATGAACACGATGATACACAGTCCGAATTATCTTGCTTTTCTTCTCGAATTAAATTGTCATGTTCCATCTCTGCAATGTGTAGGATAGCACGCAAAAGTTGGGATCGTTGCATCTAGTAGCTAGTACCTATTAGGGGGAGAGCAATATAAGGACAATAAGTTTTCTTGTGTATTCTCATATGTTTTTCATTTCTATATGCTGGATACATTTTGACTTGGCTAATTATAGACAAAAGAAAAGGAGGGATGGATACATTTCTATATGTTACTCTCGTACATTTCAAAATTTGAGTTGGTGCTCACTATTTTAACTTGTTGTAAGAAGTACTGAAACAAGAGTACTTTGTTTTTTTTTTTTTGCAATTCTTTCTTTTTGGGTGTTTGATCGCTCACTTGTTTCATTTCGTTTCAAGGAAGTTATTTGCCGAGGAAAAGGGAACTCTGTCAAGGTATGTACATTTCTTTTTAGTCCACTAATAGTGTGAGCTAAATTTTGTATTTGGTCCTGCTAAATTACGATTTTGCATAAGAATGCTTATGTTAATCTCAATGTGTGGAAATGTGGTTCTCACTTTTGAAGTCATATGAATAGTTTTTTTATTTTTACTTTTTTAATTTGTTTTTGCATTCACAAGTGTGTACTAAAACTATAATTTTTTTGCAATAACTATAGGCATGGATATATGAGCATTTCCCAATGTTTAGCCCTCCCCCGAACATGAATTATGTGAATACATTGCCGCGTGTTATGCGATGGGCAAATGGCATGTCAACCTATCTCGATCCGTTGGGGGCATTGAAGCATTTTAGGTTGATGATGGATAAGATGACACGTCATGATGTAAGCATAGTTTGTTAGTTTATTTATATACACATAGTTTTTGAAATCTTGTTTGTTAATTTTAATTTTGAACTTGATAGGTAATTTGGAATCCATACGGAAACGTTCGAGACGTCTGCCCGTTGGAGGATATTACATTTTACAATGGGGGTATATGCTTTTTTGACAAAGACGAGGTATATTTTGGAGAAAGGGTGTTAAGGTCGGTTTGGAATCCAACAATGTATACCGTCAGCACCATCTCCATCTCTGTCATCAAAAAACAAAACTGGAAAAATTAGTACGGGAATTGTGACCCAGTACTAGGAGTGTCGGGATCATTATATTATACCAATGCAGAATAGAGCACCTCTTTCTCAAACTCCATGGGATTGTGTGGATTCGTACTTGGAGTGGTATAACGCGATCAATCATCCTTATCTTGTGAACTTTAACCCTCGTGATCCTCCTTCTTACATTACCCTATATAGACCACCTCCTTGTGATTGGGTAAGTTCAAATGTAGTTGAACTAATTTTGATTTTATTTTTTGTTTGAGATTATTTTAAGGTTAGAAGTGACTTTGATTTATGTTTTGCAGAATGCTATTGTCAATGAAATTGGTCGTCTATTAGAAGTCGGTATGTCTTCTGGAGGAGGTGAAATTCCGGAGAAGCGGGAGTACTTTCAGAGGGCTTTAGCA
This sequence comes from Coptis chinensis, assembly GCF_015680905.1. Taxonomy (NCBI): domain Eukaryota; kingdom Viridiplantae; phylum Streptophyta; class Magnoliopsida; order Ranunculales; family Ranunculaceae; genus Coptis; species Coptis chinensis. The sequence goes on from NC_141459.1 coordinate 105,294,922, forward strand.
CTGACGCAATCAAAATATTGATGATGGTACATACTTAAACTTACTTACCTAGAAAATATTTTGAAAAACATACCTAGAAATAGCTGTTTCTATTTCCAAACATACGCAGTCAAAATATTGATGATGGTACAACAATAACAAATGAAATAGCTGTTTGGCTATTAAGGAGTTGAGGGCTATGACTCTTAAGATCTGGTATAGTGGTGTAGAAGTTCCCCGCATTGTTGGCAGAGCATGGTTTTGGCAAAATATGGGCCAAGGACTTTCGGTGTTCTAGTTTTACAAGAATAAGAAAGAGTAAAGAAAGAAAATTACGAAGGGAAGATGATTAGTTTTTAAAATTGGAAAATTTTGATAGGTTAAGGTATTCATTTCTGAGTGCTTACTTAAATACAAATGAGGGTTGTTCTAGTTTGGGTACTTCGTAAATTTGTGATATTTTAGTTCTGCTTGTTACTATAATATCGTAAACCTGATGTATTTGTGGATTGTCTTGATTTCCCTAGTATTTTTCTACTGGAGCAATTAGCATTTGGGTCTCGTTTCCAGTTTGTGAACCGCATGTTGTACTGTTCTTTGATCAACAAAATTCAAGTTACCTACAGAAGAAAAGAAAAATGAAGTCGGTGTTACATGTTAATGTTTGTTGGTCTAAAATTATCTTTGGTGGTGTCTATGATAGGGACCCAGGAAGGGAACAAGCAGCTGCGGTTTGCCAAGGACCTTAAGGAACCATCTTGAAGAAGGGAAAGATCCGAGTACAAAGCCATTTTGAAGCACGGTCTTAGGAGCAGCATATAGTAGTAGCATTTTTTGGAAATATTGCAAAACCGAACAAAGAAGTGGTACTTTCGAACAACTCAAAGTGATGAAGAAGAATTGGACTTGCAACATGCTCGATAGAGTACCAAGCATGGCCCAAAATATCGCCGAGATATCTCGAAGTCGATATTTCCGACATATATCCACCGAATATTGAACCCTTTTTTTCCGAGATATATCGGAATTTCCGATATGAAAATTTATATCGCCGATATAATCGATATTTCCGAGATAATCGATATATATCAGTTGACTTTTTGACCAATTGTTAATAACTTAATATTGAAATTTCCGAAATATCCGAAATATCCGAGATATATTGGCGAGATATCCGAGATATATCGGTGAGATATCTGATATTTTAGAAACTTTGGACTGGTCACCAAAAAAACCGAGATATCCGATATATCTCGGTTTTTGGGTACACCGATATATTAACCGATATCGAAATTTTGGGCCTTGGTACCAAGTATAAGACTTTTCTTATAAAGCTTTTGCGTCTGAATGTAAACTAGTCAACTTCTTTTAATGGGGAGTTCCATCCTTGTATGGTCCAGTGTTTGCTATTGTTCCGATATTTTCACTTTAATGATGAACGACCGATTGATTACCAAAAAAAAAGTTTGTTGGTCTTGCATGATTGTAGGAAATTTAGTCCATCCACAACACATGAAGAGGGTGAGGTCACATCACATTAGAGAAAAAAACTACATGTAACGAAAAAGGCACCAATAGCCTTTAAGCTCACAAAAGCTCTTATTGAAAATTGTATTTCTTAAATGGTAACCGGTTACTAAAACTCAATTTCGGTATCCCAACTAAAACTTGTAATAGTAAAGTGGTAACTAGTTACCGAAATTAAAACTCAATTTCGGTATCCAATTGCTAATTTGATAAATGGTATCTAGATGCTGAAAATTTGTCAAAATTTTAGTGTTCAGTTGCTGAAAATTGTATTTGTAAAAAGGTAACCAGTTACTAAAACGCAATTTCGGTCTCCCTAATTTGAGAAAATTTCTCAAAATTTTGGTGTTCAATTGCTGAAAATTGTAATAGTAAAATGGTAACCAGTTACCGAAATTAAAACTCAATTTCGGTATCCAATTGCTAATTTGATAAATGGTATCTAGATGCTGAAAATTTCTCAAAATTTTGGTGTTCAGTTGCTGAAAATTGTATTTGTAAAACGGTAACCAGTTACTAAAACGCAATTTCGGTCTCCCTAATTTGAGAAAATTGCTCAAAATTTTGGTGTTCAATTGCTGAAAATTGTAATAGTAAAGTGGTAACCAGTTACCGAAATTAAAACTCAATTTCGGTATCCAGTTGCTAATTTGATAAATGGTATCTAGTTACTGAAAATTGTTGAAAATTTTGGTATTCAGTTGCTGAAAATTGTATTTATAAAGTAGTAACCAGTTACTAAAACGCAATTTCGGTCTCCCTAATTTGAGAAAATTGCTCAAAATTTTGGTATTCAATTGCTGAAAATTGTAATAGTAAAGCGGTAACCAGTTACCGAAATTAAAACTCAATTTCGATATCCAGTTGCTAATTTGATAAATGGTATCTAGTTGCTCAAAATTGCTCAAAATTTCGGTGTTTAGTGGCTGAAAATTGTATTTGTAAAACTCAATTTCGGTATCCTAATTTCATAAATGGTATCTAGTTGCTGAAACTTGCTCACAATGATGGTGTTCAGTTGTTGAAAATTGTATCTATATAGCGGTAACCAGTTACCGATATTAAAACTCAATTTCGGTATCCAGTTACTAATTTAATAAATGATATCTAGTTGCTGAAAATTGCTCAAACTTTTGGTGTTCAGTTGCTGAAAATTGTATTTGTAAAGTAGTAACCAGTTACCGAAAGTAACATAAGATTGAGAAGATTACAACATTCTACATTCTACGATTCTTCTTTTTTCTTTTTCCCTTTCACAATAACTTTTGTCCCAAACCTATGACATATGTTGTAAACTTCCACTTCCAATTCCAATGTAAGCCTTCAATGTGCTGAAATTAGACTTAAATTCAACAAAAAGAAAAGAGTTAGACATATACCCAACTTAAAGAAAAGAATTGAAGTGGAAGAGATAAGTCAAACAAATTACCTTGCAAGTGTGTGGATTGGGTGAGTTTTCATGCTCACCACCTCCCATAGTTTTGAGTTTTTGTAAGTTTCTATATTAGGAATGGAGAATAAGTATTTAAAGAGAAGTAGGTTTGAGGGTGGGGAAAGAAAGAGAGTATAAAAAGGGCTAAAATTTGGGTTTGAATTTCAGTTTGAATTTGAGGGGAAAACAAAAAAGTTGAAAATGAGTTTTGAGTTTGATTTTGAGATGGAAATTCAAATCAACCTAAAAAGAGAATAAATTGATTTCGAAATTTCATAAAAACAATTGGGCAAAATATTGAAATAGTATTGAATTATTGAATAATTGGTCGAAATATCAAAAATTTTTGAAATATTGAAATAATTGGTTAAAACTCAATTTCGGATGTCGAGATATCGAAACAATTGAAATATTGAAATATCGAGATGTCTAACTCTAAACCCTAATCCTAAATTGGGAATATCGAGGAATCTCAAATTTTGATACCATTACAAATTAAAACTATATATATATATATATATATATATATATATAAAATAGGTGTTAGATTAGATATTGAATATTAACTTCCAAATGTACTAGATGTTATATACTATATTCAAAATATCCGAATCTAATGGATAATAAAAAATTTATCCTAATCCGATTTTGGATATCCGAATCGGATATCGGATAATATCCGATCTGAAAATTAATATTAATTAAAATTTTATTTGCTTTGAATAATTCATTTTAACACTATAAAAACTATTATAAATATATATATATATATTTGTCATTTATTATTATTATTTTGTTATTATAGTTTTATATTATTAGTTTATGATTTTATATAATATTTTATACAATAATAAATAAATAAATAAATTATATATAAGAACTATTAATTTTTTAAATCGGATCGGATATTTTCGGATGTGGATATGGCAGTATTCGAAACCAATTAAGACATAAAAAAGTATCCGAATCCGAATCCGATATCCGATATCCGAAATTTTCGGATAATATCCAATTTTTTTAATACGAATTCGAATCGGATTCGAATATTTGGATATCCACTTGCACTCCTAATTCAGTAGTTAGAACTGGGGGTGCAAATGGATAGGTCCGATTCGGATATATTTATATCCGAATCCGAATCAGAAAATTTATACCGATATCCGAATCTGAATTCGACGGATATTAAATTTTTTATCCGTATCCGATTTTGGATATCCGAATCGAATATCGAATAATCTCCGATCGGAAAATTAATATTAATTAAAATTTTATTTGCTTTGAATAATTTATTTTACCACTATAAAAACTATTATAAATATATATATATATATTTGCCATTTATTATTATTATTTTGTTATTATAGTTTTATATTATTAGTTTATGATTTTACATAATATTTTATACAATAATAAATAAATAAATAAATTATATATAATAATTATTAAAATTTTAAATCGGATTAGATATTTTCATATGCGGATATGGCATTATTCGAATCCATATCCAAAACCAATTCGAACATAAAAAATTATCCGAATTCGAATCTGATATCCGAAATTTTCGGATAATATCCAATTTTTCGAATACGAATTCGAATATTTGGATATCCACTTGCACTCTTAATTCAAAGTGTAGTTAGAACTGGGGGTGCAAACGGATAGGTCCGGATTCGGATATGTCTGTACACCAATCAGAAAATTTATACCGATATCCGAATCCGAATCCGACGAATATTAAAAAAATTATCCGTATCCGATTTTGGATATTCGAATCGGATATCGGATAATCTCCGGTCCGAAAATTAATATTAATTAAAGTTTTATTTGCATTGAATAATTCATTTTACCACTATAAAAACTATTATAAATATATATATATATATTTGTCATTTATTATTATTATTTTGTTATTATAGTTTTATATTATTAGTTTATGATTTTATATAATATTTTATACAATAATTAATTAATTAATTAATTATAATAATTATTAATTTTTTAAATTGGATCGGATATTTTTGGATGCGGATATGGCAGTATCCGAATCCGTATCCGAAACCAATTCGGACATAAAAAATGATCCGAATCCGATATCCGATATCCAAAATTTTCGGATAATATCCGATTTTTTTGAATATGAATTTGAATCGGATTTAAATATTTTGATATATATTTGCACCCCTAATTCAAAGTGTAGTTAGAACTAGGGGTGCAAACGGATAAGTCCGAATTCGGATATGTCTGTATCCGTATCCGAATCCGAATCCGAAAATTTATACTGATATCCGAATCCAAATCCGAATCCGACAGATATTAAAAAGTTTATCCGAATCCGATTATAGATATCCGAATCGAATATCGGATAATATCTAATCCGAAATTAATATTAATTAAAGTTTTATTTGCTTTGAATAATTTATTTTACCACTAAAAAAATATTATAAATATATATATTTGTCATTTATTATTATTATTTTGTTATTATAGTTTTATATTATTAATTTATGATTTTATATAATATTCTATACAATAATAAATAAATAAATAAATTATATATAATAACTATTAATTTTTTAAATTGGATCGGATATTTTCGGATGCGGATATGGCAGTATTCGAATCCGTATCCGAAACCAATTCGGACATAAAAAATTATCCGAATCCGAATCCGATATCCGAAATTTTCGGATAATATCCGATTTTTCGAATACGAATTCGAATATTTGGATATCCACTTGCACTCTTAATTCATAGTGTAGTTAGAACTGGGGGTGCAAACGGATAGGTCCAGATTCGGATATGTCTGTATTCGAATCCCAATCAGAAAATTTATACTTATATCCGTATCCGAATCTGACGAATATTAAAAAAATTATCCGTATCCGATTTTGGATATCCGAATCGGATATCGGATAATCTCCGATCCGAAAATTAATATTAATTAAAGTTTTATTTGCTTTGAATAATTCATTTTACCACTATAAAAACTATTATAAATATATATATTTGTAATTTATTATTATTATTTTGTTATTATAGTTTTATATTATTAGTTTATGATTTTATATAATATTTTATACAATAATAAATAAATAAATAAATTATATATAATAAATATTAATTTTTTAAATCGGATCGGATATTTTCGGATGCGGATATGGCAGTATCCAAATCCGTATCCAAAACCAGTTCGGACATAAAAAATTATCCGAATCTGAATCTGTTATCCGAAAATTTTAGATAATATCCGATTTTTCGAATACGAATTCGAATCGGATTCAAATATTTGGATATCCACTTGCACCCGTAGTTAGAAATGTACTAATTCAAACCCTAAACCCTATACATAAGTATAGTTGCTACCAATTCTGAAATAAAAAATTATAAAAACGTTTTATTATAAATTGGAGAATGGGTTTAAATTATGTTATATAATCCAATTTTAATTTGTTGGTAACAATTTAGATGTTAGATTCAAAGTCTAGTTAGAACTGTATTTATTCAAACCTTAAATCCTAGAGACATGTACAATTGCTAACAATTTGAAAATAAAAAATTATAACCTAAATGTTTTCTACTTGTTGGAAGTAAGTTATCACCTAAAACAACTATAAATAAGTTAAAATATGCTAATTATTAATCAAATTATTATCAAGATGATTAAACATTTAAATATTGGAACTTGACATCACAGCAACAAAATACCAAATGGTTTAAGAATTTTCGGTGTCTATTTGTTGTATATTTATTTGGTAAATGGTAACCCGATACTGTAATTTATGGTTATGTTTCAGCAACCCGTTACCGTAGTTTATGGTATTTTACGACAATGTATTACCGTTCATCAAAATAGCACATACATCAAGATTACACAAAATTTATTTTGAAATCTAAGATTCAAACTATTGTAATTCATTTAGTTTCAATTCCATTAGGCAATTTCAATTACATTAATCTCCAATTTTTTTTTTTCATGTTCAATTGATTCTTCTAACATCATATAATCTTCAATTTATTTGACATTGAGATGTGAGTATTTGTATTGCGATAAATCGTTCATTTGAGAGTTGGATAATGATACATACTCCATTTGAGAGTTAAAATATAGAGGTATTGAGAGTTGAGAAGTAGAAGAAAATTGAGTTTAGTTGAGTCAAGGAAAATTAAATTGGATGTAGATAATTGGAAAAGGAGAGTGTATTTTGATAGTGTATAGAGTTGCATAGTGCAAATTAGTTAGTTAAGGGCAATAAGAGGTTACCACTATTTTTTATGGGGAGTGCCCTCTTAGAAAACATGGGTTTTAAGTTGGGACATAAATGTAATAACAAATTTCGGGTTGGAGAGTGCCCTATTAGAAATGGAGAGTGTATTTAAGATTACCCTAAATAATTAAGGTGAAGATCAAACCGAAATCTAAGGATCAAACCGAAAATGTTTGGCGGTTTTTCGAAAATCACCTACTATAGCATCAAGTTTAATGCAAGAAGCAGGTCCTTCTTGTAAGGCAGTATAGAAATCTGAAAGGGGTTTCTCGACTGTGGGATTTTCCTGGGCCATAATTAAGGGAGATGACGGCAACAGAGATGTTTGACGAGGTTGGTTTACGGAGGAGGAACTATGTCTAGGAGATAGCATAAGCAGGTTGTTTATTGTATTTCTGACGCCGATATGTAAGTTCTAATTCCTTATGTTTACCAGACCGTAGTCTCATACAAATATAAATTTTAATTTAAGGCTCATAAGGAACGAATTACGACTGGAGGTTTTAGAATTAAGGAAAGAGAGAGGTGAAGCACGCCCTCCTCGAGCTATTGCTAACTTGAAGCAGTAAACTAGGATAACGTGTGAATATTCCAAAAAGCCTGTCACCGAGAGAATTGAGGGAGGTTGTTCGTATAGCACGTTCCTTAATTAGGCAACCTCAATTTTTTCAAGTTTCCTAGGCATCGATGGAATAGGATGATGATTTATGATGGTGTATTATGCGGGGTGTTATTAAGATGATTTAGATGAAATTTTTAATTACTATGATTTTTTTTATTTTTTTTATTTATTTATTTTTTATTTATTTATTTTATTTTATTTTTTATTTTTAGTTTACGTAATTAATGTATTATGGAGACATGATTATGAAATATGCAATTAAAAACGATAGATGCCAAAATAGAAACTAATTAACATATACTAGTTTACGCAGAAAGTCTACACATGCAAATCTATATTACTTATACGTGCAACTATATGTGAGTTATAGGTGAGCTAGGGGAATGTCGAGAACGAACTCATACAAATGAATAGCACGTACGTGAATTGATGTAACATACACATACAAAAATATTCTAAACAGGTGGTTTGAAACTACACATACATCCAAATATATTCGAATCATATTGATCATGTTAATGTGAATATGTAATGATGAATCACATTTATATGCAAAGAGTTCTTATGCCAACACACAAACATGCAAGGTAAAACAGGTTATAGTAACAACCAAATAATATCCTCGACAAGTTTGAGGAGTTTAAGAATTTGAAACCCTCAAGGCCCCGCGATTTCACGATCGAACTAACTCCCCGAGCTCGTTTATTGGAAAAACAGGACCGAGAGTCCAAAAGAGTAATCTTGAAAAGGAAAGTGGCATGTACCTAAAACCGGAGTGTTGATACTCCAGTTAGTCTCATGGCTACTACTAATTTAGTCTCGTCCAAGACTCTTTTGTCTGTTTAGTACTTCAAGTTCCTACGGAATACTTAGACTGTGCTAATGAAAATAAACAAGATTTGGTTCACAGATATTTGTTAGTAGAAAAAGTTAGGGCAAACAGTTACGTAACACGTTAGTATCGTAAAAGAAATGGAAATTAAAAAAAATTGAAGAGGTAGGGGAGGGAGTTTTACGTGATGTGTTCCAGTTATTACGTTAAGTCCAGAGTCCTTCGGCGTGCAGCGGCGCCATTTGATAAAAACGCATTTTATTGCACGTTTATTGTTTTCACTTACTTATTTTCTTAAGTCCGAGGTCCACAAATCCAAAGTCCAAATCCAAAGACCCAAGTCCAAAGTCCAAAGTCCAACGCCTCAGATAGTCGATGCGTTTTAGTCAAGTTACCTTACTCACGTGGGTTTAGTAGGATAGGTCGAGTAAGGGATCATCCAAACCTTAGGGCTCGGAAAAGGTTCACAACTGGAATTACAACTTTTGGTGAGTAGGATTTTAGGTTTTTTAGTTGGTTTTAATTAAATTAACGGTAATGCAAATAATGTAAATTACTACGGTGATTATATGTAGGTAAACAAAAATAGAGAAACAGGGAGAGAGTTAATCATACTCATGCAAGAATCATTTTTTAACAGTTTATATTACCACATCACTACATCTCTAATTCCATCGCGTGTTCGAGAGACGGCGCCGAGTATTGATCCCTATCGCGATGCCCACATCTCTCGAAATAGCATAAGGAGTTGAACTAATATTTCATCTCGGAATATCATTTCAGCTCTCGGCTCGATTCCACATCAACAAATTGGAGAATTCGACACCATAGAGTCACGCTACAGACATTTTGGGTCGCCCCCCGAGAGAGCATCGCTCCAATTTATGCGGTCTCGATCATTTTGGGACCGGATGTCTAATCTATGCCTAATTCCTAAGTAGTGATTCTAGAATATTAAAGAGTCAATCTGGATTCTCACACGAGCAGGATAACCCTCCCCCTGAGGGGGGGATTAGCTCATGGTCATTGAAGGAATAATAAAATTTGATGTATACATTAAGTAAATAAATGCAAGACGGGAATTAAACTAGAAAAGAAATTACTGTTATTAAGGGTAAAATGACTTACAGTATTTAAGCTGTTGGAATGAAAATGACAGAGTTTAAGTGCTGGAATGAAACTACAGACGTTAAAGTAAAACTAATGTATAGCTAAAGCATGAAAATGTTGAAGGAAAAATAATAAAGGCTACCCCCTCATATATATAGGCGGGATACTGGAGACGGATTAATTGAGTTTTGGCCTTATGCTAATTGAAACGTTCAAAACTTTGAGAAGTTTTTATCTGTTTTAAATTTTGTCTTTTACCTTATTAAGGTTTCGTCCTTTAGCTAATTTCAATTCAAACCACCTGGTTTGAATTGGTACGTGTCTTCTATATTGCGAGGTGGCACCAAATTAAAATCATCACTTGTCACATGCCTATGCTGACTCGTCATGCCTTTTAGGCCCGCAGAGTGGGTCCACTTAGTATGTCAAGTGGCGGCATCGATTTTGGCGTTTTTACAACTTTCTGTCTTTGCGTAGAGTTTGTCGCCCTGGTTGCTCTGGCAGTTCACTAGCCAATGTCGGCACCCCGATTTATCAGATTTGAGTTTCGGAAGTTTGCTGCTTCTTTATATGTGGACCCGTTCTGACTGGTTTTGTTTTTTGGAAACTTTGGCTCTAGTCAGGCTCTATTGGGCTTCACTGGGGTTAAGTGGGAAACTTCAAATATTCTAGTATTCCCGTATTTCGATGCATGTTTTATCATTATATTCATTTTAAATGCGGAAACCTGTAAAAGTACGAAAATATAATTATTACATGATTATTAAACACATAATCGACCAAAATGTTATGTCTCTCGGGGTTTAATATTATAGTTTTGGGTGCTTATCATTTACCAAAAAAAAAAACGTGTCTATAATCTATACAGAGTTTTTAGCGGAGGGGAGGGGGCAAGGGGCAACGAAGGACCTTCGTCTAGAATTTTTTTGCGGCTAGACAAGACTAGCCATGAACTCTCATATTCTCCACTCATAGCTCCTAGAAGACAAAAGAAACATTACAAAACTCAAAGGTTATTCTGTAATCTCAGGAGTGTTTCATTTGAATTGTTACTACACAAATCCCATGTGGACACAGATCACATATGAAATTCAAAATATGAAATCCAAAAGGTCGATCAATGCCAAATTTCAAAGGTTATTTTGAAGACAGAAATCATAAATAATAAAAATAATAATAAAAACACCCATTTTTTGGAATGATTAAAGGGAAAAAAGGAATGGAGAGAAAAGAAGATGAAGAGCCAAGGAGATTACTTTGATTGTGGGAGATGTGAAGGTCGGCATCTAGTGTGCGTTGGAGTGCAATGAGGAAAATGTATTTTGAGAGGGGAGGTGTTTGTGAGAAAAAACCCAAAAAAGGTAAAATGGGTATTCTGAAAAAATGAAACACAAATAAAAAAGTTCAACTCTAAACTTATCCAAAACTGGAACCTTTATTTCATATTTTGAAAAACTGGGTGGGCTTTAGCTATAATTCATAAAGTCAATAGGTTTTAGGCTAATAAAAGCCGGAATCAGGGTTTTGAACCTAGTTTTATGTTAAGAGTATATAAGTATCAGTTTCAAATTTTCAATAAAGTGTACCAAAGAAATTCTTGAAAAAAAAACGTACGCTATGTAGAAGAAGATTTAAGGGTACAGGCGTACATCAATGGATTTGTTAGGATTCCATCTACATTCACTAAAATACATGTACAAGTACAACTAGTCTTTTCTTCTTTCAAAACTAGCATAGAAGTGTTACGAGGATAGCAATTAGCAACTAATCCATGAGATTTGGAGCATGTCCTGTTACTGAATCAACAATAGCTGCCATTGGGACTTCAATTGTGAGGCTAAAGGTTAAAAGGTTCAATCGCCGTCTGTGGCAACAATATGTACTCACTTTGCAAGTACCGCAGCAAATGCCAATAAAGAACAGAAAAAATCCCCCTGATAAAAATCCAAAGATGCTTCTCGGGGACTTTTGGAATTTAGAAGTGACGAAAGAAGGGCTAGAACAAAGCGCCCGCCATGGATAGCATACACGTACACTTTAACTGAGGTACCACCTCAGTAGGCAACAGAGCTAAAGTTTCAATTGCAATGGTCGTCATCTGTGAATTGAATCTGCTTCGGAAGCACGAAGTGCTTTCGTATCTCTTTGCTCCAAAAATATTTATTTAAGAGTATATGACTATCAGTTTCAATAAATTGTACCAAAGAAATTCTTGAAAAAAAAAGCGTACGCTATGTAGAAGAAGATTTAAAGGTGTACATCAATGGATTTGTTAGGATTCCATCTACATTCACTAAAATACATGTACAACTAGTCTTTCTTCTTTCAAAACTAGCATAGAAGTGTTACGAGGATAGCAATTAGCAACTGCAAGTAGTTGTTACTTTCTTCTTTGATACGTATCAACAACTAACACAATCTATTATGTAGAAACTCAATTATTAAATCAAACGCAAACGCAGTAGGTAGGATAGCAAACATTGAGAGAACACTGAATCATAATTCATAAATAACAAACACAACATGTTAAGCAAACCGCATAAAAATAGCAGAAATACAATGACACTAATTAGCACCAATGCACCATGACTATTCCACATGCACCACGCCACCACCAAATGATAGCTGTAGCCAGGCAATGGGCTAGCTTTATGGGCCAAGGATAATGGCACCAGTGAATATTATTGCACGTATGATGGGTAAACTTTCTTTAATTAATGGGCTTTTAGTTAAAATATTTTTCCGCTTTATGGGATTTCGACGCCACGCCCAGTGGATCTAAGCCCGCCGTAGTCGTCATTACGATATACTTGAAAAAAACACACTTAGTTTGTGTTTTAAACGGAACGTCTCATTAAAAAAAAAAAAAAAAAAAGGTTTAAAAAATGCGGGACATAAAAAACGTATAATACGTAGAAGAACGGGAAAACCGATGATAAAGAATATGATGGATAAGGAGTTTGATTTTTTTTATAAGAGTTGAAAAAAAAATGAGCACAAAAAATAAAAATAAAAATAATACAAATGAAATAAAATTTAAATACATGAAGATATCAAGTTATCAATTACTCATCCAAATACTATAAATTTTAGATTCAGTACCAAAACATGACCCTAAATAAGATACTACTAATTACCAACCATAATGATATAATCAAATACTACAAATAACTTTAAAATTTCCAAATATTAATAGTCCAAAACAAAATAGACTGAATAAAGATGTCTCAATAAGTCAATCTAACGCCTACTCTTCAAAAAGATAAACTCTAAAACCCCTTTTTCTTCTCTCTTTTACTTTTAGATTAAAAAATAAAAATAAAATAATAATAATAAAGTTTTAAACAGGAGATTTTCAAAATCTCGCAATAAAAATGTTTTTTAAGTTTAAAACGTTTAAAATGCGATATTTTGAAAAACTCCGATTTTAAACTGATACAAGACGTCTTACCAATTTAAAAGGTTTTAAATGTGTTTTTTTTTTAATAAAACACATAACTTGGTGACAATGCCACCATGCATGAAAGATAACAAAACGCAAGGATAATTTGGTAATTAGAGGCAGCATCTAATGCGCTCACTTTTCTATAAATAGCGCTCATTTGAAGTTGAGTTCCAAGTGAACCTCCATTTAAGCTCCATTAAAAGAGTTCATTGAACCATTTGTGCTTATATAAAAATTTGTTTAGGAAATTCGTAATTAACTCATTTCACTCTCTTTCTCTCTGTTTTCGTTTTGTTCTATTTCAGTTAATAATAATTTAGGGTTTCTTGAAAACAAGTATGGAACCGAGTTCAACTGATCAAATTTAACCTTGTGTGTTTTTTTTTAGATTATAGATAGTCAAACCTATTTATACTTTAAATGGAGGAATCAGAGACTAAAATTTCCAATCTAGGTATGTTAGTTCTTGATCCTCTTTTTCCTTTCGTGTTTCATGGTTGGAACTAATTATTGTACTAAATGTCCTCTTGAAACAGATGAATTCGAGTTGGAACCTGGTGGGTTGGATTATTTGAACAAAGAGGTTGTTCCCAAAGGAAAGAAGAGCCCCTCTAATTGCAGCCAACTATGAGTATACGCATAGATGTATACACTACCACATAACTAATTGTCTACAAAATCTTCAAACTATAAAGACTCGCACCCCCTAATTTTTTTTAGCAAACTTCCACTACTACACCCCCAAATTTTTTTCAACTATAGTGAGTATATAATCAACACAAAAAATAGTATGAAAAAAAAAACTAATAAAAAACATTCCAATAAACCAATGTTTTTTTTTACTTCTATTTTTGCCTTTACAAAATTATCATTTATCATTTATTTTGAGTCTAAAACCATTAAAGATGAACAAATGTGTCTTTGAATGTTTGATGGGTTAATGAAGCTAAAACAAATAGCAAAAGGCCCAAAGCCTAACCGGTTAGTTTACATAATTCTAATCACCCATAACAAACCCGTAAGCTCTTACTCCTTTCTCTCACTCTCAGTTCTTAAACAAGCATTAGACCTCAACAAAAAAAAAAAAAAAATTCAGAAAAGACTTGCGGCGCAGCTTGTTGCACATTTGCCCTAATTATTTGTAAAACTTGTTATCATTATCAATAAAATTTCCACTTTCAAGGTAATTTGTCTCCACATAATAGTAGGGTTATATAAACTTATAGTATTATAAGAAGTTAAAAATTTGTTGAATTGGTGTAGACTACTTGTGGAATATATATATATATATATATATATATATATATATATATATATATATATATATATATATATATATAAAAGGACCTTAAATAAGGACCTTAAATAAGTACCAAATCTAAAACACCCATAACTTCACCTACAAAATGATTTAAACCCTAATCTTTTGTGCATATGATCTGCTAACCATAAAGAACATCTCTACAAAAATTCAACTCGTTTGACAATTTTTAACACTGGCAAAAGATGATTGCAAAAACTAGATATTTATGGACCTTTATATATATTTTCAAAAGTGGAAAACAATTTTATCTAAGTTAAAGGATATCAAACGAGTTGAATTTTTGTAGAGATGTTATTTATTTATAGTTAGTAGATCATATGCACAAAAGATTAGGGTTTAAATTATTTTGTAGGTGAAGTTGTGGGTGTTTTAGATTTGGTACTTATTTAAGGTCCTTTTAGGAGCCGGGCTATATATATATATATATATATATCGGGCCGGCTACGTTGACATACTATTCTAACATACTATCTTGACATATCCAGCCGACCCTCAGATCAAACAAAATCTAATGGCCAGATCTACTTATAGAAAACCAAGCAAATAAAAGAAAATGGGCCACAAATAACGGGGGCGAAAGTTGTATTAATTAATGGCTTAAGTAGTTAACTTCGTTAGTCCATATTAAATTTTTAGTAGTCAACGCACTCTAGTTTTGTAAATTGAAATAAATGCATAATTTTGTTGATTTTTATTGTTTAGACCTTCTGACAAAAAAAATAAAAATAAAAAATTGAGGTGGGCATATAATCTCGCATCCCCGGCTTAGAATCATGACTCCGTCCTGAGTATACCATGAGCTATCAATTCAATATTTATTTACAGAATTGCATCAGAAAATTAGGCATTGACATTCTTGGATCGATTTCCAACGTATGATGTTTACCGAACTACTTTTTCAGTATATTCTCTTGATGTTTGTTATATCACATCGTACACCTTAGCTCTTAATTGCCTCAATATGTGTTTTACAAACACTACTTACAAAATTGATACAAACTAGTCTAGTGACATTTGTAGAGGTCTAGAGTTGCATCGTAAGCTTTGGTAGCGATCAATACTGATTATTACAAGGGTAATTTCCCGATTAGACCATGATAATGTCAATTCCTTTCCAATTCGAACATTGTCAGCAACTCAGTGCAAAAAGTTGCTGACATTAATCCACTAATTGCTGAAAAAATGTGCCGAGTAGCAATTTGTGGTCTAATTGGAAAGGAATTGACATTATCATAGTCTAATCAGGAAATTACCCTTATTACAATGATGAAAATAAGTACTGCATGAGACATGACTCTCAGATTCAATATACTCTCCGGGGGACATGAAAATTTCTACTGATAGTGATTCCAGCAAAAAGATATCGCCATTAGATAAATCTAGGCATGATAGTAAAGATTTGAAACAGAAGATGCTCCACGGCACAAGAATTGCGAGAAGAACCCTTGAAAAATCCAAGCCTCCACTTGCACCAAAGTCAAACATTGTCATAAGGGCAATATCCTAAACAAGGCTAAAAATGTACCATTTCTTCTCAATCCAAGCAAAAACACCAATTTTGACCAATTCAACAAAAATTTGACACTTTTGCTCTTGCCCATGTGAAGACAAATAATTTTCTCTCCAAAAAAAAAAAAAAAAAAAAAAAAAAAAAAAAACACTTTTCTCTCCTCTCTCCTTGTCCCTTTATGTGCAACTCTCTCTTCTCCAACATTCTCTCTTCTCCTTCTCTAACACTCTTCATGTACAGTCCATTAAGTAGCAATACATTAAAATAATGTTACTGATAAGCACCCAAGTTTGTATTATAAACCCCGTAGAGACACTACGAATTGGTTGATTATAAGTTTCTAACCTTAAATCGGTTATATATATGAGTTCGTCTACTCCGAGGATATCCTCATAGGGACGCCAGCCGAGACCGTTGGATTTCGGATCCAACGGTCCGAAAATAAAAAACAAACCCATATTCTCTCTCTTCCTTTTTGTTTTTGATTTTCGGACTATTGGATCCGTCCAACGGTATTGGAACACTCATCCCTATAGGGACATCCTGGTGGTAGCCCAGGCCTATATATTATCTGTTTAAATCGGTTGCATCAGCCAGTACCCTGCCAATTAGCGTGAGTCATGTTCAGTGAGTCGATATGACGATATTACATGGAACTATGGGAGTGATGGGACACAGAAAGATCTTTTAACTTTATTCTATCATAATCAATTAGCATTAATTAAGGGAGGTAAGAGGACTGCAATTGCATCATGATAAATTATGGTAAGAGTTACTTTGTTGATATTCCTAACACTACGTAACAGCAACACAAAAATGAAACCATTTCTGTCTCTTTGTTTTCTCCACAAACCTTCTATATAAATCAAACGCTTCCCACTTTCTTACACACAACTGCTCCTCGATCTCTAATATAAACAATGGCATTCTCTTGTAAACAAATGATGATGTTCTTTCTCTATGTGCTACTAACATGGGCTATAGTATCCATGACCGGGGAAGCACGACCTTTGGCCTCGTCCCGTTCAACTTTAGCTGCTCGACTACAATTCGAGGACACATACAAGTGCTGGGAATCTTTGATTGAGCTTCGAGCATGTTCTGGTGAAGTCATTCTTTTCTTTCTCAATGGTGAAACATACTTAGGTCCTGGTTGTTGTCAAGCCATTCGGATCATTGAGCACAAATGTTGGCCTTCCATGCTTGGTTCACTTGGCTTCACTGACAAGGAAGGTGACGTACTCCGAGACTATTGTGACTCTACTGACTCTAGTACTACACCACCACCACCATCGCAATCGTCTATTGAACCCAATGAAATAGTGTCCAAGTCGACGTTACCATAATTGAGTCCAATATGCATGATTACACTGTTTAATTCTCCTACAGTACTGTTCTACGTGTTCTGGCTATTGTTCAAATAAAGGTCTTATTTTAGTGTTTTATCAATGTTTGGGGTCCAAGTACGTCTTGGGTTCTTGCAGAAGCATGAGTCCGTATTCCATATTGTAAGTCAGTCTTTCACATTTTGAAATTTGGTATGCTACTGTTATTTCATATTTATTATCAACATTTATGCCTTTTTCCTTCTAAATTACCATGAATACTAACACAGTTATCCTATGCACATAGAAAAATTGAATGCTTATTGAAGTGTGAGGATATAAAAACAAACCTTTACCGATTAGGAGACCAAACTGCTTCCAGCTGAAAAAGTGAAAAGGCTCCAAGTTTGTAATATTCAGTACAAGGGCAACTGGTAGGAATATTAAGAGGTTGAAAAGGCCTAAATATCCAAGTAGTTGCGCTATACTCACACGTCCACACTTTTCATCCTCGTCTGGTATCCTCTTACGAATAATGGTGATAAATGAAGCATACAAGCATGCGGAAGCAAGAGCAAGAATGTCACCAAGCAGAGGCTTTGTATCAATGATACTTAATTCAGATTCCATATCACCCAAGCTGACAATTACCGTTCCTCCAGCTTACTAACTTTAGCAATGTGAACCTCTCTCCCAAGAATATTAGAGAGAGCAAAAAGGTAAAAAGGCTAGATGTGCTGTTTAAGACGGTATTTGACTGCAGGAGAAAATAATACTAATTACAAGCTAGAAACAGGAAACACCGAAACGGCATCTCTACCACATGTAACTAGACTTCATATATTTGACAGAATTTGATGGTCATCACCGTGCCATTCGTATTGAGGATCACCTAAGTTTGGAGATTATCTAATTTTTCAGCTGATATAGGAACTAAAATTAGAATACCAAATGGTGTTCAAGAAGGAAGACCTGAACGGAAACATATATAGGGGAACCTCCTAGGCATGTGTATTTGTGAGTTGTTAGTAGGATTCCTTAGATAATATGTAGTTTACAAACATCTGCTTGAAAACAGAATGAGGAGTAGACCTGTTACTAGTACCCTCCCTGATACTATGTAAATCTTTTCCAGTTTATTGTAGTTACTTAACTAGCCAAAATAATGTAAACAATTTAGATTAAACTGATGCATAATGAACAAATGCTAAAGGTATTTAGACACGTGTAGGGGTCATATTTGTGACATGGGACATCAGAGGCGGCGAATGGTCCTTATGCCGTATAGTGAAGGGAAACCCGTGGCAGTGCATATGAGCCGCGGTAGCATAACCGGAGAACGCCGCCAGAAGGAGGGGTCATGTGGGACAGTCCGCGAATATGGATAGTGGCGAGCCGTTCTAAGGGACGCGGTATGTCAACCACATACGGCGAATCATGTTGGAATCTCTTGTGTATTTCTAAATACTAGTGTGTGTGTGCAAAGTGGAGGAGATGAACAAATGGTGTTCTCTCCACTTTAGTGCATAGTAGATAGTCCCACATTGGTTATCCACCACATCGGGTAGGGTTCAGGCCTGGGCTTGGGCTTATTGTTGTGGGTAGTGGTTTGACCAATAGCCTAAACTTATTTTGCCTTTTTCTTGAACAGCAAGTTTCAGTGTTCTATTAGGAGTTGGTCTCTCTTCCTCCTAACCTCTATAAATAGGACTGTGAGTCCATAGAGAGAGTAGACTTGATCAGAAACTCAACTCAGAGAAACAAAAACTCAAACCAGTTCTTTTCTTCTTCTCTTCTTACTGTCAGCCGCCAGAGAGAGTTATATTGTTGTTCTAGAAGGTAGTCTGTTCTAGTGCAAAGTCAGGCTACTGTTAACCATTGAATCTTGTGAGGAAGACGCCACAGTTGCCTTTCTGCACCATTGGAAGGGGCGAAATCTTTCCTTAAGGACAGCCTAATCCGCGCCTTGGTTATTCTCAGTTACTGCTGTCCCTTGTCTTATCATTGCTACTGCTGTCTACTGTTCCTTCTGTTCTACTTTAGTTGCTGTGTTCATACAACTATTCTAACAATCTTAAGGAAAGAATTTTTGTAGTAGAACAAAGGAGAGTGCTTTAATACGACAATCAAAAGATAAGTCTTTTACTTTGAGTTATTGTTTGTGTTATTGGGTTATGACTTTAGAAATTTTCTAATAATTTCGTTTTTGGTAGGGAAACCAATTAAAGATTGAATATTTATTGATCTTTTGTGGTTTATCAAACCCTATATGGTTGTAGACCTTTCTCCTACGTTTGTGGGAGTCAAATATGAGATTTCTATCAAGAAAAACGGTCAAAGTTCGTCTTTTTGACAGCTGCATCACTCGTTACGAAACTGCTATAACTTTCAGCTCAGAGCTCGGTTTTGCAATCCGCTTCTTGTGTTGGATAGCTGATTCAAAGAGCTTTCTAGTGGTATAAGGCTTGATACCAAATTCTTCATGAACTGGTTCATAATTACAGTTCTTTTGAACTATTTTTTCTAGAAAGAGGAAAATATGGTAATCCGATTTTTCAATCGGTTAGGTATCGTATTCTTTCACTCTTTGCAATTATTTTGGTTTGATTATATGGTGATATTCTTGCCTTGAGTTTCATGCTAGTTTTTCTTAGGAGGAAAATCCCTAAGCTTAAACTTCTTTAATAACCTAGTCAACAAATTATACGTGTTTATCACTAAGATATTAATTGGTTTGACTAGAAGTAGTTTGATATTAATTTTCTTTGTACATATATAGATGTATGTAGATGGTCTAAGAGAGACCTTAAGATAGTTAATATCAACCACACTCAAATCTTGGATAGTAATTATAATGTATTCAATGCATAATTGCTTACTTTTATTGAGTGAACATGTTGTTAGACGATGGTTAGAATTGTACCGTTGTGAAAATACATGTTAGATGAAGTAACTTATAGCTTATATCCAATATAGCATATGTTAAAGTTGTGTAGTATGCTAGTTTTGGATATTAATCATCGTGGATTTACTTTAAACTTGATAATAGTTTATTGGTAAATTTTTCTAGTTGAAGACATTAATAGGTTGAGCCATTAGATGTTGTGGTAGTACTTGAGGTCTTGTTGATAGGGTATTCTATCTTACTTGAGCTCATGTAAAAAAGGAGGTGGAGTCCTCAGTTGTTTTGCATATTCAAATGGCTAGATTTGCTTAAATATCGTGATACTTTTTTTGTGAGGAGGGTACAGTTAAAGTTTACTTTTCCTGAACCTATGATAAGATATTTACCATGTTTGGCATGAATGCATTATTTAACATTGACATGAAGTTTAACCATGTCATATATTATTAAGTAATGAGCATCGTTGTCTACGAGAGGAAACAATATGGAAAACAATCAATATCCTCTTAAACCTAATTTAGTCAAGGAGATGTAAGGTAATGGTTTGTCTTCTTAGACAATATCCTCCAGTGACTATTTTAGACAAGGAGATGTAACGCTTGTAGATTGTCTTATTAGGCATTATCCTCCTATGACTATGGATAAATAGCCAAGGTGATGTACAAGTGCGTGGATTGTCTCCCTATGACAGTTGAAATGTTGAATGATGAAAAGAAGAATGATAATGATATTATCTCGGGTAAAACCCTTTTCATCTAATTCTTCTATTCTTTAAGATTCATTAGAATCTTTTGTGGATTTCCTTTCATATAGATAACATGAACATAATATGACTATGTTTAATATGATCTAGAATCATAGACTTGAGTAAAGTATATTCTTGTCATAAGAGTGCATTTTATTGTTGTTGTTTCTTTTAGTGTTTGTAGCGGTATAATGTGTTTTGCATGTAAGTTTGATTAAGTTGAGTAACTATTGAACTGTGGGGGGTGGTGACCCATATGCATAACACTATTTTACCATAGTTCATCTCACAAGATAATTGGAAAGACATTGAACTACAAAGTATGGAAAGGTCTTGGGCCTATCCAAAAATGCTTCAAAATGTGGGGGGTGTCTTGCCAAGGCTATTGTGAATGAATCTAAAAGAAGTCTTTTTGAGACCTAGAATTATCTAGTAGATGTTCATTGGTGAAACTCATAATAGTGATGTTTGTTTTCAGTTGTCATGAGTAATAACAATTTTGTAGATACCACACTATTATTGAATGTCTTATATGCTAAATTTATTTGAGGTTGTGCTTTCTGAGAAATTGGCATAGAGTGGTTGAATGTTCATAATGAACTACATAAGATAATCCCATTATTTCTGCACAAGAAATTTGGAAGACTATCAATGAGTATTTCCACCATTCACGGTGATGATGTTTATATGTTTCTTGAGGAAGATTCATTAACCTATAAGGAAGTTGTCCGCCTATGAGAAGTGTCCTTTTGAAGGATACAACTCCTCTAAACTGGACTCTTGATTTATTGGGGGATCTATAGGTTGAATTGGATCTTCAAGAGAAAACTAAAACGTGATAGTTGTAATGCAAAATACAATGCTAATAATAATAGCCAAGGGGTTTCAATCAGAGACAAGATTTATACTATTTTGAAACCTTGCTCATATAACTAGAATTTCTTCTACATAATTCTAAAGACTCTAGTTGAGTAGTTGTGCGGAACTACAATACTAAGTAGTACCAGGTGATGAGTTGAAGGTATACAATTTAGTTATATCTTTGTATGAGTTGATTCAAGCGCCTATAAATGGCATGAACAATTCAACAACATATTAGTGTCATATGGATGTCAAAGTACCGTTGTTGATAAAAAATGTGTACTTTCTTTAGAGCAAAGTAAGACATATGTGTTAATCTCTCTTTGTTTAGATGATTTAATATCATGAGTGCTAACATTGAGAATGTGTATGAGACAGAGAAATTCCTATTTGAAACACATCATAAACCGTCATTGAAAATGATAGTTTATTATGTTGTTAAACTCATTTATGTAACTACTATATTCAGTTGTCAAGATGTTGACGTTTGAATATGGTTGAAGGCCACAGCGTACCTTAAACCAGGCCGGCCGGATGGTATAGGGGAATTTCGGGCACTACGAATTGAATGACCGTGAATATAGGAATTAAAACTCATGTTGGTCTCATTATACTGTTATAGCACTTAGTAGAAATATTTTTCATTGAAAAGTATGGGTATTATGATAGTAAGCATGTGTTAACACCTTTTGTGGCAAATATCCATCTTATGAAAAATAATCTCCTTGTGTTTTCTCATACTACATATGTCAATATCATTGGTAGCCAATTGTACTTGATGGATAATGTATGTGAGACATGACATTGCCTACATTAATGGCATACTGAGCTGATAACCCATTGTGTCCTTATAATGAACTTTAATGTATATTGTCAGATTATCCAAGTACTATAGCAGAGCCATTGATTATGGACTGATATTTAGTAGATTTCCATCATTGTTAGAAGGGTAATATGTTATAAACTGGATCCAGTAATGTTTATGTGTTTACCTTTGGTGGAAATTGAGTGTCTTGGATATCATCCAAGCTAATCGCCTTAGAAAAGGCATGTGATGATGCTGAGTGGGTTAGCAACCTCTTGGCAAATCTTCCCATTGGCTCTAAACAGCCTCCTGATGTGTATATGCTTTGCAACTGTCTCATTACAATAGCTAAGACATGTTATCTTATGTGCAATGGGAAAAGAATACATGTAAGTTGAGATATAACTTAATCAAGCAGCTGCTAGAGATTATGTTAGGTTGGACTTAGTTTGGCCACATGTCTAACCGCACCACTTCTTTGGAGGCAAGTGGTTATACGTCTAGGGGGATGGGACTTTTGCCTTAGATAGAGGGCTTTTTACATCGACAAAGAACCCCACCTATGTGATTGGAGATCCCATGAATTAGGTTCAAAGGGAAAAACAAGTCACCTCGTCGCTCTGGTATGCTATTGTCTTTCTTTGAGACGTCCCACCCTATGACTAGATAGCATTTTTTTGTCTACTTATTATAACTTGAATTGCAATGAGAAAGGATGAGTTATTTTACTCTTAATGGAATCCATAGTCCATTTTTTTTATAATGAGATAGTGTATTTTAACCGCAATGTACACTTGATGGATATCCACCCACGGAATGTAGAACTGGGTGGGAGTTCTTATGAGTATTCGTCAGCAAGTACTCTAGAGCATTCATGGAACACAAAAGTATGAAGGGCCAAAAAAAAAGCAACAATCGCAGTAATGCAGGCATATAATGAAAGAGCAATGTGGGTGCATGTCCTCTATTTTACTACAAGGGAATGTTGGTTCAAAGATTTTTTAATCCACCACTTTCACGTATTATAAGACATGTTACCCTATGACTGGTTCAAGCCCGTAAAGCACCCGATATCTTATGCATTGTTTTTTTCGATTCTCTCCGGCATTTCGTTAACCCATTTCTTTTGTAATATCCTATTCCAAAATAGTGGGGACTATTAGTATTTTGAAATAGTGGGGGATTGTTGGAATCTCTTGTGTATTTCTAAATACTAGTGTGTGTGTGCAAAGTGGAGGAGATGAACAAATGGTGTTCTCTCCACTTTAGTGCATAGTAGATAGTCCCACATTGGTTATCCACCACATCGGGTAGGGGTTCGGGCCCGGGCTTGGGCTTCTTGTTGTGGGTAGTGGTTTGACCAATAGCCTAAACTTGTTTTGCCTTTTTCTTGAAGCGAGCAAGTTTCAAGTGTTCTATTAGGAGTTGGTCTCTCTTCCTCTTAACCTCTATAAATAGGGACTGTGAATCCATAGAGAGAGTAGACTTGATCGAAACTCAACTCGAGAAACAAAACTCAAACCAGGTTCTTTTCTTCTTCTCTTCTTCCGGCCCCGAGAGAGTTATATTGTTTGTTCTAGAAGGTAGTCCGTTCTAGTGCAAAGTCGCTCTTGGTAACCATTGAATCCTGTGAGGAAGACGCATACGTTGCCTTTCGCACCACCATTGGAAGGGGCGAAATCTTTCCTTAAGGACAGCTAATCCGCGCCTTGGTTATTCTCGATTCATCTTTGTCCTTGTCTTATCATTGCTACTCTTCGCTCATTGTTCCTTCTTGTAAAGTCCCCAATTATTATTAAGGGTATTTGTGTAAATTTCATATCAAATCTAGGGTCATTTATGTAAATTGGTCGTCGGGTTTATGTTTCAAACGCGTCGTGGCGGATGAAACTTAACTCGGACTCATAAGTCACGCGTTAGGTAAGCGACCATAAGCGAAAAGTTGACAAAATGCGGTTAAGCGGTTTTTTAGCGTCTCTTGGCACACGAAGTTAACGGCTTTACACGCATGAGTGGGTTATTGTTATAGCCTGCGGTGAGATGGAATATAGAAGACTAAATTTAGTGGGATGGGCCGAAAAATAATCAAGACGCTAAGTCAAATTAGTGGGGGTTAGCGCTAATTAGGACCTTAAGCTTAAATTGCAATATATTGGGCTCGGGCCTAAAGATATCGGCCCAAATAGGAAAAAGAAAACGAAAATCGCGAAATGGGCCCAAAACAGAAATCGCGAAAACAACCCAAATCGCACCCATCTTCCCCAATTTTCTCAATTCTTAAAACCCTAAGAGAGAGAAACTTAATTCTCCCCAATTTCAGTAATCCAAACCCATAATTCCTCACCCCAATCTTAGTAAAACTAAAATCCAAGCGTGAAGATTCAAAAAAATTATTGGATTTGCTTCGTACCGCCGCTGCCGCCGCTGCCGAGTGAGTTAATCTGCTCCAAACAACTAGTTTGAATTCGAATTCAATAGCTTTAGGTTGTATTTGATGAGAGATATTGAATGGGGGTTGTATAATTCGACAGTAACTATTGGAGAGGAATGGCTTAACTTAAATCGATCGAAAATCCTTGGAGTCGTGTCGTGTTTTGATTGAAAGGTTAGTGAATTTAAACTTTAAAGTAAATAATTTGAACTTCGATTTTATGTAGTTGGTTGTATTGAGGAAGTATAACTGAAATGGGGTGGGTTTAATGTCGGCATAGCTTCGGTTTGGCGAAGGAAAAGAAAGCGATTTTGGTGGAGCAAAGCGAGCTAGGAACGATTTTTATTCTTCGACTTGGTAAGAATTTGGTTATTCATTACAATTTCAATGAATTTATGTCGATTTATAACTGTATAAGAGTTGATTGAGTAGTGATCTAGGGATAAGAACACCCACCGATTTTATTAATTGAATTAATGTTAATTGAGAAGTGGAGAATGGGTTGTAGTTGAATTTGAATTTGAATTGGGATAGAATAGGATTGGCGTCGATATGAGGGCCTGCCATGGCGAAAACAGCCGTTAGAGACCGTCGAGAGTTACGATGCGAGAAATGGCCCACAGAGCTCTAATGCTGAAGTTAGATGGAAAGTTATCCGAAACCCAATTCTTAACGTCGAGAATTCTTCTCGACTTACACTAGATAAGAATTCCTCGTTGTTCGATCAATTCTAATAATCGACGTATTTGTATATGCTATTATAGGAATGAATTCGAGTGGATTGGGTTAAAGCGGGATTGATTCGATTTAAGTGGGGGTTTGGAGGAGAAACGGAGCTTGCTAAGGTAGGAACCTACATACCAATATATAGCCTGCTTATTTTCATGCATGATTTGAATTGTTTAACTAGGAAATAGATAGTTGTGTATCAACCATGCATGTATATAGGATATTCATGTTTTGCATTGTATTTTCTCGCTATAAACTATATATATAGATAGCTTTACGTGAAATGGGTTTTCTCAGAAAATCGGGTAGTAGCGGGATTGTTTTCTTTGTTAAAAGTGAAAAACTGGTTTTGGGGAAAGGTTCGCGATCTTTGTCTCGATGGAGAGACGAGATGGATTTTGTAATCTTGAGGGAAGGATTTCCGGTTGTTTGTAATTAGGTGCGAGGTTCTTGATTTTTCGGAATGGTTGTGTTATTTACGATGATTCGCCGTTTAGGAATCATCGGTTGTTATTTACTATGACCGCCCGTTTAGGAGTCATAGGTTGTTCTACTCGATTTCGGAAATCCAGGAACTCACACCTATATAATCAACAGTTTTAAAAGAAAAAACTAGATATGTAACTAGAGTATTTGAAAACAATCGGTATCACAGTATATATATATATAGATATTACTATGTTTATCACGAGGATTTAGAAAAGGAACCGTGAATTCCTATAAAGAAGGAACTGTTGTCGCGATTTCGAGGAGACGGCAGTCATTCTAGGATTCAATGCGTGGTGTACACCTTCGAGGTGGTGGGCCACCTTTAAAGGGATGCATCAATTGGATGTAGTCCGGGAATTCCTTTTCTACTTTTCTAGATAACCATGTTTATGCGTGTCATTTGTATGGTGATTAGCTTGTGTGGGGTTACATGCTACCTCGATGAGGTTTTAGGCGCTTGCGAGTGAGAGTTTAGTCCACTGGATGTGTGTCGATCCCGAAAGTCTGCCGATCGTCGAGCGGTTGACCACCGTAAGTTAGGTGACGGCCCGCATGGGGGTCGTGGTCCGCAGGGCCCACCCGAGCCCTAAAAGCTTTGGGGATTTTGTGTGTCACGAACACAACAACGGCATTTCAGCTCCCTACCCCGGTAAAATCGGAAAACAACGGTGCATGGTTCACACTTGGGAAGTCTTGAACCGAGATTGCTTATTGGATGGGGCTGAGTACCGGTCGTACCCTCACCATTCTAATAGGATCAAATGCCACAATAGTTGTATGACGATTGTGAAAACTCTATTTTATATATCAATGAAGCATGTCAAGAGGATTTACGCTAGTTAGTGATGTATATATACCTAGTCACAATATTTGAATACTATTATAGAAACCCCGCGATGTTTTAAATGTTTTCTATAAGTAAACTATTTATTGGCTATGTCGCGTTTCTCTTGGGCATAGTTGTTTGCTCATCCTACTTAACATTTCGAGGGAGCCATTCTTGGGAGGAGGGTTTCCCTAACCACTAGTGATGACGGGTATGGTGATTTGGGAGGATTTCCCCATGCTTGACGAGAGAGGCGAGTCAAGTTTATATTTTGACTTTATATAGAGATGACCTAGGTTATTCTTTTCTTTGTATATAATGAGCCTAGCTCTTTTCCTTTGGTTGTATAGAAAGAGACTAGTTTCTTTTGTGTATATATATAGAGCTAGGTCATTTTGATGTAATAATCGTTTTTGCAATCCGGTTCTCCTTGTTTTGTAGTTATATCGTCATATCCCCGTAGTAGTTAGAGTTAAGTGTAGTATATATGGTTGTTGGATGTATGTATGGTTGGAGGAATGAATTATAAGATGTCCGGGTTTATGACAAGGTTATGGCGAGTTTTAGGGTTTACTGACGTCGATCAAACAAAGGAAACTTCTGCGAAATTTCCCGTAGAATCGTGATAGGTGTCGCGCCTCGAGATTCATTCCACGCCCCTGGATGTGTGTTGGGTCTCGGGCGTGAAAACGATGGTATCGAGGCGTCCACTATTAGATCCGTCACCGAGTCAGTAGTGGGGACTTCGGTCAGCGACGATTTTCAAAGTTTTAGTCGGAAACCGATAAAACTCTAAGTAGGGGTTACGTACGTTAAGCGTTAGTACTAGCTTAGCAATGTCGAGACGTCGCACGGGTAGTTGTCTTGTCACAGCGGAGAGTGTGGACACGTGTCGGAGGAATTTGACGAATCGGACACCATTAGGTCGGAGTGAATTTTCATTTCGAGGTGCGGGCGACCGCGACTGCGCTTACTAGCCTTACCGAAGCGACTGCGCTCATCTCTTGAAATTCTACTCACGCTCATTCTATGCATGTGAATTCAATAGGGCGCGGCCTATGCTCTTGCATAATTTTGAGAAATTCTCTCTAATGTATCATACACTGAGTTGGCTCTTTGTGTATGTGCAGAATAGTCACCATGGATCCGGAAAGTACTAGTGGTGATGATGCTTTACGGATCGTGGTCGGAGGACCCGAATGGATAGGCTCCTCTATGATGAATCAAATGGCTCAAGCACAAAATGAGATGAGAGCTGAGATCGAAAGTTTGAGGGCTAGTCGGAGAACGAGCCCCAACCTCTTCCTCATCCATCGTTATTCCACCACGGTGTAACACCGGTAGCATCCCCAACCACGGTGAGAGTTGAGGGAGTTCGGACCACCGGTGCAAAGTTAATCGGGGTTTTACGCTTTGCAAATTTCATCGCCGCCCACCTGAATTTGTGGGGGTCTTACGAGGTTAAAGTAGCCCGAAGACCGGTTGTTAGACATGTCTAGTATCTTTGGACTCCATGATGTGTAAATTGATCTGAACGGGTTACTTTGGCTGCCTTCATGCTTAGAGGTGAAGCCAAACAGGTGGATCGATGTTAAGGGCGGGAGACGTTTCCTATGAGTTGGGCTAAGTTTGAGGAACTCTTCCTTTTGAGGTATATTCTGGCGGCGAGATAAGAAGCGAATGGAATTCCTCAAGTTAGAACAAGGAAACATGACAGCCGGGGCGTTATGAAGAGAAATTCAACGTTCTTTCCGCGATATGGGAAGGAGTTGACTTCCACGGAAAAAGCTAAAGGCGAGGAAGTTCATTGTGGGCTGAAACCGTATATGCAGAGCAAGATGTCGGTCCTTGGATCGATACTTATCTTGAGGCTGTGAGAAGAGCTCAAGGCATTGAAAGAGTTGATGATCGATTATTGCTACAGAGGCAAAAGAGGTTGGAAGGGTAAGACGGTAAACGGCGATTCGGGGTAAAGCGAGGATCACGGGGAGACAGTCTACCAAGGCGGTGGTTCGAGAATCGCAACAATAGATGTATAGGCGTCTTTCAGCGAGCACCACGATGGAGGGCCCACCGCATACGCGGGGGTTTGAATGTGGTTAGGCCGGCCACAGAGTCTACCGATTCCATGAGACCGATGAGTGGATCCGCGAGGCCACCGAGGGTACCTCTCCTTCTCGGACGAGCACCGGTCAGAATTTGAGGCCTCGAGGGTCGAGAGCTAGATTGCAATCTGTAATACCCCGTACCACGGTCGGGGAGAGAGTGTGGTTTGCTATGGTTCTTGCGGTGAAGCTGGGCATATCAAAGCGGTTTTGTCCCAAGTCCACTTCGGGGTGGAGCGAGACCCACCAGGCCAAGGTGTATTATCTAGTGCGAGAGGAAGAAGTTGTGGATCCTACGGATCAAGAGGAAGCCACGGTATATAATGCTATGGGGGCAGATATCGGCCACCGATCAAGTGGTTGAAGGTATGATATGTCGTTTACACATAATGTGCATGTCTGTTTGATCACGGGTGCTACTCATTCTTTCATTGCTAGAAATATGGTGAAGATTCTTGGTTTGGATGTAGTTAATACCGGAGGAAGCTTATTCTATCTATCTACTCCTCTAGGAAAAAAACTATGTTCTTTGAAGTTTGTCACCATTGTGTGATAAAGATAGGTGATAGGGAGATGATAGTCGATCTAACGGTGATGGACCTAAAAGATTTCGATATCATCGTAGGGATGGATTTGTTAGGGAAGTATCATGCCCATGTAGATTGTTTTGCCAAAACAGTGACGCTTAGAGTACCGGGACAGCCTGAGGTTGTGTTTGAGGGGATTAGAAATACGGTATCTCGAGTGGTGAAGGCCAAGTCTGACTTCAAGTATGATAGATACGGATTGTTAGCTGGTCTTAGTCTCCAAGGGCCGAAGTTCGAATCTTCCGAGCTTGTTCCTGTAGTTAGTGAGTTTGCGGCAGTGTTCCCAGATGCATTGCCGGGATTGCCTCCCTGGCGTGAGATAGATTTTGTAATAGATCTAATGCCGGGAACGTCGCCTATTTCGATGATTCCTTATCGAATGGCTCCTCTCGAAATGAGAGAACTCAAGTCCCAATTAGATGAATTGAAAAGATTGGGGTTTATAAGGGAAAGCCAGTCACCTTGGGGAGCACCAGTGTTATTTGTGAAGAAGAAGGATGGGTCATTTCGCTATGTGTGGATTATCGGAAGCTGAATAATGTGACTATCAAGAACAAATATCCGTTGCCTAGGATCAATGACCTATCGATCGTTAAAGGGGTGCCAAGTATTTCTCGAAGATAGATCTCCGAACAGGCTACCATCGGATGAGAATTCGAAGAAGATATCTGAGAAAACTTTTTCCGCCGCGGCTAGGGCATTTTGAGTTTTGGTGTTACCATTTGGATTGACCAATGCTCCGGCTGCATTTATGGATCTCATGCACCGAAGTGATGTGGAAATACCTAGATCAATTTGTTATCGATTCATAGATGACATCTTGATTTATTCCTATTCAAGACTAAATTTGAACCACAGGAACACTTGAGGATTGTCTTCCAAACATTAGTTGATCATCGGCTTTATGCCAAGTTCAAGTGTGAGTTAAGTTGAATGAAATGAGGTTCTTAGGCCATGTTGTATCGGAGAATGGAATCAAAGTTGATCGTTCAAAGATAGAGGTACTCAATTTACGGTTCTTTTGGAGAAGTCTTCAAAGGGAATTGGGGACCAAACTGAAATTCATCTGACATTTCATCCATGAACCGATGGGCAATCGGAAAGAGTCATCAAATTATAGAGGATATGCTTGGCTTTGCGTGCTTGATTTTGGGGGTAGTTGGAAGACTCATTTGGCATTGGCTGAGTTTGCCTACAATAACGTTACCAATCTAGTATTGGTATGGCTCCGTTTAGAAGCGTTGTATGGCGGACCTTGCGCGAACACCTCTCTTTGGACTGAAACCGGAGATAGTATTATGTTGGGGCGAGAGATGGTTAGTGACACCACCGAGAAGATTAGAGTGATCTGAATCGGTTGCTCCGGCCAGTCGTCGTCGAAAAAGCTATCTGAGATAAGTAGACGTCCCTTGGAATTTTATGAAGGCGACGAGTATTTCTGAAAGTATCTCCGAAGAAGGGCATTCAGAGGTTCGGGATGAAAGGGAAACTTGCACCTAGATATGTGGGACCATTCCTGATTATTCAGAAGATCTCTGAGCTAGCTTATAAGCTCGAGCTACCAGAAAGGCTATCACGTGTCCATAACGTGTTCCATATCTCGATGCTACGCAAGTATGAGCCGGATCCACTACATGTTGTCGATTTGGAATCGTTAGAGTTGGAAGAAGACATTACCTATCGGAAGGGCGGTTCAGATCTTAGATCACGAGAGAGAAGAGATTGAGGTCCAAGGTCATTCCATTGGTAAAGGTCTTATGGAGAAATCACAACGTGGAGGAAGCAACATGGGAGAAAGAAGCCGATATGAGGCAACAATATCCAGAATTGTTCGAGAACTAAGGTATGATTTAATTTAGGGGATCGAAATTTTCTTTTAAGGAGAGTAGGATGTAAAGTCCCCGAATTATTATTAAGGGTATTTGTGTAAATTTCATATCAAATCTAGGGTCATTTATGTAAATTGGTCGTCGGGTTTATGTTTCAAAACGTCACGTA
This sequence comes from Coptis chinensis, assembly GCF_015680905.1. Taxonomy (NCBI): domain Eukaryota; kingdom Viridiplantae; phylum Streptophyta; class Magnoliopsida; order Ranunculales; family Ranunculaceae; genus Coptis; species Coptis chinensis. Next base: position 105,326,774 of record NC_141459.1, read on the forward strand.
AATGGATGAAACTTAACTTCGGACTCATAAGTCCACGTTAGGTAGCGACCATAGGCGAAAAGTTGACAAAATGCCTAAAATGGTTAAGCGGTTTTTTGCGTCAAGAAAAGCACGAAGTTAACAGCTTACATGCATGAGTGGGTTATTGTTATAGCCTGCGGTGAGATGGAATATAGAAGACTAAATTTAGCGGGATGGGCCGAAAAATAATCAAGACGCTAAGTCAAATTAGTGGGGGTTAGCGCTAATTAGGACCTTAAGCTTAAATTGCAATATATTGGGCTCGGGCCTAAAGATATCGGCCCAAATAGGAAAAAGAAAACGAAAATCGCGAAATGGGCCCAAAACAGAAATCGCGAAAACAACCCAAATCGCACCCATCTTCCCCAATTTTCTCAATTCTTAAAACCCTAAGAGAGAGAAACTTAATTCTCCCCAATTTCAGTAATCCAAACCCATAATTCCTCACCCCAATCTTAGTAAAACTAAAATCCAAGCGTGAAGATTCAAAAAATTATTGGATTTGTTTCAGACATTGCCGCCCATTTGGTGAGTTAATCTGCTCCAAACAACTAGTTTGAATTCGAATTCAATAGCTTGAGGTTGTATTTGATGAGAGATATTGAATGGGGTTGTATAATTCGACAATGAACTATTGGAGAGGAATGGCTTAACGAAATCACCGAAAATCCTTGGAGTCGCGTCGTGTTTCAAAGTGAAAGGTTAGTGAATTTAAACTTAAAGTAAATAATTTGAACTCGATTTTTATGTAGTTGGTTGTATTGAGGAAGTATAACCTGAAATGGGGTGGGGTTTAATGTCGGCGATAGCTTCGGTTTACGCGAAGGAAAGCTGCGATTTTTGGTGGAGCGGCGAGCTAGGAACGATTTTTATTGCGACTTGGTAAGAATTTGGTTATTCATTACAATTTCAATGAATTTATGTCGATTTATAACTGTATAAGAGTTGATTGAGTAGTGATCGAGGGATAAGAACACCCACCGATTTTATTAATTGAATTAATGTTAATTGAGAAGTGGAGAATGGGTTGTAGTTGAATTTGAATTTGGGGGAATCGATAGAATAGGATTGGCGTCGATATGAGGGGCTGCCATGGCGAAACAACCCGAGACCGTCCGAGTTACGATGCGAAATGGCCCAGCTGTAGCTCTGATGCTATGTAATATCTGAAAGTATATATATAGATATTACTATGTTTATCACGAGGGGATTTAGAAAAGGAACTGTGAATTCTATAAAGAAGGAACCTATTGTCGCATTTCGAGACGGCAGCCGGTTTAGCTCTAGGATTCCAACTGTGGTGTACACCTTTCGAGGTGGTGGGCCACCTTTAAAGGGATGCATCACTGGATGTAGTCCGGAATTCCTTTTCTACTTTTCTAGATAACCATGTTTATGCGTGTCACTTGTTGTATGGTGATTAGCTTGTGTGGGGTTACATGCTACCTTGATGAGGTTTAGGCGAGGGAGTGAGAGTTTAGTCCACTCCTGGATGTGTCGATCCCTGGCGGTCTGCGATCGTCGAGCGGTTGACCGTAAGTTAGGTGACAGCCGTGGGGGTAGTGGTCACCGGGGCCACCTTTGAGCCCTAAAAGCTTTGGGGATTTTGTGTGTCTGAACAACAATTCGGCATTTCAGCTCCTTGCCGGTAAAATCGAGAAAACACACGGTGCATGGTTCCTGCCGGGAAATCTTGAACCGAGATTGCTGTGGCGGATCGGGCCGAAAACCCGCCCTCACCATTCTAATAGGATCTGGCCCGCCCCTGATAGTTGTATGATGATTGTGAAAACTCTATTTTATATATCAATGAAGCATGTCAAGAGGATTTACGCTAGTTAGTGATGTATATATACCTAGTCACAATATTTGAATACTATTATAGAAACCCCATGTTTTAAATGTTTTCTATAAGTAAACTATTTATTGGCTATGTATGTTTTCTCTTGGGCATAGTTGTTTGCTCATCCTACTTAACATTTCAGACGACGAGCGATTTGGGAGGAGGGTTTCCCTAACCCTAGTGATGGCCGGTATGGTGATTTGGGAGGATTTCCCCATGCTTGACGAGAAGAGTCAAGTTTATATTTTGGACTGTATAGAGATGACCTAGGTTATTCTTTTTCAGTATATAATGAGCCTAGCTCTTTTCCTTTGGTTGTATAGAAAGAGACTAGTTTCTTTTTGTTGTATATATATAGAGCTAGGTCATTTTGATGTAATAATCGTTATTTGGCAAAAGTTCTCCTTGTTTTGTAGTTATATCGTCATATCCCCATGTAGTAGTTAGAGTTAAGTGTAGTATATATGGTTGTTGGATGTATGTATGGTTGGAGGAATGAATTATAAGATGTCGGGGGTTTATGAGCCGGTTATGACCAGGTTTTAGGGTTCTGACGTCGATCAAAAGGAAACTTCTGCCCGAAATTTGGGCGAATCGGGATAGGTGTCGGCCTCGAGATTCATTCCACGTCCTCGGGATGTGTGTTGGGTCTCGGGGCGTGACAAATTACCCACAACCAACAACGGCCAACGCCTCCATTCCTCCTTACTCACCCCCACAATCACAGCAGACTTCCCCCTTACGACCTGCAAACTAAAATTTAGTACAGACGATCTCTTCACATAGAAATCCTCCAACACATCTCCTAAGTGGATGTTATAACCCCTCTCATTCAACAAATCCAACACATGGAAGACCCTCCAACTATTTCCAACGAACTGACGAGGGGCTTTTCCACAAAAATTCAAAACCTCAACGATAAGACAGGAAAATGACAACCTCATCCCAGCCTGCAACTGCCCATAACAAACCACAACTCCCCCATCTTGGGGAACATAGTCACTATTATACAATCTCTTCTCTCCACTTTCGAAGTCGCACATGGCCAGTCAAGATTTACCCAACCAAACTCCTCGCCATATCGCCGGATAAAGTTTACCTAGGCCCCTCACTCCTCAAATATCGTCTTCAAGAAGGCGATGAATATGAAGCCCTCAACTCCACTTATGAACTCTAGCCTCATCATCTCCATCACTTAGCGTTTCTCTCTCCCGGCGATCTATCTCCACTTCCCACTCTCGACTATCACCGGGTCATAGACATTATGAAATAAAAAAAAACAACAAAGATCAAGTTTTTCAAAAGAAACGCACGGAAACCAAAAAAGGACGGTAGATAGGTTGGTTTGTTTTTTCCATTTTTCTCTACTTTTTTCTTTGCGTGAATTGGTATCGAAGAACCCAAAAGGCCTTTCCCACCAAAAACCTTTGGTTTCATGCAAACCTCGAAAAACAAACTTTTTCAGATTCCCCAAAATGCAATGATAGCTCGCCTCCCTGGCGCCGGGCGATTTTTTAAATAGCCCACAAACCAAATTCTAACAGGTTCCGCGACATTTTCAAAAAGCCAATTAAACCAACCAACTATCCGACATCGTTTTAAAATTTTATTTTACCATTTTTTTCACACCACGGTTGTCCAAAAAAGTGGATAAAATAAAGGGGTTGTCTAAGTATCCTCCCCCGCTCACTACGCAAGACATCGCGGTCCACACACCCGATCGCATTCAATCCATCACCAGACCTATCCATCGAGCGCATTAACGATCCAAAACCCAAGTCATCCCTCCTCGGAAGCTCATACCATTTATGGAAGCAAATCAACTAAATCTTAATCTCGGAGCTGGACAACGTAACAATCAAGGAAGCATTTACTTTGTAACATCGTAGAGTAATGGCGAATCATCAAGATAGCACACAAGGTGGATCTACAATTTCATAATGGGCCGAGCTAAGAAAGTCAACTCAAACATCTATAAGTAGAGAGATTTAACTACGTGAAGTGCTTGATTCAAATTTACTCTAAGAAATTTGATAATGTAGGCAACTCTTAACCCAAGAAGAAGAGTGCATCCCCATCCCCTATCAAACAGAATATCGTGATCATTGTCCCCTAAACACCAAACATCTACAGCTATTTTGTCATCAATACTGACCAAAACATCATGAGAGAGTTACTTCCTCATTGTCCCCGCCACGTTTCGAGGCTGCTTGATCTTTGAAAACAAGTCAGGCTTAATTGTCGTAATGTTCCTCAATATCATCTTATTCTTGCATAGTTGCATTTTCGAATCATGATCACGAGAAAATCGACCCAAGAAGGAAGGAGTTTTCGTTGAGATTGAACTCGAGGGTTCTGAAAAACTTATTCCAACGCTACGAAGGCCCAAGTGCCCAACAAACTCATCACTCATCACTCATACTATTCTTGGGCTTTGACTTAAGTTCTTTGCATGAGCCTCTAAGTTTCAGAAATTTGGGCTTTCTCCAGCAGAAGCACCACCATGTGTTGCCATTGTCTATCCAGCTAAAACACCCTTTCTATAATCGTAATATAAGACGTTTTCGTTATGCCTAGTTACAAAACCGATCCTCATCAAATTAGATTAGCTAGATCAGCCAATGTGACCTGAATTCAAAGGGCGAGATGCGTTGAGTTTTTACTTTTTTTACTTTTTAAATGATATATATATATATATATATATATATATATATATATTTTTTTTTTTTTTTTTTTCCATAACATAAACGTTTAAAATTGATCCAGTCAACACAGTCACACTATAAAATTTTGGATTGAAAAAAAAAACCGCACAAATAATAGCGATATAAACTATTCTTTAGAAAAAGGTCAGATGGTTTGGGAATCATTTTGATCTGTTTATGCTTATCACGACTGTATAAAATTGGCAACGAATATGATGGACGATGATATACAAACTAACAAACATGTAAGACTGTAATCACTGTATGATGATGATAATCTTACTTTATTAGATCTAAATCCAATAATGACGATTTACTGGTCCCAAATTTCTAAAGCAAAACTATAGTACATTCATGGAGCCCACTCTGGTCACGCCTGTCAATCATTCCTCATTAAAAGCACATGTTTCCAACCTGTTAACAAATTTTCCCAAAAAACTCCAACAAAACTACCAATCGCCCCTTTGTATCAATAAGTACAAATATTCCAATGCAAACTTGAGGCTAAATACGGTAACAAATGTTTCGCTCTAAATTGGCGCCAAATAGTCAAATACCAATTGGCAGAGCTTTAGTTTTGCGGGCCCATCTTCGTTGGCCTTTTGACTTTGGGCTTACTGTATACCCTGCTTCGGATGCAACTTAATAGATTGATTACTCATTTGTAGTTTCTACTCATAGACTAATTGTTCCTTAATTAAAGATGCATATTTCCATTGGGGAATTGAGATCAACGGTGAATATTCCAGATGCAATATACACATGCATACATTAGCGTACCAGCTCATAATTAAACGATATCATCTAGAATATTAAAAGTAAACAAATAGGATTTATGTCCGAATTTAATCGAGAAGAATACTGTTTAAACAGTTAAAAGACAACACATTTTAGTTATTTTTTCCTCAACAAACCTTCAAAACCTCCCTTCTTTCTTTCTATCTCCAATTCTCCATCAACAAGATCAAGTAGCTAGCTGTTCGTTAGTTTGTTAATCATCTTTACTACGCAATCTAATACATCACCTCATTTCTTAATATCGTAAGATATACATTGGGTCTCTTTCGCTTTAGATTATAACTCTACTTTAATGTACGTTTACTTTGTTTCTTAATGCTCGTTTTCTTTCTTTGTGTATTTAAAGGTACAGAGGTGAAGTTTCTATATATACTTCAAGAAACTCACGAGATTCTTCTTGTTGCACGTACATACCCATTAATCCTGTATGTTAAATGCATGCCCACTTCATTTTTATTGATATTTGATCATTTTTGAGGTTTGGGTATTAGTCTAAATGGGAGAAATAGTTGAAATATCTGATTTGGGTGTGCAGGAAATAACAGTGGGGAGAGAAAGAAAGTTGGTGGGAATTCTTGAGAGAAGGAGAAAGAAATGGAGGGTGTAGGATCATAGAGGAAAAAATGGGAAAAGTTTTAAAACAAAGATTAGGATTAAAGAAGATGAGTTGTTGTGGAGCCAGTTGGAGTTTTAGAGCAACTTCAAATATGGTTGAAAGAGAAGAAGAACAAGAACAAGAATTGACAAATAACAAATGCGGGTCAGAATCAAGTAGGTAATCTTATGGATTTTGATCCGATCCAGATTGTAATGGGCCATATTCCGACAACTGGTATGAACTTAGCAACGGCATTAGCAGCTGAAAGAGAATTTAGAGCAGCCCAAGAATGGAAGGCGGGAAGTGTAGGACCTACTAGTGCAAGTCCGAAAAGAGTGTCATTGATTAGATTGCTTGAAGAAACTGATGGTGATGATGAAGAGAAAGAGAAAGGAGTAGGGAATGAATCAATATGTTGTGTGTGTATGGGAAGAAAGAAAGGTGCAGCTTTCTATTCCATGTGGGCACACGTTTTGTAGAGTGTGTTCGAGGGAAATTTGGTTGAATCGAGGTTCTTGTCCCTTTGTAATCGTTCTGTTCTTGAGATTCTTGATATCTTTTAATTGAGTTCGTCTACCCCACGATATCCTCATAGCTTGAGATTCTTGATATCTTTTAATTGAGTTCGTCTACTCAGGATATCTTATAAGGACGAGATCCAATATCGTTGGATGTGTAATCTAAGGTATGAGAATGTGAATTTTCGAACCATTAGATCACACATCCAACGGTCTCAAACCCTCATCTATATAAAGATATTCTGGTGATAGCTCAGGCCTTTTAATTCACACACTTCGTGAATGTAAATTTTTATATTGATTTTGATTAATATCAATTTTATTAATTGGTTGTTACATGCTAATTGGAATCTCTTTAGCAGGATTTTTTTGTTTTTAGTTTTGTGAATAGTGCTTTTAAAGTTCAGTGTTGTGTTGGCTGTTGGCATCTATAATCTATTTTTTAGGTCAGCATGCCCAACAGTTTTCATGTTTCATGTAAACATGGATCTGACCTTCAGAAAAATGTTGGCATTTTGCGACCTGGGATTCTGAATTCTCGATTTGTATATGTAAAGTTTTAGCGGACTGAAACTGAACGAAAGGTGGCACTTAGTAGAATCCAGTTATGCAGCTCCGACCCATGGCGGGCTATTATTCTTAAACCCATCATATCCGGGCTTATATTTAAGGAAGCACTTGGAAGTTTAACATATCCATATCCAATAAGTAATCCATATCCATATTTATTAACTAATACATATCCATATCCATATCCAATAACTAATACATATCAATTAACTAATCCATTGTTTTTTAGAATTTGTTTTTTATCCCATCGTACATTTTGAAATAATGAAATAATCGTGAAACTTTGTTTTTGTTTTAGCATAACACATGAAAGGACAATTTTAATTTATATTAAATTAGAAGGCCAAATTCGAGGGTTAGTTTGGTAAGAAGGCAAATAATTATTTTTCAAATATGGACTATTTTAAAACTTTGGCTCACTATGAGCATCTTGGGAGAAAGCGGATATTAATATAGGTAGGATTGGAATTTTGGCGATTGGTAGGTTGACAAATGACCTCATCAATTCTAACTCGGCAGACCGCCTTTGTTTCGAATGGTAAAAAAATCATGCAAAGTGAAATATGTATGGTTCCTTATAGCATCTTTAATGGTAAGACCTGGAAAACACCAAATATTTTCACCAAACAAACACCAACCCAAATAAACACCAAACATCTTTAGCCCATACATCAAAAATTCGACATCAAATCCCACTACTTTGGATACACCGCACGAAAAAACTCGCGCTGCGTTTTGAACACGCACCATATAAGCCCAAACCCATGCGGTGTTACACTCGATACTAGCATCTTATAATCTACCAAAACAGGCGTCTTTCCTCATTTCTCACTTTCTTCTCTAGAATTAAACTCCTCTCCTTAGCAAAAAATTATATATATATAACGTTTCTTAATTAGACGGATGACCGTTTCTGGGGCGTTACTTAAAACCGAAATTTCAAAATATAATCTCATGAAGGGTTTGAAGTTGGATCCTCAAACTCTCTCACTCACTCTCTCTCCTATTATCTCTCCAAACATAAACATAGAGTGGCGTGTCTCCTCTGCATACTCTCTCCCTCTCATGGGGTTCTTCTTTCTCTATTTCTCATCCTAAAATTCCGATTAAAAGCGAGGTTGCAAATTCGTGTGAAGAATGGTAGAGATTGAAGAAAAACAAAAAGAAAGTCATGTGGAGAAGGAGAAAACATAAGATTGTTTAGAATTTATCTCCTAGTTTTTGTTGCTTTCGGCGATTCTCGAGATTCATATAAGTTATCCCCAAAGAATGCTCCATCGCAAATGAAGTAACCTCAACTGTTTCTTACAACCATTTTGTCTTTAGGTTTGACTTCCAAGATTGGAAGGTATAGTTATTTCATGTAATTAATTTCGTTATTGTTTAATACTATGCAAGACTTGATATTTTTCTATTTACAGTTAATGAAGGATTCAGTTGTAGTTGGAGAGCTAATGCCTCATAATTGTATTGTTTCGATGGTATAAATTGTAGAAGGGTTTATTTATTTTTGGGGGTAAAGAAAGTCCTTGATTGAGTTTGGCATTAAACCGGATGGTGTTAGATATCTTATATATGTATTATCCGGTTGGTCTTTGTTAGTAGCTCATGTAAGGATGTGTTTTTTAGTCTTAGAAAAAAAATGGAAGCGATAGGCCGATCCCGTTGGACTCTTAGCTAGCTCTTGGGCAAAAGGAATAATTTGTGTAGCATGGGCTCTGTGGAATGCTGCGTGAGTGAAAATTACAAGTGGTGCAAAGTTACTCTATAGTGATCTTGCTAATGACATCATGTGATTGAGAAGTGGAGATGTTCATCGGGTTGTAACTTGATGGGATGAATTGATTGCATTGTAGGCGAGCTATCATCACCACTGCATGTAGGTGGATTCAACAATGAATATATTGAGAAGATGATGTCTTCTCAAACTGTGTCAAGGGATATAAGACTCAAATTTGAGATTCAACGAAATACCGGATCGTCTTCACAGTGTTTGCTAGGCGGGGTGCATGAGAAGTGTTATGGAAGTTGGATTGGAATAGCTATTAACTTGGTTAGTTCATGCTAAATCCATGGTGCATCATGGTTGAAATGTGATACTTTCCTAGGTAGAAATGAATAATTGAGCAAACTTTCATGGCGTTGGTATTCTTATAATCGTCTGTTATTTATTCTTAATGTGTTAAATGGCATATGTTTTCTTCTGGCGAGTTGGGGCCGATTATTGTGTGTCTTGTTAGCTTCTGCGGTTTGTTTGAAAGTATAACCAATGGACCGTGAAGTCATTATCAAATTTGAATGTGCTTGAATCTTTGTTAGCATGTCCATGTAATTTGCAAGATCTATTACTATCGATGTAGTATGCTTAAACAACAACCACCACCCCAAAACTCCCCTCTTTTCAACATTTATAGTAATGTAGTTTCATCTGATGCCTTAATTGTTTTCCAATTGTTTAATGATGCCTTGAAGGGTTTGAATGTCTCCCCATGTTATGCGAAAATTGCAAATGTCTTAGCCGACTAAACTCTTTTATCTTGTCATCTAAATCAGGTGATCATCTATTTGTACATTTGCTGCCATATTATATATCAAGTGCCAATACCTGGGTTCCTATTCTTTGAGTCTTTGAATTGCATTGACATTTTTATGCGGGTAAGAAATATCGTATTTGTAGGTTTTGTGTTGAAGTCGACAACTTTGAATTTAAGTTGAATGTTTGCGGGTAATAGTCAAATGTATTGCAAAAAGGTCTTGTTCAGAATAGAAGTTCCTTGGCTAAGCGAAACTCAAAGTGGCCATAGAGAAAGTGTGGTGTTAGGAAGCTTGGGAATTTCGAGATGTGCTCACAACATCCACTTAATCAATGCTAAAATCTTATAAGGGGTTTACATGTCTCCTTATATTTCTTAATATCGTATGTAGATCCATTGCCTTGTCTGTATAAATTATATAAAACTGATGATGGGGCCTCATCCGTTTACGGGTAGAAAACATAGAAATGAGAATAAATTACAAACTTATAAATGAAAAAACAACAACATTGGTGGTGTTGTCATTTCAAAGATGCATGAGAATCCGAGAAAGGTGGTGTTGTCATTGACAAACACTTGCTTTGGATCGACAAGCACCTCTCTTTGCATAGTTTCTAAAAAGACATCGAATTCTCTATTCCTTTGTCTATAGTGATTGTTATGGCTCAATTTATAATTGGTATATCACGTTTCACATTGTAATCGTGTTGTTTGCAGATATGTTGGTACTTTACCAACTCTTGGGAGCTTGATTCGAGGATCAAGGTTTAGGTTGGCATAATTGATAACTTTCGGTCCACGATCGATAAAACGGGTAAGAATCGCTAAACTCACGGTTATCTTGCTTGACTCACGAAGCATCGTCCTTTTATATTTCATCAATATGTTAGTGGTGGCTAGGATTTATCGAGGTTAAAATGATAAACATAGGCATTGACTTATCTTCCATTTTGTATATGTTACATGCTTACGAGCGTCATAAACAAGTTACTTTAGGAAGCACCATAAAATCTTATTCAATAAGTAATTATCGCAGCCTTCGCATGGCATTATACCGTGATCAACAGATAGAACCCACCCAACCTCTATACAGCAATGACATCAAAGAACACGAGTCAACACTTCAAACCAATTAAATATTCCGTGCCACTACTCTTCTAAGGCTTGGTATGAGGAAATTTTCACGGGGAGTCTCTAAATACCTTAACAAGTTTGAGTAAAGCCCTCGATGAAATACCCTTTGTTCCCATCTCTAATTTTGATGTTGACAACATGATTGCTTTGCCGTTAGATGGTCCTTATAACAAAAAAATTTGGTTTTTACTCCGAAAAAAAGAATTTAAAAAATGAGCTACATTTGGTTATTGGTTTATGTATATAATGACAATTTTGATATGAATTATTTAACTGTTTCTTAAATAGTAATTGCTTCTCGATTGTTTAGTCTCATTTTAGCGATATGGAGAAAAACTTTAATATGTTTTTTTTTTTTTTTTAATACATTGCTTATCTAAGCGGTATTCCCTGATTATGTGGACAGGATCAAAGCTATAGAAGTGGGCCTTTGAAACGACTTAACTGTTGTCACCACATGTATGATGAGGCAATGTGTAACATGTATAAAAGCTCATACACTTTATAGAAACCTTCTAAAACCATAAACTTTCTGTTCCTAAAATGGAAGGTTAATGCACTAGAATAGATCTTAAACTCACGCCGAGATGCCCCACATCTTCAAAATTCAATCACAGACCTTTTTTCTCGCTTCATATCGACTTCAAATTTCCCAAAAATGGACAGATCCATCTGCTGAGAAGTTGAAGGGTGTTGGGATTGAAAAGAGAGAAGTTATCCAAGTTTGGTTGGGTCCCTTTGTGAAAAGCGTTGTTGGTTTCCACGGCTGCTTTGCTCTACGCAGCTTCTGGTATGATTTGTTGTGATTCTCTAGCTCTTTCCGAATCACTCCACGGCTGCTTTCCCTGTTTCTCAAGCTCGCGAGGTAATTTAATTTGTATATATTCATTTTTAGTTCTTAGTTAATAATCAATGTAACTCTGCTTTCCGCTTTATATTTTAGTTTTATAATTTAGTGAAACTATAGTTTCTCAAAACCAAAATAAGTAGTTTATTAATTAATATATTGTGAATGCAGGTGAACTGCGTTTTATATTAATTAGCTTTTTGTTAGACTTTTAAGTATATACATAAATAGGCCAATCCTATAGCCAATGCCAGGTGTCCAATAGTGCCAACCTGAACTTGATACATTAACTAACCGGTGTCGGAGCTTGGTGCTGCAGTTATAAATAGGCCGGCGCCTTTGCAAATTTCCATCGCTCCAATCCTAAAACTTTGATATTCCTTCATTTGTTTAACCAAGGGTTAGGTACTTTGAAGTTTGAACTATATATACATCCTAATCGCTAAGAAAACATATTACGGAACACATTGGTTACAAAAATGGAGGAATTCTCCCCGTGGGTTAACGGATCTTATTTCACGGGAGTCTCTACCTACCCCGAACAAGGTTGAGTACGATACGATGAAATACCCTTTGTTCCCATCTCTGATTTTGAGATTGACATCATGATTGAAAGGTCTACCAACCTTGATTGTTCCAAGGGCTCATCCCTCCTTGAGGCACTTGACTTGATCTCAGAACCCAATAGACCCACATACAAGCCACTACGTCTCCCACTTAAGCATGTTTACAAGATTGGTAGTATTGGGCGTGGTCGGGTTGGTCATGTCGGCACTCGGGTTTGATCAAACCTGGTATGGTTATCACCTTTGGCACTATTGGATATACCAATGAAGTTAAGTCGAATCGAAATGCACCATGAGGCTCTTCAAAGAACCGCTACCCGGTGACAATGGTGGTTTTAAAGTAGAGATTGTTGCATTCATTCAATTATCGGCTTGACTTCAATTGGTGTCTCATAATTAGTTCTAGCTCTAAAGATTCTTTCTGCGATAGTCTAAAATTTTAATTCTTATTGAATACATGCTCTCTGCCTTGGTTTAGAGGTATGAACGTTTAGAGTAGAACATTCCATATAATAATTGTGTATGTCATTTATCACTTTTGTCGATGGTCCTTATAAAAAAAAAACCTCTTTTTCAGTTTTCACTATGAAAAAGAATTTAAAAATGAGCTACATTTAGTTATTGGTTTATGTATATAATAACAATTTTGATATGAATTATTTAACTGTTTCTTAAATAGTGATTGCTTATAGATTGTTTATTCTCATTACATTCACGGAGAAAAACTTTAATATGTTTTTCTATGCATTGCTTATCTACGTGATATTCCCTCTGATCCCCGGTGGTGAGAATGCAATTTCAGCGGCTTTGGAAATCAAACAAACAAAGACTTTGATATACTTTTACACCATGGCTCATTTGCTGCAATTGTATCGAATCTTATGTGATGGAAATAAATGAACGATTATCGAGGGTAATTTTGTTTTGATTTTACTCATCTTACCAACCCTAGATGTATACGTTTCCTGTAAATGATATTATGATTCTCTTCTACGGCTTATTCCGATGTGCAAATTTTTCAGTTATTTACAGATGATGCTTAAAGATTCTATTTCTTCTCGGCCAACGTTAAATGCAAAAGGAGTTATGAAAACAAATGGACTCATACCCATTTGTGAACACATTCTCAAAAGGTCGATGCAGCATTGCACTACTTGAAGGAGTGGAATAGGGGCTATCTTGGATTCACATCAGAATTTCTACATGGAACTAACTAATTCGAGAGTTACATCTACATGAACATTGTAACCATATTAGTTGTATGATAAAAGAACTACGGTCGCTTTATCCATAAGTGGGGTGATTGATTAATCCCAAGGTATGTAGGCAACCCGGAAGTTACTTGGGTACAAGTGGCAACTAGATTTACAAAATAAAAATATCAATTCTTTATGAGCATTTAACAAGTGTACTATTACTTTTAATGATTCAAAGCATTTCTCCCTAAACTATCATTAAAATTTGAGTCTAAGGAAAGCTTGGTTGTTTCCATATATGTATATATATGCAGGTATGCAAGGATGGTGGGACTATTTCTACATATACCAGGGACAATCATCTCTCTCATACTCCTATATATAGTGTGACTATTGTTGACCTTATATACACGAAGATCTTAACATATAAGCGGGGGTAAACTAATGCAATCTATGCAGATTACGTGTATTAGTCGTTAAAGAAATCAACAATATAATATACTGTTTAAAAACAATGTAACTCATTTTCAGCTTGGTTGTTTATATTATTCGATAGAATATATTAAAATAAATATTTCTGTGTTTTTTTTTTTTTTTCAGTTTACGACTACCTCTTCATTATATCTATGTTTTTGTTCCCCCAATACCACTTATTATTATTTGACGAAACATTTCAGCAGCAGCATATAATTTAGTTACTTATAATGGGACTTATTATTATTATTCAGGTTCATTATATCTATGTTTTTGTTCCCCCAATACCACTTATTATTATTTGACGAAACATTTCAGCAGCAGATTATTTGACGAAACATTTCAGCAGCAGCATATAATTTAGATACTTCTAATGGGCTACATTCAGCGTCCCCTTACTTATCCCACACGGAATCTGGACATTTCTATTATGCAATATGTGGCCGCTATCCGTTGCCCTTCCAAAAATAACGCGCCTCTTCGCCTTAAAGAATCTAGAGCCTTCCAACTCTTCCAATCGGCGTCATAACTGCCTCAAAGCTCTTCACATCTGCTTCGCAACGGTTCGGCGCTATTAACCTTTCTCACAGTTAGTTTAAAAAACGTATATCCATTGTCAAAAAAGAAGAATGCTTGATTCGATAGTTGTTACTAACTTTTCAAGTGATGGAGACCAGCGACAACACCTCCAGAAAATCCTTAAAGGACATTATCGATATGTTAAGGGGAAATAAATCAATTGTTAGCCAAAGTAAAATGCAAGGTTCGATTCATAGTTTCGAAGCTAAAGTTTCAGAAGTTATATATAACTTTGATCCTCTCTGTTGGACATGTGTAAACTGCGGCCAAAAAGTTTATGACAAATGGTGTGCGAGATGCTATGATCTGGTTTCTCACACTACTCCAAGGTATTTTTATTCATTATATGTATTTTGGTTATTTGGTATAGAGTTTACGCCTTACTATTGTCTACATACAAACTTATACTTTTATGTACTCATGTTTTAATGATAAGGTATGGCCTCCATTATTAAAGTAGAGGATCAAACATTTTCCTCATCAATTTTTTCTTTTGGCAATCAAGCCGAAAAGGTTCTTTCGATCCCTCTCGATGATTTATTTCAACCTGAATCAAAAGGTTAGAATTTGATTGCTCCATTTGCTTTTCCTGTTCACAATAACTTGATTGGTCACATTTTTTGTTTCCACGACTAATTGATGTTACTTCATTTTAGGAAGGAGGTTGAAGTCATAAGGGCCATATTGGATGAGCTAATAGGATTATCATTTGTTTTCGAAGTTAAACCGATGAATCGTTTGAGCCCGTGATGAAGCACTAATAGCCAACAGTGTCTTCTGCTAGATGATGATTATCGATTGTATCGCGGCAAGAAAATGGTCATGTTTCAACAAATGCATACAATAAAAAAGGCTTTCCAGTTTATGAAACCAAAGGAATGTTGAAAGAGATCCTTTCATGAACATTTACAAATTCGGCTAAATTACATAAAGGCTAAGAGAATTCGGATATACCGGAAGACTATGAACCATTTACGGCTGCAGATCGACTACCTTATGAAAACTGTGAACCATTTACTACACATCGACTTCCTTATGAAAATTTTGTCAAAACTTCCGGTGCTTCAGAATGCATGGAGATGTTAGATTGATTTGTACGTATTGGATCAAGAATGATCTTATCTCTTGACTAATTCTATTCTGTAATGGTTATGTATGACATTATTACTTTTAAATTCTATTATGTAATGGTTATGTATGACATTATGGATCAAGAATGATCTTACTTAATGTTGTAATTTTTACTGTATGAAACTTCCATTGTAATTTAATTACTTTTCAACATTCATCATTTGCCTATTATGCTCACTGCTTTTTGAGTTATGTTTTCAATTGTGTAACTTATTCATTCACTTTGCAATTTATTCGGTTGTAGCGTCTTAATTTTATTGATTTCAATTCTTGATTGCTGTTTCTCTTATATCTTCTGTATTTATTGTTTGATCAGTCACCTCTATGAATGTTTACATGAATTAGACAAAACTTACTTCATGGGACGCAAGAGTTGAAAAGGGTACCTGCACAACTGAGGACGAATTAGACAAAACTTACTTCATTGTTGGGCCAAATGCTAGATATGCCAACGGTTTTCCTTCTGCAGGATACAGGGATTCTTTTAATTCCTAACAGAGCAACAGTGGAGGTCCTAGCCCTGATTTGAAAAGAAGGTACCAAAACAACTACTCACCTAACAGATTGGGGGACATGCCATGACGAAAGTAAATAATTACGTTACTACAACTGGTCCTCATAAGGTGTCTTTAAATCAATTTGGAAGCAAAAAAAATATTGATATAAGTTTGATATTAAGTTTAGTCATAAGGGTCGTAATGGCCATGAACCTCTGGAAGAACTAGACCACATTATGCGAAAATGGATTACTGTAAACTACACTTCTATATCTGTTGTTACTCTTATGCACTTCTTTAAATGTAAACTCTACCAATCCAAATAGATTAGGCTGTGCAACGTACAAGCCAAAGAACTAGGAACCCACTCAACACCAAATTTATAAGCCGAGCAAAAATGATCTCTTCATGTGGTATACATTCCCAAAAACGACGGCCATTGCCCAAAAGGGTATGCTGTCCAGAAAAATCGCTCTGCAATAACCATCATCTACTGAACTGGAACTCACCGTAACATACAATGTTAGCAAACAAGGAAAGCTTCTAAACAGGCTTAGAGCAGTAGAATTCTCAACTAAGCTCTCAAAGTTCAACTCCAATAACATAGTGGTAAGAATATGATAGGTAAAGCTGATAATCCTGATGTATTCCATTTTTTCTACACACTGTTTTCCATTCCATTTCTAACTAAGGCAAATTACTACAAACATAACCCTAAATGTTCCAAGGCTTCCCTGTATTACCCCATAAGTCTGTTCTTACACTTGTGAGTTCACCGTTCTCGATGTAAAGATATAGCAACTCAGGAAGGGAAGAAGGATTGCGCTGGATAGACCTGGTCTCTCCATGGTAGCACCTAAGGTTCAACTCTTAGACATGTCTAGCAAAGCAGCTCATCTGGTAACACGGTTATCCGTCCAACCTCTATCAATCGGTCTTTCCTCTTTCAATCGCTTTATTCGGTCCAATCAGGAATCTTGAATCTCTAACAATCGCATCTGTCTGACTGATGGGAGAGATCGGCTCTATGGCCGCTTTTCCTTAAACTTCAGCCCTCTTTAAGCTCTCTTCTAGGGAGGGCTTAAGTAAGTATTGAAATCACCAATCAATAGCCATGGCAAGTTAGACTGATTAATGAGAGTGAGTTCTCTCCATAATTGTCTTCTACCAGTATACAAAGAATAAGCATGAACAATTGTAATCAGACAACCATTGACTTCCACTGTAATTTGCTGAGGAGATTGGACAATGAGGTTAGGTGCAGGTATATTGCTCTTCCACAAAAACAAAATATTTTGGCAGTGAGATGGATGCTGATTCACCTTCACATGCTGGCACCTTTGGCTTCAAAGGAATAACCACATTTATAAAAGAAAAAAAAAACTCCCCGATACCAACGTGCCGTCCCCCGCAGTCAAAGGGATATTGGTGGCATTCAAGTTACTGCATTCTGTTCTGACCAAAATATGGAAGCTCTGTCGCTTACTTATCCAATCTGGCAGCTCCTCTAGGGAGGTGTTTTTGATATTTGATCCGACTCCACGTCTTAATGGCAATGAGGATTCATCATTAGAAACTATGCCGTATTAATTTATCTCTTAAACCACAAATGTACCACACAACTTATGCACACCTGCAGTTGAGAATTCCGTCTCCAAAGAGGCATCCTAATAATGGCTACCGCCTACATGACGTTTTACTTAGGCGAAAATTGTAGTATCTGCCTCGATTGTGCATTACACATAACTGAACACAGATACTCTGCCCCAACTCATGGAAAAAAGCAAATTCATTCCAAAATACACTGCCATTTCGATAACTTCCAATCTATTTTTTTTTTATATTGAAACGTAAGACATTTAATTATATAACTACCTTTTCCACTAGATAAAATTTACGTTCATTAAATTGAGAAAAAACTACAAGATAAAATGCAGTTACAGCAATATATCTATTCTCGAACTTTCCGACCCAGTATAGCAGTTACTAACTGCTTTGTTCTCAATCGTCACAACACTTCAAATTTCGCTTTTCTCAATCGTCACTCTTTTCTCTTTAAATGGACGTGCCTTTGACAGATTTCAGATGGTTCCCTCCCAATAGTAAAAAAAAAAGACTCTCCAGGTGCTCCTCTGCTTCTCTCCATTCCACACTTTTTCCTTCAGATAAATTTCATAATGTTGATTCATTTCTTCATATTTTTTTAATTTGTTATTCAATTGTAGATCGAAAATGGCAACTTCATTGGACCAACTTGATAGGTCTAAGAAACATTGGAAAATTATGGTTAGAATCTCAAGAACTTGGGAGGTGTTTGACTTTGAAGATGGTGATAAACGCATAAGCTTGGACTTGATATTACTTGATACCCATGTATGTATCTTTCCTTTTAATCTTTTGGCAATGAATACCATATTTTTTTTTAAACATCTTTAGTTATCGAAATTACAAATGGTCATTGCAAACGTCTTACAGCTTGCTAATTATGAACGATCGTTTCAAACGGTTTTTAGACACACGGTCATTGCAAACATCTTAGGTGTTACAATAAACATAACCATTTGGATTAGAAACCAAATTGCTAATTTGTTAGTTATGTTATACAGGGCAATCAGATGCATGCTACTGTTCCTGAAGAAGATGCTCTTAAACATGAGCGTGTTCTCCAAGAAGGAAACATTTGTATCATCACAAATTTTAATGTAGGGTCTGCGAAAAAAATTTTGCGTCCTGTTAACAATATACACAGGATATTCTTCAAATGGGATACAGTTGCTAAACTGATGAATGACCAATCCAACAACTTCCCAATGTATATGTTCTCCTTCAAGACTTTCAATGCCATCAGTTAAGCTATGAAGAAACTCAAAATGCAACTGGTAATCACACATGACAGAATTTTAGCATTACAAACTTATACAATGTATTCATTACCTTAATACAATTTTTGTTATTGAATTACAGATGTCATTGGGATTCTGATATCTATGTCCTACATTAAGGAAGGCACATCAAGCGTTTCTAAGAGAAGGGATATTATCATACAAAATGAAAGGTAAAAAAAATTCTAATAGATAGTGCTCATTTGTATATATAACATATAGAAAATTATAATAGAAAATTTGTTGTTATTTATGTAGAGGTCATCAATTGAAGATTACACTTTGGAAGAAAAAAAGTCTCGAAATCGGAGAAGATAATATTCGAACATTTGATATTGCTCCTGTTGTAGTTATTACATCCACCAGTGTGCCCTTCTTCAATGGTACATATTTTACAAAAAAATTTGCTTTGACATAATTAACTTTGGGTACAAAGTTATCAACATAATCAAATGTGTCCAAACAGGTGTATACGCTCTGTCATCTACAACTGCAACCAAGTTTTATATTGATTTAGACATCCCAGAGGCACGCCCTTTGGAAGAAATTATCAAGTAATATATTGTCTTTCTAATAAATTTGAAAGCTACTTATCCCATTATCTATTTACCAACATGCGTACTTATATACATTTTATAGATGCCAGGGGAAAAAGACTCAGTTGTTAACAATGCCATTTGTATCATCTTACGACGATGATGTTTTGGATAATCTTGACATAAAAACATTGCAGGATATGATAAGTGCATTGGATAAAAAGCCTTCTATGGTAAGGAAACAGCTTATACAATTTGTTTTTACCAACTCTTTTTTGTTTGACTCTTTGAAAAATAATTACCATAATTTTTTTTTTCTTTGTGTTTCTTCACAAACACAGGGTACAATGTACACGTGTAAAGCAAAAATTTGTGAAGTGCTACATGATTTTAAGCCTTTTTATTATAGCTGCGGTAAATGTGTTAGAAAAGTGATACGCAAAGACAACAATGATTGGTGCGATGGTTGCCATACTTTTGTTACAGATGTGAAGCCAAGGTTTGAGCTAAAACTCCTATTTTAAATCATTGAATCATATTTTATACTTAACATCTTTTTCCCTTTTTGAAAGGTATATGATTCGAATCCAAGTTGAAGACTCAACACACTCTATATCATTGGTGGTTTTTGACAAACTTGCTGAAAAGCTTATATTGGATCCTGTTGAAAAATTGGTTGATATGGAGAAACAGGTTAAAAACAAAATTGTCAGTGTTATTAGAATATTGTTTTTAACATACTACAGTTCTTACTTACTATATTATTGCTATGTTTAGGATAATGGTTCTGAACTGATCAAAGAAGAATTGAAGAAACTGATAGGAGTATCTTTCACTTTTGAAATTAAAATAACTCCATTCAATTTGAAAGATAAGAATAAATCATTTACTGTCAGCAAAATCTTTCACATAGATCGGGATATTCAGATTGGTGGCATACATGAGAATGTCCAAAAGGTTTAGTATCCGACACACTTACTATTATGCGTAAAAGGTAATTTTTCTTTGTAATGTACACTTAATTGTTATGTATTGCAGGATATTGATCAGCAAGACAATGATTGCTTTCGAAGAAAACGCGTCTTGATTTCCAAGATGGTAACCTCGACAAAACAAATACAAAGGTACCTTTTAGCTTACTTATATGACACTTTAATATTATAATATGATTTCCCCATTATTACATTTAAATTATTGATTCTGATTTTTTTTTTTTAGTTTGATACAAATGACGCTCCTAATGATCGCTCTACCTTGACCTACAAGTCAAAGAGAATAAAGAGGACAACTTATAAAGTAAGTATGATATCAAAGTTTTCAGGACCAGCTACAACATAAACATATCACTTACTAAGCAAAATTAAATTGTTTTGTTTGCAGAAGTAAAATTGATGATAGTCGGATAACTGTGGAAGTTGGCTAGGAGTGTACTGTCTTATCTATATAAGTTATTTTATTTTAACTTCTTTCAGTATAATATTTGTAATAATAGATGAATAACTCTCACTTATGAGACTGATTAGTTCTGATTTAGTTGTTGAGTTATCATACTATACAATTTATTCCTTTTTGTATTTCTATCTCCCATATATATAATACTAGGGTGGCTTGGCGTATCTTTGTTTAAATTGAAACTCTAATACATATGGGATTGAGATTTCCTTTTCATCCTGCATTTAGATCGTGGAATGGACTCTAATATACAGTATGTTAGGTTGCAGACTTGCAACTAGGGCTTAGAAGGTCAGAATTATATTCATTTTGTGTTTGAGGCAAACTGGCCTCTTTAAGTTTTCTGCAAAGTTTAGATATGAGCTTGGCTCCTTATCCTCTTCCCTTATTTTTTAGAACAAATCCTTATCCTCCAAAGTATATTTCTATCTAACACAACTCAAACAACTCTAATGTTTAATGACAAAATTTATTACCGAATCAGAAACTAGAAATAACTTTGATCATGAGCCATTATTTTGTTTTGCCTCATACTTTCAAGCTGTTGTTGTGTGTATAACATCCGATCTTTTTCGATTATAAGAATTTGACATATTGACTCAAACTTTACGTTCAAATGGCTTATGCATAATATATATACTTCATCTATGTTGCTGTATACCATCCAATTATTTACTCTATACAATAATTTAGATGGCTTAGTATATAATATATACTCTTTACACTTCTATATCATTACTCTTATCTAGGGGTTATAGTTATAATCGTTTGCGAAAATCTTCATTGGGTCTATGATAAAAACAAATTGCAGTTTAACCCCGTACTTCGATGACATGTTTTTATAATAATCTAGGATTCCGGTATATCAAATGCAGCATCTCATCGACCCTTTATGCCTTCAATTCCATTAGATGTCTGTTTTATTACAAACTTTTAGTCACATGATATGAAGACTGCTAGAGGGAGTGGCAAAACGAAAGAGAGAAAGGGAGAAGGAGATGCATGTGGTTGAGTCGAAGTAAATTACTTATGAGTCGGACCATCCTTGGATATACCAGGTTCAAAACCTCCGGGGTTGAGTCAATAATGAGTACAACGCAATCAGACTATGAAGTACCAGTAGTCATGTTCTTGATGAAATCACGATGGCCTGGATCAGCAATAACAGTTCAAAATTTAAACTCTACACTTCTATATCTGTTGTTACTCTTATCTACTTTCTTAAATTTAAACTCTACCAATCCAAATAGATTAGCCTGTGCAACGCACAGGCCAAAAAACTAGTATACTTACTAGATTGATGCACGCACAACGTGCGTTTTGCTTAGGAATAGCAGTGGTACCCCCAAAGGTACTGTCATCCCGTCTGGTCCCCCACCTACATTAATAAAATGCATTAATTCAAATACGTGGTTCATAAGTGGGGAGAGATGATATCCAACTACTTTAATTATTAAAATTTAAATAGCGCGCCCTACCTACAGTTTTTGTCATACGTAGTTTTTTTAATTTTTCTGATTTTGTCCTCGCCAAACACTATTATTACAATCTATGCCATCTGAAATTTCAACAATTTCATTAGAAATTTCAGACAAATTTTCACACTATTATTACAACCCATGCCACAACGGCACAACCTATGCCATCCGAACTTTCGACAATTTCATCAGAAATTTTAGACAAATTCTCATAATTTTTTTTTTAAATTTTTTTATCCCAAAAAATTTAACATATTTCTAAATTAGTGGATTAGTGGCATAATTAACAATTCGTAATACAGTAAAAATTAGATACGGAAAATATTGGAATAAAATTCGAGCTTCAATAAAAATTCATTTTTTCAATTCGGATTAAAAAAAACGGAAATGGCAAAAGTTCGGGTTAGTAAGTAATTCGAGTATAATACGAAGCTAAAAATAAAAAAATACGATAAAATTTAACAACATACTTAGCAAACTTATAGTAACAATACGAATAATTCGCGAATTAATGATTTCTTGCCGAATTAATGAATTATTCCGTATCATTGAAAAATACGATATTTTTAAGCGTTTTCCGAATTAAACAAATAATTCACCGAATTGTTAACTATGGTTAGTGGGACCTCCTTACATCTAGAGTAACAAATCTGGTCGGGAATATAAATTTTTAATGATCTATTCAAATTTGAATTTTGGAATCGGATTTTTTTATTAACCCGATTGATTTCGATTTCGAATAGGCACCATAATATAAGTGTGAAAAACAATAGGCACATCGCGCGTGCCAGAATAGGTTTCACGCTTATCGATCGTGCCCAGAATGCTAGTATCTATAAATTGCCTGAGATACATTCGTATAATCAATAATGGAAAATGATGTTGTATACTTGTGTGAGTATTACATGGAAAGCGGGTGAAAAGTGAACGGACCACACAAATAGGGGTGATCTATGCCAATGACCAAAATATTACCGATATATCTCAGTTTTTGAGGTACCCGATATGGATATATTGTGATATATTAGAGGAATATATCGACACATTTTGTCTCTGTTATTTTATGATATATCGATATATATCAACCGATATATACAATATATCTGATATAGATTGTTGAGTTTGACCAATTTTTATTAATATATCAACGATATTTCTCGTATTTTCCGATATATCGACATACAAAACAAAATTTTGACCGGTCAACAAAAAGATATATATCTACCGATATATCCGATATATATCAGTTTTTGGGGGTCCGATATATCGCCCGACATCCAAATATTTGACATTGATCTATGCAGGTGTTGAATATGCAGGGAGTGACTCTTAAGGACAAAACAGTCGAAAATGTAACTCTCAAGTCTTAACACTACGTAACTTTTTTTTTAATCACTCACAAGGACTGGGTAGATAAAATGTCAAATATATCCTTGACGCAAAACAAAAAATGGCTCAGGTAGATGAAAGATCAACTATACCCCTGATGCAAAATAATAAACGGCCCGGCCTTACCGAAATAACCCGATGTATATAGTATGAACAATCACTGTTCATACCTCAATATAATGTATGATTAGTAAGAACACTTATTAAAGTATGAATAATCATTGTTTATACCTATTTGGGGCATGAAAAATCATTGTTCATATTTTAACATGAGATATGAACAATCAATGTTCGTATGATCGAACAATTATTGTTTATACCTATTTGAGATATGAACAATTAATGTTCATACTTCAACATGAGCTATGATTGAACAATCATTGTTTATATTTATTTGGGGTATGAACAATCACTATTCATACCTCAACATAATGTATGATTAGCAAGAACATCTACTGGAGTATGACCAATTAGTGTTCATACATATTTAGGGTATGAACAATCATTGTTCATACATCAATATAGTACGTGTATGAGATACATTACCTATTTGGATATGAACAATCACCAAATTTATTTTATTTATAAATATAACGTAGAGGGGTGAAACTGATATTTAAAAAAAAAAAAAATTATGCTTTATATCTATAATAACACGAAGGGGTAAAACATGTATTTAAAAAAAATGTAAAAAGGTCGGGCCAACTTATTTTATCCTTGAGGGTTACTAAAATTGAAATAGTGGGTTCGTAGGCTACTTAATGTTGGAATTTTTCATTGGGAGTTACTAAAAAAAATCAGAACAAGTTTGTAGACAGGCAACTGTTTGTTGTCCACAAAACATCAAGTGCTGATTGGTGGTTTTGCTGCCCGAAAAATTTGTTTTTCTGCCCAAAAGTTGATTAGGCCAATGAAAAGTTGATGTTTGTGGACAAGTCTGTCTACAAATTCGTTCTAAAAAAAAAATAGCATCCTCTAGAGTTGGTTTAGCCTGAAATTGATCCTCTGGACTATTCTCTTGGTTGAATATGGCAGTCTCAAATGCCATCAACGTCATCTTCAACGATGTCGGAAATAAAAACTATATATAGTATGCAAAAGTTACCATCCTGTAGACACCCCATTTTTGCACCCCAGGCATAATTCATTCATGATTTTGCCTTGAATTAAATTTGATCATATAAGGTGATTTGCTTTCTAGAGTCTTCATTTCTACATCAATCTTCTTTCTTTTCATCTTCTTTTAGCGTCTTTAGACTCTCCTTATCATGTTCTAGCTATGGCTGAAGTTTCGTTGCTTTCTGAATTTTGAGCTGAAAATTATCAAAATGCCCCTATAACCCTTTGGAGCCCAAATCTCGTTTTTTCCACTCTTTCTTTAGATGAGATTATTTCATATTTGAATTCCTCTTGAAAAATCCTTCGAAATGAGTACAAGCTTGCCTAGGTTCCTTTTGGATTTCAGAAACCCTAATCTTGCCATATCCCGTTTCAGCCCGTTGTGCGCGCTGTTCAGTGCAATATATTATTGGAGTAAGATTTCGACCCAAGGGTATTTTAAAGAGTTTATGGACCTTCCTAATGGATTCATGAACAACTTTTGTGAAGAAGAGTTTGCCTAATTTTGACCCGGTCAAAGGGAATTTGCAACGTTGAAAATATGGTCAAAATGGGTTTTTTTGTGGATTTTGGACTTGTGCTTGTGGGCTGTGGATCCAGCTCGAGTTGGACCTTTTCATTAGGGTTTCTAGCCCATTTTCAAGCCTCCAAAAACCTAGATAACCTTCCTTATTTGTTTGATTTGATTTGATCCCAAAAATCAAGAATATTCTAGAGAATATGCCATTTTGGAGCCAAGTTTGGAAACCCTGGATTATGGGCTCATTAAGGACGTGTAGGGCTTGATTTTTTGCCCTAATCCATCTGAAATATCCAAAAACCAAGGGCCAAGATCGCACCCCTTATCCCACCTCTTGAATCAAGGGCCAGATTTAGGAGGTGCAACCAGAAAGATATCAAGCCATTGGATTTTTCTTCATCAACACTCAGCCATTGGATCAAACTCATTACCATATTTGAATCCACGCCCAAAAGCTATAAATATGGGTCTCAACCGTCTCATTCACCCACAAAAAAGAATCTAGAGCAAGCTAGAGCTAGTAATTCGGAGTTAATAATCTGGACCTAGTTATTCAGAGCTAATAACCTTCTTTTCTTTAGTGTTCTTCATTTTTTCTTTCTAGTTCTTCATTTTAGCCTTTTTTTTCTTCTCGTCGATATTGAGTAGAAACTTCTTTTCACCAAAAGTTGTTTTTTCTCTCAAATCACCTGTTTCAATCCAAAAATCACAGTTGTCAATTCAAGATCAAGTTTATCATCAATCAATCAATCTACAATCAAGTATGAGGCAACATTCCGAACAAGGTGACATCTTTCTTTTTTCTTTTATTTCCTTTAGCATTGCATATTAGGTTATTTTTTTATACCATATAGTTATTAGTTTTTTAATAATTTAGTGAGGATCATCCAACTTGATAGATTAATTTTTCAAGCTTTCTTCGTTTGCTTATCTCAACACGTTACACCTCAATAGAAGTAAGGCTGGTTTTTACCAGGCGATTGTGGGTGCCTAACACTTTCCCACATCGTACCTTGACTCCCGAACCCAATAATCATCTAGTTTCGAGGGCAAATCCTTCACATAGGTTTTACTCAACTTTTCCTTGATAAAGTTAGTGGCGACTCTAAAATCAATTGCATAGACCTAGGTACACATTTTTGCGTGTACACATCCATTTCGCCCAACCCGAACACGCACACAGACACATATTTTAGGTATTTATTTGTGAATAAGTTGGATATATGGAGGTGTTACTAAATTACGAGAAAAATGTGAGAAAAGAATACACTGTTGGGTGATGGATTTTTGTTTGTGTTTAAACTAAACGGAGAGTGAAACACTGTGTTGCAACTTTGCAAATAGCCTAGGGTGCAATATAGTATAAGTGTACTTAAAGGTGCAATAATCTATCACAGCTATCACTGTAGGCCATTTTCATGTCACATATAAACGTCATTCTAACATATGAATAGTATGACTAATCGTCCTGACTGTTAATTAGTTCTTGAACAATGTATTTTGGAATGATCATCTTTGGAATATGAATCCTTTGCATATATATAGAGTCGGTTGGAGAGGAATTTTGGATGATCAATCAACCATCGCGCAAATAATACATAGTCGGAAAAGGCTGCAAATTACAAACTACAAAGCTCGTCACCAAAAAAAATGTGCACATATTACATAATTTCACCAATTAAAATGTGCACACATTTCATTTGCTTTAGTATTTTGTGCTATGTAATCATGTTGTTTGCACAAAACATAGTTAAAGATGAGATTGTTTCAGCAAGATTTGCCTAAACACACGGTTAATGTCCGGAAGTGGTCTTTTCGGAGGAGATTGCGAAGGAGATGGTTGTTTGGGAGAGTTGAGACCGGACTTTCGTTTTGAAATTGCCTACATACCCAAAGATATTGCTTGGGATCAAGTATCGAGTGCGTAGTTACGGAAAAATACGAATGTTGGATTTTATAGGTAGGATTGGTAATAGTTACTTCCTCGTTCTCCAATATTCCAATCGTGGGATGAAGTTGGAGAACTGGCGGGAGAATTGTCCAATTGTGGGATGAAGTTGGAGAACTGGCGGGAGAACTGTCACACGATATGAAGTTGATGGAAGTGAATCTTGAATGTGGATGAAGTTGTGAATGAAGTTGTGGACGAAGTTGTGGAAAATTTGTTTGACTCATAAAATATGTGCTTGCAATTGATATTGATTTTACGCGTGTAGGTATGTAGGCTTTGAGCATAGGCTTTGAACATGGGCTCTGAGTGTGGGATTTATTATAGATAAGCTCTGAGCATGGGCTTTGAGTGTGGGCTTTTTGGGCACTGAACATGGGCTTTATTATAGATAAGCTATGAGCGTGGGTTTTTTGTAGATAAGCCCTGAGTATGGGCTCTGAGCGTGGGCTTTTTGGGCTCTGAGCATGGGCTTTTTGGGCTCTGAGCATGGGCTTTATTATAGATAAGCTCTGAGCATGGGCTCTGAGCGTGGGTTTTTTGGGCTCTGAGCATGGACTTTATTATAGATAAGCTATGAGCATGGGCTCTGAGCGTGGGATTTTTGTAGATAAGCTCTGAGCATGGGCTCTGAGTGTGGGTTTGTATTGAATTAGGCTTTTATTGGGCCACATTTGTGGGGGCCGGAACATCGCCCTCTCTTTGTTACATGGGCAAAGCCTGTGTGGCAAACAAAATTTTTTTTTTTGGAAAATGGATCTTGATGCATGTGTGGATCAATGTAATGTGGATGCAAGCATGAAATTGCAAATTACTCTAATTTGGTGTACCTTCTCCATGAATAGAATTTTGGAACTCTTAACCATTTTTTCGGAATTTGTCAAATTCCTGAATTTTGATTCATAGAATTTAATTTTTTTACGATCTTCTTGACCAAAGTGAGGCATTGTCTTCTAAGCATTTTTTATTTTGAAAAGATTGTAAGTTTATTCTTACAGCCATGCCCTTGGGACTTCATGTTTACATGTTCATCTCCTTTTACAACTTCCTTCTGCAAAATCTCAGCCAAAAGTTCCACTTTCTTTTTCATCCTTCTTTGTATAAAACCTCTGGTGCACTTCACATGATACTTCACATATGCATAAAAGTTTAGTAGATTTCATACCGTCTTGTCCATCTTTGAACCTTCTATATGTCGTGAAAATATATCAAGAGAGACAAATCCTCCGTTGGTGCTTAAATCGTGGGATGAAGTTGGAGAACTGGTAAAAGAAGATACCACCCTTTGCATGGACAACATCTACAATGGGTTTCCAAGCTTCCACCTGCTCCTTGATTAACTAGCAAACTTTGTTTAAACAAACAATTCAATCAATTCCAGCACGGCAATTTAACTTCATATGTTAGAAAACATAGCGGCAATTCAATTAGCGGCAAATCAAGCAGGGACAAATCAAGTACAGCCAGTAGCAAATTCAACTACAGCCAGCGGCAAATCAAGTAGCGGCAATTCAAGCAAATCTGAAGCTGGTAATTCAAGCAGCGGCAATTCAATTAGTGGCAAATCAAGCAGCGATAAATCAAGTACTGACCCGATTGGCAAATTCAACTACGACCCGTTGGCAAATTCAACTGACCCGATTGGCAATTCAAGCAAATCCGAAGCTGGTAATTCAAGCAGCGGCAATTCAATTTTACTACAGCCAGCAGCAAACTTTCTTCCTAAATATTGATCAGCGGCATTTCAATTCGATTTTAATTCAAACTTTCTTCCTAAATATTGATCAGCAGCAATTCAATTCTTCGAATTTAAACTTTTTTCCTAAATATTGATTAGCGGCAATTCAATTTTTCCTAAATATTGATCAGCGGCATTTCAATTTGATTCGAATTCAAACTTTCTTCCTAACTATTGATCAGCGACAATTCTAAATATCATTTGGATCAACGGCATTCCAGAAAACACACATCCAGCGGTATTTCAATTTGAAGGGATCGGCCGTAACAGCAGAAAATCAATCGAAGGGATCGGCAGCTCAAAGTTTATGGGATTGATTGAAGTACACTTGCCGATCTTTATTGCCTTGAATGCCAACAGAAAATCCCTGAACTTATCTTCTCATTCTGCTATAAATCTCTTTGGTTACGACTCAAAACACAACGACCAATTACAACCCCTCGTTAAACAATTGATATGGCGATTCATCGGTACCCATATAAGCTTGAATAGTTCATAGGCTTTAATTCAACTTCTTCAAAAGAATATCCTGTTGGTTGGGATCGGTAACATGCGACTTTAATTCTTTCACTCAGTTCAGTTTGATTCAATGGCTTGCTTATTATGAGTTGTGAGTGAAGCAAGGTTGTTAAGGTAAATGTGAAACTAAGGTGCCAAAGGCCTATATTGCTTGTGGCGAGAGGAGAGGTGCACTTCCAATTGAAGACTTTCGTGTAAAACAAAAGCGTGAAATACCATCGGGGAGCCTTAGGTACCGATTTCTACAATAAAATTAGTTGTGAAATACCATATCATCGATGGCAAATGGAAACCTATTGTTTGTGAAATACCCAGCACATGATTATAATGGAAACCAATGAATTTTATTGTTTGTGAAACAAAAGGTAACCTATTGGTTTATGTTTCTTATGAGAGTCCTTGGATATAAAAAGAAAGCAAATCGGCTCATCATCAGTCATAAAACTGAGAGAGAAGAAAATAAAATAAAAAAATAAAACAAAGTTATGATATGTAGAGAAAAAAGATGTTTTCTCATTCTGGTGTGAAGGGCGCGACTCGCTTCATTTGGACAAGACAGCGACCAGCTCATGCATTGGTGACTTTTGAGGAGCTCTTCGAATTAACCGACGCTCTACCTTATTTAAGCACGAATTTGCTTTTTTCGGAAGTTTTCTGAAATAGGATAAATATAGGTGCATTTGGTGACTTACTGAGCTCTTGGTATGACCCAAGCTCCAGATTTAAGCCTAATTTGCTTTTTTTCGGAAGTTTTCTGAAATAGGATAAATATAGATTTTTTCTGTAGAAACCTAACTTTTCCAAAACAAAGAAAGAGAGATTATAAGTGAGCAATTCTTTGTGAGTTGAGTGTTCATTATTTGTGAGTGAATTGAGAGACTTGTAATCTGTTACTCTAGACATCTAGTAAAGCTTGGAACTCGCAGTGTGGACGTATGCAAATTGCCGAACCACGATATATCTCGTCTTGTAGTTTGTTCTTCTTTTATATTAATTGTTTTACTTTAGATACTTGTTATTTGATATTGAGAAGTGTTGGGATTACTTTGGAGGGTGTTGAAGCCTTGTCTAGTAAGAAGGATCGATTCTTGTGTAAGATTGATCTATTGTAGTGGGTAACGTTGTTTCCACAGTGTTATATTCACAACAATTGGTATCAGAGCATAGGTTTACGACCTAGGAATTTGTGTAGACAAGGTGTTCGATTAAATTTCAGAGTTAAATTTTTTTTTTGGGTTATTGTGTGTAACTTAAAAAAATGGGTCCCAAGATGTCAAATGCTAAGTTTGAATTAGAGAAGTTTAATGGGAAAAATAATTTTGGGATTTAGAGAATCCAAGTAAGGGACATCCTCATCCAACAAGGTTTGCATAAGGCTTTAAAGGGGATTAAATCTAAGGCAGCGAGTATGAGTGATGATGATTGGGAAGAGTTCGATCTACAAGCTTGTTCATCAATCCGGTTGTGTCTTGTTAATGAGGTTATGTATAGTGTGATAGGAGAAGATACCGCTGCCGGTATTTGGCTCAAGCTAGAGTCTATGTATATGACCAAGAGCATGACTAACAAGATGTACCTTAAGAAGCGTCTTTATCGGTACATGATAGTGGATGGTTCAATGATACAAGAGCCGTTAGTGAGTTCCGTCGACGCCTAATGGATTATTTGAATGTTGGCATGAAGATGGATGATGAGGATTAAGCAACATGTTTAATATTCTCTTTGTCAGAAAGCTATGAGCATCTAATGACTAACTTTATGAACAGAGAAGATGTAGATCTCGACGAAGTTCAAATTGCGCTTCTTTCTTATGAGTTGATGAAGAAGACACGAGTTGAGAATAACATTGATGAAGAAGACACGAGTTAGTGGCAAGAGGAAATTCGTATGACTAGAATTCTACAAGCAATGGAAATTCTAGGTCCAAGTCAAAGAAGCCTTTAAAACATGTACAGTGCTACAATTGCAATGAAAAGGGACATTGCATGAAGTAATTGTCCTCACCCAAGAAAGAGAAGAAAGAGATGATGGAGGAAGAAAGGTAAGACAAAAATTGAGGCAAATTATGCTTGTGCGGGGAAGGGGATGAGTTCAGATCTTTGTGTGTCCACACAAGACTATATGACCGAAAGGTGGATTTTTGATTTAGGATGTTCCTATCATATGTGCCCAAATAGAAAGTGGTTTACTTCTTATGAGAGCATTGATGGTGGTTCCATTTTGATGGGTAATGGCGTTGTTTGTAAGGCGACGGTAGGAATTGGAACTATAACGGGTCAAGATGTGTGAGGATATAAAACAAACCTTTACCGATTAGGAGACCAAACCGCTTCCACTGAAAATGTGAAAAGGCTCCAAGTTTGTAATATTCAGTACAAGCGGCAACCGGTAGGAATATTAAGAGGTTGAAAAGGCCTAAATATCCAAGTAGTTCGCCATACTCACACGCCCACACTTTTCATCCTCGTCTGGTATCCTCTTACGAATAATGGTGATAAATGAAGCATACAAGCATCGCGGGAAGCAAGAGCAAGAATGTCACCAAGCGGAGGCTTTGTATCAATGACACTTAATTCAGATTCCATATCACCCAAGTGACAATTACCGTTCCTCCAAAACATAAAAGGATGCTTACTAACTTTAGCAATGTGAACCTCTCTCCCAAGAATATAGAGAGAGCAAAAAGGTAAAAAGGCTAGATGTCTTTGTTTAAGGCGGTATTTGACTGCGGGGAGAAAATAATATTAATTACAAGCTAGAAGCGAGGAAACACGAAAGCGGCATCTCTACCACATGTAACTAGACTTCATATATTTGATGAATTTGATGGTCATCACCGTGTTATTCGTTATTGAGGATCACCTAAGTTTGGAGATTATTTATTTTTCAGGTGATATAGGAACTAAAATTAGAATACCAAATGGTGTTCAAGAAGGAAGACCGAATGGAAACATATATGGGGAACCTCCTAGGCATGTTTATTTGTGAGTTGTTAGTAGGATTCCTTAGATAATATGTAGTTTACAAACATCCGCTTGAAAACGGAATGAGGAGTAGACACATTACTAGTACCCTCCCGATACTATGTAAATCTTTTCCGGTTTATTGTAGTTACTTAACTAGCCAAAATAATGTAAGCAATTTAGATTAAACTGATGCATAATCAACAAATGCTAAAAGTATTTAGACACGCCTTCTTGTCACACTTGTATACTTGAGAGAGAGATTGGAACAGAGATATGAAAGTGTTGGAGTTATCCCTCACATGAGGGAGAGAACCGGAGCGACGTAAACGGGCAAACTTCGACATCGCGTTAGAAGTCGAGGCCAGCTCGCCTTTCGGCCAGAGGCGACTTCGCTCGAGTTCGATAACATAGAGGCGACCCGCTCAAAGTGGCCAGCGCTCGGCTTCAGTCTTGTAGCGACTTTCGCTCAAAGGGAAGAGCGCCTTGCCAGTCAGGTCTTTTTCGTGGGCTTGCTACGGTATCCATGAATTTGGTTTTGGAGATAAAAACCAAAAATCAAAGGTTTTGGAAAACCAAACCAGACGAACCAAACAAGTCAGGAAGGATTGGAATCCATACTAAAACAAAGAGAGAGAACCTTCTGAGGAGAGACAACCCTGTAAAGAGATAAAGAGTGATCTAGTAAAGGTGAGAGGCGAAAAGGAGAGATTGTAATCTTCCTTCCCCACTTTATTAAGACCCCGCTCTTGTGGAAGTAGGCATCATTGGCGAACCACGGTAAATCTTTGTGTTGTGGTTTGCTTTAACCGCTTTACATTATTATACATTTGTTAATAGTTGTTTTAGCGAGTTGGGCATGTTAGTATAGGTTGTAGTTGATATTTAGATTTTATCCGGAGTTGAAGTGAGTTCATACAAGTTATCGTGTAGTGGGGAACCGATTGCTATTGGTGTAATCCCAACAAGTGGTATCGAGCCTTGGTTAGAATAGCCTAGGGGGTTATCGAATCTTGGTGAGGAAGGTGTTTGCGAAATTCACGAGAGAAGATTTGAGGTTAAATAACTTGTAGAGATGGACCATTAAAGTGAACACTTCATTATGATGAGTCCGAATAGGAAGAACTACACCATCCGGAAAGCCAAGATGGAAGACTTGCTATCTTGCAAGGACTTGGCACTTCCATTGAGAATGAGGGAGTAAAACCGAAAAAAGGCGATGAAATTTGAGTGGAAAAAGCTTGTGAGAAAAGCTATTGGGTACATTCGACAATGGATAGGCGGCGGTGTCTTTCACCATGTGGCCTAAGAGACTACTGACGCCTTGGTCTATGGAAGAAACTTCGAAGACCTTTATGAGAGGAAGTCGGGTGGAAACAAAGTGCTAGTCGTTAAGAAGTTTGCGGAACCACGAGAAGTACCAAGAAGGTTCTTCAATGTGCGAGCATCTTAATGAAGTCTGAGAATATCATCAATCGGATGCATTTGATGAAGATCAATTTGGGAGGCGAAGTTGAGGCTTTGTTTCTATTAGGCTCTAGAAAGTTGGGAGACATTAGCGGTTTCTCTACATGGAGCGACCAAGGATGGAATTGTTACCATGGAGATGGCTACCCGTCTTTGTTGAATGAGGAGACTAGAAGGAGTGCAAGAAGCGGCTCTTCTAACTCGAGGTCCTTTTCACGAGAAAGCGGGGGAGGTCGGGCGAAAACCATCTCGTTCTAGAGGTGATGATGAAGTAAATCTAGGGGTGAAGCTAGAACTCTAAAAGGCGAGAGAGACAATGTTACTATTGTGCCACCAAAGGCCACTTCGGATATGAGTCTGCGAGAACGAAGAAGAGGGATGAGAAGAATAATTGTGTACATGAAGACATGGTGCGAGAGGAGGCGGAAACACAGGTGAGATACTACCGCACTAGTCGGCGACCTAGTGGGAATTGTGTCGATGTGGTGTGTCTTTGTCTTAGTACCTCATGTCGGGATCTGAGTGGGTGATAGATCTACGGGGAGCATCTATCCGTCACACGCGCCCGAGGGGATTCTTCACTACTACAATTTGTGGTGAATATGGTGAAGTAAGGATGGGTAGCGATTGGAGTCTCGAAGATTATAGGCATTGGAGATGTTCATGTAGAAACCAATGTCGGCTACACCTTGACACTCAAGGATGTAAAGACATGTCCACGACATACGGCTAAGCCTAATTTGGCGGGGAAATTAGATGATGATGGCTTTGTAAACTCGTTTGGTAGCGGGGTATGGAACCCGACCCGAGAGGTTCCATTGTAGCGGCGACGAGGAGGAAAAACTTGCTCTCTTTACAAAACATAGGCTAGTTTGTGTAAAGCAGAAGCCGAATCTTGGTGAAGAAGAAGCTTCATCATCGAGCGTGGCACAAGAGGCGTGTCACGTGGGCATAAAAGGGATGGAAGTTCTTGCTAAGCAAAAGGCCATGCCCGGACATTAAAGGTACACATTTAAGTACATGTACTCATTGTTTGGTAGGAAAGCAACGGGGTGTCTTTCCAAAGATTCCGTCTCCGCGAAAGGACAACATCCTTGAGCTAGTGCACACGGACTTATGTGGTCTATGAGAGTGAAGTCCCCGGGGGGAGCCGTACTTCTTGACATTCATTGATGATCGTCAAGAAAGATATGGGCCTATAGTCGAAGACCAAGGATGAAGTACTTGGCGTGTTTGAAAATTCCACGGCATGGTGGAAAAGAGGCTGGGAAGTTGTTGAAGTGTATTCGCTCGGATAATGGGGGTGAGTACATTGGGCCATTTGAAGAGTATTGCGAGTCATGGGATTCGTCATGAAAGCGGACCGTTCCCAAGACCCGCGCATGAGAATGGAATAGCGAGAGAATGAACCGTACCATTGTAGAGAGGATAAGATGCATGCTATCTCACTCTAAGCTACCTAGAAACTCTTGGGTAGAAGCAATCGCGTCTGGTCGTGCATGTGATCAAACTGTCACCGAAGCAAAGCCTCACGAATAGTGATTATCCGGAGAGTATGGTCGAGGCAGAGATGTTGATTATGGATACTTGAGGGTATTTGGGTGCGGGGCATTTGTGCATATTAGAAGGATGAGAGATCAAGCTTGATGACAAAGCCAAGCGGTGCATTTTACGGGTTATGGAGATGAAAAGTTTGGTTACAAACTCTATGATCCGATTAACAAGAAGGTGATCGAAGTCGAGATGTTGTGTTCTTGGAAGACCAAACCATAGCGGACTTTGAGGGAGGGTGAGAAGCTACAAGCTTTCACCGATGATCTTGTTAATGAGAACCGGAGTTTCTTGTGGAGCGTCGCGAGAGAAGGCATTGAGAATCTGCAGAGAACCATGAGTTTGAAGCTCATGATGAAAATCTATTGCTCATAATGGGATAGAACCTATTGGTATAGAAGATGCGGATGAGATGCATGAACCACCACCGAGCAAAAGCGAAGTGTATCCTCCCGAGGCACCGGCCGAGATGGGGCAAGGAGTCCGGCGAAGAGAGACTAAAGCTTCAACCGGTATCCACCACATGCGTCACGTGCTACTATCGGATGGTGGAGAACCTATGTACTATCAAGAGGCACTTGAAAGTGCAGGACAAAGAAAAGTGGTTGAAGGCCATGCATGGCGAGATGGATTCTTTGCATAAGAATCACACTTATGAGTTAGTTGAGAAACCAGCGGGGAGAAAAGTTCTCAAGAATAAGTGGATATACAAAGTCAAGCATGAGGGAGAACAATCCTCACCCAAGGCACAAAGCTTCGCTTGTTGTGAAGGGATTCGGTCAAAGGAAAGGAATTGACTTTGATGAGATTTTTCTCTGTGTAGTGAAGATGACTTCTATCGAGGGTGGTATTGGGTATGGCGCAAAGTATGAACCTAGAGGTTGAAGCGACTAGATGTTAAGACAACTTTTCTTCATGGAGACCTTGAAGAAGATGTCTACATGGACCCGACCCGAGGAGGGTTTGAGGTCAAAGGCAAGGAGCACCTAGTATGCAAGGCGATAAAAGAGCTTGTATGGGTTGAAGCAAGCACAAGGGAGACGATTGGTACATAAAGTTTGATTCCTTTATGGAAAGCAAGGATACAAAGTCTGCTTAGATCATTGTGTGTTTGTTGAGATTTCGGATGGGGATTTCATTGTCTATTAGCGTATGTGGATGATATGTTGATAGTTGGCCCAAACATCAACAAGATATCAAAATTTGAAGAAAGACTTGAGTAAGTCCTTTGAGATGAAGGATTTGGGTCAAACAAAGCGGGATACTTGGGATCGCGGATCACTTTCGTGGCGAGAAAGAGTGGGAAGTTGTGGCTTTTCTCGAAAGCTACATTGAGAAAGGTGTTGAAGAGATTCAACATGGATCAAGCGAAGCTAGTCGGTTAATCGCTTGGTGGCGGTTCAGCATGACCAAAGAGATGTGTCCTAAGGGTGAGCATGGCGAGTCGGATGGAAAAAGATTCCTTATGCATCCATGATGGGCGGTTTGATGTATGCCATGGTGTGTACTAGACCGGATATTGCTTTTCGCCGTTGGGGTGGTAAGCGATTTTCATCAAATCGGGTAAAGAGCATTGGGAAGGTGTTAAGTGGATATTGAGATATCTCAAAGGCACTTCAAATCGTGTTTGTGTTTTGGTGGAAGTAAGCCCTTACTTGAAGGCTTTTGCGATCACGGACATGGCGGTGATGTTGATTTCGATGAAGTCCACCTCCGGTTATCCGGTTACTTTTGCGGGGGGGCGGTTTCTTGGCAATCTAAGTTGCAAAAGTGTGTTGCCCTCTCCACTTCTGAAGCCGAAAGTACATTGCAGCCACGAGTGTTGCAAAGAGTTGCTATGGATGAAGAGGTTCTTCGACGAACTAGGGCTAAAAGCGAAAACGGTTTGTAGTTCTATGTGGCGGTCGAGGCGCCATCCACTTGAGCAAGAATCCGAGTTTTCATTCTAGATCCAAGCACAGCTGCGTCGCGTTATCATTGGATTAGAGAAGTACTTTCGAAGACAAGCATTTGTGTATCGAGAAAATCCATAAACAAGAGCGGATTCGGATATGATGACCAAAGTCTTATCGAAAGGTAAGTTTGATGTTTGTTGTGCTATTGCGGAATGGCGACCACTCCTCTATTGATTTGGCAATTGCATGGAGGTATCCCCCCCATTTGAGGGAGGGAGATTGTTGAGTTATCCCTCACATGAGAGAGAAACCGAATTTGGGCGAAGCGGCGGGGCTTCGAATCGCGCATGTCGAAGGCGCCAGCGCTTCGAGATAAGCGACTTCGCTTCGAGTTCGATAACATAGAGGCGACCAGCTCGGCTTCAGTCTTGGTAGCGACTTAGTCTTTCGAGTGGCCAGAGCGAGCGCCAGCTCCGAACATAATTTGTGGGCCTTGCTACGGTACCGCGAAATTTGGTTTTGGAGATAAAACCAAAAATCAAGGTTTTGGAAAACCTAACCAACGAGAACCTAACAAGTCGAGGAAGGATTGGAATCGGACTAAAACAAAAGAGATAACCTTCTGAGAGACAACCACAGTAAAGAGATAAAGTGATCTAGTAAGGGAGAGACCGAAAGGAGAGATTGTAATCTTCCTTCCCACTTTATTAAGAACTGGCTCTTGTGGAAGTAGGCATCATTGGCCGAACCACGGTAAATCTTTGTGTTGTGGTTTGCTTTTACTGCTTTACATTATTATCTGTTGTTAATAGTTGTTTAGCGAGTTGGGCATGTTAGTATAGGTTGTAGTTGATATTTAGAATTTATCTGGAGTTGAATTGTGTTCATACAAGTTATCTGTGTAGTGGGGGAACCGATTGGTATTGGTGTAATCCCCAACATATAGATCATGTATGACACCGCAGCTTATTTGTGAAATGCATCCATGGTGAGCAAGTAGAGGCGTTTTACGTTCTTTGTTTTCTACTTCAGTACTTCCTAGTGGTTATGTAACATGAGTTTTGCATTGTTACTTTCAATGAAACATCTTTCATTGACAGTCAGTGTATTAGTGTATACAACATGGATGTTCCATTGGGAAAATTTACCAAGAAAAAGCTACTTGGTATAGAGGCAAATTGGCTGGGAAGTTATATTCTCAGGGTGTGTAATCAGGTTGGTCATGATCCAACTGAGCATTGCCAGTTGAACAAGGCAATGAACATCCTGCTAAAGAAAGGACCACAAACTTAGAACCCGAGTTTTGGAATTTGTTATTTGGCAATGTGGTTACCCCAAGGTGGGATCTGATCATATTTAGTGTTATGCACACACTCAGTTCATGAAATAGAAAAGAAGGTTTAGTCCCACATGGGGCGGCAAGAGTTTATACAGCTAAAGATGGAGCTATAAAATCATGTTGAGATGCACATTGAAACATACTTACCTGGACGGGGTCAATGGGCGATCAAGAAGTTCCATGGCCTAGGTTAGTGACCTCCATTGCACTTTGGAGGGGTGTTCGCCTAAGATATCTTTAGATAGTCTACGTCATAATTTGTTGTAGGGGGGTACGCGTTCGCGCGGCCCCTACCCCCTGCCAAATCAAAGTTCAAATTTTAATGTACTGGTAAATTTCTCGAGTCAGACTAATTAAACTTTTTATTTTATCAACTTAAAAACAATTTTATCAACTTAAAAACAATTTGAAGAATTTAATACGTGGTTCCACAACACCATAAAAGCTAGATCCGTATTTTAAGAATACACGGGGAACAAATTTATATATATAAATAAGAATTATTTGAAATAACGACAGTAAGCATTGTACCTCTTGAAGCATCAATTCAAATATTTCAGTTGCTTCATTGTTCAGAACGTTGAAGGTTTTACTACATCAGGTGAGATTCTCCTTTAAGACATATCATCAACCAAACTCAAGTAATTCTGATAACTTGAAACAATGTTAATGACACTATTATGTTGTTTCATAAACTATAAAGTCCAAAAGAGTGAAACTTCGATCACCCAAAACCTCATAATAAATCACATATCATATATAATATTACACATTTAATATCTATCTTACATAGAAGCAAAGGGGAACAATAGCACAACTTAGGGAGTGAACCCCATAAAAATCGGAGATGCCAATCGAGCATTGGAAACTCCCATACCAAGTGTTCCAAAAAACCCACTCTTAACGTGTTTATATTTTAAGATACAAAATTAAATATTATCTCATCTTTGCTCTTCTGACCTTTTTCACTGCCATAATCAATGTCCTTTTTACCTTACTTATATTACTTTCATATAACAGTCTAATAACAGTCTAGGATGCAAAGGAGTGATCCACTTCAATCAATTCTCTCTTAGTTTATAACCTATTGGAGCCCTTTATTCTGTCATTGTCATACACCATCAAAATTTATGCATCCACTTTTATTGTAGCACAAGTTTCTCAATTACTTTATTTATAAGTGACAATAACATTAACTTTGTGAATTGCTTGCTTATGCATTTCCCGTTAACGCAAGATAACTTACTAATACTTAATTCATACCAGCTCGAAGACAGATTTTAAAACATTCAATACATTATTCATTAGACGTCCTCAATGGAGGTATGCTCTCTTTCTCAACTCAATATTACAAAAGCTAGAACAGTAAGAGGATGGCTTTGTAGTTATTTTTTATGAGGTGCTCAAAAGTATTGTCGACAATCATAAAAAACACATAGATACATTAGTACAATAATACTACCATCTACACCTAAACATGAGCATGCTGAAATTAAAAAGGGAAACTTGGTAAGAAAAAAAAATTACCTGTTTTTCTAACTTGAGCATCTCTGTAAAACAAACAGAGATACACCATTTGCTTCTGATCCCATCCTAAATCAATAGTGAACACCATCAATCACGATGCTTCAACTTGGAAGTCGACTCCCAAGATTCTCCATACTCATTCAGATCGAGAACATCTATGGATGGAAAGAACACACTGCATTTCAAAGGGAAGTTTAAAGAACAACACACCTAGAAATCTTTTTCCTTTTGTATCACGTTGACTGGTTAACAATAGGGGGATACTCAAGCAAATTTTAGATAGATGTCAAATCAAATTTAATTGGGTAATAACCCTTTTTCCACTAGTTGAAAGGGCAAAACAGAAAAGAAATAACATATATATGACACAGGTGCCAGATCAATTGAGCATAGCACTTCACACAACCAAAAAAGGACAATAGGGTAATGACGTTGAGAAGAAGAATATCTATCTCAAGTCACGTGACAGTGATGTTTAACACAAAATGAATGATGAAAAATCTGTTACAATATTATTCGTACCAAGTCTTGAAAACATGAGAGAATAATCAAACCAAAGTTTTCTTGAATCCATTCGTACAAAGGATTAAATAGAAATCAATCAAATATTCATCGAAAAACAATAACTAATACAAATAAATCAAACCCAAAAACTCACTTGAGCATCCATTTTACTTGGGCGGGAGTGGCAGCTGAGTCACAGAACTATTGGTTTAACCTACAATTAGACCCGGTGAGCGAAATTAGTGAAAATATCACAAAGAATATTGAAGATAGATGTACCTCTACAAAGCGAAGATGTCTTCTCTCAAACTTCTTTATTAAGTGCAAATGCCAACCAAACCGTGGAGTCACTTGTTATTCATGTACGGTAGTTGTGCATTTGAAGAACCTATATGATGTTTTTTTGTAGAGGCAAAAATGTGCACCACCTTCCCTTTAACTCAGAAATTAAGGTGTTTCTAGCATATGTGAAGTAAAAGTATAGGACCGGACTTATTCCCCTACAATGGCCTTTATAACACCTAACAATCATATATAATGATAATCTATCATGCAGTATGCACTTTGTCACTTCCAGACAACATAACACCCAATACGCTACAATTGTCAATTGTTTCAGTGAGATCACTGCATTTCGGATCAGAACTCGCAATTCCATTTAGGATGAACATTGATTCATTACTAAAAACATGTTGTATGTAGCCATTAGCTCAAACAGTTTCACCATTGGTATTTCAAAAAACATCTCTAATATTAATTTTCAATAATCTGGCAACATTGTTCTACAGATCATATGCTTAACAGAATATCCTCACGGTATCGTCTAGTTTTTGGTTAGTGCAGACACCCCTGCCATGATTTTATTAGACAAAATTATGTACTATACAAATACAACATGCCTTCAAATAAATTTCTTAGAAGAGTTAAAATTTCAGCAAATACACTTATGCTGAAGTAAATGAGTCAGTCACATAGTTCAATTCGTATTCCTAACTATCCCAAATAATATAAACCATATGATCAACTGTTGGACAAATTGTCATAGTGCACCTAGCTAGTCATCCATCTACATCCAAATGGAGAAGCAGACAAATAAAAATAGAAGAGAATAAAATTGAATTTGAGCAGGATGTTGTGTAATAAGTATTCTATGTAGCTCTATTAATGGATTTTGCCAAGAAGCTGAGATATATGCTGCTCTTTGACAATTGTACCTCTTTGACAAGGTGCATTGTGATGCGGGAAGTAAAGTTCTACTCCCATTCTGTACAGGGTGCAAGTCAGGTCTTAATCCCATTTCTTCCAAGTCTTTCCTAGATTTAAGGTTATCCTTTGATTTTTTTTTTTAGATTCAACAAAGTTCCGAGCAAACTTTCACAAATGTTTTTCTCTATATGCATAACATCTAGATTATGAGTTAACAAAAGAAATCTCCAGTATGGCAAATCAAA
The DNA here is from genome assembly GCF_015680905.1 of Coptis chinensis. Taxonomy (NCBI): domain Eukaryota; kingdom Viridiplantae; phylum Streptophyta; class Magnoliopsida; order Ranunculales; family Ranunculaceae; genus Coptis; species Coptis chinensis. Next base: position 105,369,063 of record NC_141459.1, read on the forward strand.
AAATACAGATTGTTTCTTCCACAATTTTGCACCTCCAGTTTTTTTTCTGCTTACCTTGTATGCCCTTTCCACGTTTTCTTTTTTTTCTTTCCTATAGGTTTTCCCCAATCATCTCTCAAATTCTTTTCGGATCTTTCCCCAATCATTTTCTATAGATTTTACCTGAGTAAAAATCTCATCAGACTTCAAAGAAACTGGCTTAGCCCCGTGTTCTTGCTTCCCATTAAACCAACTTTTCTTCAAACGATATGGATGATCATCTGGAAGGAACCTACAACTTCCCATGTAAGAGAATTTCATGCTATGCTTTAGCCAATCTGCACATGTATTAACGCCACACCTGGGACATGCTAATCTGCCCTTTGTTGCACATCCAGCTAGGTTTCCAAATGCTGGAAAATCATTAATGGTCCACATTAAAACAGACCTTAATGTGAAGGTGGATTTTCGGTATGCGTCATACGTTTCCACACCATCTGTCCACAAAAGTAGCAGGTCATCAATCAGTGGCTTTAAATAAACATCTATGTTATTACCTGGCTGGTTAGGACCGGGGATTATCAATGTCAACATCAAATACTTCTTTCGCATGCACATCCAAAGAGGTAAGTTATATATTGCCAAAATGACTGGCCAACAACTATACCTCGAGCTAAGAGTGCGATGAGGATTGACACTATCAGCAGACAACGCCAGTCGAAGATTTCGTGCTTCATCACTGAAAGAGGGCCAACTGCTATCAATATGTTTCCATGCAGGACTATCAACCGGATGACGCATGTTTCCATCAATACTCTCATTGGATGCATGCCATGTCAACTGTTTTGCCATTTTGATAGACTGAAACATCCTCTTGAACCTTGGAATAATAGGAAAGTACCTCAAAACCTTTGCTGGAACCTTCTCGTGTACTTTTTTTGTATGAGGATCAGTTTTCCATTGTGTAGTCTTGCACTTTCGACAGCTCACATCATTTTTAAAATCACCGGTGTATAACATGCAATCATTTACACATGCGTCGATTTTCTTATAATCCAGGTCAAACTTCCTTAACAGCGCCCTTGCCGAATTATTTGACTTTGGAATAACATTACCCTCCGGAAACATATCCTTCAACGCCTCTAAAAACTCTGTAAAACCTCTATTAGACAAACCATGTTTAGCTTTTATGCTATACAACATAACAACTGCTTCCAACTTCGTATACTTGCTACAACCTTCATACAATGGCCTTTCAGACTCCTCAACTACCTTTTGGAATTTGGCTTTTTTTTTTTTTATCACCAGAAAACTCTTCTTTCTTATTACTCTCATTTGTCGCTTTAAGCATCTCATAAGTCTCAATGAGGTTAAAGTCTGTAGTTTCAACTCCTTCATCTACTACATGCACTTGCCCTTCTTCTCCATGCAAAACGAAAGGATCATAAGTCATATCAATACCCTCAATGATCAAATGGTCTTTTACAATATCGGGACTCAAATGGTTAAAGTTTTTGCAACTAATGCACGGACATCTAATGCTTGTTTTATCCATCAAAGGAGCCAAAGCGAATGCGATGAATTCATCAACAACATCTTCATACTCATCACTAGCTCTGGAAAATTTCAGCATAGTCAATGATATATGTACATAGTAATAAGCACTTGTTTCAAATAAAGCAATAGAAGTGTAAACTATTTAACCTATTTAAAGTTCTCCAAGTCTTGTCCATAACGTCGCTTATATTGAACCTACTATATCGAAGAGTAGCACCTAGATGTATAAGAATCAGAACAACATTAGCAATAGTCAATCCTAACAAATTGGGTGAGAAATTAAGTGATGCAATCGTGAGGTGCAGTTCCCACAAATGTGTAGATCTCAAATGTCTACACACTCTTGACTCTTAAGTGTACCCGGTTAAGAGGTATATTACAATTTGAGATGTTGTTGCATAAATCTTGAGATATAGTTACAACTAAAACTGGATCTATTATTAATTTGTGATGACTGGTCATGGTGAGCAGGTCACTTAATGGTAGGAATTCTATCAGATTATCTCGCCATTCAACCAAAATCAATGACCGGAACTTAAGGCCACAGAGCCACATTTCAGCAAAAAGAAAGAATACAGAAAAAATGGAGTAGTACTACAAAAATTTATGAAGCAGAAAGTGTTAAACATCCATAAGTTTGTTTGGTACGTATGAACACAAGGCAAGCCCCACCATACTTGAGGTCTTGATATTCTACTAATTTTGAAGTTTCACCTATTATAGTCAAGAATCTTCAACCAACGAGAAATTACCTGGGAATTTCAGCAATTCAAGGCGACTTGGTAATTTAAAATAGAGGGAGCGTACAATGGCACATGATAACCACTATTTATGTGCATGAACAATATATATTTGTCAAAAAAAAATATATATATATATATATATATATATATATATATATATATTTATATTATTTTTATTTTTTTATTTTTTTTATGTACATTGGTTCCTTCATCCTTAACGTCTAACAACTTATTGTACGTTAGCATCGGCACATTATATTTAAGCATATAATATTTTACCAACAAAACAAAGTAGCCCTCAAACTCACAAGCAAAATTTGATTATTATGGATAGAACATATTAGATATGGATAGAGCATACTCTATTTTATATATTGCCAATTATCAATGACGAAAATTAAGTTACAGAGGACTCAACCCAAAAGTTCACATACTATTCGATAATTCCCGCTCACTAATGATTAGCAATCTTATCACATTTGACAACCGGATTAAACAGTCCATACATAGTCTAAAGAGCCCCTTGTAGGAGTTTTTGCAAAATAGATAACTGCATAGTACAAAGGTGTGTAAAGCTCATAAAATAAAATGAAATCTTAGCGATAATCTTAATTAACATGATCTAAAACACCTTTGTAATCAATACTTCCGATCCATAAGTGCATATCGACAGTTGTGATTAACGTGAACAATTACAGATCCTGTCTCTCAAACACATCCTGTAACGAACTCTAATAAAACATGTTGCCACACCCTCATCTAATTAACTTAGATCATGGCACTCCAAATAGCTCCATCACCTTCACCACATCTTGTATGAACTTCCTTGATCTTTTCCACTGATTTGCAAATGCCACTGCAAGTCTAATCAAATGATGCAACACAAACATTCCCTGCCTGTGCTTTCCATTCGCAGTCTACAAAAGGAAACAATAATTTAAAAGTAAAACTTACCCATAATAAATTTACAGCTTCAACAACAGATTTTTTGAAAAATCTTACCTGGTGGAGTTCCACAACACATATTGCGCTCATCGATGTGTTCAACTTCGAGCCCTATAAACCAAGCACCAAGAGAGACATCTTCATTTGCATACTTGTGCAATATGGGTCTGCAATCACAAACAACAACCCCAAAGTCTGACCTCCAAAACTGAAATAAAATGTAGAACTCCGTTTAATTTTGTAAACATCTATCCTTCAGAACAATTGTCCCACCTATTTCTACAACGGGAACCAGTGGACCTTCCATACAGAACTGTAATTGTTTGTAAAGCACAGGAGAAGTGTGTGATTCATGTGGACACTTTCTTACACTGAAATATATCAACCACAATGATGGATACTATGACCATTTCAAATGGGCCTATACGTATTTTTGGTACTTAAATTGTAACTATAGTAAGCACGGTGAATATGTCTTACTGGTTGATAGAGATGTATGTAGCTAGATCCTTTGAGATGGCATAAATCTGACCAGTTGCAAGTCTAAAGTATTTGTTCCCTTATTCTCCGAATTTCCAGTACTTGGATTCATAGTATTTAACACTCCTACAGATGAGAGTAGTTAGGACACATCACAACATTATGATGCCAAAGAGATCGGTTAATCTGTTATCATGAAATAAGTGCTCGAGAAGTTACTTCTGAGAAAGAATAGGGTCAGACTTCATACACCCCATGTAAACTCTGGACTTTGAACGGTGGCGAGCAAGAGTAATAGCCAGCATACCTACATACGAATTTGATTAAAAATTTAAAACCTATACTCAGTAATGACATATGCAAATCTATAGTAGGCTAAAACATACCCAAATTTACGTGAGCATCATCATCCACTTTGACATAGAAATCAGCATCCCATTCCGCAATTGCCGTTGTAAAGAAGATCTTTGTTTTTGCAGATAGTTCGTGATACCTTTCAACATGGTCCTGTTAAATAATAGGGACATTATTCAGATCTTGAATCCTATAGTTTGCCACATTTATTTAATCAACACGCAGAAGTTACTTCAATACATTACCAGCCTAAGAAAGTTATTATGTTGTGCCTCTTCCATAAAAATTTTAATTGAAAAAAAATCCATAAAAACATACTAATCAATAAACAAAAATAGATAACCCAAACTACTATTTGCGGGCATTTGCGACGCCCCTTGACTCTGCCCTTGTTGATGATAAAATTCTTCATGACGACCACCATGGTTACTAAAACGGAAACCGTACTATTAGCCATCAAAAGGTAAGACAAATGAAGGACGTAAAATTTCAGTTTGTAACGGTCAGGGAAGGTAACCCCTTATGTAGCAACCCAATTGTAGATGTCTGGTTTAGCGAAGCCTCTAAGACCTGTGTTTCAGGAAGGATGCTCCATAGGGAACATCATGACCAAACTCAAAGACAGGTGAAGTTTGTATCCTCTAGGAGTAGGGCCGTAGGGAACTGTTAGTGATGCTAACATAACTCAAAACCACATTTTATAACCCATGACATGGTGATTATCCTCTCAGTAAGACCAGTTCCAGCGTACTTCAGTACGTATTTAGATGATATAGTAGAAGGCTCCCCCATTGTTTAACTGGTTATAGCAGGTTTATGTTTGTAAATGAATAGATGTGATAGATGTGAGTGTGCTTCTAATCATGAGATGCCATAGATGCAATGCAATATCTCTTTTAAGCAATACGCTAGTTTATACTTCAAACTTCAATTAAACATCTTAGATTCTTTGTTGAGTGATAGCTTGATGCATGTCTTCTTGCAGCTTGGATAAAATGGGGGCTCTTCAGCTGGAACTTTTGATACAACAATACCAAATGTGGCGCCTCTTTACACCCCCATGGCTTCATGCAGGGATCATTAACTTAGTTGTCAATCTCTCAAGTGTAATATTTGTTGGAGTTCATTTGGAGCAAGAGTTTGGGTCATGTGAGTTGCTTATCATTTCCCGAAACAAAGGAATACTTGGCCAGAATTCTTATATGGCTGTGGCTGATGCTTACAATTTCTTATTTCTTTCTGTTTTGTAGGGAGGATTGGGCTCGTCTACATACTCGCTGCCTTTGTTGGTAGTTTGACGGCTGCACTTTTTATCAAAAACAACCCAGCTGTTACTTCCTCTGGTGCTCTGTTTGGATTACTTGGTGCTATGCTATCCGCACTTATCCGAAACTGGAAACTTTACTCTGATAAGGTCCTCCTAGCTCTTAAATTTCTCTGTTCACATGCTCTTGTTTTATTTGTCCAACTCTTTTTTTGCCTGTCTATGCTTGATCACAGCCTTCAGCATTGGTTACTCTTTTTTTCCTGGCGATGGTCACCTTTTCTGTTGGTTTCCTACCTCATGTGGATAATTGGGGATTTGTATCTGGGATTCTTCTTGGGTTGGTGTTATTTTATTCAAAAGAGGCCTGTTTGAATACAATCACAAAAGTTCTATCGAATTCAAGCACAAACTTGACAAACCAGTAATGAGGAGTATTTCGTTGGTTCTATTTTTTCTTGTGTAAGTTCTGTTTTCTCTTCTTGTAAGTTTTGTTTCCTGCTGATGTGGAACTCTTATTGTACAACATTCTCACTACAGTCTCGTTGGAGGTCTCACAGCAGTTCTTCATGGAGTGAATGCAAACAACTATTGTAGCTGGTGTCACCATATTGACTGTGTTACCTCAAAAAGGTGGACTTGCAACGACAAAGAAATTTCTTGCCAGGTATATATACTGATTGATTGTAATAAGTCTGGTTGCGCTATTAGTTTCTCTTTAATTGCAAGTTCCAGTCCTTCGATATGGCTTCTAGTCCTACAAATAGGATAGATGGACTGCGATTTAGAGCCAGATATAAGACTATGATTCCCTTAACATAATGATCCCCGACCATCCCCCACCCATAGCTAAGGTTGTCTTTGGGAGAGCGTTTTGTGCATCCATCCAAGAAATGAAGGAGTGTTCAGGACTGTTGTTGGGTTTGAAGTATAAGCATGATAACGACTTATGGTGTTGTCACATATGGTACAGTAAGCTGATATGCCTGTGAAGTGTTAATAGTTCTCAGATCCCAAGCTATGTAATGGTTTAAACTCAATGTACTTAGCCTAGAATTAATCCTATATGTCCTGAGAAACCTTCCTGATAAGAAGCAAACAACTTACTGTCTACACATTCGCATGTAGCTAATCCCTATATTTAACCTTTTTGTTGCAACTTTCACCCTAATGCTGATTTTGTATGTACAGGTCACGGTAAGTGCAGGATGATTGACAGTGGCTTGCAAACGTAATGACAAATATCATATGTATCCATACGCTGATATCTCAAAAGCAAGGATTGGAGACTTGTGCAATCAAATCTGTTCATAGTTTATTGGGTAGCTTCAGCTTGTTGTACAACTGAAGGAGTACTCCAATGGAGCCATGGAGGGACACATTGCAGTTTTACTAATTTTTCTGCTTTAAGTGTAACCAAGCAAAATTTTGTTGAATGTAAATACACCATTTTGCTTACATTCTTTTGGATCATGTGACTGTTGGTGTGTATTATAATGAGAAATATACACGAGCACTTGTGGAAAACATTGCAATTAGTGGCAGTAGTAAATAGTAATCCATGGCTTTTATGATTGTATATTTTCTTGATCGGTCACATATTGTGCCAAGTACGACCAAAGATTTGCATTCAGCAGAACCGTACCATAATACTAAAAAAACCCAACAGATCATATATGTGGATAACTGACAACCTAAATAATTCTCAATGCAATATATCATTTAAATCTTTGGATGGAATGTTTAGGATGTGTACAATATCTATAGGGAGAAAGATATATCAGAAAAGGAAAACTTCATATTTTTATTGTTATGTAATTCTAGCCAGACAAATCATTTCAAAGTTCACCTTAGATGGTGAATATTTCCTTTGGCTGAAAAGACCCATGTCAGCTGCATCTACAATAACTGCTTCAAAAGGACCATAGTAGTCAATCCATTTCTGCAGAAGGTAAACTTCTCACAAGATCAGGCCCAGACAGACCACATATTAGAAAATTAACAAATGCATATGCTTACCTCAAAATTCTGAAAAGCTTGAGTTGTACAGTCTGTACTCTCTTGGAAGCAATAGATGCCACTGATTTGGCAAAGTTGTTAGCCTCCATTCACTGTAATTTCACTTAGGAGGTGCAGCTACTTTAATCGTCATGCAGCTTGGTGCAAGAGCAATGATCTCCCTGCTCTTACGGTCTGTAATGCCAGGGAATATAGTAGATCCACCACTAAGAACAATAGTGTTTGGCATAGATTCTAATGAAATTGTTGAAATTTCGAATGGCATAAAAAAAAAAAAAAAAAAAAAAACAAAAAAAACGTATGACAAAAACTGTAGGTGGGGCGCGCTATTTAAATTTTAATAATTAAAATAGTTAGATATCATATCACACTTATGAACCACGTATTTGAATTAATGCATTTTATTAATGTAGGTGGGGACCAGACGGGATGACAGTACCTTTGGGGGACCACTGCTATTCCTAAGCAAAACGCACGTTGTGCATGCATCAATCTAGTAAGTATATAACTAGTAAGCCCATCCTATTTTCCTACAACAGTCCCTTGAACGCAATGCATTTTATTCTTCTACTTGTGCTGCTTCTACTGGACTGCTCTTCTTTTGGAGTGGTAGCACTCTCAAGCTCAAAAGTAAGGGCTCTACCAGGTTATCCAGGTCTTCTCCCGTTCCAACTTGAAACCGGGTGACTTTCTAATTAGTCTCTCACTGCTACAAATTACTTACTATCTCATTTTTATGTCTTGTGCAAACAACATGATTACATAGCAAAAAATACTAAAGCAAATGAAACACATGTTTAAATTATATGTGCACATTTTAATTGGTGAAGTTATGTTCCAAATTCAGATACGTTAATGTAGATGAGTCAGATGGTGTGGAACTATTCTATTACTTCATCGAGTCAGAAAGGAACCCCAAAGAGGACCCTCTTATGCTTTGGCTCACAGGAGGCCCTGGTTGCTCAGCTTTCAGTGGACTTGTTTTGGAAATAGATGATCCATGTTTTTTCATTAATCACATTCTATCAAACCAGAATCGAAGAGTAGAAAAGAAACAAGGCGACAATGTAAACTGGGGAAGGGGGTTTCTCTTCTACAGATTTTCAATCTCGTTACCTTGTGTTTCTAATGACTATTTAACCGTTGTAGCAATCAAGAAATAAGTGTCAAAGCAAACACCCTATGAGTTTTAGAATACTTGAGCATTGGCCATTGGCAGATGCACTTGTAAAAGAGGAGGATACTACAGTCCCATAATCCTTTGGTTCCATGTAGGTCCATTAAGGATCAACGATGACTACAGTGGGAGCGGCTTGCCTTCATTTGTGTTAAATCCATACTCTTGGACCCAGTGACAGATGTGCATTTCGATGGTAATTCAAAGATTCTGTTCTCCCATAGGATGGCACTTATAACAGACGAACTCTATGAGGTAATTCTATTCACCACAAAACATTCCAATTTTTTGAATTTCTTCCTTGTATAGCTTGCTCTTCTTGAGGCGCATGTGATATTTATTTTATTGTTTTTGTAGTTGACGAAAAGGACTTGCAAAGGAGAGTATGTAAATGTAGATCCTAAGAACGTCGAATGTGTCAAGAATCTGGGAGCTGCTTTAGAGGTGGGAGTGTGAGGATTTTTCTGTCTCCTTGGGCTTCTAAGTTGTAAGTCCTCTTGGAACTGTCAAAGACATGTAAAATCAAACTTTCTTTTGCGTTTAGCAGTTGATTAATAGGGTGAACGAAGGCCATATTTTGGAGCCAAACTGCTATACTACGGAGCCAAACTGCATTTCAGATCCCAACAACTGCACTATAGAGTTACCTTTGGAAAGAAGGATACAAGGAGATCGAAGATTTCTTGGAAAGAAACTTCCAGGTTTGCTTTCTCCTAAGTCTGAGTGCAGGGTAAGTTCCATCTCTTTCTCTAAACTTGCGTGTAAGTATGTTAGTGCATACTCTTCACATGCTAAGAAGTTTTCAGCAATACCTAATTAATCATTGAACTTCACTATGTAGGAATTTAATTATGTGTCCCTGGTCTACTGGGCAAATGACGATAGTGTTCGCAATGCTCTCCATATCAGAAAGGTATGATTGTTTCACAGCTATTCAAAGAGGGAGATGGGATATAATTAACATCAGTTGGGTATTCTGTGATGACATTCAGGGATCAATAAACACATGGGTAAGATGCAAATTTAAGAAGTTACCTTTGGAAAGAGATGTTCAAAGTAGTATAATTTATCATCAGAATCACAGTAGCTAGTTGTATTAGAGTGAATGGCTACATGGTTCCATTTTCCATTAAAGTGCTTCAATTACTAATATTATTATTTTATCTTGCAGTGGGGACCATGACAATGGTAAAAATCACTTGGGTACCCAAGCCTGGATTAAATCCCTCAACTACTCTATTATAGACGACTGGCGGCCGTGGTTAGTCAGTGGTCAAGTTGCAGGGTATGTTTTTTGACTTACAAGTTTCAACCGCCCTAGAGTCTTCTCTGCAAAATCTGATAGCTAAGCAATATAGTCTTATGCTAGCAGGTATACGAGGGCATACTCTAACCGCATGACATTTGCAACTGTCAAGGTAAGAATGTACCTCTCCTTCTCAAGTCTAGTAATGATATGATATATTATGCAATCCGATATTCTGCATTTGCTTCTCCAGGCAAGGGGACACACGGCTCCAGAATACAAGCCTGAGGAATGCCTTGCCATGATAGCTAGGTGGTTATCTCACAATCCTTTGTAGTTGAGACAGAACTTGTTGCGAGTGCACTATTAACGAAATCGTCGTGACTGTTGCCCATGCTCACCACGACCGTGCAGGAAAACTCTTGTTTTTATGAACTCCTTTTTATTTGGTATTTCTTATTGGCCTATGAATTCTTGGTGTTTGCCACTTGTTTGTTTCTTATTTGAATTTGGAAACCAAATAAGCAATTTGTAGACGCAATATTACAAAATCATCTTTAGCTATTTTTTGGTTACAGTTTCTTATGCAAACAGCGTAACACACTTTTTTAGGGGTTAGGGGATGTCACCTTAGTATAATTGATTCCCCTTTGCTAATGTAGTTCCCACACTTCAAATAATATCAAGAACACGGCAAAAGGCGTACACACGCAGACTTGCACAAGTTTTAAATTATAATAATACATATGACACCAAATTTAATTGTTGAAGTTATGTTCCATATTCAGATGCATTGGTGTGGATGAGTCCGGTGATATGCAACTATTTCACTACCTCATGACGGAACCCCAGAGAGACCCTCTTATAATTCAATTATTTGGCACCTTAGGATTTTTCGGCGTGTCAACAACTTTTAAATTCCCAAACGTTTACAACTAGGGCTGGAAATGGAGCGGGTTCGGGTCGGATCAGACTATATCCATATCCAGATCCATTTTTTCAATACAAAACGAGATCCAGATCCATTACCCGAATGAATCCAAAATGGCATACCATATCGAACCATTTTCGTAAATGGGATAATCGGATCCGACCGACCGACCGAATTGCGAACCACAAGTTCTCAATCACCCACGGTCTACAAAAAGAGAGACCTATTATTATTTGGAAGATATATTAACAAAATTTTATATTTTGGATTCGGATCTAGGAGGATCCAACCGTTTAAGTAAAACCATATTTGAATCTGAATTAAAAATGGATAATCCATATCCGACCCATTTTCTTATTCGGACTCATTATTAATGTCCAAACCCGTTGAAATGGGTTTGGATCGGGTCGGATTCGGGTCAAAACCCGCACCATTTCCAGCCCTATTTACAACTAAGTCATAGAATTTTATCACATGCAGACATACTACTGTTAATTTCACAACTGAAATGAAGCTATAGTTGTCGTGTATGTAGGTTTATCTGATTGTCAAATGGCAATCCTATCACAGATAGACATTTAGAGACTAATGCACAGGTCTCATTTGCTCATCGACCGGGCTTGGTTCTTCATCTTATAAGCCCAGTGGGTTTTGCTTTTGTTTTACGTAGTAGCAAAATATCACACGGTTTATTCCGAAGCAAGTAACTGTTTTTTACTCGGTGCCAGCTAATTTTTTATTTATTTTTTTAATTACCAAAATAGAAAAATTACGTTGTGCTTACGCAACATGTACAACCATGGTACTTGCATTTGAAATGGCAGTTGATAAGGGATGGATGAACATGTGGATAAAGAGTGGCTCAATGGCATGCAACGATTCTGGAAGTTAAAGGAAAGACGTACTCTCCCTTGGCACCTAAAAGCAAGATGGTTGAGAGCAGCTTCACAGATGGAACAATGGTGGATCACTCACACATTGAGAGAAGCTAACTTTGGAATAGATGCATCTGCCAATAAGGATGCTCTCTTGAACTTAGGAGACTGTCTTTGGAGAACTACTAGGCCACTATTTGTCCCAACTATAGAAAGTCCATTCCAGACATACTATAGATTTGATTAGACATTAGTTATAGTAGTTTTTGCTTTAAAAATCATGTGAGAACTGTTAAATTGTCAATTTCTCCATAAGCTCGAACTTATGTGAAGGGTCAATTTTATTAATATATTAGAGGCTCATATATGTCAACACTCCCCCTCAGCGAGATACGCTGGAAATACACAAGTAGAAAGACTGGACATCTTCACCTAGTAGGAGTTGAACTCGAGACCAGTAATGGAGACATACAGATATTGTGCCCCAGAGTATGCTAGAACAGGTCAGCTGACATTGAAGTCAGATGTATGCAGTTTTGGAGTTGTTCTACTGGAGATAACTAGACGTAAAGCAATAGATACCACCAGATCAACAGAGGAACAGAACTTAGTCCTCATAACTAGACGTAAAGCAATAGATACCACCAGATCAACAGAGGAACAAAACTTAGTCCTCATATTCATTTTCTCTGGTTTATTAATATTGTTAACCCCAAACTGCTGCTTAGACAAATATGTGAAGGTATCCTCTGTTTCAAAAAATAGTAATCATGATGACCTTATGACTTCAAAACCTCGTATTACTTAACAACATAGTTTATGTAAATTGATCAAACTTGTGCAGGGTATATCCTGTATGTTAGCTAAAGTTGTTTTGGGTACATACATAAAGTGCACTTGTATTATATTTTATGGAAAGCAAGATTGGTGAAGAACATGGATTAGGGCATTGTCTAGGCTCAAATGCTAGAATATAAAAAAAAAAACATTCCAATAAACCAACTTTTTTTTTTTACTTCTCTTTTTACCCTTACAAAATTATAATTTATCATTTATTTTGAGTCCAAAACCATTAAAAATGGACAAATGTGTCTTTGAAAGTTTGATGGGTTAATTAGACTAAAACAACTAGCAAAAGGCCCAAAGCCCAACTGTTTTTGTATAATTCTAATCACCCATAACAAACTCGTAAGCTCTCCCTCATTTCTTTCACTCTCTATTCTTAAACAAGCATCAGACCTCAACCCAAACAAAAAACAAATTCATAAAGGACTTGCGACGCAGCTTATTGCACGTTTATTTTAATTATTTGTAAAACTCGTTATCATTATCAATAAAATTTTCACTTAAAAAAAACAAATAACAAATAACAAAACAAAACAAGTTAATTTTTTATTTTCAATGTTAATCTTTTATAGTTTTCTCCACATTATAGTAGTGTTATATAGAATTACAGTATTATAAGAAGTTAACAATTTGTTAAATTGTTGTAGACTTGTAGACTAGATTATGTAGATATATATAGACATAGTAGTATCAATTAATGACTTAAGTACTTAAGTCAATATTAAATTCTCAGTAGTCAACGCCCTCTAGTTTTGTGAATTGAAATAAATGCATAATTTTGTTGATATTTATTGTTTAGACCTGCTAACAAAAAAAAATAAAAAACAAAATTGCATATTTTTGGGGAGTGGGGTGGGGGTGTGCACATAATCTCGCACCACTTGGTTTAGAATCCTGCCTCCGTATCTAGTGTACTGCATAATTTCCTTTATGTGCTTGAGGATGAGCCTTTAACGATGGATGTTATTGATATTGTTAATTCAAATTCCTACCAGGTGAATCCGTCAAGCATAAAGAAGACAAGTGTGTTCATTTCTGGGACATGGCAGTCGGATGTTATCTAAGTGTTGATAAATATCAGATTCAAAATAGGCAGAAGGTATGCAGACTACATAAAGTTCTTGGATATTAATGTTTTTGGAGTTTTTTAATTTGTTTACTAAGATTTTATTTTACTTTCTAGATAACATGTGCGTGCAATAAAGTGTATACAGAGGACTTGACGTGTAGAAAAATTGAATTGACGTGTCTAGGAGCAGCTGGAAGTTTGATGGAGTCCATAAAATTGTACATGAAGTCTACAATTCCTGACTATGACTGTTCTCAATGTCTGAGAAAGCAATTGGCGTTTCAAGAAACCGAGTTTACAAGCTTAGAAGAGGTTATATATATGCTTTAAGATCAACATACAAATTGGTGTTGTATTTTCTTTTCCTATGGTTCTCACCCTACAGATACACAAGGCAAAATGTGGTGGTGACTTATATCGTTGTATCTGAAAACTGAAAATAGCTAGTTCAATGATGAGGTAAACATCATTTATTAATTTTAAAATTAAGTTCAGAATCATTTTATCCTTAAATTTTATTTGATTTTTCAATTTCTTTTGCAGAGATGAGAAGTTCAAGAAGTAGATGGCAAAGAGAAAGATGCATGCATGCTTATCTATGAAAAAGAAAAGGTGTGTCATTTTGTTGTTACTTTGAAACCTTTGTAATTCTCACCAAGGAATAAAACGAAACATTAGTGCTCTTGAAAACGAGGTTCCAGAAATTTGTCTTCGTGGAACAGGGGTCTAGGATTTTTAGTTGAGAGAGTTAGAAGGTGGTCAAGATTTACTGCTCTCAAAGATGTTTAATTTGGTGTAGAATTCTTTTTCCTCCCTCTCTCTCTTGTGTAATTATTTGTTAAATAAATCTATTGAAATTTCAAATTTGTGACCTTGTTGTTCGGCCATGATTTGTTACGGTGTTCTAGGTGGAGGACATTTTTTCTTCTTCCAGTCTTCTTCATGTATTTATAGTGTCTTGTCTTGGATCTCTCTGTCTGTGAGGATCTCCCTCACAACACTCTTATGTTTCTACTTCACTTTGTATATATCTATATTCTTTTTATCAATAAAATTCAATTAAAAAAAAAGTTTGTGAGAAGACTATTAAAAAATAAATAAAATTATGATCAATTTTTATAATAATTGTTATCTTCTAAATTTTTTGTTAAATAAACTAAGGGTTTGCATTTATATGAAATAGAAATAACGTAAACAAATCTATAAGATGTAACAATTTTATTGGAACTTTGCTTAAGGCCCGATTGCCTTGATCCACCCCTGATACTCTACATAGGAAAAAGAAAAGAAAAGAAAATTTGGATGTACTTAGTCATGAACACTCGCATTAGACTCGAATAAGATTCTATGTAAAAATAATGTCTTATTGCTGTCTTGCATATAAAGTTTTCCAGTCATTGTGGTCGTGATTGTTACTCAACTTATTGACACTACTCTCTTCCCATCACTGAGATACTTTCGATCAGCCAGCCAGGTTTTCATGTAGAAACTCATGACTTCGATCTGCTCGCTTGAATATCTTATATATAAAGCGGATACCAGATTTCCCAATTAGTTTCCGTATTCCCGGTTTTATGCCAAAGTTTTAAATAGAAAGGGTACCGGAAAGTTAGACAGCCACTTTTTTTTGCTCTTCACACAAAGGGTAAATTGGTCATTAGATATTCTCATACTCGAAAAAAAAGAAAAAACTCATCGCAAACAACGCACCGTTTCGAACTCTCTCTGCTTTCCCAATTAAAAGGTAAAAAAAAAGAGAAAAATATATATTATTCTTCTATATTCCTGCGATTCTCCTCAACCATCTCTAAATTGCCTTGCCATTTACTGATTTTTTTTGTTTATCTTCTACTCTCTCACAGTCTCCAATTTCATATTCCTCTTGCAGTTTGGACGCATTGCCTAGCCATGGAAGAGGTTAGATTACTTTTGTATATGATTGTTTTCCCGTGTGATATTATCATGATTCAAAAAAATATAACCTTCATTGTGCACAGGCTTAATCCAAAAACGTGGTGGCAACCAATGGTGTATTGAATATCATAAATCATAATCACTTCTTCTAAGTAACAAATTATCATGTTACTCTCTGCTTCTCCCTTACCTTTATCTTGGTAAACACTTATGTCTGTATATCTCTTCTTTCTTAATTTTCTTTCTTTCGCTCCTTTTACTGAATCATTACGTATTCACAAATTAAAAAAAAAAAGTTAATTTTCTGCAATAAACGAAAACCTGCGTTCTATTTCGTCTCTCATCCTCCAAAACTCGATTGTCATTTCGTAGGCAATGGCAGAAAAAGTTTTCTTCTTTTGTTTTTTTTTCCCAAACATCTTCTTGCATCTGAACCGGAAGCGGCGAGTTTTTTTTTCCGGTAGGTAGTGGCGATGTCCAGTTGTTTATTACCACAAGCGTGATCGTGATTCCGTTCGGATGTCCCGGATCGATTGCTGTTCATAGGGATTCAGTTTCGGAGTTCGAGTGTTGATGTGTAGCGAAATCGGAATAGACTCAAATCCGAGATTCTTGGGGTGGGATGGCAATATTTCCGATCGATAGGTGGGATAAGAATAGGATGGATAGATTCGTCCCTTTTCACTTCCATTATGTATTTCACTGCTCTGATTTTTTTTCTTTCTTTTCGGTTTTATTTTTTGCTTCTTTTCCCACCTTAAGTATTCACTAATATCGCTACTCTGCATGTTACAGGCTTACTGTGGTTGCACGCTTCATTTTCAGTATCATACTCAAAGGTTAGTTTAGTTTTTAAGGGATTGTTTCAATTTAAATAATGCTACAATTTCTTTGAAAGACATTCAATGAGCACAATGTCCATACGATATCTTTGCAATTTGTTGGGACTAGATTATGAAGCTAAGAAGAATTAAATCAAGTCTTATATATAAAACCGATACTTGCTTCTTAACTTGATTGCAATCAAGTGTTATATATCAAGTCTTATATATTAAATCAAGTCTTACTATTCTATTCTAATATATTGGTTGCAATTAGTTTTTTGGTATTAGTTTTGTCGTGCTTGGAATTCGTTCTCATAAAGATTTGGCTTTCTTATTAACAAAGTACCAGAGAACGAGAAATAAGCAAAAGCAGACGTCGATAACGAATGATGCATGATGCTCAACAAGAACAGAATCGTAGGGGATAATCACTATTAAAGAAGAACCTATCAATACATTGCCGATGATCAAGTACAAAGTACAAATTTTCTCACCTTATCAATACTTAGTTTAACTTATTGGTTTTTTTCATTTCCTAAACAAATTCAATGGTATACTGCCCATGCGAAGACTGAATCAGTAGATGATTAAGAAAGAAAAATGAGTAAGTAGTGACTACTTAAATTCAATTCAATATTGAATTCGATCGATTCCACCTACCATATGCTGATATGCTAATGTATAGGTGTAATAGGTTCTAAAACTTTTGTGTAGCAGTTTTGGTCAGCTTTAGAGAATATGCTTAAAAGTTAAGAGCGTTGTGGTACATATTCTTCAGCATGCCTTTCCTTTTTTCCTATATTTCCACACGCCCTGTTGACAAAGTTTGGGGCAATGTATTCGATGCATATTGGGCATGTATTATGTTTTTCTTCTTTTGTTTGTCTAAACGAAGCTAACATTGGTCCTTGAGCATTGCCTTATACTGACTTTTTTCAAAAGGTTTGCAGACAGTGAAAGAAAAGTTCATTAGTTGTCTGAAGCGATCAATCATTGGCGACTACTTCAGCTTCAGTTTTCAATCCAGCATTAACTTCAAATAAGCACCTGAGAGAAGCATCACATGTCGCAAGCTTGGATCTCATGCCCTCATTGGTCTTCCCTTTACTTATGAAACTCGATTCATTGAAACAGGTGAAGTCAAATCTAAACCGGAGATAATTTTGGTTGTGGGTCATCGAGCAAACATGCCCCTGTTGCACTTGGTGCTGCAGGGGTCAAGGCGGTTGTGGAGGAGTCTTATGCAAGGATATTCTTTAGGAATTCAGTTGCGATGAGTGTTCTATTACTGGAATCAGAGGGGAGGTTGTGTGATGAGTGTTCTACAGGTGATGTTGTTATTCTTGTTGAGCTTGCGGAGAACAACCGATTAATCATACTACTTTGGAAAGGAATATAAGTTGAAGCCCATCGGAGATCACGAGGGTCTATTATTGATCTTTGGTGGGATTTTCGCTTATGCTAGGGAAGAAAGCTGGGATGATTTCTTCTGCAGCACCTTCTTAAGGTTTTACTAAAGCCTACTGTCTTTGGTTTCTATGGATGTTTACTAATGAGCATGAAAAATATTGGGTTCTATTAGTTGCTCATTTTGGTGATGTTCTTTGTTGCTCTTTTTAAGCTTTTGTTTATAGACTCCAAGGGTCATGCTTTTTGTAATACTAAGTGTATTTCATTTTAAAATACAATTTGTTTGTGTTTTTGGAGTAGATGCATAATAAATGCATTGGTTTGTATTTGTTCTGCCTATGCATTTTTCGGATTATAATTTCTTTATCTATGTATGTTCTGCATGTGCATGTATTGTTTCTTCACATTCTTGCCTCTTCTTCTGGATACTTAAGCTACATATATAAATTATTTCAAGTTTGGGGGATGCACTTCTTTAAGTACATTCTTCATTCATTGAATATATCAAATATATTGCCTTAAGTTTATCAACATTCTTTAATGGTGGAGCAACAAATATACAGATTTTCATTCGATAATATAGAGTAGTTGGAGGTAAAAATAACTCAACTAAGGAGTTCACGTTGGAAATGGAAAACTCAGTTAGGTGAAGTAGTGAATATGTCAATCATTAGGTGAAGTGTCATCCTGTTTCTTTTGTGATTCTCTTTGTAATCTTTAACCTGAGTGAAGTTGCTTAACTATGCTTTTTGGAATAGAAGTCAATGGGAGCTTAGGATCTCTCCCCATGATGAGTGCAATTCCCTTTCCCTACCGGCCTACCGCCTTACCATACAAAAATCAGATTATGTCCGAGTTGGTGGAGTTTTGGAAGCCTTTGTCAAAGAACACGGCTCAGCTGATCCTGCAACTGTATGTCTGTTTTAGACAATATTATTTATGAACAAAACCATGCATGATCTTTAGAAAACAAAAACATTCTTATTTGTGCTCAACTTCTGCACTTCTTTCTTTGAATGCAACTTTTTGCTCGTGCTTTCTATGGTTTGGGCTAAACATGTTACTCGAGGTTTATCCGTGTCTTGCATTCTCTAAGGACAAAAAATCGATACCCCATTTCTAGATATTTTATTTGCTTCTACATGTGGTATATATGGCTATAACGAAATAAATATAGGTTCCAGGAAACCTCCTAATTCTATATCTTATCAACTTGAGTCAGAAAGTTGCACATTAGTTAATTCATCAGAAAACTACTGCTTCTCCAGCTTTATACTACTGCTGTATCCTGGATTTCACCACCTGCTAGCTGCTTAATTCAATCTGGATTGCTCTTCTATTGGCAATCCAGGACTTGCTGGCGTGGAGCTCTCAGATATGCTTTTGGACGATTATAGCAGGTTTTAATTAACTTTGGCATAGAGGATCGGATCTTCAGTTGCTGCTTTGGTTCTTCGTACAGTATCTCAACAAATTAAACTGCAGGATGTTACTCTTGAACAAGAGTCACATCATATGATTCATCGTGTTAGTAGTCGTTGTTCATGGGAGACCCACTGATATATTTTAAGATAAAAGAGCTTATTCAAATCCAACTTCTCGCATGCACTGGATATAGCTTGATAGTAAATTGTGTCATTTACGTATTAGCAAAACTTCCGTAATCCAACAGGCAAATGATTCAAAATGGTGGAGGAATCCAAGTTTAGATCATATAAGTTCACATGAATCTGTTCTTAATGGAAATGGCCCATGCTTCCTCGTTTAAGCTTTGTACGAAAGTGCTTAATGTACATTAATGACAAACTTCGTCATTCTGCAACATAATATTACAATGCAAGCACGTCCACACTTTTATTACACCCGTTTAGTTGCTATCAATGGGAACTATAACTCCAAGAACTTTGCCTGCACGCCCATCACTTTAGGTGAGCTTATCCAAGAAATAGAAACTGTAATACTTTACCATGGCTAGGTAAAGGCCATCAATTCAGCCAATTTAAGGCTCAATTAAGAGGGAAGTTTCTTGGAAACTAACGAATGAACCATCTAAAGCGATATCATTTTCAGTTGAGAATAGATTGTCTCACTGCTATCAAAAATATTTGCTTTGTAAACTGGTCTAATCCATCAATTCCCATTAACTTGACTGAAAAATAAGTCTACAAGTAGCCGAGAAACAGCAAGACATCATAGAAATTAGGTATAACTGTTTCGCTTCTTTGACTAATCAAACATCCGCGGAAGAGGTCTGACTGCCATGAATGCATCCACAACCTAGAAGGAAGAACAAAAATAAGATAATAAGATGCATGACAAACGTTGTTTCACATGATTAAGGAAATTAGTACTACAACGAATAATTAGACGAAGCTACAACACTAAACTTCCTTCCTACTTTAACTACCCATCTCTACTTGCACGAGCTGAGGGCCTAATCATTTTGATAATCCAATAGAATGTAATAGTGGCTGTCTATGTCTCTATGAAAGAATTCCGTAATTCCGTGGTTACATAACCTAACGAAAAAACAAAACAAAACATACTCATTGTGCATTTATCTATAGGGAACTGAGTTACTAACTGTACTACACAGTGATTGACTGAGTTATGGACTTCTGAATGAATACCGTAAATGGGTACGTGCGTTGCACATTCAATTCCAGGTTTTAGGCCAAAGTTTTAAATCCAAAGGGTACCGGAAAATCGGACAGCCATTTTTTTTTTCTCTTCGCGGAAAGGGTAAATCGGTAATTTATAGCATTCCAGGGCTATAAAACTCAACGTCTACAGAGACACAATTTCGCGGTTCGTTCGTCTTCTCCATTCCTGATATTCCCAATTAAAACCCGTTCCGCGAAGAGCGACCAACGAATGCTATTGAGAGTGGCTACTTTTTCCCTCTCCATTTTTCTTTTTCTCTCCATTTTTCTTTTTCTGTAGATCTATTCTTCTGCACAGGAGACTTCCAACCGGTAAGATCATGATTCTGAATGTTTTCAGGCCTTTTTGTAGAAAACAGGTTCAATTCTCTGATTTTCATTTGCAGGTAATCACAGAACAACTTTTGCTTCTTCTTCAAAACATTATTAGCGATTAGAAAAATTCTGAAACCAGTCGATTATTCAGGTGGCATTCTTTGCTTCGTTATAAATGCAAGTAAGTAAATAAAACTCTTTGATACAATTCTCTGTTTCCAATTTGTAGGAAACCACACAAAATTCTTTACACCGTTTCAACACCTTTCCAGATTTTACAAAGAAAAGTAAATCATCCTCTAATCCCTAACTACTTCTCCCTCTAATTAGTCTAGCCCCCTGCATACTCTCCATTACCTCTACAACCGCAATGGAAGAGGTAAGGTTCCTATTTCCTAATTTCACTTTTACTTTCAGTTTGAATTAAATCTTAATTAAACAGTTTATTGTATGTTGCCTTCCTCTATTTTATTTTCATGCGTGATTTGAACCATTAATGCCGAAAGAACTTCATCTGTATCCATTGCAAAAAATGAGTTACGATTTCATGTGTTCTAATTCTTCATGCATCCCTATTGCTCCATCTTAATGTTTGATTTCCATAGGATGTGATGAATGGCAGCATATGACTGCGTTTCTCATAATGCTTATGTGGTTTAGATATAGCATTTCATTTTAATTTACCTGTGTCTAAGCATCCCTATTTTTCTTTCTTTCTTTCTAGATAACAATGGAACTTGGAATTTGAAAGTTAAATCACCGGTGTGAAGTTACTTGCTTATACTTTTCTCAACTCAAAGAGATGACCAAGGACTTTACAGTTTACACACACTCTTTTCCATTATGCCCTTCAATCTATTTAAATGTGTTTTCAATGTTTTATGGGTTTTCCGCAATTGTAGTTTTAGGGATTTCAGAATTCAAGCCTTATTGTAATAGACGTATGTATCTAAACAAGATTTATTGCTATTTAAATGTTATTTTTCTATTACAATCTACAGTTCGAATATTTGATTTGCTCTTTCTACCCCATTTTCTTAATTCAGTTTTCTATTTTTTCAACTTAATTTTGTGTCTTCCAAGTATACTTTTGAGTATTTCACAGTGATAACAAATATACTTATTTTTATTTCTCTTTGTTTTCTTTTCTTCATATTTTGAGAATAATCGGTCTTATGGTTCCTTATCAACCAAATTATAAGAGTGTTTACTATCATAAAAAAAATTGCTTTTGTTAGCTAGCTACAATTTCTTTCTTTGTCCAACCTACCTACTTATTTAAACCGACCAAAATATTTAAAACGGCAAAAAAAAAAAAGAACTGATGAATTCGCTAGATCATTTTGAAGACAATGATAAAAAAAATGTTATTCGTATTGCATTTTTTTTAGATATTTTATTCTCCAGTGTAGAATAATAATTATGTTTTGTTTTGTTTTTTCGTTAGGTTATGTAACCACGGATACCAGATTTCCCAATTAGTTCCCGTATTTCCGGTTTTATGCCTAAGTTTTAAATGGAAAGGGAACCAGAAAGTTAGACAGCCACTTTTTTTTTGCTCTTAACACAAAGGGTAAATTGGTAATTAGATACTCAAGTTGATAAGATATAGAATTAGGAGGTTTCCTGGAACCTATATTTATTTCGTTATAGCCATATATACCACATGTAGAAGCAAATAAAATATCTAGAAATGGGGTATCAGTACTTTGTCCTTAGAGAATGCAAGACACGGATAAACCTGAGTAACATGTTTAGCCCAAACCATAACATGCTTACTGGAGCTATACCTGCATGGGTCTTGGGAAGAAACAGAAATGTGTAAGTATATGTCCTTAATATTCATGTCTTTATTTTATTTGTTACTTTGCATGCCACTTGAAATAATTTCAGGATTATTTGGATTAATTGTTGATTGGTGCAGAGGTCGGTCGACTTAGGCAAACTAATTATCACTCTTTAAGAGCTACTCTAAATTGTAGACTTGGTTAGGTTCCCCAGCTTAGTTTACCTCTGTAGTTATTTGACTTAAAGTGCCTATCTGAGTTGCTATACTCAGGGTACTTTTGGTTTCCATCAGCTCTTCCAACCACTTGAGCAATCCCTTTTAATCTATTATTATTATTATTTGCATTTTCTATCCTTGGATGTTATGGTGTCCAGCAAAAGGTAGAAGGTGCATGCCTGAACAAGTACACTTTCTTCTTATGTTTTTAGGAGCTTCTTATGTTGATTTAGAACAAAATGATCTTACATGGTAGTATCTCTTACAGGGAATGTTTCTTATAACAATTTCACATGGGAAGGCACGATACAAGAGAATGTTCTAATGGGAATGTGTAAGTCTTATGTGTTTTCTTTGTTAATTTTTATGGATTTAAAGCAATTATTTGCTCTCTAACTTTGATCTTTCCCATTCCATCGGTAATTTTTTGGAGAGCTATTTCACAACAACAAAAATAAGTTGTAAGATACTATTTCCCTTCTTGTGATTTTTGTGTTGTAAGTCGTTAGATAAAATGCATAAGCGTGGATTGGTTTCTTGGTCTCCTCGCATCAAGTTTTTCCAGTAATATCTTGACGATGCTTAAACTCTAATTTTTTCCTGTTATAGATTTAAAGTTGGTTTTCCTTTAGACTACATATATATTCACTTTCATAATTTGTTTTAACATGAAAATTGGGTGTATTTGTTTTGACCTAGGGTGTATTTGTTATGATTATGAATCTTTGGTTAGTGTCTCTTCACTTGAATAAGGAAAAAAACACTACATTTTTGGCAAAACTTACTCGCTTAGTTAACCGGTGGTAGCATCCAACTCAACTTGCGGGGGTGCATCGATTGGATTGCTTATTGCCCCTAAATAGATTATAAATGCTCTCCTTCTCCGGTACCCACATGCTCCTAGAACTTCACCGACCTAATTTTATAGAGACTAATCAATATACACAAATATGCTCGACCTCCACGACCAAACAGTTCACACACTTAAGCGGGTGAAATGGAAGTCCTTAGAATGCGTTGTTTTGACCAACACTAGAAGGCTCTAGCGATGATCACTAACACTAGAAGGATTCCTATTTCGAAGTATAACAACAAAAGTTCCCTTTTTCTTGAAGCAGTACTTATTCTGGTAAATGAATCTGGTTAAGGTGGAGTTCCATCCAGTATGCTCATGTTGAGGCTCACAGTACTGCAACTTACCCTACTTTTTCCAGGTACCAGATTTTCATATTTAAGCATACATATCTTTGGCATCGACATCACTGTTGCCTACATTCGGACCATTTCTCTCATGATAACTACCCGACAGGTTCACACTTAAATTATTTTTTCCAAAATTACTTCCTATGCGCCAGCTACACACATTGGAGGATTCATGCTGTAGAGAGGCACCTGACACATATTTAAATGAGGAATCATCTTGGTATGGAGGTGGAAAATGTTGTTGCATATGCTGGACAAGGTGTTGGTGGGGTTGGACTTGCTTCCCTCTTGGGAGTTTTTTCCATATTGCCAACAGTTACATCAATAGTATTGCTAAGTAAGACTTGTTGAGGTGGACAAGTCTGGTCATTCTTCACAAATTGGAAAAGGAAGGACGGCGGACCTGCTGGTCTGGTTAAAACCTTTTGTGCTGTGGAGCTCATGCTAATGTTGTTGCAATGAGTAGACTGTTTATTGGGAGCGCAATAGGAATATAATCAAAATTGTAAACGGGCTCTTTTTTCACAGCTTCAGTTCTATTATCAAGTGGTAAACATCTTACTAAATTCTCTCTGATCCTGATTAGCGGTAGAGGCAGTAATACACTTGGTTGGTAATTATACAGCACAAGTTTACAAAGTACCAAAATTGTCTCCAAATATTTTTCAGTAAAAAATACACACTGGAGGTCAACTTTAGAAATACCTTGAGAACTGAAGTGTTTTTCCTTATTTAACTTTTTAATTTACTATTCTAATTTACATGCGTTCATTCTTTTCCCCAATTTTTATTACCTAGCACGTGCGTTGCACGTGCCCGTTTACTAGTGAAAGTAATATAAATAAGGTAAAAAGGATATTGATTATGGCAGTGAAAAAGGTCAGAGGAGCAAAGATGAGATAATATTTAATTTTGTATCGCTTAATGCGGGCTTAAAATATAAACACGTTAAGAGTGGGTTTTTTGGAACACTCGGTATGGGAGTTTCCAATGCTCAATTGGCATCTCCGATTTTTATGGGGTTCACTCCCTAAGTTGTGCTATTGTTCCCCTTTGCTTCTATGTAAGATAGATATTAAATGTGTAATATTATATATGATATGTGATTTATTATGAGGTTTTGGGTGATCGAAGTTTCACTCTTTTGGACTTTATAGTTTATGAAACAACATAATAGTGTCATTAACATTGTTTCAAGTTATCAGAATTACTTGAGTTTGGTTGATGATATGTCTTAAAGGAGAATCTCACCTGATGTAGTAAAACCTTCAACGTTCTGAACAATGAAGCAACTGAAATATTTGAATTGATGCTTCAAGAGGTACAATGCTTACTGTCGTTATTTCAAATAATTCTTATTTATATAAATTTGTTCCCCGTGTATTCTTAAAATAATTAACTCGGATCTAGCTTTTATGGTGTTGTGGAACCACGTATTAAAATCTTCAAATTGTTTTTAAGTTGATAAAATAAAAAGTTTAATTAGTCTGACTCGAGAAATTTACCAGTACATTAAAATTTGAACTTTGATTTGGAAGGGGTAGGGGCCGCGCGAACGCGTACCCCTACAACAAATTACAACAAATTAAGACGTAGACTATCCAAAGATATCTTAGGCGAACACCCCTCCAAAGTGCAATGGAGTTCACTAACCTAGGCCATGGAACTTCTTGATCGCCCATTGACCCCGTCCAGGTAAGTATGTTTCAATGTGCATCTCAACATGATTTTATAGCTCCATCTTTAGCTGTATAAACTCTTGCCGCCCCATGTGGGACTAAACCTTCTTTTCTATTTCATGAACTGAGTGTGTGCATAACACTAAATATGATCAGATCCCACCTTGGGTAACCACATTGCCGAATAACAAATTCCAAAACTCGGGTTCTAAGTTTGTGGTCCTTTCTTTAGCAGGATGTTCATTGCCTTGTTCAACTGGCAATGCTCAGTTGGATCATGACCAACCTGATTACACACCCTGAGAATATAACTTCCCAGCCAATTTGCCTCTATACCGAGTAGCTTTTTCTTGGTAAATTTTCCCAATGGAACATCCATGTTGTATACACTAATACACTGACTGTCAATGAAAGATGTTTCATTGAAAGTAACAATGCAAAACTCATGTTACATAACCACTAGGAAGTACTGAAGTAGAAAACAAAGAACGTAAAAAAACGCCTCTGCTTGCTCACCATGGATGCATATCACAAATAAGCTGCGGTGTCATACATGATCTATAGTGCTTGGATTAGTACCATATTGCCATGGGTTTGTCATCATAGAAACGGAACTTAAACCAAACGGATTAGTCTCAGCTTGCTTATAGCTAGCTCGAGCAAATTCATAAATCTATATCATTATATGACATTACCAAGTGTTTGACATGGAGAACCATCCAAAATTGAGGTATACCACGTACAATATGTGTTTGTGGCGTGTCCGACATGGACATGTGGGTAATGTATCCAACACAGATTTTTATAAATAAATTGCGTGTCCATGTAACATAGAAATTGTCTGCATAGGTGTTAAAGAAAGAATTTACGAATCTTATTTTTGTTTGTAGGATTACTATTAGCTCGTACACAAAGTGAGTCCTCTGCTAAACTATGGTTTGCTGTATATTATTATGCATATTCCTTGTATTTCTTGAGCTATTCTTTAAGAGCATTAACGTGTTCCATATCCATGGTTTTCTGTATATAATCATGCATTCTTTGCTTTTATTGAGCTATTGGTCAAAACTCAAAAGTATGTGTGCAATCTTATGTGTATGCATAGTTTTTTGGAAGATTTTCCATCTGTTTACAGGGAAGTCTTGCATGTGAGATACCATAGCATAGTACTACGAACTAAGAAAATTAACCTATAGTCACAAGTTATATCATATATGATAAAACCTAGGACATGGATACGACGAGGACACGTAAATGATATAGGTGTATGAAAGTGTAAATGGTTGGTTGCGGAAGCAACTTGCTGCAACTGAAATTTGACTTTTGTTATGCCAATGACCCTATTAAACTTGCTGGCAGTGGATAAGGTTTTCAGAAGTAGCAATTCACCATTCAAATCTAAAACTCCGGAAAGAAAAAAAAAAACTTTTCAATTACTTGGTAGTTGGTACAACCTGTACATTTCATGAAAGTGACATGTCCAGAAGCCATTTCCATGTTAGAGTTTCTTTTTCGTTTATCCGTGGCTCCCCATAGCAAACTCGCAGGGAGGTTGAGTAACTGAACCATTGGATCTACCAAATGCCTATGGAGTATGGACAACAACTAGTATCGTTTGGAAGCTTAAGCTAATAGCAGACAGATCAAGGCGATGATAGGTCCCAGACTGCGATTAAGTTATCATAGTGACTGGATTTAACATTAGTTGCTTTTATGACGCATCCTTGGCCATATTCATGAAGACGAGATAGTTGTTGAAACTCGTGGTAACTGAGTTTCACGGTCAAAGGTTGTGACGCCCTCAACGGAGACTATAAGAGAAATGGTTTGAAAATTTATATGACTACACAGAGAGGGGGCTAATTTTGCTTCAGAATGCTGCTGTAGGTTTGCAGATGCTGTGTTAGAACAGATGTCAAAGAGAGATCAGTAAGGAAGTCAGGCAAGGTTGACATTTAAGCTTTCCATGGGAGCTATGCACAATGGTGTGGCTGACTGAATCTTGTAATTGTAAGAAAAGAATTGAAGAAACACACAACTTATTTATGCTTTAAGAAGGAGAAGAAATGTCCGTGATTACTGCACAACCACTTTCATCAACACTAGTATCATCTATCACAACTCATAATATGCAGTGTCCAGTGTACAATTCAACAGTTTCATTACACTACAGTACCAGAAATATCAATTTTAAAAATTGAAGAATAGTGATAATCTCAGGTGCAAGGGCTTCATGAAGATACCTCTGCTTGAGTTAATGTTAACTGTGCACACGCACCTGTTCCCTGCTTTCAACTTTTATAATACAATATGTCAATAATTTAATATATATCTAATATTCTTTCCACGTTTTCCTCAAGGAAGATCTCCTCCTGAAAATTTGAATTCTTTTTCATCTTCAAGTAAAGCACAGCCGAAATGATTGTCTGCCAAGAAATGGAGATACTGTTAGGATCCTAGTTTATGATCACAGCTGTATGCATTAACAATTGTTATGTGCTATTTTAAACGATTCCAACATATCCAGCACCATTAGCAGTCACCCATCCGCGTTTAGCATCAGTATGTCCTCAGGCGACCTAGTCCAGGCATCCAGCTACATTGAATTGTGGTCCTTTGCTTCGAATCAACATCCAGTCTTAGGCTTGAGATGATTTCCCTGGTTTCTGAAGAATCTACTAGCTCATTTATAGCATTTTGTAGATAAATCTTCATGTGTATAATAATGTCTCTACACACCACTGTTGCACTATACGTCTTTGTGATGTACAATGGTTCATTCTAAATGGCATGTACAGCTGCACACACCATTGCCCTTACAATATAATTTTAGAATCTAAATTGTTCTTTCTATTTCGCATCCTTAGCCAGTAGCCCAGTACCACTCACTATTTGAATTCTTCACTGAAGTGGTGAACCCAATTGCTGCCTTGATCCCAGATGACTATACTCGTCTTGTATATGAGCAGTCAAACAAAAAATGCATTGAGTTTTCTCTGTGACCTGCTGTTGAAAATTAAGTTTAATTTTCAAAAACCCCCCGTCCCAAACTTAATTTATTTGTGCTGACCATTCCAAGCATCTTCCTCATTCTAACAAAATCTTCGACCTCGAGGGGTTTTGTAAAAATGTCCGCAAGTTGATCATGAGACCTTGTGTACGTATTGCGGCTGAACCTCTTTCTCTGTGATGCATTCTCTGATAAAATGGTACCTTGTCTCGATATGCTTACTGCAGGTCATGAAAAACTGGATTCTTTGCCAATGGAAGAGCTCAATTGTTGTCGACATAAATGTCTGTAGACTCTTGAGGCATATGGAGTCCCTTCATCATATTTCTCATCCATTTGGCATGACAAACACATGATGTGGCAGCAACGTACTCTGCTTCACAAGTAGAGAGAGTGACAATCTGTTGCTTTTTTGAAGTCCAAGTAAACGCAGTCTCACTCATGTAAAACACATACCCAGTGGTGCTTTTCCGACCATCCACATCTCCAGCCCAATCACTATCACTATATCCAACAAGGTTGAAATTGTTAGACGATGAGTTAAACAAACCATAACCGAGTGTGCCTTGAAGGTAACGAAGAATCCTTTTTGCAGCCTTCATGTGTCATTGTTGGTGCTTCCATGTAAAGACTAACAAGTCCAATAACTTCAAAGAGAATGTCAGGTCTTGTGCATGTTAACTAACGTAGGCTGCCAACAAGACTTTTAAAGAGTGTTGGATTAACTCTTACACCTTCATCATGCTTAGACAACTTTGTGACACATTCAACGGGAGTGCTCACCAACTTGCAATCAGCCATCTCAAACTTCTTGATAATTTCTTTTGCATAGCCTTATTGAGATATGAGAATGCCATCTTCCATTTGCTTCACTTCTATGCCAATGTAGTATGACATGAGCCCAATGGTCCGTCATTTCAATTTCTCTTGTCATGGTCTTCTTGAATTCTTCGAATATACTTGGATCTTTTCCTGTAAAGATTAAGTCATCCACTGCACATACAAACATACAGGCAACTTAACACATCTCCATTTTCATTTGTCTTAGTGTAAGTGCATGTTCGTAGGGACATTTAGTGAAGTTATTGTCGAAATACTTGTCGACCCTACTATTCCATGCCCTTGGACCTATATATGACTGGGCTCAATAACCAATTAGTCCCTACTAACAGTACTAAACAAAGGACTGAAAGGAGATATACAATTAAACAAATTAACTGGAAAGAGGCAGAAGACCCCTCAGTCCCCTCACCAAACCTCTATCAGTCTCACACAAACCACTCTTTATTTATGGCACTTGTATATTTTGAGCCTCTTTTAATAGCATTAGCATGCAAATCACAAGCTTCCGATATTTTAAACACGCAATTAACATATACATAAGTCTCGACATTTTCTTTTCCTTTGTTTTATTTATTTATTTTGTTTCGTATAAGTTATTATTTTATACTAATTTTGTAAATACAGAAGTCTAGACTCAATGAAGAATTAACATGTGTGACACATCCTATGCAGATCTAGTGAGTGCGGGATACATTTTCAACTCCCTATTTATTTATTGTGGTGATCCAATAAGTTAGCAACTTAGCAATTAGACCATATTGTCTTACAACAAGACGTAGTACAATAATTTATGAAGATGACACTAAAAGCAGATTGGCTTATGGGCAAATACGTTAAGACTTCATGAAAAAAAACACAGTGATTGATTAAGGACGGCTTACACTAAAATGAAAATAATTAACCAACCCTTGTCTTGCCTCATGTCTTTTGTCCTTTTGCAACCTACTCATTTCCATTATCAGTTTTCTAGCTTTTCTACTTCTCATCTCTGATCAAGCTAACACAAATATATGTTTATCTATTTATCCTGTACGTTGACTTGAAGAATTCTTAAGCTAAAACTAAGAATGTGTGCAAAGATGTGTACGTGATGATGTAACATTATAGTATCTTGTTGGGGGGTTACTGGTTAAGTACTTGATAAAAAAACTGGGGGCCTGAGTTATGAATACGGAAGTTTGGAGATGGTTATTGGGTTTAATATACATAGTAGCTGTTGCAACAATCTGGGTTGCTGCTGGTTTTGTTGTTCAATCTGTTGTAGATGGAGGTGTTTCACCGTTCCTTGTCACCTATGTATGCAATGCTTTACTTATGATTTATATTCCTGTTGTTTAAGTTTGGCATTATTTGGAGGATTCAGTTGAGTGTACTTGGTTTTGGTCTAGTAATAAGAATGTCATTCATGCTGGTCGTTCGGACAAGGAAGAGGTTCTTCTTGGGCAGAGCAATTTAACTAGGAAAGGGGATGATCTAAATCCATCTGAATTTGTTGAACATGGAGAAATGAGTGAGGAACTTGTATCTAATAACCATCTGGATGCCAAAGGGCGCTGGACTCGTACTAAAACCGCAAGAGTTAGCCTCTTGTTGTGCCCTTTTTGGTTTCTTTCATATCTCTGTTCCAATCTCTCTCTCAAGTATACAAGGGTGACAGTAAGCGTGTCTAAATACTTTTAGCATTTGTTGATTATGCATCAGTTTAATCTAAATTGCTTACATTATTTTGGCTAGTTAAGTAACTACAATAAACTGGAAAAGATTTACATAGTATCAGGGAGGGTACTAGTAACAGGTCTACTCCTCATTCTGTTTTCAAGCAGATGTTTGTAAACTACATATTATCTAAGGAATCCTACTAACAACTCACAAATAAACATGCCTAGGAGGTTCCCCTATATATGTTTCCATTCAGGTCTTCCTTCTTGAACACCATTTGGTATTCTAATTTTAGATCCTATATCAGCTGAAAAAATAAATAATCTCCAAAC
Source organism: Coptis chinensis (assembly GCF_015680905.1). Classification (NCBI taxonomy): domain Eukaryota; kingdom Viridiplantae; phylum Streptophyta; class Magnoliopsida; order Ranunculales; family Ranunculaceae; genus Coptis; species Coptis chinensis. Next base: position 105,400,405 of record NC_141459.1, read on the forward strand.
TTAGGTGATCCTCAATACGAATAGCACGGTGATGACCATCAAATTCTGTCAAATATATGAAGTCTAGTTACATGTGGTAGAGATGCCGTTTCGGTGTTTCCTGTTTCTAGCTTGTAATTAATATTATTTTCTCCTGCAGTCAAATACCGTCTTAAACAGCACATCTAGCCTTTTTACCTTTTTGCTCTCTCTAATATTCTTGGGAGAGAGGTTCACATTGCTAAAGTTAGTAAGCATCCTTTTATGTTTTGGAGGAACGGTAATTGTCAGCTTGGGTGATATGGAATCTGAATTAAGTGTCATTGATACAAATCCTCTGCTTGGTGACATTCTTGCTCTTGCTTCCGCATGCTTGTATGCTTCATTTATCACCATTATTCGTAAGAGGATACCAGACGAGGATGAAAAGTGTGGACGTGTGAGTATGGCGCAACTACTTGGATATTTAGGCCTTTTCAACCTCTTAATATTCCTACCAGTTGCCCTTGTACTGAATATTACAAACTTGGAGCCTTTTCACATTTTCAGCTGGAAGCAGTTTGGTCTCCTAATCGGTAAAGGTTTGTTTTTATATCCTCACACATCTTGACCCGTATAGTTCCAATTCCTACCGTACGTCTTACAAGCAACGTCATTACCCATCAAAATGGAACCACCATCAATGCTCTCATAAGAAGTAAACCACTTTCTATTTGGGCACATATGATAGGAACATCCGAAATCAAAAATCCACCTTTCGGTCATATAGTCTTGTGTGGACACACAAAGACTGAACTCATCCCCTTCAGAGTCCAAGCATAATTTGCCTCAATTTTTGTCTTACCTTTCTTCTGACCATCTCTCTTGTTCTCTTTCTTCAGGTGAGGACAATTACTTGCGTAATGTCCCTTTCCATTGCAATTGTAGCACTGTACATGTTTTAAAGGCTTCTTTGACTTGGACCTAGAATTTCCATTGCTTGTAGAATTCTAGTCATACGAATTTCCTCTTGCCACTAACTCGTGTCTTCTTCATCAATGTTATTCTCAACTCGTGTCTTCTTCATCAACTCATAAGAAAGAAGCGCAATTTGAACTTCGTCGAGATCTACATCTTCTCTGTTCATAAAGTTAGTCATTAGATGCTCATAGCTTTCTGACAAAAAGAATATTAAACATGTTGCTTAATCCTCATCATCCATCTTCATGCCAACATTCAAATAATCCATTAGGCGTCGACGGAACTCACTAACGGCTCTTGTATCATTGAACCATCCACTATCATGTACCGATAAAGACGCTTCTTAAGATACATCTTGTTAGTCATGCTCTTGGTCATATACATAGACTCTAGCTTGAGCCAAATACCGGCAGCGGTATCTTCTCCTATCACACTATACATAACCTCATTAACAAGACACAACCGGATTGATGAACAAGCTTGTAGATCGAACTCTTCCCAATCATCATCACTCATACTCGCTGCCTTAGATTTAATCCCCTTTAAAGCCTTATGCAAACCTTGTTGGATGAGGATGTCCCTTACTTGGATTCTCTAAATCCCAAAATTATTTTTCCCATTAAACTTTTCTAATTCAAACTTAGCATTTGACATCTTGGGACCCATTTTTTTAAGTTACACACAATAACCCAAAAAAAAAATTTAACTCTGAAATTTAATCGAACACCTTGTCTACACAAATTCCTAGGTCGTAAACCTATGTTCTGATACCAATTGTTGTGAATATAACACTGTGGAAACAACGTTACCCACTACAATAGATCAATCTTACACAAGAATCGATCCTTCTTACTAGACAAGGCTTCAACACCCTCCAAAGTAATCCCAACACTTTTCAATATCAAATAACAAGTATCTAAAGTAAAACAATTAATATAAAAGAAGAACAAACCACAAGACGAGATATATCGTGGTTCGGCAATTTGCATACGTCCACACTGCGAGTTCCAAGCTTTACTAGATGTCTAGAGTAACAGATTACAAGTCTCTCAATTCACTCACAAATAATGAACACTCAACTCACAAAGAATTGCTCACTTATAATCTCTCTTTCTTTGTTTTGGAAAAGTTAGGTTTCTACAGAAAAAACCTATATTTATCCTATTTCAGAAAACTTCCGAAAAAAAGCAAATTCGTGCTTAAATCTGATTGGAGCGCAGTCATTTGAAGAGCTCAGGAGTCACCAAATGCACTTATATTTATCCTATTTCAGAAAACTTCCGAAAAAAGCAAATTCGTGCTTAAATAAGGTAGAGCGCGGGTCGCGCTAAGAGCCTGTAAGTCACCAAATGCATGAGCGCGGGTCGCGCCTTGTCCAGGTGTAAATGGAGCGCGAGTCGCGCCCTTCACACCAGAATGAGAAAACATCTTTTTTCTCTACATATCAGAACTTTGTTTTATTTTTTTATTTTATTTTCTTCTCTCTCAGTTTTATGACTGATGATGAGCCGATTTGCTTTCTTTTTATATCAAGGACTCTCATAAGAAACGTAAACCAATAGGTTACCTTTTGTTTCACAAACAATAAAATTCATTGGTTTCCATTATAATCATGTGGGTATTTCACAAACAATAGGTTTCCATTTGCAGCCCCGATGATATGGTATTTCACAACTAATTTTATTGTAGAAATCGGGTACCTAAGGCCCCCGATGGTATTTCACAGTTTTGTTTCCAGAAAGTCTTCAATTGGAAGTGCACCTCTCCTCTCGCCACAAGCAATATAGGCCTTTGGCACCTTAGTTTCACATTTACCTTAACAACCTTGCTTCACTCACAACTCATAATAAGCAAGCCATTGAATCAAACCGAACCGAAAGTGAAAGAATTAAAGTCGCGATGTTACCGATCCCAACCAATGGGATATTCTTTTGAAGAAGTTGAATTAAAGCCTATGAACTATTCAAGCTTATATGGGTACCGGATGAATCGCCATATCAATTGTTTAACGAGGGGTTGTAATTGGTCATTGTGTTTTGAGTCAGAACCAAAGAGATTTATAGCAGAATGAGAAGATAAGTTCAGGGATTTTTTCATTTGGCATTCAAGGCAATAAAGATCGGCAAAGTGTACTTCAATCAATCCCATAAGCTTTGAGCTGCCGATCCCTTCGATTGATTTTCTGCTGTTACGGCCGATCCCTTCAAATTGAAATACCGCTGGATGTGTGTTTTCTGGAATGCCGTTGATCCAAATGATATTTAGAATTGTCGCAGATCAATAGTTAGGAAGAAAGTTTGAATTCGAATCAAATTGAAATGCCGCTGATCAATATTTAGGAAGAATTGAATTGCCGCTAATCAATATTTAGGAAAAAAGTTTGAATTCGAAGAATTGAATTGCTGCTGATCAATATTTAGGAAGAAAGTTTGAATTAAAATCGAATTGAAATGCCGCTGATCAATATTTAGGAAGAAAGTTTGTCGCCGGGTAGTAAAATTGAATTGTCACGCTTGAATTACCAAACCGATTTGTTTGAATTGCCACCGGGTCAGTAGTTGAATTTGCCACCGGCTGTATTTGATTTATCACGCTTGATTTGCCACTAATTGAATTGTCGCGCTTGAATTACCCGGCTTGATTTGCTTGAATTGCCGCTACTTGATTTTGCCGGCTGTAGTTGAATTTGTCACTTTGATTTTGATTTGTCCCTCGCTTTGATTTGCCGCTAATTGAATTGCCGCTATGTTTTCTAACATATGAAGTTAAATTGCCGTCTTTGGAATTGATTGAATTGTTTGTTTTAAACAAAGTTTGCCGTTAATCAAGGAGCAGTGGAAGCTTGGAAACCCATTGTAGATGTTGTCCATGCAAAGGGTGGTATCTTCTTTACCGGTTCTCCAACTTCATCCCACGATTTAAGCACCAACGGAGGATTTGTCTCTCTTGATATATTTTCACGACATATAGAAGGTTCAAAGATGGACAAGACGGTATGAAATCTACTAAACTTTTATGCATATGTGAAGTATCATGTGAAGTGCACCAGAGGTTTTATACAAAGAAGGATGAAAAAGAAGGTGGAACTTTTGGTGAGATTTTTGCGTGAAGGAAGTTGTAAAAGGAGATGAACATGTAAACATGAAGTCCCAAGGGCATGGCTGTAAGAATAAACTTACAATCTTTTCAAAATAAAAAATGCTTAGAAGACAATGCCTCACTTTGGTCAAGAAGATCAGAAAAATTCGTTACAGAATCAAAATTCAGGAATTTGACAAATTCCGAAAAAATGGTTAAGAGTTCCAAAATTCTATTCATGGAGAAGGTACACCAAATTAGAGTAATTTGCAATTTCCTGCTTGCATCCACATTACATTGATCCACACATGCATCAAGATCCATTTTCCAAAAAAAAAAAAAAAAAAAAAAAAAAATTTGTTTGCCACACAGGCTTTGCCCATGTAACAAAGAGAGGGCGATGTTCCGGCCCCCACAAATGTGGCCCAATAAAAGCCTAATTCAATACAAACCCACACTCAGAGCCCATGCTCAGAGCTTATCTACAAAAATCCCACGCTCAGAGCCCATGCTCATAGCTTATCTATAATAAAGCCCATGCTCAGAGCCCAAAAAACCCACGCTCAGAGCCCATGCTCAGAGCTTATCTATAATAAAGCCCATGCTCAGAGCCCAAAAAGCCCATGCTCAGAGCCCAAAAAGCCCACGCTCAGAGCCCATACTCAGGGCTTATCTACAAAAAACCCACGCTCATAGCTTATCTATAATAAAGCCCATGTTCAGTGCCCAAAAAGCCCACACTCAAAGCCCATGCTCAGAGCTTATCTATAATAAATCCCACACTCAGAGCCCATGTTCAAAGCCTATGCTCAAAGCCTACATACCTACACGTAAAATCAATATCAATTGCGCACATATTTTGCGAGTCAAACAGCTTCCACAACTTCGTCCACAACTTCATTCACAACTTCATCCACATTCAAGATTCACTTCCATCAACTTCATATCGTGTGACAGTTCTCCCGCCAGTTCTCCAACTTCATCCCACAATTGGACAATTCTCCCGCCAGTTCTCCAACTTCATCCCACGATTGGAATATTGGAGAACGAGGAAGTAACTATTACCAATCCTACCTATAAAATCCAACATTCGTTATTTTTCCAGAACTACGCAATCGATACTTGATCCCAAGCAATATCTTTGGGTATGTAGGCAATTTCAAAACGAAAGTCCGGTCTCAACTCTCCCAAACAACCATCTCCTTCGCAATCTCCTCCGAAAAAGACCACTTCCGACACAACTGGTGTGTTTAGGCAAATCTTGCTGAAACAATCTCATCTTTAACTATGTTTTGTGCAAACAACATGATTACATAGCACAAAATACTAAAGCAAATGAAATGTGTGCACATTTTAATTGGTGAAATTATGTAATATGTGCACATTTTTTTTTGGTGACGGAGCTTTGTAGTTTGTAATTTGCAGTCTTTCTGACTTTGTATTATTTGCAGTGGTTGATTGATCATCCAAAATTCCTCTCCAACCGACTCTATATATGCAGTGATTCATATTCCAGCATGATCATTCCAGCCATTGTTCAAGAACTAATTAACAGTCAGGACGATTAGTCATACTATTCATATGTTAGAATGACGTTTATATATGACATGAAAATGGCCTACAGTGATAGCTGTGATAGATTATTGCACCTTTAAGTACACTTATACTATATTGCACCCTAGGCTATTTGCAAAGTTGCAACACAGTGTTTCACTCTCCGTTTAGTTTAAACACAAACAAAAATCCATCACCCAACAGTGTATTCTTTTCTCACATTTTTTTCTCAAATTTAGTAACACCTCCATATATCCAACTTATTCACAAATAAATACCTAAAATATGTGTCTGTGTGCGTGTTCGGGTTGGGCGAAATGGATGTGTACACGCAAAAATGTGTACCTAGGTCTATGCAATTGATTTTAGAGTCGCCACTAACTTTATCAAGGAAAAGTTGAGTAAAACCTATGTGAAGGACTTGCCCTCGAAACTAGATGATTATTGGGTTCGGGAGTCAAGGTACGATGTGGGAAGGTGTTAGGCACCCACAATCGCCTGGTAAAAACCAGCCTTACTTCTATTGAGGTGTAACGTGTTGAGATAAGCAAACGAAGAAAGCTTGAAAAATTAATCTATCAAGTTGGATGATCCTCACTAAATTATTAAAAAACTAATAACTATATGGTATAAAAAAATAACCTAATATGCAATGCTAAAGGAAATAAAAGAAAAAAGAAAGATGTCACCTTGTTCGGAATGTTGCCTCATACTTGATTGTAGATTGATTGATTGATGATAAACTTGACACTACACCATAAGGGTCATTTTGTAACACAGCAAAATTTTCATTTGTAACACATATATCCGTTAGTACCTTTCTAACGGATATAATTGTTAGGTAATTTTGTATCCGTTAGTATATTTCATTTTATTTTTCCAATTATTTTCAAAGTATTGTTTTAATATTGGGTAACAATTATATCCGTTAGTAAACAAATAAAAAAAGGATAAAGAACATCTAACACAAAGACCAAAAGGGTATATGTGGAACTAATGGGAAAAAGATTAGAACTAAATAAAACGATGCAAACTTCATTTCTCACCTAGCATGAGAAGCATAACGATATCAACAACACCCGAGTAGTAGTGGAAATATTAATATTAATAATGGAGCAAGGGAAGTTTTTTGATTTGATGAAGATCAAAGTTCGTACTCGTCATATCTCTTATCGCACCTTTTTCATACTATCTTAATCTTAGCCTTCTTATTACCTTTTGTATTCATTCTTATCTGCTGTTGTTACCCTTTGAAGGCCAACAAGTGTTCTTCTCTTGGTGAGTTTTCCATTGCTTGCATTATTGTTTATGAAATGAGATCTTGTTTTTGAGATTTGTTTGTATTTCTTCAATTTGGGTCTGATTTGAGAGATGGGTATTGTTGTTTTGGGAATGGGCCAATTTGATGATTTGAATTTATGTTTGTTTTGATACTAGGTTTGGGTATGGGATCTACAAGGAAAATGGATATGTTGTTAGGGGCTTGGCATTTTAGATGTTGGGTGTTTAGTAGTTTTGTTGGATTGGGATTTGTTAATTCAGTTGGTGGGAGTTACGATAGCTTGGATTCAATTGTTATATTATTGTTGTGAGCATTTTAAAAGGATTAATGAGTCAGTTTCTTTGTGTTTGGAAATTGAATATATTAGTTTGATAGTTGGTGCAACTTTGGGCATGTAAGCATGTTTAATGTTGTCTTTGCAATGTTGGTGCATTCATCATTTAGTTAGGTTCACCAAAATTGCATTTTTTTGTTTAATCTGATTTTTTTTGTCTTCCTCATATTGCACATATTTCTCATCCAGAGCTTCAATTGATGGGAACTTATAACTCATTACTTTTGTGCCTTAGATTGTTTGGGAAGACGATTGGGGCCACGACTTCTTGGATGGCCTGATGATTCAATGGTAAATATTTGTTTCATGTTATACGATTTTAATCTAGTCCTAAGTGTGTGACTGTTGAGAGACTGCTTCTTCTTTTTTGAAATATTTCTTATGTTGTTTGAAGCTGATTCTTTTTTCAGTTGGTGTGCAGAGGCTTGTTAGTGATTTTTATAAGATTCTCAATCAAGTGAATTCTGAGGAAATACCAGATGGTGTGAAGCTGCGGAGACCTTTAGTCAACTAGTTCTTGAGATGAAGAACAATCAATATGATGCCAAGACATTTGCTATCAAGTTAAAGGCAATGGCATGTCAATAATATTTTCGCTTTGATTACTTAAATTGTTTAGTTTACGATCTTTACATGTAGTTTGTATCTCAGTTCGAGAGTCCTCGAAATAGTTTCATAAGGAAACATTGCATCAAAGTTCTGCTTTTGCAAAAAATAGTAGTTCTTAACTTCTTAAAAAAGCCTATAATGGTTAAACAACTAAGAAAGAGAAACAGGGTTTCAATTAGCAAAGACACTTTAAAACCCTACAACTATTGGTTAGTTAGATTCATAGTAGGTTATTAGATCCCTTGGTCCATTTTCCGCTCCCTTTGTAACCAAGAGGACATATTGATCACTGAATTTTTCGGATGTGGTCTGTAATTTATGCACAAAATTGTTTTCGGGGTAGGAAAATAACAAGATTGTTCTAAGGTTGATAACTTGTCTTTTATGGATTTATTCAATTGAGACAAGGAGGTTTTATTTATTTACCATTTATTTTACTAGTGTAAGTGTTGTTGGTGGAGAGAAAATAATGTTACCCCGTGGTGACATCATGATGGAAGGAAATATTAAAGTAGTAAACAGTCGCATAATAATAATAATAATAAGAGTCGTACTAGTGGTGGTTCAAGAGTTACCAAGGAGAATATCACCATTTGAAAGTGTTGGTGGTGGGCATGATATAGTAGACGCTGCTGCATCGATCAACAACAACAACAACATTTTTCTAGATCATCGCCATCATCTCGTGAAGACAAAAGTCGCTGATCTTAAAATTGTGAGTGACTTTATTCATTTTACTATTATTACATTGTGAATATTACTTACTAGTTGGTTTTGTTTAGTGTTGTAGGGTTTGGTACATGTTGCAAAGAAGATGCCCAAGAATGCCCATGCTCATTTTATACTTAGACTAATGTATCGTCGGCGTTTGTGTCAACCACAAAAGGTAGAAATTCGTTTCATCAAACTATTTTCGCGTGCGATATTATTATGTTTTTTATTATATTTTTGGAGATTCACTACACCATAAGGGCCATTTTGTAACAGGGCAAAATTTTCGCTTTGTAAATCTAATAAATGGTGTAACTCTACTTATAAGAAAGTACCATTTCATACGAAGTTGAGCATTTTTGAAGACTCGGGAAATCTCTATAATTAAGTAGAATTTGTTAGGATCTCAATGTGGTGCAATGTTTCTACACCGTTTGGCTGATGTGCCTTGCTCACTCAGACAGTGATGGGACTCAATTATCAGTTTATATTATGTTAATGATACAACTAACTTTTGAATGAATCATTAAAAATCTCGAAGCTTCTTAGCTCATCATAAGCTGCTTTATTGATTGAACTAAACTAAGTAGCCTATTCAAGACTTTAAATGGCAAACATGATAAACTACATTTTATTTGCAATTTGAGTACTTGATATTCCGTTATTATGTATTGTTCCTTTTGGTATTCATTTATTATGACTGCATGAAATTCCTTACACTACAATAACTTGTTATGTGTGCCTCTAATATGTGTTTTTCTTTCTCTTATTTCATTCTTTAAGAGGATGAAGGATTGACCTTAATCGATTGATTTTCTTCCATTTTTTAAAGGGTGTGGGAAACAATGATTATTTCGTGATATGAATGCAAGGCAAAAATTTAGTTTTGAGTCATCGATTCAAAAGAATGACATCTAAGTTCACCTTGAAGGTATTGTTCTAGCTCAAATCTTGGGTGTGTATTTTAAGTTCTTTTAACACCCTTGAAAGGTAATTCTTTGTGTACTCTTTTTTCTATTATTAGAAAAAAAGAAATTACTTGCCTTGCTGAAAGAAATTATTACAGACTAAATTTGTTCATATGAAGGAAATGGGTTGTTGGTAGTGTTTAGATATTGTTTTTTGCATTTAATTCACTTGCAAAATGTTATGGGAAATCGTTAGCACTATGGCGTTTGAGTGGTAGCTATTCTACCTTTCTAATATGTTGTGGGAAATCATAGTGGTAAGGGATGAGGTGTTGTTAAGGTGTTATAAGAATTGTGTGATAATGTTGAGGTAATGCTTTTTGGATTCTGTTTTAAGCCTTGGTGAGAGAACCATTTTGTCCAATTTCTTTTCTACCATGGTAGACTCATGATATGCATCTTTGAATCTATGTGATCTTTTAGGGAGGGTGAATCAAGTAAATTGATTTGGTTATGTGTATGTTAAGCTTACTAAGTGATTGGACAAGGGATTTATTTTTCACAAGCACAGTTTAGACATATGAATTTTGGTTGTTTCTTAGGTGCATGAGTTTAATTGCTTGCTTGTATCCTTGTTTGTTAGTAATCAACTGATTACTTTATGATGGATAGACACTTCTTTGGCAGATAGGAATTTGAATGGAGACATAGATGTTCTCAAAGCAATAATGAGAGAGGTACACTTGATATTGCGGCATTGTTGTATAATACACTTGGAGATTATCATAGAAATAGAACTGTCCACATCCTAGTGCCTTCATTGAGGTAAAAATATGCATGTTACGTCATTTTGCGGTATTAACCTACATTTTAGGGTTCAACTTTTTGTGGTCTCTTCTTTTATGTGGGAAGTATGAGATTAAGGCGACTATTTTTTGGTAAAAACAGGTATACACATCCAACGATGTAAGGGTGCAGATGGTGGTGCTACTTCTGACTGGTACTTGGCATATTCTCAATGGTCGAGTTGGTAGTTTTGTCAACTTGTTAGTGTTTGTCAGTTTCTGTTATGTCTTACAATTGTTATTGTAACTTTGGATGGATACAATTAGGTTAATTCATTTTTACAAGTGTTTGGTCTGTAAATTGGGATTTAGATTGGTGGCTTTAATTATATAATATTAACCGAGTGGGGGGTTTTTTTTTTTTAATTTTATTTACTTGTTACTTGAGTTGTAATGTAATGTAATATTTTCATATGTAAGATGGATTGTGGATAATTCGATGTGATGTAGCTCTCTATAGGGTGGAAACCTTTTAGGGCCAGATTTTGTTTTTTGTTGTCCGACTGCTTTTTAGTAACGGTTATATCTGTTACGGTAAATGTTAGTAATGAAAGGGCCCCAAACTTCACTAACAACAGTTATATCCGTTAGAAATGAAATATTTGTGTGGACAATCAACAATTGACTATTTGTTACAAATAAATACCAACGAATATAAGCATTTACTAAATTAATATATGTAACAAATATATCCGTTACTAAATTTTGCCTAAATGATCAGAATAACCTTGGAGGTAATGGATATAAGCGTTAATAAAAATATAAGTAACGATTATAACTGTTACTAAACACCATTTATGGTGTAGTGTGATCTTGAATTGACAACTGTGATTTTTGGATTGAAACAGGTGATTTGAGGGAAAAAACAACTTTTGGTGAAAAGAAGTTTCTACTCAATATCGACGAGAAGAAAAAAAAGGCTAAAATGAAGAACTAGAAAGAAAAAATGAAGAACACTAAAGAAAAGAAGGTTATTAGCTCTGAATAACTAGGTCCAGATTATTAACTCCGAATTACTAGCTCTAGCTTGCTCTAGATTCTTTTTTGTGGGTGAATGAGACCCATATTTATAGCTTTTGGGCGTGGATTCAAATATGGTAATGAGTTTGATCCAATGGTTGAGTGTTGATGAAGAAAAATCCAATGGCTCTGCTACTTTCGGGTTGCACCTCCTAAACGGCCCTTGATTCAAGAGGTGGGATAAGGGGGTGCGATCTTGGCCCTTGGTTTTGGATATTTCAGATGGATTAGGGCAAAAAATCAAGCCCTACACGTCCTTAATGAGCCCATAATCCGGGGTTTCCAAACTTGGCTCCAAAATGGCATATTCTTCTAGAATATTCTTGATTTTTGGGATCAAATCAAATCAAACAAATAAGGAAGGTTATCTAGGTTTTGGAGGCTTGAAAATGGGCTAGAAACCCTAATGAAAAGGTCCAACTCGAGCTGGATCCACAGCCCACAAGCACAAGTCCAAAATCCACAAAAAGCCCATTTTGACCATATTTTCAACGTTGCAAATTCCTTTGACCGGGTCAAAATTAAGGCAAACTCTTCTTCACAAAAGTTGTTCATGAATCCATTAGGAAGGTCCATGAACTCTTAAAAAATACCCTTGGGTCGAAATCTTACTCCAATAATATATTGACCTTTGAGCAGTAGCAGCAATAAAATTTTTGAAGCGGGATATGGCAAGATTAGGGTTTCAAATCCAAAAGGAACCTAGGCAAGCTTGTACTCATTTGAAGGATTTTTTCAAGAGGAATTCAAATATGAAATAATCTTATCTAAAGAAAGAGTGGAAAAACGAGATTTGGGCTCCAAAGGGTTCTGAGGGGCATTTTGGTAATTTTAAACTCAAAATTCGAAAGCAACTAAACTTCACCCCCATAGCTAGAACATGATAAGGAGAGTCTAAAAAGACGCTAAAAGAAGAAAAAAAAAAAAAAGAAGATTGATGTAGAAATGAAGACTCTAGAAAGCAAATCACCTTATATGATCAAATTTAATTCAAGGCAAAATCATGAATGAATTATGCAGGGGGCAAAAATGGGGTGTCTGGGATGGTAACTTTGCATACTATATATAGTTTTTATTTCCGACATCGTTGAAGATGGCGTTGATGGCATTTGAGACGCCATATTCAACCAAGAGAATAGTCCGGAGGATCAATTTGAGTTAAACCAACTCTAGAGGATATTTTTTTTTTTTAGAACGAATTTGTAGGCGGACTTGTCCACAAACATCAACTTTTCATTGGCCTAATCAACTTTTGGGCAGAAAAACAAATTTTTCGGGCAGCAAAACCACCAATCAGCACTTGATGTTTTGTGGACAACAAACAGTTGCCTGTCTACAAACTTGTTCTGATTTTTTTTAGTAACTCCCAATGAAAAATTCCAACATTAAGTAACCTACGAACCCACTATTTCAATTTTAGTAACCCTCAAGGATAAAATAAGTTGGCCCGACCTTTTTACATTTTTTTAAATACATGTTTTACCCCTCCGTGTTATTATAGATATAAAGCATAATTTTTTTTTTTTTTTAAATATCAGTTTCACCCCTCTACGTTATATTTATAAATAAAATAAATTTGGTGATTGTTCATATCCAAATAGGTAATGTATCTCATACACTATATTGATGTATGAACAATGATTGTTCATACCCTAAATATGTATGAACACTAATTGGTCATACTCCAGTAGATGTTCTTGCTAATCATACATTATGTTGAGGTATGAATAGTGATTGTTCATACCCCAAATAAATATAAACAATGATTGTTCAATCATAGCTCATGTTGAAGTATGAACATTAATTGTTCATATCTCAAATAGGTATAAACAATAATTGTTCGATCATACGAACATTGATTGTTCATATCTCATGTTAAAATATGAACAATGATTTTTCATGCCCCAAATAGGTATAAACAATGATTATTCATACTTTAATAAGTGTTCTTACTAATCATACATTATATTGAGGTATGAACAGTGATTGTTCATACTATATACATCGGGTTATTTCGGTAAGGCCGGGCCGTTTATTATTTTGCATCAGGGGTATAGTTGATCTTTCATCTACCTGAGCCATTTTTTGTTTTGCGTCAAGGATATATTTGACATTTTATCTACCCAGTCCTTGTGAGTGATTAAAAAAAAAGGTACGTAGTGTTAAGACTTGAGAGTTACATTTTCGACTGTTTTGTCCTTAAGAGTCACTCCCTGCATATTCAACACCTGCATAGATCAATGTCAAATATTTGGATGTCGGGCGATATATCGGACCCCCAAAAACTGATATATATCGGATATATCGGTAGATATATATCTTTTTGTTGACCGGTCAAAATTTTGTTTTGTATGTCGATATATCGGAAAATACGAGAAATATCGTTGATATATTAATAAAAATTGGTCAAACTCAACAATCTATATCACAATATCGATATATCATAAAATAACAGAGACAAAATGTGTCGATATATTCCTCTAATATATCACAATATATCCATATCGGGTACCTCAAAAACTGAGATATATCGGTAATATTTTGGTCATTGGCATAGATCACCCCTATTTGTGTGGTCCGTTCACTTTTCACCCGCTTTCCATGTAATACTCACACAAGTATACAACATCATTTTCCATTATTGATTATACGAATGTATCTCAGGCAATTTATAGATATTAGCATTCTGGGCACGATCGATAAGCGTGAAACCTATTCTGGCACGCGCGATGTGCCTATTGTTTTTCACACTTATATTATGGTGCCTATTCGAAATCGAAATCAATCGGGTTAAATAAAAATCCGATTCAAAATTCAAATTTGAATAGATCATTAAAAATTTATATTCCGAGGATTTGTTACTCTAGATGTAAGGAGGTCCCACTAACCATAGTTAACAATTCGGTGAATTATTTGTTTAATTCGAAAACGCTTAAAAATGTATTATTTTTCAATGATACTGGAATAATTCATTAATTCGGCAAGAAATCATTAATTTTGAATTATTCGTATTGTTACTATAAGTTTGCTAAGTATGTTGTTAAATTTTATCATTATTTTTTTTTTATTTTTAGCTTCAGATTATTATCTTTCGAATTACTTACTAACCCGAACTTTTGCCATTTCCGTTTTTTTAATCCGAATTGAAAAAATGAATTTTTATTGAAGCTTCGAATTTTATTCCAATATTTTCCATTATCTAATTTTTACTGTATTACGAATTGTTAATTATGCCACTAATCCACTAATTTAGAAATATGTTAAATTTTTCGGGATAAAAAAATTTTAAAAAAAAAATATAAGAATTTGTCTAAAATTTCTGATGAAATTGTCGAAAGTTCGGATGGCATAGGTTGTGCCGTTGTGGCATGGGTTGTAATAATAGTGTGAAAATTTGTCTGAAATTTCTAATGAAATTGTTGAAATTTCGGATGGCATAGATTGTAATAATAGTGTTTAGCGAGGACAAAATCAGAAAAATTAAAAAAACTACGAAAGGTAGGGCGCGCTATTTAAATTTTAATAATTAAAGTAGTTGGATATCATCTCTCCCCACTTATGAACCACGTATTTGAATTAATGCATTTTATTAATGTAGGTGGGGGACCAGACGGGATGACAGTACGTTTGGGGGTACCACTGCTATTCCTAAGCAAAACGCACGTTGTGCGTGCATCAATCTAGTAAGTATATAACTAGTAAGCCCATCCTATTTTCCTACAACAGTCCCTTGAACCGCAATGCATTTTATTCTTCTACTTGTGCTGCTTCTACTGGACTGCTCTTCTTTTGGAGTGGTAGCACTCTCCCGCTCAAAAGTAAGGGCTCTACCAGGTTATCCAGGTCTCCTCCCGTTCCAACTTGAAACCGGGTGACTTTCTAATTAGTCTCTCACTGCTACAAATTACTTATTATCTCATTTTTATGTCTTGTGCAAACAACATGATTACATAGCAAAAAATACTAAAGCAAATGAAACACATGTTTAAATTATATGTGTACATTTTAATTGGTGAAGTTATGTTCCAAATTCAGATACGTTAATGTAGATGACTCAGATGGTGTGGAACTATTCTATTACTTCATCGAGTCAGAAAGGAACCCCAAAGAGGACCCTCTTATGCTTTGGCTCACAGGAGGCCCTGGTTGCTCAGCTTTCAGTGGACTTGTTTTGGAAATAGGTGATCCATGTTTTTTCATTAATCACATTCTATCAAACCAGAATCGAAGAGTAGAAAAGAAACAAGGCGACAATGTAAACTGGGGAAGGGGGTTTCTCTTCTACAGATTTTCAATCTCGTTGCCTTGTGTTTCTAATGACTATTTAACCGCTGTAGCAATCAAGAAATAAGTGTCAAAGCAAACACCCTATGAGTTTTAGAATACTTGAGCATTGGCCATTGGCAGATGCACTTGTAAAAGAGGAGGATACTACAGTCCCATAATCCTTTGGTTCCATGTAGGTCCATTAAGGATCAACGATGACTACAGTGGGAGCGGCTTGCCTTCATTTGTGTTAAATCCATACTCTTGGACGAAGGTATGATTGAATGAAGCATTTTAAGTCATTTCTCTTTGTCGCTAATATGGTTCTTGTAAAGCCATCTGTGAGGGTGATCACTTTTGAAGGCTCTGATATTTATATGGTGACAATGAACTTCCAGGTTTGCAGCATTATCTTTCTAGATGCACCTGTTGGTACTGGATTCTCATACTCGAGTAGTTTGCTGGGATGGAACAGCAGTGACACAAAATCATCTAGACAAACTTATATCTTCTTAAGAAAGGTGGGGAAGCCCTTCGGATACGCTTAGCTCATGAAAGCCACATAAATATATTCGTCGCTTTAGAGTGTGTGAGAATGGACCGGAAAAGAAAAAAGATATACAAGTCCAAAAAAATTGTAACAGGACATCGGCAGTAGTATGCTCACATCACTGGTCAATAGATTACTAGAGCCTTCTGAGCAGTTTTAAGTTTTAACAGGACATACCAAATACCCCCTTCCTCAGTTTGAGATAAGATTTTTACCGCACCTGCCTCATTGACACAATATTTTCAGTTCATCATGCAAGACATCCATGATCTATCATGATTCATAACATCCTGTCCAAGTGTTTTATCCATGTATATTTCAACTAATTGGAATGATCTTTGGCTAGTGGTTGGCTGATCGCCCAGAGTTCAACAATAATCCATTTTACCTTGGCGGTGATTCTTATTGTGGCATTACTATTCCAATCATTGCCAAGGAAATAGCAGACGGTGAGCTTTTGGGGGTATTTGGATCATCCAGCTTTAAATTTCAATTTTCTTTTCCAGCTCAATTTAATGAAATTCACGTCACTCAATTTAATGTGTTGTTCATGATGGTGTGGCAGGTATTTCAGCTCAGCACAAACCACTCATCAATCTGAAGGTACATACTCTGAAGTGATATCTGAAGCAAGTTGTTGTGTAATTTAAAGAGTTCACTTTGCGTCTTCACATTGTGTTGTTTATTCTTCTTTCTCTCATTCAAAGAAATGAAGTCAATGGTCACTTTGCATAAGAAGCGGTGTATAAAACATGTTATTTTCAGTTTAAACTTGAACATATTGGCCAATGGTAATGCCCCAGGGATATCTATTAGGGAACCCAGTGACAGATGTGCATTTCGATGGTAATTCAAAGATTCTGTTCTCCCATAGGATGGCACTTATAACAGACGAACTCTACGAGGTAATTCTATTCACCACAAAACATTCCAATTTTTTGAATTTCTTCCTTGTATAGCTTGCTCTTATTGAGGCGCATGTGATATTTATTTTATTGTTTTTGTAGTTGACGAAAAGGACTTGCAAAGGAGAGTATGTAAATGTAGATCCTAAGAACGTCGAATGTGTCAAGAATCTGGGAGCTGCTTTAGAGGTGGGAGTGTGAGGATTTTTCTGTCTCCTTGGGCTTCTAAGTTTTAAGTCCTCTTGGAACTGTCAAAGACATGTAAAATCAAAATTTCTTTTGCGTTTAGCAGTTGATTAATAGGGTGAACGAAGCCCATATTTTGGAGCCAAACTGCTATTCTACGGAGCCAAACTGCATTTCAGATCCCAACAACTGCACTATAGAGTTACCTTTGGAAAGAAGGATACAAGGAGATCGAAGATTTCTTGGAAAGAAACTTCCAGCTTTGCTTTCTCCTAAGTCTGAGTGCAGGGTAAGTTCCATCTCTTTCTCTAAACTTGCGTGTAAGTATGTTAGTGCATACTCTTCACATGCTAAGAAGTTTTCAGCAATACCTAATTAATCATTGAACTTCACTATGTAGGAATTTAATTATGTGTCCCTGGTCTACTGGGCAAATGACGATAGTGTTCGCAATGCTCTCCATATCAGAAAGGTATGATTGTTTCACAGATATTCAAAGAGGGAGATGGGATATAATTAACATCAGTTGGGTATTCTGTGATGACATTCAGGGATCAATAAACACATGGGTAAGATGCAAATTTAAGAAGTTACCTTTGGAAAGAGATGTTCAAAGTAGTATAATTTATCATCAGAATCTCAGCGCTAGAGGTTATCGTGCTTTGATATACAGGTAGATATATCTCACCTTCCCTTTATATGCTAAAGGTTTATAGCAAGTTCATTCTAGTTTTTGTTCTGTTGTGTCGTCAACTAAAGAAAATCCATGTCAACTGGTTACATTTCCAATCTTTTATTGACTGTTGACTCGGCAAAAATTGTGGTAATTTCTTTTTTTTTTTTTTTGACAGGCAAGCGGGGTTTTTTAATTAAGAGGTCCCCTACCCCTTTCCCAGAGGGAGAAAAAAACAGGACTTATTACAACCTTAAGTACTCGACCCCGTTAGCATCTTCAAATACAATTTTCTTTATATCTTCATAAAATGAGCTTGGGGTGAGTTCAATAAAATAAACAATTAGTACATTCTCTGCTAATTTATCTGCTAACCTATTACATTCTCTATAAATATGAGTAATATGAAATGACTCTAGGCTGTTTATCTGTTCCTTTATGTCTTCTATCATCTTCTTTGCTCTCCATGGCTTCCTTTTGTTCTTTATGAGTGAGATCACATTCGTTGAATCTGTTTGGGCCTTGATCCTCTTAATATTGTGCTTGTTCGCTAACTTCAACCCTTGATGTAGTCCTTCTAGCTCAATGAACGCGATTGAGTGGAAGTGCGACTTCCCTTTATTTCTTTGCCATTACACTCGCCCCTCGATCATCCCTTAAACTCATTTGCCCATCCTCCTAGCTGCACTGTTAGTGTTCCATCGTTGTTCAAATTCACTATTCAGGTTCTCGCTCTTTCCCACTTGCATCTTCGAAGCCATTATCGAAATGGGCTCAATGTGTGCATTCCATCTTTGCATGAACTTCGTCTCTTTCACGCCCTTCCTCCATCTTGTATGTGATCGAGTTGATCTTTGTCTTTACATCCTGTATTACGAAATGTACTATCGATTAAGGAATCTTGTTTTCCTCTCGAAGATTCTGCTGTTCCTCTCTCCAAATCCAAAGAGAAAAGCATTTGTGACTAGCTTTAGTGCGTCGCCTTGCTTCCTTTTCCTTTACTCTTGACATAACCACTTTCGACTTCATCCCGCCAAGTTATCACATTAAATGCGGCTGTAGCCCGATAACAAAGAAGCTGCATTACCAAATATTCGAGTATGAGCACTTTCGAAGAGCAGTCTTTGATGACTTTCCGTCTCCCTCCAAAGATAACACACATATGTCATCATTTATGACATTTCATTTGTCGCATTTTATCCCTCGTTTTCAGCTCTTCATTGAAAAACATCCATCCCCACAAGCGAGTGTCGGAATCCTATTCGGGAACCAAATCAAACTCGCCAAGTGGCATCCGTCTCATGTTCCTTAAGCTTTCATAGGTATCTTTAAGATTGAATTCTCCTGTAAACAACTCCCTCCATACAATACTATCCTCTCCTCCTTCAATCTCAACCTCCTCTTCCATCCACGGTGACTATATCATTCAAGCGTGTTCTTATGTATTGTGGTAATGCGCCCATCTCGTCATTCTCTATAAAGCATGATACTTTAGAGTTAAGGTTACTGTAGATGCATAAGCGTAACACTTGTGGGAATCTTTCTCGAGAATGCGATTTGGATGCACCATGGATCTTGCCATAGATTCGTGTTCTTTCCATCTCCAATCTTGTATAGTATCAACGGAATAGCCGGTTCTCAACCCGATTACATTTCTCGACTCGGGAACAATCGGTTGGTATCTTCATTTCCCAAAAGTTCTTTTTGCTTGACTAAGTTCTTCTTAACCTAATTGAACCCAAATCGTTTCCTTGTTACTTTGCAATCTGCCATACTTGCTTCAGGGTTTCTTTGCCTTGTTTGTTGTTTTCAAATCCCTTATTCCCAGTCCTCCTTCAGCAAAGGGGAAGCACATGTCCTCCCAACTAATTAGAGCATTAGCTGTCATAAGGTCTAGCCCTTTCCATAAGAATCTTTTGTGGTAATTTCTATATTCTTGACACATCTTTAATATATAGAAAGACGAGGGGTCGAGTGAATAGTGAATGTGCGTGGACGTAGGAGTATTTTGGTCATTTTATAGTTTATTATTATTTTTTTAACTTTTTAGAGACAAAATAGTAATTTAATATTTATTAATTTTTTAAAAAATTAAAAAAAAAAAAGTTTGTGGATCCCACGTGGATACCACGTCCACAGTAGCTAGTTGTATTAGAGTGAATGGCTACATGGTTCCATTTTCCATTAAAGTGCTGCAATTACTAATATTATTATTTTATCTTGCAGTGGGGACCATGACAATGGTAAAAATCACTTGGGTACCCAAGCCTGGATTAAATCCCTCAACTACTCTATTATAGGCGGTGGCGGCCGTGGTTAGTCGATGGTCAAGTTAGGGGTATGTTTTTGACTTACAAGTTTCAACCGCCCTAGTCTTCTCGCAAAATCTGATAGCTAAGCAATATATTCTTATGCTAGCAGGTATACGAGGGCATACTCTAACCGCATGACATTTGCAACTGTCAAGGTAAGAATGTACCTCTCCTTCTCAAGTCTAGTAATGATATGATATATTATGCAATCCGATATTCTGCATTTGCTTCTCGAGGCGGGGGGGACACCGCGGCTCGAATACAAGCCTGAGGAATGCCTTGCCATGATAGCTAGGTGGTTATCTCACAATCCTTTGTAGTTGAGAGTGAGAACTTGTTGCGAAAGTGCACTATTAGCGAAAATCGCCGCGGATGTTGCCCATGCTCACCACGACCGTCGCGGGGAAAACTCTTGTTTTATGAACTCCTTTTATTTGGCATTTCTTATTGGCCTATGAATTCTTGGTGTTTGCCACTTGTTTGTTTCTTATTTGAATTTGGAAACCAAATAAGCAATTTGTAGAAGCAATATTACAAAATCATCTTTAGCTATTTTTTTGTTACAGTTTCTTATGCAAAACAAGTAACACACTTTTTTTAGGGGTTAGGGGATGTCACCTTAGTATAATTGATTTCCTTTTGCTAATGTAGTTCCCACACTCCAAATAATATCAAGAACACGGCAAAAGGCATTACACATGCAGACTTGCACAAGTTTTAAATTATAATAATACATATGACACCAAATTTAATTGTTGAAGTTATGTTCCATATTCAGATGCATTGGTGTGGATGAGTCTGGTGATATACAACTATTTCACTACTTCATGACGGAACCCCAGAGAGACCCTCTTATAATTCAATTATTTGGCACCTTAGGATTTTTCGGCGTGTCAACAACTTTTAAATTCCCCAACGTTTACAACTAGGGCTGGAAATGGAGCGGGTTCGGGTCGGATCAGACTATATCCATATCCAGATCCATTTTTTCAATACAAAACCAGATCCGGATCCATGACCCGAATGAATCCAAAATGGCATACCATATCGAACCATTTACGTAAATGGGATAATCGGACTCGACCCGAATTGCGAACCACAAGTTCTCAATCACCCACGTGTCTACAAACAAGAGAGACCTATTATTATTTGGAAGATATATTAACAAAATTTTATATTTTGGATTCGGATCTAGGAGGATCCGAACCGTTTAGAGTAAAACCATATTTGAATCGAATTAAAAATGGATAATCCATATCCGACCCATTTTCTTATTCGGACTCATTATTAAGGTCCAAACCCGTTGAAATGGGTTTGGATTGGGTCGGATTCGGGTCAAAACCCGCACCATTTCCAGCCCTATTTACAACTAAGTCATAGAATTTTATCACATGCAGACATACTACTGTTAATTTCACAACTGAAAAGGGGCAAAACTGAAGCTATATTTGTCGTGTATGTAGGTTTATCTGATTGTCAAATGGCAATCCTATCACAGATAGACATTTGGAGACTAATGCACAGGTCTCATTTGCTCATCGACCGGGCTTGGTTCTTCATCTTATAAGCCCAGTGGGTTTTGCTTTTGTTTTAAAATATCACACGGTTTATTCCGAAGCAAGTAACTGTTTTTTACTCGGTGCCAGCTAATTTTTTATTTATTTTTTCAATTACCAAAATAGAAAAATTACGTTGTGCTTACGCAACATGTACAACCATGGTACTTGCATTTGAAATGGCAGTTGATAAGGGATGGATGAACATGTGGATAGAGAGTGGCTCAATGGCATGCAACGATTCTGGAAGTTAAAGGAAAGACGTACTCTCCTTTGGCACCTAAAAGCAAGATGGTTGAGAGCAGCTTCACAGATGGAACAATGGTGGATCACTCACACATTGAGAGAAGCTAACTTTGGAATAGATGCATCTGCCAATAAGGATGCTCTCTTGAACTTAGGAGACTGTCTTTGGAGAACTACTAGGCCACTATTTGTCCCAACTATAGAAAGTCCATTCCAGACATACTATAGATTTGATTAGACATTAGTTATAGTAGTTTTTGCTCTAAAAATCATGTGAGAACTGTTAAATTGCCAATTTCTCCATAAGTTCGAACTTATGTGAATGGTCAATTTTATTAATATATTAGAGGCTCATATATGTCAACACTCCCCTCGGTGAGATCTGTTGAAAATACAATTAGAAAAATTTGGACATCTTCACCTAGTAGGAGTTGAACTTCGAGACCCGATAATAGAGACATCTGAGGATATTGCCCCCGTGAGTATGCTTGAGCAGTCGAGTTGACATTGAAGTCGGATGTATGCAGTTTTGGAGTTGTTCTACTGGAGATAACTAGACGTAAAGCAATAGATACCACCAGATCAACAGAGGAACAGAACTTAGTCCTCATAACTAGACGTAAAGCAATAGATACCACCAGATCAACAGAGGAACAAAACTTAGTCCTCATATTCATTTTCTCTGGTTTATTAATATTGTTGACCCCAAACTGCTGCTTAGACAAATATGTGAAGGTATCCTCTGTTTCCAAAAATAGTAATCATGATGACCTTATGACTTCAAAACCTCGTATTACTTAACAACATAGTTTATGTAAATTGATCAAACTTGTGCAGGGTATATCCTGTATGTTAGCTAAAGTTGTTTTGGGTACATACATAAAGTGCACTTGTATTATATTTTATGGAAAGCAAGATTGGTGAAGAACATGGATTAGGCCATTGTCTAGGCTCAAAAAAAAAAAAACATTCCAATAAACCAACGTTTTTTTTTTTACTTCTCTTTTTACCCTTAAAAAATTATAATTTATCATTTATTTTGAGTCCAAAACTATTAAAAATGGACAAATGTGTCTTTGAAAGTTTGATGGGTTAATTAGACTAAAACAACTAGCAAAAGGCCCAAAGCCCAACTGTTTTTGTATAATTCTAATCACCCATAACAAACTCGTAAGCTCTCCCTCATTTCTTTCACTCTCAATTCTTAAACAAGCATCAGACCTTAACCCAAACAAAAAACAAAAAACAAATTCATAAAGGACTTGCGACGCAGCTTATTGCACGCTTATTTTAATTATTTGTAAAACTCGTTATCATTATCAATAAAATTTTCACTTAAAAAAAACAAATAACAAATAACAAAATAAAACAAGTTAATTTTTTATTTTCAATGTTAATCTTTTATAGTTTTCTCCACATTATAGTAGTGTTATATAGACTTACAGTATTATAAGAAGTTAACAATTTGTTAAATATTATAGGAAATTAACAATTTGTTAAATTGTTGTAGACTTGTAGACTAGATTATGTAGATATATATAGGCATAGTAGTATCAATTAATGACTTAAGTACTTAAGTCAATATTAAATTCTCAGTAGTCAACGCCCTCTAGTTTTGTGAATTGAAATAAATGCATAATTTTGTTGATATTTATTGTTTAGACCTGCTAACAAAAAAAAATAAAAAACAAAATTGCATATTTTTGGGGAGTGGGGTGGGGGTGTGCACATAATCTCGCACCACTTGGTTTAGAATCCTGCCTCTGTATCTAGTGTACTGCATAATTTCCTTTATGTGCTTGAGGATGAGCCTTTAACGATGGATGTTATTGATATTGTTAATTCAAATTCCTACCAGGTGAATCCGCCAAGCATAAAGAAGACAAGTGTGTTCATTTCTGGGACATGGCAGTCGGATGTTATCTAAGTGTTGATAAATATTAGATTCAAAATAGGCAGCAGGTATGCAGACTACATAAAGTTCTTGGATATTAATGTTTTTGGAGTTTTTTAATTTGTTTACTAAGATTTTATTTTACTTTCTAGATAACATGTGCGTGCAATAAAGTGTATACAGAGGACTTGACGTGTAGAAAAATTGAATTGACGTGTCTAGGACTTAGTCACGAGAACGTTGAGCGGGAGCGAGAGCGAGAGCGGAAGCAGGAGCGTAAGAGCGCCTAATGTCACAGCCCGAATTTCTAAACAATAACAAAGTGAATATTTGAAATATAAATATCTCAAACATCACTAGGTTCACTTGTTTAAAAACACAGACTATGACGGAGGATACTACACATACAAACCCTAATAGCCATGTCATAAAAGAAACAACTTAAATTAAAATAATCCCAATAATTATCCGCCATTGCTTTATTAAGATAACATCCTTCCAAATAAAATATCAAACAAACTCTCATAATAGTATTCCTCACTACTATGTTCTCATGCCATGAAAAAGGTAAACTACGTTATTACATCATTCCAATAGGAATTAGACCTAAAAGAAAACTAACAGGCTGCTCCAGGAAAGAATCCCAATCACACGCTGCGGTTCCACTGCCTTCCACCTATGTTCCCAAGAACACACCCACGTTGCCAAATCAAAGCAAACATGGGTCAGCAAAATGGAATTTGCTGGTATGAGTAGACTAACTACATATAAACATTTCAAACTTTATTTATACAACTAACACTTTACATCTATCATAACCTAATCATTCTCAGCTTGGAAGACAGGTAGTTCCGTCATTTCAACCGGCATATTGTCTTCCCAAGCAAAACTTCTATTATATTAACTCATTCAAATAACTCGTTTTAATATCTAAATCATTTAATTAAAACTTACCGATATCCATTGCTATATAAGGGTAGAGGACCGGCCCGTCCTGACAAAATGTTATTAAGTCCTACCCTCTCGCCAAAGAAAGTTAGAACTTCTATATAACCTTTGTAGATATTATATTAGGCATTCAAAAGTAAACTCAAAACACACTCAAGACAATCAACTTAATTTCTCTTATTAATTAATCAATTACTTTTCTTATACACATATTTCACAACCTATGTACCTTAGGTCATTCTCGCCACATTCGAGGAATACCTAACCCTACATTCCGTGACACTTTCAAGGAATACAACTAACAAGGCGAATACCTTAGTTCTCAGGGTAGTCCAAACAATCGGTCATTCATGGCACATTCAATGAATACCGGGTCATTCATAAGACATTCAATGAATACCTATATATAACGCTTAACGGGCCATTTATGGCACATTCAATAAATGCCCACCTAACTATGACGACATCAATCGTATAAAACTCAATTCCAAAACTTGAGGCGTGGAGAGTTCTAAAAGTGTGGTAAATTTTGTTTACGATTATTGAAATTTTATTGAATAAATTATCTCAGAAACGAGCGAAGTATCTTGTTTAATGTATGTATTTTTTGGTTCGGCGTTATTAATATACCAATGTCTAAATTGTCATAACGTTGTATATCATAAAAGGCGAAAATCTCACATAATAGTTAATACACATACACACGTATATATATAAAGGTCTTAGCTTAAAGCCAAGCAAGCTAATAGCCCTTGACCTATCCTAATAACCCAAATCATAATCCGAAGTTAAAAGTCAAATTGGGTCAATGGTCAAAGTCAACCACGGTCAAAGTCAACGTCGACTGCCAGAAGTCGGCAATGATCAACCAGTCCAAACTTATCTAACCCCAAAAGCCCACAGCCTAAAGCCCAAAGTCTAATACAAAAATCCAAATTTGAAAATCTAAACCAAAGCCCATAACTGAGTTCGGCCCAAGCCCAACTCCAAACCAAAAACGCACTGTTCATCTCCTTATAACCTGACCCACTTAGATTTATAAAACCAGCCCACAAAAATAACTTAAAACCGGCCCAAGCCCAAAAGTCTTAAACAACTTGAGCCCACAAGTCTAATTCGGCCCAACTAAAAGAAATTAGAGCCCAGCCCACTAAAATACAAGTCGTCTTCTACCTCCTTCTTCTTCCCCATCAGCCCCTCTCCACCGTCAGCCACCACTAATCCACCACTCGACCACCTCCATCATCCTATCGGGTTTGACCCCCATGAAAACCCCCATCAACCGATACCATCATAACCCGATTCCACTCACCTTCCAACTCAACCCCCGACCGCCATTAATGCCATTTCCAAGCTTTTCCTAAGCTTTAATAGCACCTATTAACAGCTATCCCAAACACAGTTTGATAATTCAAAAGCATACACCACACAACAACAAAACAGTTCATATTTTTAATGGGCTAGCGCCTCCATTAAAGCTTGTTCAAAGCTTCAAGCTTTAACAGCTGCCCCCTCACTCGACAGCACTAAAACACTCGCTACCACCAACTATACCATAACAATAAACCACCGACAATCAATCATCACAAATAAAATCAATTAAAACACATTATTTCAACACAACATATAATATGACGATTTGGTGTTGAATGGGACGCCAGTAACGACCGGTGTCAAGGTGTCAAGGCTTCGACAGCTTAAATTCTCAAATATGTCAGAACTTTAGGCTCTGTAGTACTTCCAAATTTTATCTAAACTGCCGGCACCATTAATAGAGTTTACGGCATCATTAGCAGAGTTTACACTATATCAAATAAGGAAATCACTATTTCGGATATATGATGAACATAAAACAAAATTTTAAAAGAACATCCTCAGACTACTCACAGTTTTTAAAACCGAACAGCTTCCCGAAAGCGATACCCCGAAAGATCGAAGTCGACTGTCAGCTAGCTATCCGAAGAACTCTTCCTTTTCTTCTTTCAGCCAAACTCCCATTTTTTCTAAAACCCTCGCTGTATTTTTTTACCAACCCTATTCGGTTTTCTTTCTGTTAAAAACAAAAACCCCCGAAATAGGGAAGAAGGTTTATCCCATAAACCCACGTCTCCTATTTCCACTAACACTTATCCTATTTTATTTTATCTATTATCTATTATTATTATTATTATTAGGAAAAATAAACGAAATAAAACACGGGGTGTTATACCTAACTTGAGAAGCTCTGTGTTTCAGAGCGCCTTAAGAGCGACGTATATAACATATAAATAATACACATATTTGTAAAACAAAGTAGTAAAAAAAATTATTCAAACAAAATAAAACTTAGATATTCAAAATAAAATGAAATATAGTTACAAAAAAAGAAAATAAACATATAATTTAATCTTAAAAGTGTCGATGGGCAATTGGGCACATTAGTTAAGGATGCCACGTTGTATGTTACTAATCAAAAATACCACGTTGTATGTTACTAATCAAAAATAATTGTATTGAAACTTAAAAGGCAATATCCAAAACCAAAAACCAAAACATAGTCCACTGAAACCAAAACAACTTTCTAAACCATTCTTTTAGCTCAAACCATTTCTTAACCATTAAACAATTTCGTCTTTGATTTGTTTATCAAATCATTCTATGAAAGGATTTAACTCAAAGTCATTCACAGTTTCAAGGACCTACAACTTTGTCAAAGCTTGAATTTTAGTTTTATGTGAAATCCATCTACCTTAAAACAATGGGGTTTCATGTTTTTTCTTTTTCTCTGGTAATCAACAAATTCTATTTCATTTCTTTTATTCTTTGTGTTGAATCCATCATTTCAAGACTGCATAGACATGTTTGTGGAGGAAATTTGACACGGTTTTGCACTAAAATAGAGAGCGCGGTTTTGCAAATTACGGGAGCTGGTTTTTGGAAATTACGGAGCGCGGTTTTATGGAGGTTTTGCTCTTAGAGCGCGAGAGCGCGGTTTGAGATCGGGAGCGAGGGGGGTAGTGCACGGTTTGTGTGACTAAGGTCTAGGAGCAGCTGAAAGTTTGATGGAGTCCATAAAATTGTACATGAAGTCTACAATTCTTGACTATGACTGTTCTCAATGTCTGAGAAAACAATTGGCGTTTCAAGAAACCGAGTTTACAAGCTTAGAAAAGGTTATATATATGCTTTAAGATCAACATACAAATTGGTGTTGTATTTTCTTTTCCTATGGTTCTCACCCTACATATACACAAGGCAAAACGTGGTGGTGACGTTGTATCTGAAAACTGAAAATGGCTGGTTCAATGATGAGGTAAACATCATTTATTAATTTTAAAATTAAGTTCAGAATCGTTTTATCCTTAAATTTTATTTGATTTTTCAATTTCTTTTGCAGAGATGAGAAGTTCAAGAAGTAGATGACAAAGAGAAAGATGCATGCATGCTTATCTATGAAAAAGAAAAGGTGTGTCATTTTGTTGTTACTTTGAAATCTTTGTAATTCTCACCAAGGAATAAAACGAAACATTAGTGCTCTTGAAAACGAGGTTCCAGAAATTAGTCTTCGTGGAACAGGGGGTCTAGGATTTTTAGTTGAGAGAGTTAGAAGGTGGTCAAGATTTACTGCTCTCAAAGATGTTTAATTTGGTGTAGAATTCTTTTTCCTCCCTCTCTCTCTTGTGTAATTATTTGTTAAATAAATCTATTGAAATTTCAAATTTGTGACCTTGTTGTTTGGCCATGATTTGTTACGGTGTTCTAGGTGGAGGACATTTTTTCTTCTTCCAGTCTTCTTCATGTATTTATAGTGTCTTGTCTTGGATCTCTCTGTCTGTGAGGATTTCCCTCACAAACACTCTTATGTTTCTACTTCACTTTGTATCTATGTTCTTTTTATCAATAAAATTCAATTAAAAAAAAAGTTTGTGAGAAAACTATTAAAAAATAAATAAAATTATGATCAATTTTTACAATAATTGTTATCTTCTAAATTTTTTGTTAAATAAACTAAGGGTTTGCATTTATATGAAATAGAAATAAAGTAAACAAATTTTTAAGATGTAACAATTTTATTGGAACTTTGCTTGATCCACCCCTGATACTCTACATAAAAAAAAAAAAAAAAATTCGGATGTACTTAGTCATGAACAGTCGCATTAGACTCGAATAAGATTCTATGTAAAAATAATGTCTTATTGCTGTCTTGCATATAAAGTTTTCCAGTCATTGTGGTCGTGATTGTTACTCAACTTATTGACACTACTCTCTTCCCATCACTGAGATACTTTCGATCAGCCAGCCAGGTTTATATGTAGAAACTCATGACTTCGATCTGCTCGCTTGAATATAATTGTAAGAAAAGAATTGAAGAAACACACAACTTATTTATGCTTTAAGGAGAAGATATGTACGTGATTACTGCACAACCACTTTCATCAACACTAGTATCATCTATCACAACTCATAATATGCAGTGTCCAGTGTACAATTCAACAGTTTCATTACACTACAGTACCAGAAATATCAATTTTAAAAATTGAAGAATAGTGATAATCCATGTCAGGAGAAGACCGATGCATAACATGCTGCCTCCTCTTGTTTTTCTGATAAGTGCACCGTCTCCTTTCGATGGGAAATTCTCCTGATCTTTCTCGGGTAGCAGCTGGTTACTAGTAGAGTCTGTTCTCTTAACTGCTTTTGGGTGGTCTATGCCAACACCAAACTCCAATCTCAGGTGCAAGGGCTTCATGAAGATACCTCTGCTTGAGTTAATGTTCTTATTTTAAAAGATTAAGCTGGGGTTAAGGCAGACCCTGACATGTTATTATTGCAAAAAGTTAAACCTTACAAGCCTCCCTGAGAGTTAGATCATTAAAAGGAGGAACACAAAGACTCTATACCGACACGCTTCAAGCCTAACATACATAATAACATACTAGTCGTCCTGCAATCGAACCTAAGAAAGTAGAGATACCTGTTCCCTGCTTTCAACTTTTATGGTACAATATGTCAATAATTTAATATATATCTAATATTCTTTCCACGTTTTCCTCAAGGAAGATCTCCTCCTGAAAATTTGAATTCTTTTTCATCTTCAAGTAAAGCACAGCCGAAATGATTGTCTGCCAAGAAATGGAGATACTGTTAGGATCCTAGTTTATGATCACAGCTGTATGCATTAACAATTGTTAGGTGCTATTTTAAACGATTCCAACATATCCAGCACCATTAGCAGTCACCCATCCGCGTTTAGCATCAGTATGTCCTCAGGCGACCTAGTCCAGGCGTCCAGCTACATTGAATTGTGGTCCTTTGCTTCGAATCAACATCCAGTCTTAGGCTTGAGATGATTTCCCTGGTTTCTGAAGAATCTACTAGCTCATTTATAGCATTTTGTAGATAAATCTTCATGTGTATAATAATGTCTCTACACACCACTGTTGCACTATACGTCTTTGTGATGTACAATGGTTCATTCTAAATGGCGCGTACAGCTGCACACACCATTGCCCTTACAATATAATTTTAGAATCTAAATTGTTCTTTCTATTTCGCATCCTTAGCCAGTAGCCCAGTACCACTCACTATTTGAATTCCTCACTGAAGTGGTGAACCCAATTGCTGCCTTGATCCCAGATGACTATACTTGTCTTGTATATGAGCAGTCAAACAAAAAATGCATTGAGTTTTCTCTGTGACCTGCTGTTGAAAATTAAGTTTAATTTTCAAAAACCCCCCCTCCCAAACTTAATTTATTTGTGCTGACCATTCCAAGCATCTTCCTCATTCTAACAAAATCTTCGACCTCGAGGGGTTTTGTAAAAATGTCCGCAAGTTGATCATGAGACCTTGTGTATTGCAGCTGAACCTCTTTCTTTGTGATGCATTCTCTGATAAAATGGTACCTTGTCTCGATATGCTTACTGCAGGTCATGAAAAACTGGATTCTTTGCCAATGCAAGTGCTGAATTGTTGTCGACATAAATGTCTGTAGACTCTTGAGCCATATGGAGTCCCTTCATCATATTTCTCATCCATTTGGCATGACAAACACATGATGTGGCAGCAACGTACTCTGCTTCACAAGTAGAGAGAGTGACAATCTGTTGCTTTTTTGAAGTCCAAGTAAACGCAGTCTCACCCATGTAAAACACATACCCAGTGGTGCTTTTCCGACCATCCACATCTCCAGCCCAATCACTATCACTATATCCAACAAGGTTGAAATTGTTAGACGATGAGTTAAACAAGCCATAACTGAGTGTGCCTTGAAGGTAACGAAGAATCCTTTTTGCAGCCTTCATGTGTCATTGTTGGTGCTTCCATGTAAAGACTAACAAGTCCAATAACTTCAAAGAGAATGTCAGGTCTTTTGTGCATGTTAAGTAACGTAGGCTGCCAACAAGACTTTTAAAGAGTGTTGGATTAACTCTTACACCTTCATCATGCTTAGACAACTTTGTGCCACATTCAACGGGAGTGCTCACCAACTTGCAATCAGCCATCTCAAACTTCTTGATAATTTCTTTTGCATAGCCTTATTGAGATATGAGAATGCCATCTTCCATTTGCTTCACTTCTATGCCAATGTAGTATGACATGAGCCCAATGGTCCGTCATTTCAAATTCTCTTGTCATGGTCTTCTTGAATTCTTCGAATATACTTGGATCTTTTCCTGTAAAGATTAAGTCATCCACTGCACATACAAACATACAGGCAACTTAACACATCTCCATTTTCATTTGTCTTAGTGTAAGTGCATGTTCGTAGGGACATTTAGTGAAGTTATTGTCCTGGAAATACTTGTCGACCCTACTATTCCATGCCCTTGGACCTATATATGACTGGGCTCAATAACCAATTAGTCCCTACTAACCGTACTAAACAAAGGACTGAAAGAAGATATACAATTAAACAAACTGGAAAGAGGCAGAAGCTCTAGACCCCTCACGAAACCTCTATCAGTCTCACACAAACCACTCTTTATTTATGGTACTTGTATATTTTGAGCCTCTTTTAATAGCATTAGCATGCAAATCACAAGCTTCCGATATTTTAAACACGCAATTAACATATACATAAGTCTAGACATTTTCTTTTCCTTTGTTTTATTTATTTATTTTGTTTCGTATAAGTTATTATTTTATACTCATTTTGTAAATACAGAAGTCTAGACTCAATGAAGAATTAACATGTGTGACACATCCTATGCAGATCTAGTGAGTGCGGGATACATTTTCAACTCCCTATTTATTTATTGTGGTGATCCAATAAGTTAGTGTTGTGAATATATAAGTCGCGGAAACAACGTGAATATATAACAACAAAGCGGATCAATCCTATAACAAAATCGATCCTTCACAAAGAGACAAGACTTCAACACCCTCCAAGCAATATCCCAACACTTCTCAATATCAAATAACAAGCATATAAAGTAAAACAATTAATGTAAAAGAAAAACAAACCACAAGGCGAGATATATATCGTGGTTCGGCAATTTGCCTACTTCCACACCTGGGAGTTCCAAGCTTTACTAGATGTCCCGAGTAGCAGTTACAAGTCTCTCAATTCACTCACAAAGAATGAACACTCAACTCCAAAAAAGAATTGCTCTCTTATAATCTCTCTCTTTCTTGGTTTTGGAAAAGTTAGGTTTCAGAAAAAAACGATTTTGTTTTTATACCAAAACCAAAATTGCGATTCTTGTAAGCGAAGCCCACAAAAAGGAGCTGGCGCTGGCGAGCTGGTCGCGCAAAACACCGGAGCATGGCGGGTGGCTTAGCACTCTGGCCTTGGCGCGCTCTGAGCGTGAAAAACAAAAAAACTCTTTTTTCTCTACATTCTCCACCTCGGTGAGGTTTTAACACATAAAACCAAGCCGAACACATCCAGCAAGATCACATCCAGTAGGAACACCTCCAAAGAAGGAAGACTTCGCGATCAAGCGCCTCGAAGGGGCTATGCCCACACAGGGCTCTTTCAAACATGTAGGATTTAGAGCAAGTCCAAACAGTGTTGGAACTTAACTCCGGTGACAACTTTCTCAGCATATCAGTAGGATTGTCATGGGTGTCTACTTTCTCAAGTGCTACATCACCATCCTCAACGACATCCCGGTATAAAGTGATAACGGACATCAATATGCTTGGTCCGAGCATGATGAACTTGGTTCTTCGCCAAATGAATAGCACTCGACTATCACAATACAAAGCAACACTGTTATGCTCAATACCCAAATCATCTAGAAGACCTCGAAGCCATAGTGCCTCTTTTTCAACGCCTCTGCGCCAGCGCCATATACTGCGCCTCGGTGGTAGTAGATAGAGCAATCAGAGCTGTAGCATAGACCTCCAACTAACAGGGGCACCATGCATCATAAACACATAACCGGTGAGTCGATCGTCGTCTATCTAGATCACTGCGATAATTAGAATCCACAAACCCACCGACGACATAACAAGTGCCTCCACCATAAGCTAATCCCATCCAAGGTACCGCTTCAAGTACCTTAGTACCCATTTCTTTCGCCTCCCAATGCCGCTTCCCGAGATTTGTCATATACCTGGCGACAACACTAACTCGCTCTGCGGAAATGTCAAGGCGGTGCACACCATAGCATACATCAAACCGCCCCGACACTTGCATAAGGAACATTTGCCATATGTTTTGTTCCTCCACCGAACTAGGAGAGAACTTTGAAAGCCTAAAATGCCCACTAAAGGTGTAGAAACCGACTTTGCATTCTCCATACCAAATCGAGAAATTACTTTACGAATGTATTTCTTCCGAGATACAACTATCCGCCGCTTCTTCCTATCTCTCTGTCAATCTCCATGCCCGATATCTTCTTGGCTCCACCTAAGTCTTTCATCTCAAACTCGAGCTAAGTTGAGATTTCAACTTGTTTATCTCCACCATGCTTTTGGAAGCAATAAGCATGTCATCCACATAAAGCGGGAGATAGATGAAGTCATTACCACGAAGCCTTCTAAAGTAGAACACAGCGAGTCATACTTACCGGGTGTACTCATGTTGCATCATGAATGTGTCAAAGCTTGTACCATTGCGGGTGATTGCTTTAACCCGCATTGACCGATTCAATTTGCATACATAATCTTCTTTCAAGAACGACAAACCCTTCGGGTTGTCTCATATAGATCTCTTCTTCCAAGTCCCCATGCAAAGCGGTTTTCACATCAAGTTGCTCTAACTCCAAGTTGAAGTGAGCAACTAAACTTCAATAACACACGAATGGACGTATGTTTGACCACAGGGGAAAATACCTTATTGTAGTCAACTCCTTCCTTACGTGAAAAACCCTTTGCTACCACTCTTGCCTTGTACCCGATCTTGTCGGGTTCGGGGAAGGACCTCTTTCTTTCGAACACCTATTTACTACCGATAGTCCTTTTGCCGCTTTGCGGGCAATAAAACTAGGTCCCATGTGTGATTTTTATCAAGAGATTTCATCTCTGCTTGCATAGCTACCAACCAATCTCGTAATGAGCATCTCTAAATGCTTCCTTGAAGCTATCGCTCATCATCTTCGATATTCAATCGCATATGCCACTAAATCCACGACCATAGTGTTTCACCGGCTTTCGTGCCCATACTTGTGCACTTCTTTAACTTGTCTCGTGGCTAGGGTCGGCCCACTACAAGTTGCGGATGCTCTTGCTCTTCTTCTGTTCTTTGTGTGGTTCCATGATTTGGTACCTCATCATGATCTAACCGGTCATCTGGCGCATCGGACAACTCAAGCTCATTAAGCTTGAACCTATAGACTTCACCATTACGCCCGAGCTACTTGGAACTTCATCGAAGATAACACGGAAGTCTCATCAAAGGTAACATCTCTGGCGACCGGGGAACTTGTGGTCTTCTAGACACCACAATCTATATCCTTTTACCCCATTTTGCGAAGCTTTAAGAATATGGCCTTCTTAGCTCACAGGATCTAGCTTATTTGTCCCTCACATGGTAGTAAGTTGTCGATCCAAACACTTTCATGAAATACTATAATCGGTGGGTTGGGACGACCACATCTCATAAGGTGTCCCGCAATCTATATATTTGTATGCTTGGTGACCTATTATGCAGGTAACACGCCATGGACACCGTGATCCGCCTAATACTCTTTGCCTGGGACCGGCATTAGACAATAAACATCTTGCTCTTTCAAGCAAAGTTCTATTCATCCTCTCTCGCCATTCCATTCATTTGTGGCGTGCCCCCGATTTATCCGATCCGTGTCCGGCAATTCCACATTCGCGCCACAGAACTCTTGGAAAGGTCCATAGGTATACTCGATTACCATTGTCGGACCGTAATGTCTTTTACCTTCCTATCGTGCGATTCTCAACCTTTGTCTTCCACTTCTTAAATGTCTCAAACACTTCATCTTTCGATTTCATCATATACACCCACACATAGCGAGTATGATCATCAATGAATGAGACATAATAGCGGTTACTCCCTTGGAAGCCACCATGGAGGGTCCCCAAACATCCGTATGCACATAATCAAGGATGCTCGTTGTCGTGTGCTTGCTTGTCTTGAACTTGACTCTGCTGACTGCTTCCATAGGCCGCAATGCTCCACAGAACCCCATACTTGGCTTCTTCAAGTTCTTCAAGAAACTCACAGACCAACTCGGACAAACCACTTTTCACTCATATGCCCTAAACGCGATATGTCATATCTTAGTGCACTCAGAATCATTACTACATGCACCCACTGCTACATCGCCTATCACCGTACTACCTATCAGAGTATACAAGGTTCCATATTTTTGACCCTTTATAACAACTAAAGAGCCATTAACAATATTTAGGACTCTACCTTCGCCCACAAACTTGTGGCCTTTGGAATCCAAGGTACCAAGAGAAATAAGACTTTTCTTTAGCTCAGGAACATGTCTCACATCGGTTAAAGTCATCACTACACCATCATACATCTTGACCCGTATAGTTCCAATTCCTACCGTCTTACAAGCAACGTCATTACCCATTAAAACGGAACCACCATCAATGCTCTCATAAGAAGTAAACCACTTTCTATTCGGGCACATATGATAGGAACATCCGGAATCAAGAATCCACTTTTCGGTCATATAGTCTTGTGTGGACACACGCGAGTGAACTCATCCCTTTTCGAGCACGAAGCATAATTTGCCCTCAATTTTTGCCTTACCTTTCTTGACCATCTCTCTTGTTCTCTTTCTTTCTGGGTGAGGACAATTACTTGCATAATGTCCCTTTTTCATTGCAATTGTAGCACGTACATATTTTAAAGGTTTCTTTGACTTGGAACTAGAATTCTCATTACTTGAATAATTATGTTCATACAAATTTCCTCTTGCCACTAGCCCGACCGCATCAATGTTATTTCTACACGCGTCTTCTTCATCAACTCATAAGAAAGAAGTGCACTTTGAACTTCGTCAAGATCGGCGACTTTCTCGTTCATGAATGTAGTCATTAGATGCTCATAGCTTTCGGCAAGGAGAATATTAAACATCTTTGTTTGATCCTCATCATCCATCTTCATACCAACATTCAAATAATCCGCTAGACGCCGTCGGAACTCACTAACGCGTGCTCTTTGCATCGTTGAACCATCGACCATCATGTACCGATAAAGACGCTTCTTAAGGTACATTTTGTTAAATCATGCTCTTGGTCATATACATAGACTCTAGTTTGAGCCAAATACTGGGCGGCGGTATTTTCTCCCATCACACTATACATAACCTCATTAGCAAGACATAACCGGATTGATGAACATGCGAAGATCGAACTCTTCCCAATCATCATTATTCATACTTTCGCGCCTTAGATTTAATCCCCTTTAAAGCCTCAGGCAAACCTTGTTGGATGAGGATGTCCTTTACTTGGACTTGCCAAATCCCAAAGTTATTCTTCCCATTAAACTTCTACTTCAAATCTTGCGTTTGACATCTTGGGAGCCATCTTTTCAAGTTACACACAATAACTCAAAAGAAACGGTTTCACCTCGAATTTAATCGAACACCTTGTCTACACAAATTTTGAGCACTAAACTCAAAATCCTAGGTCGTATACCTACGCCTCGATACCAATTGTTGTGAATATATAAGTCGCGGAAACAACGTTATTCACAACAAAGCGGATCAATCCTACATAAAGATCGATCCTTCACACTAGACAAGACTTCAACACCTCCAAGCAATATCCCAACACTACCAATATCAAATAACAAGCATATAAAGTAAAACAATTAATGTAAAGGAAGAACAAACCACAAGATGAGATATATCGTGGTTCGGCAATTTGCATACTTCCACACTGGGAGTTCCAAGCTTTACTAGATGTCCTGAGTAACAGATTACAAGTCTCTCACTTCACTCACAAAGAATGAACACTCAACTCACAAAGAATTGCTCTATTATAATCTCTTTCTTGGTTTTGGAAAAGTTAGGTTTTAAAAAACTAATTTTTGTTTTTACCAAAAACCAAAATCGCGATTCAGAAATGGGGTTCCCCACAAAAAAAATTGAAGCCACTTGCTTTGGGAAATTAAAACATTCAAAACAAACATGACCGCAGGCGCGCTCTGAGCGTGAAAAACAAAAAAAACTCTTTTTTCTCTACAGTCTTACAACAAGACGTAGTACAATAATTTATGAAGATGACACTAAAAGCAGATTGGCTTATGGGCAAATACGTTAAGACTTTATGAAAAAAAACACAGTGATTGATTAAGGACGGCTTACACTAAAATGAAAATAATTAACCAACCCTTGTCTTGCCTCATGTCTTTTGTCCTTTTGCAACCTACTCATTTCCATTATCAGTTTTCTAGCTTTTCTACTTATCATCTCTGATCAAGCTAACACAAATATATGTTTATCTATTTATCCTGTACGTTGACTTGAAGAATTCTTAAGCTAAAACTGAGAATGTGTGCAAAGATGTGTACGCGCGTGATGATGTAACATTATAGTATCTTGTGGGGGGTTACTGGTTAAGTACTTGATAAAAAACTGGGGGCCTGAGTTATGAATACTGAAGTTTGGAGATGGTTATTGGGTTTAATATACATAGTAGCTGTTGCAACAATCTGGGTTGCTGCTGGTTTTGTTGTTCAATCTGTTGTAGATGGAGGTGTTTCACCGTTCCTTGTCACCTATGTATGCAATGCTTTACTTATGATTTATATTCCTGTTGTTGAAGTTTGGCATTATTTGGAGGATTCAGTTGAGTGTACTTGGTTTTGGTCTAGTAATAAGAATGTCATTCATGCTGGACGTTCGGACAAGGAAGAGGTTCTTCTTGGGCAGAGCAATTTAACTAGGAAAGGGGATGATCTAAATCCATCTGAATTTGTTGAACATGGAGAAATGAGTGAGGCACTTGTATCTAATAACCATCTGGATGCCAAAGGGCGCTGGACTCGTACTAAAACCGCAAGAGTTAGCCTCTTGTTGTGCCCTTTTTGGTTTCTTTCATATCTCTGTTCCAATCTCTCTCTCAAGTATACAAGTGTGACAGTAAGCGTGTCTAAATACTTTTAGCATTTGTTGATTATGCATCAGTTTAATCTAAATTGCTTACATTATTTTGGCTAGTTAAGTAACTACAATAAACTGGAAAAGATTTACATAGTATCAGGGAGGGTACTAGTAACAGGTCTACTCCTCATTCTGTTTTCAAGCAGATGTTTGTAAACTACATATTATCTAAGGAATCCTACTAACAACTCACAAATAAACATGCCTAGGAGGTTCCCCTATATATGTTTCCATTCAGGTCTTCCTTCTTGAACACCATTTGGTATTCTAATTTTAGTTCCTATATCAGCTGAAAAAATAAATAATCTCCAAACTTAGGTGATCCTCAATACGAATAGCACGGTGATGACCATCAAATTCTGTCAAATATATGAAGTCTAGTTACATGTGGTAAAGATGCCGTTTCGGTGTTTCCTGTTTCTAGCTTGTAATTTGTATTATTTTCTCCTGCAGTCAAATACCGTCTTAAACAGCACATCTAGCTTTTTTACCTTTTTGCTCTCTCTAATATTCTTGGGAGAGAGGTTCACATTGCTAAAGTTAGTAAGCATCCTTTTATGTTTTGGAGGAACGGTAATTGTCAGCTTGGGTGATATGGAATCTGAATTAAGTGTCATTGATACAAAGCCTCTGCTTGGTGACATTCTTGCTCTTGCTTCCGCATGCTTGTATGCTTCATTTATCACCATTATTCGTAAGAGGATACCAGACGAGGATGAAAAGTGTGGACGTGTGAGTATGGCGCAACTACTTGGATATTTAGGCCTTTTCAACCTCTTAATATTCCTACCAGTTGCCCTTGTACTGAATATTACAAACTTGGAGCCTTTTCACATTTTCAGCTGGAAGCAGTTTGGTCTCCTAATCGGTAAAGGTTTGTTTTTATATCCTCACACTTCAATAAGCATTCAATTTTTCTATGTGCATAGGATAACTGTGTTAGTATTCATGGTAATTTAGAAGGAAAAAGGCATAAATGTTGATAATAAATATGAAATAACAGTAGCATATATACCAAATTCCAAAATGTGAAAGACTGACTTACAATATGGAATACGGACTCATGCTTCTGCAAGAACCCAAGACGTACTTGGACCCAAACATTGATAAAACACTAAAATAAGACCTTTATTTGAACAATAGCCAGAACACGTAGAACAGTACTATAGGAGAACTAAACAGTGTAATCATCATATTGGACTCAATTATGGTAACGTCGACTTGGACACTATTTCATTGGGTTCAATAGACGATTGCGATGGTGGTGGTGGTGTAGTACTAGAGTCAGTAGAGTCACAATAGTCTCGGAGTATGTCACCTTCCTTGTCAGT
Source organism: Coptis chinensis (assembly GCF_015680905.1). Classification (NCBI taxonomy): domain Eukaryota; kingdom Viridiplantae; phylum Streptophyta; class Magnoliopsida; order Ranunculales; family Ranunculaceae; genus Coptis; species Coptis chinensis. Next base: position 105,440,084 of record NC_141459.1, read on the forward strand.
GAAGCCAAGTGAACCAAGCATGGAAGGCCAACATTTGTGCTCAATGATCCGAATGGCTTGACAACAACCAGGACCTAAGTATGTTTCACCATTGAGAAAGAAAAGAATGACTTCACCAGTACATGCTCGAAGCTCAATCAAAGATTCCCAGCACTTGTATGTGTCCTCGAATTGTAGTCGAGCAGCTAAAGTTGAACGGGACGAGGCCAAAGGTCGTGCTTCCCCGGTCATGGATACTATAGCCCATGTTAGTAGCACATAGAGAAAGAACATCATCATTTGTTTACAAGAGAATGCCATTGTTTAGATTAGAGATCGAGGAGCAGTTGTGTGTAAGAAAGTGGGAAGCGTTTGATTTATATAGAAGGTTTGTGGAGAAAACAAAGAGACAGAAATGGTTTCATTTTTGTGTTTCTGTTACGTAGTGTTAGGAATATCATGAGGCTTTCAACAAAGTAACTCTTACCATAACTTATCATGATGCAATTGCAGTCCTCTTACCTCCCTTAATTAATGCTAATTGATTATGATAGAATAAAGTTAAAAGATCTTTCAGTGTCCCATCACTCCCATAGTCCCATGTAATATCGTCATATCGACTCACTGAACATGACTCACGCTAATTGGCAGGGTACTGGCTGATGCAACTGATTTAAACAGATAATATATAACTGATTTAAGGTTTGAGTCCAGAGGAAATGGAAGTAGAGAAATATAAGGTTAGAAACTTATAATGTGATCAACACATGCTATGATCCATAGAAAGAACAGGCACATTGTTTGGTAGGCGCCATTTCAAACCAAATATTTACATAGTATTGAATTTCTGGAACAACTTTATGACGTTTAAAACAGTAATATCCTTTTAGTTTCATAGGTAGTTATTAGAAGTCACTGCAGAAGAATAACATTTGTTCATGGTGGCTTTACCATTATTTGCTTTTTGGAATTTCCTTGTACTCTCTTTCCAGGAGGAAAATAGAAAAGAAATTTCATCTTGTTCATTTACTGGAATATTTGGAATAGTTGGTCTAATGTTTCAAGCATCTTTTTCAGGTCTGCTTGATAATGTGATGAGTGATTACTTGTCGGCAAAGGCTGTTCTTCTAACAACTCCTACAGTCGCAACTGCTGGCCTCACAATTGAAGTCCCAATGGCAGCTATTGTTGATTCAGTAACAGGACATGCTCCAAATCTCATGGATTATCTAGGAGGTGCAGCTGTCATGGTTGGTTTCGTAGGAATCAGTATGCCCGATTTTCACAGAGGAGATGTTACTTCAGAAACAGAAAGCGAGAATGTACACACAATTGATGCAGCTGCAGGCACTTAGTATGTTGGAAGCTTCCATGCATTATCTGACTACATTCAAGAAATCTTGTATTTTGTGGTTGTAATCTTATGCTGCATTTTGATATTTTATCATCTGTGTTATTTAAGCTAGCGCGGACAATGACTTCATTTAGTCTTTTAAATAAATGATCTTTAGTCCTTCAGAGAATCCTAGTTGTTCACCTGAATGTTTTACAAAGCGTTTGAGGCAAGGCGTACCTAAAACACCCTAGAAGCGTTGAGTAATGTTGAGTACTGCGTATATGCATAGGAAGGGTACGCTTCATTGTGTGAGGCGTTCCCAAGACTACGCCTCCATCGCACAGACTTTAGGCCATACATATATTTTTTTTTTTCGAATTTCTTTTTCAAGTAGACATCATCACATCAACAATAAGTAATATTAATGTATCAACTAATCCATCTTCACCTTAATTATTTATAGGGTATATTTATAACTAGCATCGGTTTTGGTATAGAGAACCTGATTGTTCAATTCAGGATTATGGTAATGCCATATCTGGAGCCTGGAAGTGGCTGAAACTTGGGCTTTCCAAATTTTGGGTTGGCTTAGATATGTTGTTGTTCAATAGTAATAGCCATCCTTCATAGCATGCATGAACAAAGTCTTAACACAATACACATTTATTTAATTACACCATACATGCTTGAATCTATATTCTTGAATTAAAACAAAAATAAATATAAGTACTCAATCACCCATCAGTTGGGCGGATCATGTCTCGCGTGGTGCTCCCTGGAAACAATCAAGATTTCCATGGCATGGTGCTCCAAATTACTTGATCATCATGACCACTAACAATAGACACCAGTCCACAATATACAGATCGAACATATACATATTGGAACTGGAAGTAGATAAATTAAGAAGAGAAAAATATCAAAACCAGGAGCATTTTGATAACTCATTTGTGCCGTTTCTGATGTATGGTACAGGTTTGGTATATCGATCTTGGATCAGCTTCAGATTCTTTGATTCTCAGTCTCTCGTGATGGAAAGGAAGGACATAAGTAGACTGTGGAGTAACTTCAATCTCTCCCTCATCCACAAGGCTTTTCAAAGTGAACTTGAGAACATCTTGGAAAAATATGGGAGATTCATTGTAAGCTGATTCAATGTACTTCATTATAGTTTCCTCTTTGGAACCATATTTGTCATCCTGTTCTCTTATTGCCTCCAGCACCAACTACACATACAAAAAACCATTCGAGAAAACAAAGAAATCCATTAAACACTAATACAAGAATCCAGTAAGAAAGAGAGATTCCTAGTTCAAATTTGATCGGTATTGCATTATGATCATATGCCAATGCACCATTCAAGAAAACAAAGAAAATACATCAATGCAACCATAGATACCAACATATATTTGAAGTAAGAAAGAAAGAAGTTCAGATATATGTACAAACCTGTGAATAATGGGGATGAGATGGTTGGTCTTTTGCATGGTAAGAACGTCTGAAAACTTCTTTAGAGGGTGCTGTTGTTGGGTCGACGATGTTCTTTATAATTTTTATGTCCTTCCGAAATAGTGCAGATTCTGCATCTTCATCACCATAGGTAGTACTGGGATTTATGATGGAAGGAGTAGAGGATTTTGAGATGGACGGACTCGTAAGATCTATGATGGATGGCTTAAAGTGCTTTGGGTTTTTGATAAATGAAGGGGTGAGCTTCCCTGTCTTTGGTGGTCTACCTCTCTTTGCTTTTCTACTACCTTCTTCTTCCATGACAACAGATTTGATGATTTAATCTTGAAGATACGTGTATGCGCTTGTTTGGAGAAGAAGGGCGCTTTAACTTGGCACGCAAGATTACTGTTTGTACGTTGAAGTAACAATAGACCAGTTGTTTATACAGAGGTGTAGTTCTGATGGCATGTAAATATATACAGAGGTTTTGGTTATGGCAGGGGTGTTTGGATATGCGGATGCATATGAAATTCAGGGTTATCTCCATCCGAATCCTAATTCACCAAAGAAAATCAAGAATCCCAAATCGTTAAGGAACCTTTTAAAGAGTTGCACCATGCAAATCACGTATGTTTAACTAAGGTAATATTTGTAACTCAGAAAATACTAGTAGTGCCTTGCCCATAGTTGTAACTTCCTTTCCAGTAATCGCGTATACTCCATAGCTTAGTCTGGCAAATCAATATTGGTAAACACAGACGTGATGCTCTCAAAGAGGAGCTCGAGCAGTTGAGCGTGAGCACTACTCTATTATTACAGAGAACCTAAGATGATGAATTTTATAATGTTTGTCCTTATTTGCGATATTGAGAAAGAGTGCGTTTCTCATCAATTATTACATGTATGTGTGCAAAATGCACTTACACAACTTAATTTGAAGACCTACCAAACATGATACAAGAATGAAGAAGGAACAGAGTAGAGAAAGGAAAAAGTTTAAAGAGTAGTTCTGGGGGTGATATGGCTGGTTTCTTGAATAGTAAGCAGGTTTAAAAACTTTAGAACTGCTGTAGTAGGATTTCGTTCTATGAAAGAGCATACACAGTGATGGAAAAACCTCCCAAATTTCATTTTTGATCTTATTATTGTTTCAAAGCATGGCCAAATTTTCACAAAATCTGTTGCAAAAAAGAAATTCAAATTCATACAATCAACTAATCAAGTGCAATAATCATTTAGTCTGTGTGAGCTTTTGGTGCTCCTCTAGATACTCTCCCCATATATATTGAGATACATTCAGTCTTTCAGCCATGTTTACATATAGAATTCAGTATTTCCGCTCTCAATCTCCTACAATAATTGACCACCCGAGGCACCCATATGTAAAACAGAATATATTAATGCACAAATGCACAATCACTTTCATCAACACTAATATCATTTTGTCACAATAAATATTGTACAGATAACATTTGTACAGTACAACAAATAGCAATTCTCAAAATTGAAGAATCGAGATTATCCATGTCAGGAGAAAACGGATATGAGATATGTCGTCTCCTATTTTTTTCCTGATATGTACAGTCTCTTTTCAATGGGGAACCTGATTTTTCTCGGGTAGCATCTAGTTACAAGAATATGATGTGATCCACACTGCATAAAATTGTGTTCCTCAACAAAGTGCATACGGACTCGAATTTGATTGTCAGCAATGGTTTTTATTGAGAGATACATTGACCTCAATCGTAGAGTCTGTTAAAACAACTTCATTCGCTTTATCAGCTTTTGGGTGGTCTTGACAATCAAACTCCAATCTCAGGCGCAAGGGCTTCATGAAGACAATGTCTTTAATTCCTCTGTTTGATTTTACCACTAACTGAGCACATGCATCCGTTCCTAGCTTTCCACTTCTGTGGTTTACAATATCTAATATCCTTTTGACATTTTCCTCATGGCAGAACTCCTGATATATTGAATTCTTTTTCATCTTCAAATAAAGTGCAGCATAAATGATTACCTGACAAGAAATGGAGATAATGTTAGGACTTGTTGATTCACATTTGTGCTCAAAGCTGTGTGCATTTGCAATTACCTAGGTGCTATTGGTATAGTGGCTTGGTTCTCAACATTTTGTTTGTATCAGAGGTTGCTCCATATTTAGCAACATGCAATAGGAGACTAGGACTCTAGTTGTGCATACTGAGTTGAACAGTGATCTGAATAAAGCATTTTGGGTCTTCAGAGATACCGTTGAGGGGAGAATCTACATAACTAACAAGTTGTTGCATACTTGCATCTGATGGAGCAAATGCATGAAAATAACTTAAAATGCCAATTGCAATACATAAGCCAAGACCAAGTAGACATCTAAATGGCCATACTAATATTTTTCGAAATTTGTTGCAATAGTGAATATATTAAACGACATACAAAGCACTACAACTACATCCAGCTTGTACTTTGTACCTGTTGAGATACAAATAAGGAGAGAACACATGCTTAGACTACTACCTACTCAATGTGGGACTAAACCACATACTAGAATTTATATATATATCTCAACAGTACCTATACAAAATAACAGTTCGTCTAATTAATCTCTAAAAAAAATTCTTTAACAGTGTTAGGGTTGTGCTATACTGGTAAGAGCTTATCTACTACTAAATCCATAGCAATCTGTCTCTTCGTAATTAAGACAAAGATATCCATAGACTAATAGACATACCTCACTTGTTCCAGGACTGATGTTAATAGCACTATGAATGCTCAGTCTGTTCTCTTCTTGACTGTTAGTCTCCGGATTACCATTCGCATCATCCCCAACCGTTTCAAAGGCAAGATTATCTAACTCGTCAAACCACTGTTGAGCAACACCAACCTGCAAAAACACACAATCTGAGCACTTGTGGTACTATATACACTATAAGATTATAAATCTAAATACCAGGTAGTTTTACAACTAATTTTCCAGATGGAGCCCATGTTTTATAAGCAGGGAGTGATCTTTGAGAAGGCCTTAATATACATATTTCAGTAAAACTTAGTTCACTCTTAACTTCTATTTCAAACGAGAGTCACTAAGAAGTAGGAATTGTGGACCATTTATTTCAAAATCACAAGTACAAGTTAGTTCATCAAGTGTTTAGGATTTTAAGAATTAAACCGTTGATAATAAGGAACACTGTTATGCAAATGTTAATCCCAGAATCATGCACGAGACTGTGAAATGAATTTTTTTATGAGTAAAATGCAAGCTTCATACTTCTTGTGATGATGCATCCATGTCATCGAATCCTGAGACTTCGGCAGCAGAACCTCTTGCTTGGCGCCAGATACATCCTTCTTGTAGTGGTCCTGCAAGCTCAGTATCCACTGGAATATCTACATTCACCTGTATATTGCATCTACCTGCTCCACATATATAAGAAAGTTTTATTGTGCGGCTGAGGAATCAGATTGCTAATTCTTATTGGATAGTGAAAGATCCAATCAAAGGTTCTCACGTATAAGAAAGTTTTATTGTGATCAAGCATAGATATGGCACCACCAAATAATACTTGAATATCCCATAGATTAATAAGAGGAGCATGTCAAACATAAGTTAACTGTGACCGTATAATAGGTTAGAGAGAGAGAGTCCAGAACATGTGACCTCCCTAAACTTTAGAGAGAGAAACGCCTTATTTCTATGCCATTTCTAGTAATTTTCCTTCATAGAAAATAAGAGTTTCAGACAAAGCTTCCTTTTTAGGCAAGTTTTAAAAGTTTCACTGTCGTTGACCACCATCTTCCCATCCTCTGACCAGGTCATCATTGAAGATCCTTCTTCCTTGAGATCCGACGTACTCTTTTGTACTATGGAGAACCCAAACTTGAGATCCGACGTACTCCTTCCACTGTTGCTTATGGTGCTCGTCAAGGTGCGAACTTGTCTCAAGGGAGTTCCTTATGTTTACCAGCAGCTTCCCCATCAGTTGCTAGTGGTGCTACTTCTCAAAGTGTTAACTTGGTTACCCAACCTCAAAGGTGTGAGTTCGGCTCCTCAAACGAATTCTTCACAACCAAGCTCAATTGTGAATCCATGGAGTTCTCTCTTCAAAGGGAGTAACCCCAACAGTTCTGCTGCTCTTAAAGGAATGGATGTTGATCTTGTTGGAGTAGCTAAGATACCAGACTATATAATCAACCATGGTGTGTCTGAATGGAGTAATTATGTAGTTGGGTTTTTTGTAGGAGAAGGCTCCCATTTCCTTTAGTTTGTGATTTTTAGCAAAAGAATTGGAAGATTAAGGGTGGATACTCCATATCCACTGACAAAGACTTATTCTACTTCAAGTTTAATTTGGATGAAGACATGAGGCAAGTCCTTGAAGATGACCCAATGCACATTACTGGTAACCTCTTTGTCATTAGGCAATGGTCTCAAGAAGTTGAAGCTCAAAAATCCAAGATCAAGACATTGCCAGTGTGGGTGAAACTTATGAATCTCCCAAAGGAGTTGTGGACTGATGATGGACTTAGCTATGTTGCTAGTTTAATAGGTAATCCTTTATGTATGGACCAAGCTACTAAGCTCAGGCAAAGACTCAATTTTGCAAAATTCTGTGTTGTAGTACCAGTCGACCATGAGTATAAGAGCTCAGTTAGAGTTAAGATGGGGGAGAATCAACTTGATATAGAACTTGAGTATCCTTGGACAGGCTTTCTCTTAAATGGACTGTCCGTTTACGGACATGTTATATAGTGTCTTGAGCAGCTTATATAGTGGCTTGCACAGCTTATATAGTGTCATATATAAGCTGCCCACGAACAAGTTAATAAGTGTAAATTAAAAAGTTGTTCAAGACACTATATAAGCTGTTCAAGACACTATATAAGCTGCCCCACGAACATGTCTGTTTACGAGAAATCCTGTATCCTTGGATACCCGTAGCATGTAAAACCTGTCATAAGTTTGGCCACAAAGAATCAAGTTGTGCAGCCAAAGTTACGTCAGTGTGGGCTGTAAAAAAGGTAAATAACAAGCAGAAAGAGCAACATATGGCTGCTGCAGCAGATGAAGTGACTGAGATCATAAATGTGGTGGAGAAATATAAAGCTCAAGATAGTGAGGTAAATTCCATATCTACTGCAAGGGAGAAACCAAATGAACCTATAGTACAAGACTTAAATCAATTTCAAGTGATTGCGGAAGAAGAACACGAGGAGGAGGATGCAACACCTATGCAAGGCATAGGGGATAAGTCATAACCTACAGTTACTAGAGTTCATGTCACACCAAATGCACTCAATGGCTTGGCTGAACATGTAGATGCAGGGGATACTTCAGAGGATGAACCCCCTGAACATGAAACCGAACATTTCAATGACCACTTACCTACTAAAGAACAGAACTCCTCGGTGGAGGCGAATATGAATTCTAATACCGAATGGATTGAGGTTGGGAGACCTAAGAGGGGCAAAAAAGCAAATCCAAACTCTCTCTCCTGGAGAGATCGATGATCCCACCATCACCATGCTTAAAAAAGGAGCATCTCTATTCCAGAACAAAAAGTTCAGATTTCTTGACAATTATATCAAAGAACTATGGGATGACAAGTACGGCATGACGTATGTTTGTGGAGCTTGTGATAAATTCTTTCAAGATGTTGACAAAGGGAAAGGACATTTAAGGATAGATCACTCTGATCTAGTGAAGAAGTACTCGAGGATGGGGAAAAAGAATTAGATTTTTGCTTTTGTTTCGGTAACATAAGAGATGTAATGCAATATACTTGTGGTCAACTGGTCCGTGGTATGAGTTAGGTTTGTTATGCGTTCACATTGAGAGCTTATTAGGCTTTGTACCTCCTCCTGGTATGGATTTGTTGATTTTGTCGATGAGGACAAAGTCTTTGATGGTTTACCAATTAAGTAAGACCTCTTTTGATTAATATACAGGTGGGGGTCTGCCTTGCTTTTTCAAAAAAAAAAACTTTGGTACTTGTACAGTTGTACCAGATCATCCAATATCATTATGAAAGTGCCGGAGCATAGACAACATGTTGACAAAAGGAAAAGAGAAAACGAAAATGAATCAGATAGAAACATACCTGGGAGCACACTGAAACGCTGAAGATGATCAGGACACACTCTCTGACACGTATTACCACTGAAAGAAAAGAAAGTGAAAAAAGTACCAGGTTGAGCAATACTCTAGTGAAAATGCAAAACAACGCAAATTGAAACATATAATGTTGTAAGGGTTTATAACTGCACTAAGCCAACTCACCCAACAAAAATATTCTCCAAAGGAGACATTAGCCAATGTGGCAGACCGAGGATCCCGAAGTTTGAAAGGTGGAGATTTGAAATGATTCCAGATTCCCTATTTAATTTCAAAACAGCTTGACCAACTTCAAGTACACAAAGTTTCAACTAAATGATTATTTTTAATAGACTACGCAAAAATCCAAAAGGTAAGTTACTCCATTCAATGCATTCACAAAAACTTAGTACCTGTATCACAAAATACTATGCTGTTGCGAAATGTTACCAATGATGAAACCAGACTAACAATTGGGAACCCCTCTACTGTACTAGAATATACTTCTTGCTCAAACTTCTCCTTAGATATCTGTTTCAACAAGGATACTTTCTCTGTGATCATTTGTCCACAGATCTCCAGAATCTTCGGATATCCTTCAGAAATTTTATCGGTCAACATTCAATTACAGTTGTGAAGCAAATAACAGAAAAAGCAGAGGATCTCGAAGGAAACCTGTTACTACTTTTTCAATCCTTCCAGACGCTGGATCCATAATCCATAAGGTATGAAAACTGTGATTGAAGGAAAAGTAAATTATAAATAGGAACTATGAACTACAAATAGAACACTTTTGAATCATACAGGAAAAGGCATGAACTGATACAGAAGGGTGAGAAGAGGTACTAGTTACCTGCGACTAACAATCAAAAGATTGTTTTCCCTTGACTTCATCAGATGCCAAGGAGTAAGTAAAGGCTCCAAATCAAGTTCCTTAGACTTTGGAGCAACTTCTCTCCCAATTCCAAGTTTATCCAAGACCCAGTTCCATATACCACTAATGTTATTACCAGTTCTGAATGGTGGATATATTGTTTCTATGGTCCTCCCCCCTATATCAGCTCTCCTGATAGCATGATTCTTCACAGAAAGTTTACCCACATAAGATAACTGACAAAATTTGTCATGAAAAAATATGCAATTTTTTCCACAAAAAGTAAGGATAAAAAAAGAACACAAAAGTACATATGAAACACAACAAAACTGATAATTGAGCTTTGTCGACAATCCTCGCCACTCCGCCTATGCAAATCCCAATTTACTTATTTTTTCCTCATCGATTATGCATTATCCCAATTACAGGTCAGTAACAGGATTGATATTCCCAAATTGAAATCTACATTTGATCACATCTCCATTTAACTGATGGACCTTAATTGGATTTATATCCTACATGCCTCACCACCCTTCCACTCGCACCAAGCTGTGAATTGGCATTTGGTCATTAATAAAGAGGCCGATATGTAATAAAATATACCTTACAAGTTTAGTACAAATTTTCTAAGATGGAGTATAATAGTCATCAGCTTCGTAATACAGATATAATATATAGACAAGAAATTTAGTGGCTTCAAGCCTAATATATGCTGTCAAAACTGACGCCTATTATAATATGTTTTTTTCTTTAAAAGTTAAAGCCTTCTTAAAGAATGAGAAAAAAAACCACGAAATCTGATTATGTTCATATAATTACTGAAATTAGTATATGATGTGTTGATTTTTTCAAGTTAATAGAACATAGGATCCCTGCAAAATACTGTAGCATGGTGCCTAGGCATCACTTAAGCAACGCCTAGGTGTTTGTGGACTATCCACCACCTCACCTTGTCACGCTTTGGCCAGCATAGAGCCAAACATTCTAGCCAACATGAAAAACAATTAGACAAGGATCTCCAAAAAGGCATAGTTACAAACTCAACTGAGAAAATTTGTACAAACCATGACAATGCACACAGGGTTTATCCATCACCTTTTATTTTTTATTTTTTTCTGTTGAGATTATTCTACTCCAATTTCTAGGTGTGTCCCACCTATTTCTCTCCCGAGCCACCTCTCATATTAATAGAATTGACCCTTCACATAAGCTCAAGCTTATGGAGAAATTGGCAATTCAACATGGTATCAGAGCACAGGTTTATAAGAGGTCTCGGGTTCAAGTCTTGCTAGGTGAAAGTTGCACAAAAAATTAAAAAATGCTCACCTGTGTTTATTTCCAGCGTGTCCCGCTGAGGGGGAGTGTTGAGATTATTCCACCCCAATTTCTAGGTGTGTCCTGCCTATTTTTCTCCCGAGCCTCCTCTCATATTAATATAATTGACCCTTCACATAAGTTCGAGCTTATGGAGAAATTGGCAATTCAACATTTTCATTTGAAGCAGTAAAAAGATAACGACTCCTTTTCCCTTTCCATGAATGGGTTGCATTCTTCCATATGTTGCCACAGTTCTTTAAGATATGGTTCGAACACTTCGTGTTGCAAAAAAAAATTGTATTGTTCCCATACACATATTACTTCTAATCTTTCAAGGCACTCACTGTGTACTTGATTTCGAAGGCTAAAATTACAAGCCACAAGTGGAAAGTTTAGCACACGAATAAGACCAGGGTGTTCATACCAGATATTTTGAAACATAAATGAAATAGGTCCCATACAACCAGAATAATCATGCACGATCAACCATCGCAAAGGATCAGGATAAAGTTTTGAGAGGTGACAAAACTGTCACCTTCAGTAAAATACAAGAGCAAATTTACATGAAGAGCATCAAACTGTGTCTAATCTGCTGATTAGTTTTCCAGAGTTTTGGGCCCTTGCACCTTGTGTCCACAACCCTCAAATTAAAAATCCAGCACATCACAAACATTAGTTCTCCTAATAAGATCACTCAGTAATTCCCTGCTAATTTTTCATGGCTCCAATGAAGAAGATTAACTCTACTCAAAGTGTTCTCTTCTCAAGAACATAGCAACTAAAATAGACCACATTCACATATATAGGCGATATATTTGGCATGAATGTATTAATCAAAAGAGTAACCTCCACAGGCTCCATCCATTGGACGCAGAATCTTGCCTAGAAATGCTACTTATCATCAAGCCTATAAAATTGGTTTTTGTAGCCAATTGCTTTTAAAAACAACCTTTGTAAGTTTTATTAGACTTTTAAAGAGGAATCCGTATGCAATAATAATAATATGGTAAGATTTTGACCGATGCATGCCAAAACTTAATTGCAAAAGATTGCAATCCATTGTTCATGAAAAAATGAAAGTCACTAATTCAATCCGTCACTATCAGCCATTTGAACTTCTCTTTAATTTCTACCACCCAATATTGTTATAGAAACTTAACTTCTAGACAAAAATTGACATTGTTAATTGATATGACAACTAAAATGTTGAAAGAATGTCCTCTAACGGTTCCAATTCAGTTCGACAGCAAGTTAACTAGCACCATCTATGTTTGAGCTAGCTGACCCGTTAGGCAGAAGAAACAAGAAAGAAAAAGACAATATTTATTTGAATAATCAATCATTGAGTAAAGACATGGTTTAAGATAGTAGCATACAAGGATAGCATTCCTCTGAATTGAACTTATGACAAGTGGCATACCTCTGAATCCACGAAATAAAGACAATCCTCAAAAGCGTGATATAATGAAGCTGCAGGACGTAACAATTTGGCTGATTCAAATTCACCATCCTCAAAACCTGGAGAAGAACCAATCTAGAGAAAGATACAGGATCAGTCCACAAGAGACCGTTCAAATGGTTAAACAATAAAGGAACACCACTTATGTAACCGGGGCAGGGCTTCAACTAATGGTGCTTTCCAGTAAAGAAAACAATACATACACAGTCTAATATCTTTCCATTGCCGTCAAATATGATGATTCGATGATGATTGCTGTCTGAAAGGAATAAGCGGTTTCCATCTTCATCAACAGAGATGCATCCTGTAATAAAAAGATTAAGGAATTTAAAGTTGGTTTAGAGAACTGCAACCAAAAGAAACTTTAGAGTAAACCATGTAGATAATAACTATACCAGGATAGTGAAGCAAAAAATTCTGAAAGGGAAAGACACATGGCTCCTTAATGAGATCCAGTTGCTTAGCCCCAAATACTTTCAACTCTTTAACCGCTTCAGAGTTTTCATTCTTTAATAAACCTAATTCCTCAATAGCTGCATCAATGACCAAGTCGGTGTTATCAATTGAAAAAGAATAAAGGCATTAACGATTGGATCCACAATGTAGAGTGTAAAAAAAAACACCCAGTTTTTTTTAAAAAAGGTTGAGATATTTAAAGGCAATTGTTTGGAGTAAAAGAAGAATGCATAAAATTATGCTGGCCAAGTATACTTGTCAAAATAAATATTAAACATTTATACAGTATAAGAGTCTTAAGAGTCCAAAATGTTAAGTACATGACAATATGACATAGCAGTGCATAACATTAATCAATTCAAGAGGAAACACCAAGAGAAACCAAAAGATAAAGATCGACAAACGAGCCTTTCTGCAAGAAATGTACCACTTCATCTGGATTTTTTCCATCAAAACTAGTTCTACTCTATGATGATGGCATTTCTACAAGAGGACAGTTTCATGTTTTGGGAAACATAAATTCCAATCCAACGTTGTCTACAGTTATCGGTGTGCTACAGGCCACAACACAACCTGATGAGAATGCCTTCTTATTAGTTATACATTCACAGATGTAATCTAATGACCTGCAATGTGTTTGTTACTTTGTTCCAGTTCTAGACCTGAAACCAAACCATGCACTATATTAATGTCTTGCCTTCAGTCAATCATATATCAACTCTGGGTTACTCCAGTTGAGCCATTTCAGCCTTAAGTTGGTTGGAGCATAATATGCTATGTTTGAGTATTGCTTAAATACGAGTAAAAAAGCATGATGGGTGAGAAGGTACAATAAGCTCATAATTATTGTAAATGTTTTATAACAAACAAAGTTTAATTGATATGAAAAAAAAGGTTGCTCGCCTCTGCTAATTGTTCCAATGTCTGTTCCCTCTTGATAATACAGCATAGGGCTCTTAAAATCCTTAAATAACAGGTAACAACCCTCATCTTTTATCTACAGACAACAATGCATTACATAAGTGGAGAGCAAATAAAGAAACAGAACTAATTAAGCTATGAAACAATGTAGGGAAACAAGCAGTTTGAAAATACAATGGGTTTTAAATAGTCTGAGTGAAAACAACAATAATAATAATAATATAAATAATAAACAAAAAATAAAAAATAAAAAATCATTGGAACCACACAAAGAGTTAACATCTGCAACTAGCAATAATGTATCCAGACACTAGTATGCATTTTACAACAGCTAGCATGAAAGCGGTGTTTACCAGATATGTTGCTCATAGTGCAAATAAAGCTATCTCAGAATGACACACTCATGTGCGTGACCAAAATGACTATAAAATGTCCGACACACGGAACTACATACACTTGAAACAAACATCCAATAGAATTAGCATAACTCAGTGGGCACGGCGGGGTGCCCAACCTGGCAAGATTTCTATACATGGAGTGTCCATGTTGCACAGGAATAAAGTATAAAAGAATATCCAACATTTTTAACATTTTATCTGTTAAGGTTAAGGGTTTAGAGGTTAATATATATATTAGTAAGATTAAAACAAGTGGATTAATCAATGAAGAATGGATTTGCTATTCCGCATTCTCAAGCACTAAGTAAGGGTTGTTACTTACCACAGGAAAATTCTTGTTAGTCAACAAGATAGGAAAAGTAAGATACTCTTTCATGATAGCATGGACTATATGAGTTTGAGAAGAAATCGAACAATTTGAAGTGTCACATTGAAAACCAAATACACATAGCTGTGGGTACCTACCAGAAAAATAAATAGCTTAGACAGATACTTCGGATAGATAATGACATTTCTTTAACGATGCTACAGAAATGGATGTACAGCAGCACCTCAATTACCTCCGCTGAAGATATTTAACTCTTTCAAACAGAAGGATGTGGTTGGAGCCCAATCCTAGAGAATCTCTAGGGAAAGCGCCAGCAAGAACTAAAAAAAGATTATCTTTGCCAAAATGCATTTTGCTCTCCTCAAGTTTATTCAACCAACAATGATTTGGACCTGTAAAATCATTTTGAATCAAAGTTTTCAATGGAAAATTACAGAAAATAGATGGAAACAATTTATCCAATAGAAGTAACACTACAGAGGCAGTATAAATCTAGACCAACAATGTCACCAGTTCAAAAGGCAGCAGCAAACAGTTGCAGTTTTGTTGAATCAGAATATAAATCACTCTATCAAGATAGGATGCATCTTTTGATAATTTTTTAAGTTACTGTATATCTGTACTTTAGCAAAACCAACCACTTCTTTGTTCTTTTTAAGCTTGGCCATCCTTAGAGCACTCCGACTGTGATGCAACACTAAATTCAGATGATAAAGGTGCTCAAAACTTTCTTAGAGCTTGCAGATGCAATTGACTCGAGGTAATAAAACTCTAATATTAATCCATTAACCGCGAATTGAAAAGAAGTTCCTCTAACCATTAGCATGTTCAGGCGATTCAAGCAATGGAAAAAAAGGTGGGCAACAAGGAGGAAATTAATAACTGAAGTGATCAAGAATTAACAACTTCATCCAAGAAGATTCCTGTGTCATATGCTTGGAATAGTTAACACACTGAGAATGATGTTAACAGCCTCGGTCATGGCACCCATGGCCCATAATACCTAGGTGGCTAGGTTACTGATTCTGAACACAGATATTCGTTTAAATGCATAAATATTTCTGATCTGGATCTAATCAATCTCCTGTTACTATACCCAGGAAAAGTGGTCGCCTCTTTAATTGGGCCCAAAACTTCTGAAGTTATAACTCCAAAATAGGAACAACACTTGATATTATTTTAGAAAGCCGGTCGTAATATGTTTAGACCATGAACTTGGATGTCGCAGCTGACACTACCTGGCATAGTTTATAGTTCAACATACCAATGGCGCATCATTATAGGTTTACGAAGTATTAAAAAAGAAATTGATGCTTATTAACGTAACCTAAAATCCTTCCCCTCGATGAAACTAACTACTATCTCTTACTTTATTTAGATATGATCACTATATATGTAATGATTTACCTTCATGTTCATCTACAGTTGACTTAAAGAATGTCAAAATTTCTATATCTGGTGGAGATTCATGGGTTGGTTCTGACATTGTTGAATACCTGAAAACAAATTAATATTAGTGAGTAATATCAAAAGCACCTCCAAAAAGCAAGGGCAACCTGTCTATATTAAGCCTTTGATCTTTGTCGGGTTCACCATTCTAGTTCTTACAAAACATAACAGATAAAAATATTCACAAGGACAGACTCTCTTTTATTCATATAATCTCAAGATATTAAAAAGCTTCATGTTAGATATTGTGCTTTGAGGGTACAAATGGGTAATTTCAGTATACCGCATAGACTGACTCCACACACTTCTGATCGAGTCTGCACTATCGTCGATAACGTGAGCACTACCAAAGACTTCAAATAAGTTCTCCAACCTCAATTTCAAACAACAAACTTTTGCTCTATACACTAGCAGCCTAAACCTCAATTCTAAAAGACCTACTACTCATCAGGTAGAACAGCGCAAACACGCACAAATGCAAATTTAGTGTGTTCCAACGTATTTAATATATCAAACCAATGAAAAAAAACAAAATGCCATCTCATACATACACACATTTAAATATCAAAATCTAAAACTTGAATGTAAAACATAATATCACCTGAAAACAACACGCCCCTCGAATTTTCTTCCATATTTAGTCACCCCGGAATAATAAAATGGAACATTTGGCTTTACATGTTGATTGAATACACCTGGGCACAGTGAAACAACAATAGGCAATTAACAACCAAATGTTTTGAAAGGAAAAGAAGTGGTTTTTACCTGAGTGAAAATAACGAGGGAGTTGTGTGTTTGATAGTTTTCTTCTGAAACTCCATAGTCTTGGAATCATTTTCTTCTTCTTCTTGCTTTTTTTTACGTTCACTGCCAAAACTACTACTGAGGTTTTAATGGAGGTTTAAGAGGGGTGAATTGGGCTTTTAGTGTCTTGGGCCTTGTTGAATATAGCCCAATGGGTTTCGGGTTTGAATGTGGGTACTATTTGGGCTTGGGTTAGCTTACTTGGTTCAGATCTGCGTTTTAGAAACTGAACCAGATCTATTATTGGACTCATAAAATTGCCAGGTTCTTCTTACTACAATTAAATGAAGGATTTGGATTAATATGAGTCCGGCCGTGGGTTGTAAATGTTGCCAATTTTCAATAACACGACAAATTATAAGTAGTGATTGTAAAGGTGTGTTCTTGTCACGACGTCTAGGTGATTAGGGAAGATAATGTTATGACGGAATTCGAATGATCAAACTACCTACATATTCAATTTTTCGGTGGACTGGAATCAAGTCAGACGTAGTTCATATTGGAATTGAGTGATTGAGTTGGAAAATGGAAAGAAACTGAGCCTCGATCCTTCACTTCTTTTGATAGTTCCCTCCTGATTTATAGCATATGGCTTTTGGTCCATCTCTTTTAATGTAGGACTTGAATGAACTTAAATTGAGGATAAATAAGTGCATGGCTGCTGTTATAGAATTGTTGTAACTGTCTTTCCTCCTCTGACCGTTACAAGACTTGGCTGAGGACCTGATATGACCTGACCTAGTTAAGTGACTTAATATGACCTGACCTGGTTGAGGTCTTGATATGGTTTTGTGATGAGTTGTGCTGGACACGTATATAATATACATTGGTTATGTATAAAAAGTCTCTCACAGTGATGATGCATGGTTTGAACTCTAACCTGTTTTGTATATATGCTCATTGCTTGCTGATTCAACGCAGAAGCTTATGGGATGATCTTGAAGAGCTGAATTATTGGACAACCTGGTTATTAGTCACATTATTGGGGACTTAAATATCGTATACTCATGTGTGAAGAAAGAAATAACAGATTATAGAATTCCTACTAGAGCAGCTATGGAGCAGTTTAATTACATCATATCCATGGTAAATCCATTTGGCCGGCCTTATGGAGTGTCACTTGCAAAGTCTCGTTTAGTTTAGACCTGGTGTAACAACCAACATGCATGGTGGATTCTATTCAAGTTACAGTGTTGTAAGACACTGATAGAGCCCAGTTCTTAAATAAATAGACTTGGTAGTTCAATTGGAGGCCGGCACGAGGTGGAAGATACATCCACGTCTAATTAAGTACTACGTTGGTGATGAGAGACATGGCACTATGGCATGCATTTTGATGAATGCTGATGATCATTTGAAATATATTATCAAAGAAAATTTTGGGTTTGGGTTTGTCAACAGATGGTGGGTGCAGTGAGGCTTGCGTGTTTTGAAATGCAGCACACCACATTCATATTCACACCGGTAACGTCATATCCAGTGGCTACACCTGATGGAACTATCGATTGACAGGGAGCGTCTTTTCACTAAATTATCCTCCGAAAGTATTCTTTCAGGAATTCTGCATATCTGTATGGATACTGATATATATGGTCATTTATCATAAAGGTCCGTTGCCAATTAACCAAATGGCGGGCGGTTGAGTTGATGATAGTTTTGTCTATATAGTGACTAAGGGGAAAAATCAAAATCATATATGTATGATTGGTTGTTTTGGTGTGGTTCAATCAACAACAGTGAGCGCGATACTATTATTAGCAAATGATATGGTTCAATGACTTTCGGTGTCATATTGTCTTGGATATTGTGTTTTGAAAAGACATCAAAAGCAACATCCATGACTAGCTTATATGTATTAACTAATTCTCAGAAAAAGCAGAAAAAAAATAAAGGTTGTCATTGTTGATTGTTCACAGATCTATTTTAATCTGACTCCTCCCCCTGTGAAGTCAGTTTCAATCTTATCTATCTCCCTTCCCCCCACCTGAACTGCTTGAACTTCCCCAGCCAATACAACTAATACAATTACATTGAAAGAATAATCTCTCTGCCTTAAAAATGCTGGTAAGGCACATCACTCCTAAGTCCTAACTCTTAAGACCTTACTAATGTTGGAGAACTTGAGAAATATAATGTATAATTAAACTGAAGTTTCATTTTTTTTTTTTTCCCCTTGAGGTATGTGTTCAACATAAATGTTTTTGTCACTACAAAGGGCTCAGAAAAAGTAACCTCACTGATAAAAAAACCAAAACGCCTAAGGTTTATTATTCGCGTAGGGCTTGTGCATAAGTGCATTGGGACGAGAGATCAACACGTACTTGTCTCAATGTTCATCAAAAATCCCCACCGTAAAATATTGTGCCCTCAGGCTGTTTTTCTAACGACGGTACCCTCTCTGAATTCATGGACAACATATATGTTTGTGCGTGGCTTCGGTTCATTCATCTCTTAATTCATGGACAAACTTGAATTTCTCATTAACATTGCACAACTTTCTGGTGGATATGATATCAACCTCAGGTAACGACAACAACTGATCAAGTGTATCTTCATAAAAAAAGATTCGAAGACATATATGCAAACAGACCATATCAAACAACCATAATAAATAAACTGTTCATCTCTACATTGTTTTTTTGTCCCCTTCTCTCTCAAAGACCTTGTAAAGCAACAAACCAGGATCATCACATATATGTGATTACATAATAAGAGAAAGTAAAACCACTTGCTATGCGTTGGTGATGGCCATGTGGGGATAATAAACATCACACACTTGATTCAATCACGACTCGATCTGTTTCAATGATCTTAAATTTCTAAACAGAACTGAAATGTGTAACTACTTCAAGAAATGATATAGTTGTCAAAGTGAAGACACTGACGATGACAATGGTGTAACAAACCTTTCATACATGTATATGATGACCACTTACAGCTAGCAAGAGGAAAACAACAACATATAATTAATGTTTTCAGTACGTACAATATCCATCATCATCAACAACGAACCACAGCAACGAGAGGTGATGATGATCTTAGCAGTAGCAGTAGTACGTAATAGTAATTGTATATATTGTATATCTACCTGTTGGAGATGGGATTTGGACCACTTGGTACTTCGTGTGCGCTTGCTTCAAACTGTCTACTAGTACTAGTTTTAGTAGACCTAGATGATGATGAAGTATGATGAGTGTCCAAACTCTGTTCCTTATGATGCAAGTGGGATGTTGTTGTTGAACTTGAAGCTGAGACTAGTCTCCTTGTTGTTATTGAGGAAGAGGAGGACGTAGGCATCATCATCAGATTGTCTGTCGGATTATTAACCAAGAAAAGAACCATGATGAAAATGAATCCAACAAAGAACAATCTAGTAGTAGTAGTAGTAGTAGCGTGTGATGTTGTTGTAGTTGTTGCCATGCAATCAGGACCAATAGACCACCCCCCAAGAGCCCACAAGAGATCAATATCCATGAACCACAAGAACCACCCAAGGCAAAAGAAAGGAAGAAGGAGAAGAAGAAGCTTCAGCAAAAGTAAATAATGAAAAGGAAGTTTTGAAATTCGAACCAAATTTGTTGGTGGGATGGGAACCAAGAACAAAATATAGCAAATATACACGTATAAAAATTCTGTTGCTCAATGGTTCTGTTACTACAATCCCCCTTGTTTAGAATTATAATTACAAGACAACCATTTCATCAAAAGAAATATGGGCTTTTAAACTTGTAAATGAGTCGAAATCAGCCTATTTGCATAACTGCCATGCATAAGCTTGGACAAGTTCTAAAGTAAAAGACTGTAGACTACAAATCCACATAACAACTTCTCTCACTATTACAGTTACAATCTTATGCATTTAGGACTGTGCTAGCTAGTCAAATATTATCATGGAAGGTACGGTGAAGCTATGATGTTGCCAAAGTTTTCACATCAAACCCTGTGTTGCATATATATTACTAGTCCATTGTTTTTTATGAAAATTCTAGCATCCATCTAATACTTGAATACGTAGTTATAGACTGTGATGCTATAAGTTGTTAATTAAGATCCATTATACTCTGGCAAAACAATTTTTTTTCTCAGTCCTCTGGCAAAACAATGCATATCAAAGGGACCACATCCAGGTCGATCTAAGCAATCTCATTGACTACAACACATTAATGAAAAATACACACAAGACGACATGTACACCATTTTAACCATCCATCCACTGGGTTCTATCAGGTCAAGATTAAAGGTCAACAAATATTATTTCCACTCCACCAAAAGTATAGAAGAAGCAAGAGCCACACAAAAAAAGGCATATTATTGTATATAGATCAACATTATGGAAATAATAAGTGTAGTATTATAAGCTAGAGCGCCTAAAGCTTATGCAAATAAATAAATATTAAGTTGAAAAGTTGGGTGATTTTGTAAATTAAGACGTAAAGAATGTTGAAAGAGGAAGCATACAAAAAAAAAAAAAAAAAAAGATAATAAGGTGGTGGCTTTTTCTTGGTTGGATTTTTGCTCAAGAAATCTTCTCTTTGACTTAGAGTACACACACTAAGTTTGGGAAAATAATGGTGGTGTTGTTTGGTTTGCTTTTTTTGAAAAATCAAACACAGAAAGCAAAGCATCGTATTCTCAAATCTCAATAACTGGTCTCACCTTGTGAAAAAAGCCAGTACTTGTCTCAATGATGGGATTCATATGGGTCCCCACTACGTTACTAGCTTATTGAGAGAGGAATGAAGAAGAGTATGTGATTAACACGTTAAGGATACATTAGTCTTTTGATTCAAAATGCTGCAAAGTCCTCTTGCAGGTTTGAATGGCTCTTCTTTATGCTTGTATGTGCCTGCTTTACTTTATGTAACCTGTGCACTGGGAAAGGCTTATTTAGCAGTTACCATTGATTCTTAAAACTTCTCTTTTCTTTTGCTTTTTCACGACTACTAACTGCTTTCGGATTTACTATTAAGGTTTGAGAATTTGAAACAATCCCAGTTCTTGCTTCGTACATTATTTATGTAAACTAGCTTTCGAACCCGAAAACTTAAACGGGTGTCGTTATATTAAATTATTTTAAAAAATATTAACAACTATGCATAACTATGAGATAGAAAAATTATATTAATCACTCATTTAAATTTCTTGTGCCACTTTCTATAAAAAAAAAACACTAAATCTTGATAAAACTCATCGAATTTATTTTTGTTGTTAGGTTTAATAATGAAGTTTGATTAAAATTTTGTGAGAATCACAATAATGGCGAAGATGATATTGAAGCTACTTGAATAGCATGACATTTCCAATTATAATAAAAGAATTATAATAAATACTACTTAAAATGCAAAACTATATTTGTCGAGATATTATATTTTCCCTATATATAATATAACTATGTTTCGGGGTTAGTTCAATGCATTTGCATCAAGTTTTCGATTTTACGTTAATTATTATTTTAGGTTGTTCAATGTAGTTGCATATCTAGTTTCGATTTCTATTAATTATTCTTTGAGGTTAATTCAATGTAGTTGTATTAAGTTCCCGATTTTTCTTTAATTATTCATTAAGGTTAATTCAATGCAGTTGCATATAGTTTTCAATGTTTTAGTTAATTACTCTTTTGAGATTAGCTCATTGCATTTGCATATAGATTCCAATTTTAGTTAATTATTCTTTGACGTTAGTTCAATACATCTCAGCATCCAGGTTCGATTTCCGTTAATTATTTTTCAAAGGTTAGTTCGCAGATCTAACTTTCAATTTCGGTTATTTATGTTTTGAGGGTAGTTCAATGCGCTTGCATCCGGTTTCCGATTTCTAGTTAACTATTCTTTGAGGTTATTTTAATGCATTTAAATCCAGGTTCGATTTTACGTTAAATATTCATCAAGGATATTGCATCCAATTTTTGATTTCAATGTAGTTGCATCCAGGTTTCGATTTTCCGTTAATTATTGTTTGAGGTTAATTCAATGTAGTTGCATCTAATTTCTGATTTTTAGTTAATTGTTCTTTGAGGTTAGTTCAATTCATTTTGCGACAAGTTTTTCGATTTTCCAGTTAATTATTTTTTAAGGTTTGTTCAATGTAGTTATATCAAATTTATGATTTCTCGTTAATTATTTATTGAGGTTAGTTCAATGCGGTTACATCCATTTTTCGATGTTTTGTTAATTGGTCTTTATATTAGTTTATTGCATTTGCATCCGGTTTTGATTTCTCATTAATAACTCTTTGAGGTTAGTTCAATACATCCGCATCTAGTTTATGATTTCGATTATTTATGCTTTGAAGTTAGTTCAATGCAATTTCATCCGATTCGATTTCTTGTTAACTATTCTTTGAGGTTATTTCAATGCATTTGCACCTAGTTTCGATTTCCGCTAATTATTCTATGAGTTTAGTTCAATAAAGTTGCATTGGTTTTGATTTTTCGTTAATTATTTTTTTGAGATTAGTTCAATGCATTTGCATCCGGTTTCGATTCTCGTTAATTATTATTGAGGTTTGTTTGATGCATTTTTGCATACCGTTTTCGATTTCACGTTAAATATTTTTTAAGGATTTGCAACTAATTTCTAATTTCTAATTTTTCGTTAGTTATTCTTTGACGTTAGTTTAATGCAGTTGCAGCAGTTTCAAATTTCTAGTTATTTACTTTTTGAGTTTAGTTTATCGTATATTCATAAAGTTTTCGATTTCCTGTTAATTACTCTTTGAGCTCAGTTAAATGTATTTGAATCCAGTTTTTGATTTCCTTTTAATTATCCAATATGGTTTGTAATACCAATTTTCTACTAATCCATATGTAGTGTCCTTAATTGCAAACATGACATAAAAATAAATTATGCTTGATTTACTATATGGGATCATCAATGATTATCTAGTTCCCAATTTTATGTTAATTATTATTTAAATTATACCTGGCTCACTATGTAGGATCTTCAAAGATTATCTATGAACGGGTCCTATCATATTAATTATTCTGAAAAATATATGCAACTATATATGCAGAACTATTATATACAAATATTGTATTGATCACTCATCCAAATTTCTTATAACATGAAAACCACATGTACTTTCTATTAAAAAAAAACTCGCTATTGATAAAACCCTTCAACTTCATTTTGTTATTTAATAATAGAAGTTTGATTGAAGTTATGTGAGATTGTCTAATAAGAAAAAGTTCATATTGAAGCTACTTAAATAGCAAGGTGTTTCCAATCATAAGAAAAAAGATAAGATAAACACCGTTTTAAATACAAAACTATACTTATCGAGACATTCCCACGATATATAACACAACTATATTTTGAGATTAGTTCAATGCATTTGTATCAAGTTTCTGATTTTCTGTTATTTATTTTTTGAGGTTATTTCAATACAGTTGCATCTAGTTTCTGATTTCTTGTTTATTATTCTTTGTAGTTAGTTCAATACATTTGCATCCAATTTCCAATTTCCTGTTAATTGTTCTTCAAGATCAGTTCAATGCATTTGCATCCAGTTTTTGATTTTCCGTTAATCATTTTTGAGATTAGTTTAATACATTTGCATCCAGTTTTCGATTTCTCATTTATTATTCGATGAGGTTGTATTTGCATCTAGTTTCCGATTTCCCTTTAATTATTGTTTGAGGTTAGTTCAATGAATTTCATCCAGTTTCCAATTTTCCGTTAATTATTTCTTGAGGTTAGTTCAATGCTTTGCATCCAATTTATTTTTAGAATTAGTTCGGTGTAGTTGCATCCAGTTTTCGATTTTGTTAATTATTTTTTTAATATTAGTTTCCGCGATTTGCATCATGTTTCCAATTTATAGTTAATTTTTTTAGGCTAGTTCAATACAGTTGCATCCAGTTTCCGATTTTCTTTTAATTTAATCTTTGAGGGTTAGTTCAATGCATTTGCATCTAGTTTCCGATTTCCCGACAATTATTTTTTTATGTTAGTTTGATGTATTTGCATCCAAGTTTTGATTTTCCATTAATTATTCTTTGAGGTTAGTTTAATGCAGTTGTATCCATATTCCGATTGTTCATTAATTACTTTTTAAGATTAGTTTAATGCTTGCATGTGTATCCAATTTTCGATTTTCCGTTAAATATTATTTGAGATTAGTTCGATGCATTTGCATATAGTTTTATGTTTCTCGTTAATTGTTCTTTGATGTTAGTTTCATACAGTATTATATATATTTTATAATATTTGTCATTATTGGTTTGCCGTTTTTTTTTTTTTTTTCATTTTCTATTATATATTTTGTAATGTTATTTTTTGTATAATTTAATTTTCCACATGTAATTTGTTTTGGTTTGGTATATAATTTATTTAATCACAACGTCCACTTTAACTAAATAAATAGTTATATAATTTATTTAAGTCAACGTCCATTTTAATTGAATCTCGTTATTCTGCTAAAATTGGAAATTATAAAATTCATGAATTTAATTGGAATATGTCATAATTATTGTGGTCGGAATTGTAGTTTTTGAAATTCTTAACTATGACTAAATGTCTAAATCCCATAGTGGATGACACATCAAATTGATCCAACTTTATTTGTTAGGCCCATATATATGTAGTACATACAATACAATTTTATTTGTTTTGGGTGTACACATCTTATTACTTATTTTATGATTAGTTTACTTTTTTTTTCTTAGTCACATGTGTGGTTAACAAATGCATAAAGTAAATGTTCAAGCAACTCAATTTATTTTTTCCTTTGTTTTTTCATAGTTTAATTGTCATTTTCTAGAAAGAAACTTTGTTATGTTGAATTTCACCTGAGATTAGTGTGGAAACTATTCTTTGTCGCGTAAGGATTTTAGGAAAATCATTTTTGGTTGAAACTATTGTTTTTAGCAATTTAGTTTTTTTGTATATTTTTTTTTTTTTCCGTAATTAGCTATATTGTTTAGGAAAAGTTGGAGACTTTGTGAAACTCTAGATGGGATTAGTTCTTTATTTATATCATACTTTTTTGTAATTAGTAAATAGTAATAGAGTTTGGAAAAAACTGGAGTCTCTTTGAGTGTTCCAAAAAATAGATTGGTGAGGGGTATAACTATAATATATATCTAAGGATTTGGAATTGTTTTTTTTGTAATTAGTATTAGAGTTTACAAAAAATTGGAGACTCTGTGAAGCCTTGAAAAATAGAGCTAAGAGGGTATAGCTATAATATATACTAGATTTTGGACCCGGGCATACGCCCGGGATCTATTAAATATTTTGTTTGCTAAAAAGGCTTTACAAAATATCTCACACAAATTTTCGAATCAGAATATATTTTTATTGATAATAAACCGAAATACGTTAATGAGCAGCGATTATGATGCATAAGTATTTGGAAACTAAGAGATCAAATTGAGATTGCCTCTTCACTTTGTGGTTTAAGATATTAATCTATAATTTTCAAATATAATTATCTTAAACTCGATTTAGCTTGTATAATAGTTTTCTTATATTTATGGTGATTTAGAGGCAAATTTTGAATCGTAATATATTTTTATTGAAAATAAACCAAATCGTTAATGAGCAGCAATTATGGTGTATAAGTACTTGGAAACTAAGGGATCAAATTGAGATAGCCTCTTCACTTTGTTGTTTAGGATATTAATCTGTAATTTTCAAATGGAATTATCTTAAACTCGATCTAGCTTGTATAATAGTTTTATTATATTTATGATGATTTGGTAAATCATCACCGCCAACATAATCATTTACTAATGTGTACAAATCACCAAAACAGATTGATTGTTTCCATATCCTCAAATAATACACTACTCCCACTTGAAAAAATTTATCACATGAGCGTGTCCTACAAACGGGTGTCGTTATATTAAATTATTTAAAAAATATTAGCAACTATGCATAGCTATGAGATATGAAAATTATATTAATTACTCATTTAAATTTCTTGCACCACTCTCTATAAAAAGGAATCATCAAACCTTGATAAAACTTATCGACTTATTTTTATTGTTAGGTTTAACAATAGAAGTTTGATTGAAGTTTTGTGAGAATGTCCAATGTGGCGAAGATAATATTGAAGCTACTTGAATAGCAAGACATTCCCAATCATAATAAAAGAATTATGATAAACACTACTTAAAATGCAAAACTATATTTGTGGAGACATTTATTCCCCCTACATATAATACAAATATGTTTTAGGGTTATTAGTTCAATGCATTTGCATCAAGTTTTTGATTTTCCATTAATTATTCTTTGAGGTTAGTTTAATGTAGTACGTTGCATCCAGTTTCCAAATTCTCATTAATTATTCATTGAGGTTAGTTCAATGCAGTTGCATCAAGTTTCTAATTTCTCGTTCATTATTATTTGAGGTTAGTTCAGTGCAATTGCATCCACTTAATGATTTCCCGTTAGTTATTCATTAAAATTAATTCAATACAGTTACATCTAGTTTTTCATGTTTCATTAATTAGTATTTGAGATTAGTTCATTACATTTACATCCAGGTTCCAATCTCCCGTTAATTACTCTTTGAGGTTAGTTCAATACATCTGCATTCAATTTTTAATTTTCCGTTAATTGTTTTTCTAGGTTAGTTCGATAGTTTACAATTTCTATACAAATTGCATATATGTAAGAGTCTATTTTTATAAACTCACTTTTGTTTTGGGTTCCTAATTACTTGTAATTACTCATGTGAGAAGGCTAAAAAAGCGGACATTTATGCTTTGAGGTCGATGTGATCTGATTACATCCGACTTCCGATTTTCAGTTAACTATTTTTTGAGATTATTTCAATGTATTTGCATCAAATTTTTGATTTCCGTTAGTTAATCTCGATTTTAGTTTAATGCACGGTTGCATCTAGTTTTTGGTTTTCCATTAATTATTCTTTTGAGGTTAGTTCAATGTAATTGCATCCAATTCTGATTTTATGTTAATTGTTTTTGAGGTTAGTTCAATGTATTTGCATCAAGCTTTTCGATTTTTCATTAATTATTTTTAAGGTTAGTTCAATGCAATTACATCAAATTTATAATTTCCGTTAATTATTCATTTAGGTTAGTTCGGTGTAGTTTCATCCACTTTTCAATGTTTGGCTAATTAGTCTCTTTGAGATTAGTTCATTGCATATGATCCGGTTTCGATTTCTCGTTAATAACTCTTTAAGATTAGTTCAATACATCTCAGATCTTGTTTTCGATATTTATTTATGCTTTGAGGTTAATTAATTTGCAACTATATATGGTTTTTTATTTCCCGTTAATTATTCTTTGAGATTATTTCAATGCATTTATATTTAATTTCCGATTTTCCACCAATTATTCTATGAGGTTAGTTCAATGCAGTTGTATCGGTTTTTTTTATTTTATGTCAATTATTTTTTGAGTTTAGTTCAATGCATTTGCACCCAGTTTTTGGTTTCCCATTAATTATTATCTGAGGTTTGTTTGATGTATTTGCATATTGTTTCCTATTTCTCGTTAAATATTTTTCAAAGATTTGCATCCAATTTCTAATTTCGTGTTAGTTATTATCTGACATTAGTTTAATGCAATTGCACCCGGTCAGTTTTCAATTTCTAGTTAATTACTTTTTGAGTTTAGTTTATTGCATTTGCATAAAGTTTCCGATTTCCCGTTAAATACTCTTTAAGCTCAGTTATGTATTTGAATCCAATTTCCAATTTCCAATTTCCTTTTAATTATCCATTGTGGTGTGTAATACCAACGTCTACTGATCCATCTGTAGTGTCCTTGCAAACATGACATAAAAAGTAAATTATGCTTGATTTATTATATGTGGGATCATCGAAGATTATCCAGTTCCCGATTTCCCATTAATTATTTTTTAAATTATGCATGACTCACTATGTGGAATCTTCAAAGATTATCTACGAACGGGTGTTGTTATATTAATTATTCTGAAAAAAATATTTGCAAATATGCATAACTATTATATATTAATATTATATTAATCACTCAACCAAATTTCTTATAACGTGAAAACCTCACTCTCCATTAGAAAAAAAGAACTTACCTTTGATAAAACCATTCAACTTCATTTTGTTGTTTAATAATAGAAGTTTGATTGAAGTTTTGTGAGATTGCCTAATAATGTGAAGTTCATATATATATTGAAGCTACTTGAATAACAATGAGTTCCCAATCATACGTAAAGAGATAAGATAAACATCATTTTAAATGCAAAACTATATTTATCGAGATATACCCACAACATATAACCCAACTATGCAGGGCCGGCTCTGAGATTGTTGGGGCCCAAGGCGAATTCTTAAAAAGTGGCCTAAGTAATATGCTACAAAAGTATTTTAAATGCCTAATAAGCATCCAAAATTAACTAGTGTAGTTGGTTACTATTCTAATTTCTCTGCAATTACCCCAGGTTTGACTCTCTTTATAAACATTTTTGTATCCAGATCATTTGATAATAGTAGACAAACTCCAGACCCAAACATTGAAGGGGAGCCTTATTATTGGGCTTTGACAGGGGGCCCTAGCGCCCTAGTTGGCCTTGCCCCCGTGAGCCGGGCCCTGCGACTATGTTTTGAGATTAGTTTAATGCATTTGCATCCAGGTTTCGATTTTTAGTTATTTATATTTTGAGGTTAGTTCAATACGCTGATCCAATTTCCAATTAAGTTATTTTTTTTTTTGGTTCAATGTAGTTGTATCCAGGTTTCCGATTTCTCGTTAATTATTCTTTTCGATTAGTTTAATACATTTGCATCCAATTTCCAATTTTTGTTAATTGTTCTTTGAGAGGTCGATTCAATGCATTTGCATCCAGGTTTCGATTTCACGTTAATTATTATGTGAGATTAGTTTAATGTATTTGCATCCAGGTTTCCGAGATTTCTCGTTTATTATTTGATAAAGTTGCATTTGCATCTAGTTTCCAATTTCCCATTAATTATTGTTTTGAGATTAGTTCAATGAATTTGCATCCAATTTCGATTTCCGTTAATTATTTCTTGAGGTTAGTTTAATACATTTGCATCCATTTTATTTTGTGAGATTAGTTCAATTACAATTGCATCCGGTTTTCATTTTCGTTAATTATTTTTAAGATTAGTTTAACGCATTTGCATCGTGTTTCCAATTTATAATTAATTTTTCTTTGAGGTTAGTTCAATGAATTTGCGTCTAATTTCGATTTCCGTTAATTATTTCTTGGCGTTAGTTCAATACATTTGCATCCATTTTATTTTTTGAGATTAGTTGATCGATTGCATCCGGTTTTCGATCTCCGTTAATTATTTTTTAAGATTAGTTCCACGATAATAAATCGTGTTTCAAATTTATAATTAATTTTTCTTTGAGGTTAGCTAATGCATTTGCATCCAGGTTCGATTTTCCGACAATTATTTTTTTATGTTAGTTTGGTGTATTTGCATCCAAGTTTAGATTTTCCATTAATTATTATTTGAGGTTAGTTTAATGCAATTGTATCCATATTCTAATTTTCTATTAATTACTTTTTAAGATTAGTTTAATGCTTTGCATTTGCATCCATATTTATGATTTAAGATTAAATATTATTTGAGGTTAGTTCGATGTATTTGCATCCAGGTTTTTAGGTTTCCTATTAATTGTTTTTGGCGTTAGTTTCATTCAATTATTATATATTTTTTAAAATATTTGTCATTATTACTTTGCCGTTATTTTTTTTTTCATTTTCTATTATATATTTTTGAGGTTATTTTTTGTATAATTGTTTTTAACTATGTTTTGAGGCCGTGTTAAGGATATATTCAAAATTTTTATTTTATTATAGACATTAAAATTGTTGATTTGTAATAGGAATTAGTTTTACAAATCACCTATTTTTTAAAGCAATTTTTTTATTTGATCAAATATATAAGAATTGGAACACTAAAAGTGTTTGATTAAGTAATAGAAATTACTTTTACAAATCACCTATTTTTTAATAAATTTTTTATTTGATAAAATATATAAGAATTGGAAATACAATCAAACTCTCTAAATATAATAATTAGAAATACACTCAAACTCTCAAAAAGGTTCAATATCAACGTGGGATTGTAAACTATTATAAAATATTATCTTTCATATTTATAGTGACACATAGGAGAGAAAAAAAACTAACTCTCATATTAGAGTGCCACATAGGAGAGAGAAAATCCTTCATTAGAGGTCTCTGCTTTAGTATATAGATAATAGATCTAAAGATTTATACATGAATCTGAGGGGGTGTAACTGTGTAAATTCATGCCAAAACTTGAGGTGAAATGCGATCATATCTTCATACCTACTTAGTAACAACAAACTATTTAGCGACTCTTAGTTTTTGTTGTGAGCGCCTATAAGTTAAAACCCGTTCATGACTCATTCATAGACACAAATCCAACCGAAATTAAAAACACTTGAGGATGCAGCTTAAATCATGAGACAATGGGGTAGCAGAGCAGAAAGCACTTGCTACAATGGTCTCCAGGACCAGCAAAATGGTTTTTCAATGTAAGGATTACAGTCCAAAGACAGTCCAATAATAATTTGGCCTCAAGTCCCATTCTAAATTTTAATTATGAATTTAAGAAAAATTGGATTAATATCAACAATCTTTACTAATAATTTCGGCTCAAGAACAAACCGGACTTACGTCATCAGATAATATAAATTTGTACAATTTTTTTTTTATCTATGTAAATTTACATTGCTGATATAAATGCAACTTTAACAATATATATCATAAACTAATGCACAACAGAAATCTGTTGAAGGTTATTAAATCAACAAGTAGCATTAAAACAATGTTCCTAGCACATGGGGACCTTCCTAGCACATGGGGACCCCATGTGCTAGTAACATTGTTTTTATTATCAAGATTGACATCCAAAGTCTTGCTGATATCTTGTTCTTATTATTGTTAATTTTTTTGCATATCTACTCAACAGAGTCAAAAGCTTAAGGTTCAAAAAGAATGGCCGCAGCCTAACAATAATCATATCTTATATCCCAAATATCAAAATTTCCATTAAAAGAATGATGAACACAAGTCGATAAGGAGACCCATAATGGTATAATGTCAACCAACAGAACCAATCACCCGCAATCATACAAGACATAACAGGTCTAAAACAGTCATGGAAATCCGGAATATGACAATTTTTACTAGACATAGGCTACCCTACCCATACCAATGCATAAGCGACATCACCGATGTCATTGCGAATTCGCCAGTTCATTTTTGCATGACTTCTTGATTACCATATAATAATGTTACATTATAATTTGGAACAAAAACAATAATTTAAAAACAATAAATCGTGCATGTGTGACTAAATTGAATAAAATATAGTTACTAGAGCTGAGCCATAACTAGAGATGAGCCAATTAGGATTTCGGAATTCTAAAAGAAAAATCCTAATTGGCTCATCTAGTGGGTAATACTAGTTAACTTACAAAAAAAAAAAATAGAAAATAATAGAAAAATTAAAACAGAAAAGTAAATTTCGATCAGTCAAAACTATTTTAACATATTGTCGGCATGACAAAATCTGATGTACTATTATGTGTTATAAATGGCACTGCAAGATGGTTATGGCGGTGGAGAAGAAAAGGAGATGGACAGACGTCAGTACTCACAGTACAATTCGATTTATACATGGGCAAAGAGAAAACATATGTTACCTTTTCTTTCACTCATTCACAATGAGAATGCGGAGACATACTTTTGCAAACTCCAATTTTCAAACGCATCTTTTGTCACAATTGCTTTCATGCAGCAAAATCAACAAAAGAATCCCATTGTGTTTATGCTTTATTGCTTTAACATGCCCATTTCAAAAGAGTAATTGTATCAGTCCACTTCCTACCTTTTCTCTGTTCTCATTAAACCTACAGCTTATGATTGATTTATCATTTATGTTCATGATGGCAATAATCGATACTCTATAGTGGACACTTATCGAGATCCAACAGTATAGGTGTTTTACATTACTTCTTTGGTTAATGATAGAATTACTGAGTCGTGATATAGATCTTGGGAAGACAGTAGGGAGAGTCTGTGGGTTCTAATATTCCGTGGTGCAAGACCTGTGTGTGCAACACAATCGACAGGCTCACCCTGTTGGAGTATTAGATTACAGTTTATGTCACAAATGACATGCAATTACATTGCAAGTTTTGTTGAGGATGCTGTGAGGCAATGGAGATCATACTATAAAATCAGCTCAGTTCAAAACTTCTAAACCTGCAAAATCTATCTCGCAAACCAACTTTCAAGTACATTCGGTCAAACTTTGGCATAAACTTTTCAGCCTTCTGATAATATT
Source organism: Coptis chinensis (assembly GCF_015680905.1). Taxonomy (NCBI): domain Eukaryota; kingdom Viridiplantae; phylum Streptophyta; class Magnoliopsida; order Ranunculales; family Ranunculaceae; genus Coptis; species Coptis chinensis. Next base: position 105,473,244 of record NC_141459.1, read on the forward strand.
AGAAATTTTGAAACGAGCTATCTAGATCATTTACACAACTTAATTCCATTTTGTTTGTCCAAAATTAGCAATCGTTGGATGTTTTTATGGACAACAAAGTTGGAAATTTTGCTAACACAATACCTATCTTCCTTGATTGTATATTTTAATTCGTAAGAAAAATTTACATTAAACTCAGGTGAGTTTGGTAATACACAAAGCATTTCCATCATGGTGATAAAGGTTAGCTGATTTTATATTCGAATAACATAAAGAGCAGAGATATATAATAATAGTTAAGGGTGATTCTTATAAAAAAGATCAACCTGTGTGGTAACTGACCATTACAACAGTACAACTACTATTTTAAAACACAATATGCACAAAAAGCAAAAGATGCGATAAAAAGATGAAAGTCTGCAATTTTCGTTTTCTTTTTAAAAGCAAGAAAAAGCACAAAAGAATTGAAATGAAACAAAATGCCTTCAAGGAAACAGAAAATTGCTGAAACAACACATTTGATACTCCATAATGTCGTCAGAAGAAACGAAAAACTGTAATCGTATATTTGCAAAAAAAAAATTAAAGCAAAGGAGTTCCAAAAGAATCTCACCAGAACAGAATACCCATACTAGTTTTATCTTAGTTCAAATAATACTTTTAAATTTGAAAGTAACAACTTTATGGAGGAAGTTAAGAGAAAATAAAATATATGTATACATAAAGAGCTAATTATTAATTTATGATTTAAGAGTGACAAAAGGACAATCAACCCTTCCTAGGATATTCATCAAATTATATTGTCCATTGGGGCAAAAAATGTGAAGGATGCACTAAATAATTAATTGAATGCCCTGCAGACTGAAGTGTTGCACTAAAACCTTGGGTCAAGCAGTCAGAACTTTAGAATCAAATCACCACTATAATAATTTGATTAGTCAAATATGGTAAAGCCTAAAGGTATAAAGTTACATGAATGATGATCAAACCACTTTAATACTTTAAGCAACAAATGAAAGATGGTAAGAAATGGGGTTGGCTTATGCTTATTCGTGCCTTAGCTCGTGCCTAGCTCTTAGGCAGTCAATCTGCACCTGTGCAAGGACTGAATAAACCCCATCAATCAAAAAGGAAACGCTTAATAGGAGTATACATCAATGCAACTCCAGGATTCCTACCAGTTTAAGTTCAAAATAACTTCGACATTCCATAACCCTTTTATGGCCAAACAATCTTAGCATTCTTAAGGAGCCCAAAAATGAAGGCCTAAGATTCATGTCTTAATTATTGATTATGACAAACCAACCCCAAAACAAACCAACCAAACAACCATCATAATCTGATTAAAGGAAATGTGCTAGAATGTGGTGCATCATACACAAACACACCAAAAAAAGAAAAAAAAATGTTCAGTTTTCCTTCATAAAGTGTTATGCAATAGCAAGGAAATGTCAGTGTCAGTTTTGGCAACAGTAGCACCAGATCCTCCGAAAAGATTTTAGTACATGGTCCCAGTTCTTCCTAAAATATTTTCAATAGGTGGTCCTCACACTTAACAAACATGCAATCAAATAAAACATCAATCATTCAGTTATGAATGGATAAAATCATCAATTTATGATCATTTTCATTTGAGCCCCATTCAGAAGCTGCCATGTTTTGGTTTCCAACAAATGTCAGAAAGACATTGTATAGGTCAGGACCTTTACTAAGCCCCAAGAATCAATTGTTGTACATTAAGAAGTGGCTACCCCTTAAATCAACTTCTTACAAAAGAAAATAAAACAAAGAGACCTACCTCCCCCCTCTGTCATTCTGTTAATGACTTTGGCTCTTTTATCAGAACTTTCACTGGCTTGAAGCAAATATGGTCCAAGGCACCAGTTAGCTTTTAGCATAAGAGACCTCTAACCGCAATCTACCAGGGTAAGATCACCTAAACTCTTGCCTTCTATCATCAATTCGTGCCCCTGGAATAAAACATAAAGGGAGTCACAACATACCATATTACACTTTTTTTTTATTTAAATTGATTGTTCAAATAAACTTTTATCGAGTTTTGTCAGTTTCTCTCCAAGTGCAATAAAAAAAAAAATCTTGAAGCAAGGACACAATATATGATCAAATATCAGCTTCTGAATAAATATCATTGAAAAAAACAAATCATGGTCTTTATTATATGTATTGTAAAGCAAAGCAATTTCTTAGCTCGCAACAATATGTAACCTGAAACAGGTCCATAGTCCAAGGCTAGGCACCACCCAGGTAAACCAGCAATCCTCTAAACAAGGAGTCCCCCAAGAGACATCTAAGAGACGAATGTCGGTGTACTCCAAACCAGCTGAGCTGCATCCTGGCCTCTTGGGTACAGTTACAAGTTAATAACCTTTCAAATCATTCAACTGGACCACTAGTCAAGCCTTGGGGGGTTGGGCCCAAGGTCTTAGGATGGATTCCCACTTTCGCCCAGAAAGCGGGTTAAAGAGTTTGGGTGAAAATATAAAAATAATAAGTAATAAATAAACCAAGTAAAAAAAATGGCACCAAAGAGAAAGTCAAAGTATCATCAATACAATAGTTTTTCCCCCAATTTAAGGACAAACTTAAGACCAACATTCTCTAATTTATCAGCATTTCAAGTAGTTTACATGGATATGATATATCGAAAATTTTGGGGAAAAAAAAACAAGATATATATATATATATATATTTGGAGATCAAATCAACCACCCGACCAAGCAATCTTTCTGTTTCAGTGTCCTGACATGTTTGATGTCCAAGAATATTGAAAATGACTATGAAAAGAAAAGTTGAGGGGCCTAGATATTAAGAAATAAGTGGACCATAAATAATGGTTGGTATATAATAAGAAGTTTCTTAAGTAAATTAGGCTAGCAAGTAAAGCTAGTAGGACACAAAGACAAATATAGAGATCTTGAGAAATGTACTTTTGCTTTTGTGAACTTTTAAAAAGAATTATCTACTCTCTACCTATCCTTGATTATCGAGTTGTTTGTTCCCACGGGAATACTGAACCCATTTTACATACACATCATATTTTACAGATATACATGTAAACACAGAGGCATAGATCAACTGCTCAAGAAATCACCAGGTCCATGGTCTCTGGTCATACAATTCTTTCAGATTTTATTTTTTCCTCTGTAGGCTACATTTGAACTAGCAATAAAATTCTACAACAGCAACAAAGTCTTCTCCTAAAGTTATGTTTAATGCCCTAATCTTAAAATATTTGAAGTTTCATAAAATAAGTTTTTACAACTTGCCTAGGTTGACTAGAACTCGCAGAACAATAGATAAAGGATAAGTCTATACAGAAGACTCAGTCCCACAACTCTCTTAGACATTATGATGCAGTACCCTGAGAAACCGTGACCTTCACAGGGAGCATACAAACTACCAACTGTGCGACCATACAATGAACTTGTGGAATAACTATGTCTGTTGCAAGCTGCACTGTAATAGATGATCAAATATAAGGAAGGTCCTAATTGAAGTAGATATTTACAAGTTGGCTACAAGTTTGCATTTGCGAATGCTTAAACTAGTGAATGCTTCTAGATTTTTAAAAAGTAAAACTGGCCAACAGCAAAATTTGGCAAGATTTTGAATCATTGAATCATTGCATCCAGGGGTGGTTACCAGGACTCTTTAAGATAGACATCCCAAAATAACAGTTTAATTGTAATTTGTAAGATTGTTTCAAGTTTCTTGATCATTTAAAGAAATGGTAACAACGGAAGTAAAGTGTAAAAGCATCATTTAATGAAAATTATACTTAACTAAGAAACACTATAGCAAAAATCTAATATGCATTTACTGCGCAACAAAATATATTTCACTTCAAAGCAAACAATTAATTTTCTTTGACTTCACTTCAAAGCAAACTTTATTCCCTAATCCCTTAAATTCTTGTTTCCCCTGTGAAGGTGAGAACCGAACTCAAGAATATGGGAACAACCTCCAAGTCTTGACCAATAGGCCACTGGACACCTTCAAACCGAACAATTAAAAGTCTTGAAAGTTAAATTTTCTCGCACTCCCATGCACAAGCTAGGTACAGTGTGGGTTCAAATGCACGAAGTTTCTCAGAGAAGAAACATTTAAATTATCACCAGAGGACTTATTTCAGTGTATAACAATGAGCTCACTAAGATGGCCAAGTATCAGCATAAAACACAAATACAGAAATATTCAATGATGACATCATTTTATATAACACTACAGATTATCTTCACCATTCCAACAAGAAAGAAAGAAAGAAGATGACGAAAAAAAATAGTTCTGAGTAGATATATCACCTCCACCCCAGGGACTGCCTTATCCCACTGTAAATTAGTCCTAATGACCTCCCAACCAAGCAAACCAGAAAGAATGAGATAGCACTACAGATCTTCGAGAAAATGACTCTAACCAAAGGCATTGTGATATCGGAGAACTCAAGAAATAAGCTGAAATAATACCTCCTGCATTAAAATAAAAGATGAAAAATAAGTAAGAAAATTCCCTTATTGAATGGAAGTTTAAGTTTTACAATCAAGAACGAAAATATCAAAACTATAAGGCTATATGTGAATATATGTATAACACAGCATCTCAAAGTACATTCCAGCATTTAATCCAGTGTGACGAATGAGACTATAAGTCTATAACTCAACTTTGTTACTATTGTCTACTCAATCAACAGCTTAAAACAAGATGAGATACATTTATGGCCTCCCAGATTTCTAACAGAAATATGACGCTGGTTCTGTAAATGCATCCTATAAACAGTATGCATAACAATATATGGACAATGTCAAGCTGAGAAGGAAAAGTCTTACCACCCATTTAAGGCCCTTAATTCTCTGGTCCGTTTCACAGGCATGGACAGTGGGCTGATAACCATAAACTGTAATGGCTTAACTACCGGTGTAGCTTTCTTCAGGGTAAGTTTCTTCCACCAAGGAAGTTTATCTTGTCGGCTTTTGTCTGCTTCCTTTGTAAGTTGGATTTGAAAACTGTACAAATCAAAACGATCCTCATACATCGATACAACTGAATCCATATTTTGATGCAGCCATTGTTTCAATGCCATCTATTATCAAGACAATGAATCAAATTAAAAATATGGGCAAATGTAGCACAACTATCCGGACAATCCCCAAATAATTATATGTGCATGTGCAACACGACATGTGGTAAAATAAAATATAATACACCCCTGGGGTCTGGGGAACTCGTAAAAGAACTGAGGAATTTGCATCAGATTTAAAAAATTAAAAATAGAGATACTTTACCTCATTCCGTAATTTCTGAAGTGCTCGCGTTGACAAGGAACACAAATTCAAACCCATGCGATTCATATCACTAGACATGTTACTGTCAACGGAAATAAGCTCTAAGTAATTGGTTGTGATTCCATCTGCCAAAGTAATCACCAGATCTTCTAAGATGTCAACCCCATGATGGGCAAGCAATTTATTATCATAACGGCATCCTGTGCTGGATATAAGGCAGAAAGGAGTCACTGTAAATTGGCAAATGCTTCCAAATGTTGTGGCATGCAAGGAAGATATGAAAGTAAGTACCAAAATATCCATTACGAAAGAGAGGAAAATAAAAAGTAAAAAATGAGGCATTCACTAACACAGAAACATTGCCAGACTGTAGTATCAGATGATGAATGCGCAATGAATATCTAACACATTAAGCACCTACTTTTTGATGTAACAAGGATCTAGAGGAAATACCCGTGAGTAAGAGCACAATATGCTCTGTTTCTTATAAGAGGGGTAATTGAATTGTCAGATCACTAAACAAAGAAAATGAGGAAAACCCTTTAAAAGCTATATAAAACAATGAATTAAGGTGCAGTAGTATTTTTTAATAGTTGTCCCTTATTCTTAAAAGCAGATGCCGGTGAAGGTACAGAGTGCAAGAAGTTGCTGGCTGAACATTCAGATTTTCTAACTGAAAGTTGCTTTAACAAACTATTTGGTTTTCTACTATTATAGTTTCTATGTTGCTACAGAAATGCCATTAAACTAGCAGTCTATGCTAATTGCTCACTGGTAATGCTTGCTTGTCGGTGGTAAAAAGTAGCTGATGCTTATTTAAGCAGCCAAAAGTCCAGAACCAACTTTTACAGTCAATTGCACTGACAGCCATATCAAGAGATTTAAACATGCAAGAACAGCAAAGAGTATACAAGAAAGAAACTTTAACCACAGTTAAAATCACCTGAGAAAGCGAAATCTGAGGAAGTACAATAAATCGGCATAGAGTTCATCCTTGCCTGACCTTTTAATGTTCTTTGTAATATTGTCATCTTGTTTTAACTTCTGAAGCATCATTAAGAGAATATTCTGGAAATGGAAAAGAATGAAATTCATTAATAAACTAGCCAGCGTTTTTATTGGGCTAAAAAGTTACATTAATGGTACCTTGTCATGTTTCTTACACTCCAAGTTGAGCTCCTCTTCCAGCCACGTAACAAATACGGACTGACTAGATATTTGTAAAACTTCTGACGAAGTACCCATCCAGTCACCCCTATCAACAACTTGATGGCTTCCTGAAATGTTATTGACCTACCAGAAATAAAAATTAGCAGGATCTTAGCAATATGAAAAAAAATTCTAGATGCATTTATAAAAATGATCTGGTTACAGTTATAAAAAATTCTACTTTTGGCTGGAGGAAATGCATGTGAATTGCACAACAGCCATTGGCAAGATGTAGCACTGAAGCAGGTAATTATTTTACTTCTCAATACAAATTAAAAAAATAACTATTACACCCAGAACTTCATGAAATTTCATAAAATAGTTTGTAATTGAATTTGTTAAGGTGCAATATATTCAATGTTTCAACACTGCACACAAAATCTGTCAGTGTGTTACTGTTGGAATCTCTCAAATTTAGGTTTTTAAGACCTGTCAAAGTTCTGAAATTTGTTTATGTAACATACATGAAGGCCTCCCATGTTATTATTGATTGCTACACTCACTCACTAAAAATGGTTCCAACTTCCCCAATCAGAGTGGGTTTGTGACATATGTTTGAATACGTAAAGACTTGAAGAAAAATAAATAATCATATTATATGTCATTTCATATATATCAGCTTTTTCCTGTGTAATGAAACCGGGATTTCATCTCGTAAATTTTCAATATTCTTTTCCTAGGTAATGAATTCCCTTTATAATATTAAGCATGTCAAGAATATGAACCTAGACCTGCAATACACTGCTAAGGAAATCATTCCACAATTCTTATTTTTTAAGATTTTCCAGTTTATCCATACAACAAATCAAGTACGATAGTTATTACCAACATACGAACTAGACTAAGCACAGCAATGCTAACGATGATATAAGCAGATGGTAGAGGCAGTGCCTGCCTCTTTCTCAAGTCTCTGCAAGGTCGTCCAAAGTAACCGCAACCTAGGACCGTCAGCAACCGCATACAAACTCAAAGGACACTTAGTGCTATAATCTCCACTTTCAACCACTCTACTCTCCAAACCCCCATCTTGTTTAGCAGCATCAAGAGCACCCAAAAGTTTACTTTTAACTTCAGCCCAAGCATACTCCACATTTACCTGTTGATCACTCCTCCCAGCACTGCAAATAAAAACAACTAGCTAAACTTTAATTTTCATGCCAGACTCAAACGAAACATTTAATTTGTGGTTACCAAACCATTCAAAAATATGCATGTCATGCTTTTACCACAGAAAATTGAAAATATGCTCACCCTTACCTACCAGAAGAAGAACGTGAAGATGCAGCATCCAGATCTGACACCTTTTCAGGTTTCAAGTAAGCATTCTCCGGGGGTACTACTCCAGCAATATACGCGAGGACTATACTGAACATCATAAGTGCTTGATCAAGAACAGGTACCCAGTTTGGGACTGTTGCATTGTCGGGACTTATCAGAGTCCCAAAGCAACAACACCTCATTGAACTATCCTTGAGGTTCGCACTTCTTTCCAATATCGTGGAAATATGGGCATTGAAATCACAGACTAGCGGTGCGGAAACCAGAACTTTTGAACTCCCATAGCATTGCTTTTTAAAGCCTCTGAAACAAAAATGTCCTAATTATTTCAAAATTTTAAAACTATTTCCACTTCTCTGTTCTGAAAAACTAAAGTTTCTGAAATTTTAAAGAAAGTTATTATAATCAAATAGAATGATCCAGTCATGAGTCACTGCATACAAGTACCATACAAAACAAAATCTGCAATCCTGTAATTTGTATAACCATGTCTACGACTTTGCTTCGAGACCATATTAAGAATTCTAATTTAGCTGTTACATTAACAATATAGTCCCTAAGTTAGACTGACATGGATACGTGTGTCCATATCCGACACAAATATGAAGTGTATATCACATACAATATGTGTCCGTGGTGTGCCCAATACGGACAAGTAGATACGTATCCGACACGGATAATTTTTACAATATGGTGTGTCATGACTCCATGGAGATACAAAAATTTCATTCAGTAGGAAAAGGAAAATACCTTTGTACAATTCTGAGACATACAGTCCTTGGAACAAAGTGGCTAAGTTTATAGAAGCTTCTCGGTAACTGTAACTTGGCACAAGATGGTATAGTTGCCTGTTCTGCCATTTGACAAAGACTAATGTTCCGCGCAGCAATATATATTCTCTCTAGTAATGGAATGGTAGATGATATAGCAACTCTGAACTAACATTTTAACTTCTGCAGAACAGCAGTTATATGAGTTTTCAATTCAACAAACATGTGGTGGGCAAACCAAAAACTCCTTCTAATAAACCAATGTTCAGAAATTCCAAATGTCAACACACACACACATTATATTTTCTATAGTGGTACAATGAAACAACAACATTAGAAACATAATGACACATAAGCTAACATATGAATAAAGCAATTGAGGAAGGGGAAATAAATAGTAAATAAGAAAAGGTGGGTTTACCTTTGAAATGGAGAAACTCCACCAGAGTGTTTTTTTTTTTTAATTATTATTATTATTATTTATAAGGAGGGAAAAGAGGATCGGATTTGTGCGTCTCTTGTTTCATCTCCCCATTTCTCTCTTTGTTGTTTTCTTCCACTCTCTCTTTTTTGAAAAATGGGCTGGACCTGGATCAGGATAGCTATCCAGGCCCATTCGATATAAACCGGACTAAACTGAATGTATAGGTGTTCACACGTGGGACTATTTTAGAGAGTTTATATATCTCTATTAGTATAGTATACCATAATTAATATGGACCTTTAAATTAGACTAACTTTTTTTCTACCATGAAATGCCCTTAATAAAAAATTAAAATCAATTATTTAATGCCTTTAAAAAAGACTATTTAGTCATTTCAAATTTTACTACCATTTATACCCTTAAGATTATATAGTAATCTAAAGATGTATGTGTAAATTCAAGTCGGAAATCAACTACACGCCACTATTCAATTGTACGCTATTTATTTATTACTCATAAATAAATATAAATATAAATATAAATAATGGCTTTAATTACCATAAATACAAATCCTTTATTCCTTTCTCTTTCCGTCTTCCTCTCCATCTCTCTCCATCTCTGCCCACTAAAAAAGAATCAAAAGGAAAAAAAGAAAATCAAAATCAAAATTTCTCCTCTTCAAAAACTCAGGTTCTAATTTTCTGTACTCATCAAATTTTGATTTGTTAGTTCTCAAATGTTCAATAATTCTTTTGTGTCAAATCAGATTTTTATTGGATTGTTGGAGCATCGAGATGTAAGTTTAGTATATGTTCGTGGGAAGCACTTGACTTCCTGTTCTGAGATCATTTGGTGGAAGGTTCCTTGCATTTAGAAGAAAGCTTTTGTGCTGTAGTGGAGTAAAATTGTTATTCTTCACCGATTGAAAGATTGGAAATTATGTTGCAAAGGAAACCTTAAAAAAATTCGGTAACTTCCTTGATCAGAGAACATTGTCAAGCCTTATAATGAAGTTCATTTGTCATTTTTGGCTATGATGATTTACTAGCAATTTTCTGCAATTTTAGAACTGTTTCTGAGATAAAACGTTAATGTACAACACGTATTATACAAAGTCAGAAATCATAAGCCCTGCCCATCCCACTTCCGTATATCGAGTTACAAACGAGATTAGTGTTGAGTAAATTACTGAATCACTTTTTCATGAGATGGGTTTTTTTTTTGCATTATTTCCTTCGTGTGTTTGTAATTGACTTTTTTGGGTTTGTAGTATAATAGCTGATACCACACCATCGACTGGAATCATTTCTTAAGTTTCTACATGTGGATGTTGTAATTCCTCTTAGCACAGAAACAATGTTCTACACGATAGAGATCAGACCCTAGCATGTTAGTAAAATTTAATTTGTCAATTGATTATTTTAGAATTTAAAATAGATACTAAGGGCAGTGTGGTCCTTTCTATCTTACAGAATCTTAAGTTTGAAGTGTGATTCACATCTGACTGCTTACTGAAATTTCTTGGTCTTTGGTTCCACAGGTGCTGTTTTTGTTGTATGCCTGCTAATCACATACAGGTGTGTATACTTCTTCTTTACCTTGCATTATTTTTTAATCTATGATAAACTGAGAGTTGAGGAAGTGATGTTCTCTTTGCTTTCAATTTTAAATCGCAGTTTATGGAGTTCGGCTATCATTTTATTTGTCTTGGCAATGATGGTTGTGGATCTTATGGTAGGTTTAATTTCTCTAGCTATGTGCATCCTTCTATGCTTCTGTTTTAATTTTCGATGCCGAAACAACTGTTTTATGTCATATCTTGGCAATGCAACTCACACTTGTGTAAGTTAGAAATTTTAGTATGTTCATGATGGCTGGTACACACATTTGAGCCACATTAATCGCCTAATGGGTTTCAGATCTTAAAGAAGCAGCATCTTATCACCAATTTCTCATCTTTAAATGCTACTGCTAAATATGCTAAACAATCTAGATCGGTTCTGATAGAGCACCTATGCTAAACAATACATATATATTAAACTAACTCATATATACATATATTTATAATTAATTTTAAAAATACCATATCTTACGATACACGATACGATATGCAAAAAATGGAAAATGATATATTATGATTTGACAACGTACTATGCTCTCCTCCATTAAGTTCGTAAGATATAAGAAAATTTGGTGTGTCGCATGTTTTGTGCAATCTACCTTTTTGCTTTTCATTAAATTCACATCTTGATACATTTAATTTTTTTTTAGTTTTGTTTTCTCTTTGAGATATAAGTGACTTAATTTTCAAATCTAACCTCAAGGGTGCCAACTTTTGCCATAATAGAAAGTCACGACATTCCCAATTTGTGAAGGGTTCATTGTTCTATTTGTATATGATCTCTGTCTTGGTTTCGAATGTTATTTATCTCTTTCTGTTTGATTATGGTGGACTATTCTAACAATTGACCTTTGCCTCTTGCAGCAAAGAACCTTATACTTGCTGGCGTCAAATCTGAGACATTGCATGACGAAGGAACAGTGGAATTATGGGATTTGTCCAGCAATTTCATCTTCTCTGAGGTTGATGTGGGAAAGAATCGGGCACTGGCTTCTGTGCAGAAGCTTCAGGAACTGAATAACGCTATTTTAGTTTCCACCAATACAACCAAATTAACCAAGGAACTACTTTCCAACTTTCAGGTATTTCTTCCGCGTCTTCTCCTATTGTTGTATCTCTTGATGGCTCAGGTCAGCCTTCCATATATAATAAACTTAGCACAAGCGCTTGAGAGTTAAATTGTATACATTCTCACTTGAACCCAGAAATTTGAAGGAACTGAACTTCTAAGCTGCGTTTCTCTTTCTATATAATTCATGACATTTTTCATATGCTTATCACTTGCACAAATCCAATAAATTTTGTTATATAGTAAACTTGCAACTGAAGTGCTTGAAGTCAAATTGGATGCCTTTGTACTTGAACAATATATTAAAGGACCCAAAATGTTTCGATGCATTCTTTAGAAAAAAATTTCATAGTTAACGGATGTGCTTATCACACATAATTTCATTACTTTAGTGCTTTGTTGGCTTTGTTTGATTTTTGCTCAGCTGCATATTGCAACGTGTTCTTTTGTCCCGGAACACTCTACACATTAGTGTTTGATAAAGATATTGATTCTTGTGGCTTTCAACTCATTGCACTTCTTTAAAGATACATTACCAATGGTGCTTGGTATGTCTCACGAATTTGTTCAGAGTCTCCTACACCACTAACACTAAATCACAAGCTAACAAGTTCTCCTAGGCAGTGTTTAAAGAAGTGCATCTAAGCCTTAGAGGTGCTTGAAGCTTAAGCCTTAATATTTTTTTTTTTTAAAATGGATGAAAAATGGACATTGATGATGGAAGTTTGGGATTCTAATAGAATGAGATGTTTTAATGCTCAAAACATAATCTAATAGTGAGTTTTTAATCTTTAAAGAAGTTATGAGGGGTTAAATTTTCAAAAAAATCAAAGAAAAAAAGTAATAAGAATATGTGTGAGGCTTAAGCAGTTAACCATGAATGCTTAAACCTATAAGAGGCTTAAAGGCGCCTTGAGGCATAAACCTCGCATGCATTTTAAAACCTTACTCCAAGAAATGGTTGTGTACTAAATTTATAGCAAATCATATTGATGTTATGACTTATGAGTTTATTGGAACACACCGTCACTCACAATTTAATTACATTTGATTACTAGATCTGATTTTTTAGATTTATGTTCTCTGCTACACTTTAAGGTCGGCTATAATAGCGCAAATGCTTGTGTTTGCCTCGGTCTATTTTGAGCTCACTTTTAGATTTCGAATCAAGGTTTTATAGAAAGTGAATTTTATGAAGTGGTGGAAAGCATTACTACAGGTGTAGCATATCTATATTCCGATAAAACAATGTTTGAGTAGCTTCTTTCCTCGGTCTCTAGCTTTCTTTTGATAGCTCAATTTGTTTAACTGTTTCTTGAGCTCTCTGCTCATTTATCTTTGAATCTGTAGTGAATTGTATATCGATTATGTCTCCCGGACTCTAGGTGAAATGCCAACCGACTAGGACCTCTTCATTATTATCAATTAATCGCCTAATGGGTTGAACTAAGGGTTCCAACTAATATGTGAATTTGAATCCAATAATAATACTTGAGAACCGAACTTGAATACAAGGCACTCAAGGTTTTTTCGATATGTGAATATTGCCATCATATAATATCATATTTAGGCCGCAATGTTTAACTAATAATACCTTTGAAGGCAGGGGTGTTGATGGTGGGATTTAAGACAAGCTAAAAAATGTGATTAATTGTTACTAATGCCATTACCTTTGGTCACGGGTAGCATGCATACAATTAGATCAATGCTATGCACGTGCTCTATCGTCAAACAAATTATACTATACCAAATTTTAAATGCAATACCTTGACTAATTTTTTTCATTGTCTTATGAGTAGGAGATTTACCATGGACAAGTGAACAACTTGTGGTATGCATACTAGCATAACCAAATGGTGTCGCTTTACACCGATTCTTTGAATTCTTTTTGCACATGGTACTAACATGCATGTGACCTACTAACACTGATAAGAGAGTTTTTTTGGTTAATCAATTGGAATGGGTTGTCAATCAGTCCTGTCATACTAAGAGTTGTTAATTAGTATGAGTGAATTGGCTTGCATTTCAAGATTAGCTTGCATTTCTCTATTTTTAACAAGGGGATTAGTTTGAATTTCAACATTCTTTTACATGGATTCATGTACCAGCAAGGTACTTACTTGAACATAGGCTACTATACTTATTTCAGTTTAGGATCCAAAGTTTTTTGTACCATATATACTTGATAAACATTTTTTTTTTTCCAGTCGTCTTGGATTGAAAATCATTTCTAAGATAGAATGAACCAGATTGTATTATCATTCAAATTAATTTCAAAGGCGTGAACGGTAAGTATCTATCGGTTATATGGTTATATGCGCTTTTACAGTTCAAAATTTACTTATATTGTTTGTATGCAAAAAGGTAAAGGATTGTTGTAATTAAGTTGCAGCTTTGGTATCATGTCAAGTATAAGGTGGAGAGGTACAGTTCACTAGAATTGTCCTAGCACGTATGGCCAAGACTCATGGACTCTTAAAAGTAATCATTACAGGATTCCCAACAGACAGTTGGTGACTCTTGCAGAGAAAGCTATTAGGTTGTCAAATATTGTTTTTAGAATTTAGAAGGAAAGAATCACTAGCTAATAGGTGTATTAACATGTTACTTGGGGGAGGATCTTTGTGTGAACAATGGTCTCTTTCATTTTTTAGTGTATAATAATTATTCATACCTGTAAATTGCTATAATGGCTATCACAAGCCCCGACAAGTTTCAAGAGTAGTGATCACTCTGCTTTATGTTCTGATTATTTCTTCTAAGTATCAGATCCAATCATATCTCTCCTCTTTGGTTAGACTGTAAAGTAGCTAAGTCGTATCCACCTCCTCATGCCAACAAGACTTTCTTGCAGTGTATTCTATGACCAAATCAATCCTTTAGTTTTTTTCAGTTGTTAATATGCTCTTATTGTGGTTAGAAGGATAGGTTGGGTGCATGTACTTTTGCTTACAAACTGAAAGAATATAGGAGATGATTAATAGAACTGAATTGAAATCCAGTCAATTACGTTTTTCTGTACTATTCTTAAGATTGTTTTTGCTAGACTATGCAGTAAATAATTAATTTACTTAATATGTGGTTGAGGGAAGTGACTTTTTTGTGTATGTTGTAGGGATACCGATAGTAAGGAATATTAGTGAGCTCCCACAGAGTGACCATGGGAGCGAACGACTATCACACATGACAGTTGCAGGTTCTCTTCTACATGGGATGAAAGAGGTTTGTGTTAATTCTTCGTAGAGTTAAGTTTTTGTCTGATTGGGTCTCATTTGACAAGCATATTGAAAGTAAGCAGCTCTGTGTATAATATGAGTTATAAACTGAGGTATGCCAACTAAAAGTTTATCTCTAAAAACTGACATCTATAATTGAATCCTTTTTCACTACTACAGAATGACACATATACCACGGTCAATAAGAACGTTTATACCACGGTTCTTCCAAAAACCGTGGGAAATACTTATATACCACTGTGGAAATTTCTTTGGTCATTGGTTTACTAGTATATGCCACAGTTACATGAAAACCGTGGGATAAGTTGGGCCATATACCATGGTTAGTTTTTTTTCAGCATGAGAGTACTCCACATCCCCACTACCTTAAACATAAACAGTGGTATATAAATTTTCCACTTTCTACCGTGGTTTATGACTTCTTTATATCTTATCTTATCTTATATATAATGGGAAAACTAGCCCCCGTTTATTAGTTCCCGTATCTTTGGTTTTAACCCAAACTTTTAAATTACAAGGGTACCCAAAAGTTTCACCCAAAAAAAATTGGACAGTTTTAAGTTGAAGGGTATGTTTGTCATTCAACAACTATTTTCTTTTTTTTTTGCTCTTCATAGAAAGGGCATTTTAGTAAGTTTATCTATTCCCCAACTAAAAATCACAGTCACGTCGTTTCACCTATTTCCCCCAAATAACTGTTCGTCTTCGCTATTCTCTCCCAAAAAAATTTGAATCTCCTACAATAATGACCAATCACCCCTCTTTCAGATCTTTCTATCTCCGGCTGCTATAGAAGAAAAAAAAAAAGACGTCTTTCAATCCCTCGATGATTTCTCTATCTTCGTTATAGTATCCTCTCTCCCGGCCCTCATTTTTTTTCCTACGAATTGTTACCAACGTTTAATACTTTGCAACCGCAATGGATGAGGTTAGTTTGATGATTTATTTTTTCTTAAAGTTTCTTAATCAAATTCTAATTCACTGAATTCCTAATTTGTTATTATTTGTTTCCAATTTGTAGGCAATCCTTCTTCATAAACCGGTGCGCTCCTTTCTATTGTACATTTACCCCATTTTTATTTCCTTTTCATTTTCCATCGAGAAAATCCATCTGAATAATTCATCGCCATAACATATGAAAAAAAAATGTTCGTCTTCTCCATTCTCGACTATCCATAAAAAAAAAAAAAAAAAAGTAATCTTCACTAAACGGACAAAACCGAACAACCCGCTTTAAGGTGTCGTTCCTATAAAAGATTGTTCCACATACTTAAATTGATCTTTCCCATTTTGCCTTGATATGACAAAGCTTGGTACCTCAAAAAAGAGTGAACTAGGTGTTTCATTCTTGCCTCACTCTTCTCTATTTCTCTCGCACTACATAGCTACTCATCACGCGTGTCAATTGTCGAGTTATTTTTCCCTTATGAAAACCACTATTACATCTTTTATTTTGTTCTCATTTTCGAACATCTCAAGTTACTCGGATGGGTTACTAATTAAGTAGTTAATCAGATCGGGGAAGGAGCGTTCGACAACTGTGAAGGCAGAGCGCATCTACTGCGATGGTTTTCTTTATAAGCCCACACGTTACATTTCATGCCATGTTGTTGGTGATGCTTTCGCCATTGGCATCTCATTAGCTTGCTTTCTTCGTTTCTTATGCTAAAGATTGAAAGAGGTGGTACATTAATTTTCTCTCTGGTATTTTAATTTCTTAGTTTGTAATTTCACTTTTCCTTATATTTTTCCTAATTTCTTTTCTCCTAGATCATCAAACCGTTACGTGATTCGTTTCCATTTTACATGATTATATATGTTATGTGATTCTATTTGTTCTTATTTTGTTTTTATCGTTTCGCAGTGTTTCACACGTTGGTTGATTTACTACCTAGAACACCCACATTTGCTTTGCCATTGCATTAATTTTATCGATGTCATTATTCCGTGTTACTGTCCTATTTTAAGTTTTAATTTTTTTGGTATTTAGTTCTTCCTCCTACATTCTTTCCAACCATTAATTTGAAATTTGAAATTTATTTGTGTTTATTACTGTTTTTAATTTTCAGCATCCCATAGACAAACTCTCCCCACGTTCACACATCCTACGGGTATGCGCATTACCGTCTTTCAGCGTCAGGCTAAATACACATAAGTTTAGGTAATTTTTCACTTTCTACCGTGGTTTATGACTTCTTTATATCTTATTTTATATATAATGGGAAAACTTGCCCCCGTTTATTAGTTTCTATATTCTCCATTTTAAACCAATCTTTTAAATCAAAAGGGTACCCAAAAGTTTCACCCCCCAAATTTTCTACACTTCACATTCGAAGGGTCAATCGGTAATTTAAATATTTCCGAACTATAAAACTCAACGTCTTGAGGAAAACAAGACACCGCGTTTCGCGGTTTCCCAATTAAAATTTAAAAAAAAAGTGTAAACCGTTCGTTACTCTTCTTCGTTCCTGATATTCCCAAACACTTTGCCCCAACCAACGAAACATAAATTTAAACCCTAATTTCATTTTCAAAATCAAAGGTGCACATTTCAAAGACACCTCGAAGAAATAAAAAACTATCTCAATGAAAATATAACACCATTTCGGACTTTTTCCATTTCCAAAGACTAAAAAAAAAGCAATTGCCTTCTCCATTCAATTCTTAGGCTTATCCCTCCTAGATCCCCAATCTCTAACTTTCTCTCAAGGAAGCTGCGTTGACGCGTTAGGTTTTCACCTAGTTGCTTCATTTGCAAATAGTGCGACACTTTCATTTCAAATCGCCATTCCTTAATTTATCATCGGTTTAAGATGATTTCTTCCCACCAATCGAGCAAATTAGCAAACGGTTTCTTCAGTCGCCCTTCTTCTATTTTCTTCTTCTTTTTTTTTAACTTTTCTTGAGAATTCTTTCTTTTTTTTCTTTAACACTTTCGTTTTTCCTATGTTGTTTGACAAAATGCTTAGGAACACTTTACTTCCACATTTCTCTATTAACTATATGATATTGTTTATGAAAATGCCTAAGAAGATTTTGCTTCGCCCTTTTCACTTATCTATATGTTCTCACGGGCATTCGAAGTTCTAGAGAATTATATTACTGATTCAGGTTTAATCACTATCGTATAGTGAAAGTTTTTGTTTAGTGAATCGGGAAACTTTTCGTTTGTATTCACAATTCTATAACTTCTATTATTTTCATAATTAAAGATGAAATGGATAGACATGATCCTTTACAATGTGTAATGTATTTTTCTATAGTATTTTATTCTGTAAAAACTCTGTTTTTTTAACATATTTAGGTTTTGCTCTTTTAAAGTTTGAAGTTTGTGGGGCTTTAAGGAGCCGCCAAATATTCGACTTTTGGAACGACCACAATGGGTCTTCAAC
This sequence comes from Coptis chinensis, assembly GCF_015680905.1. Classification (NCBI taxonomy): domain Eukaryota; kingdom Viridiplantae; phylum Streptophyta; class Magnoliopsida; order Ranunculales; family Ranunculaceae; genus Coptis; species Coptis chinensis. The sequence goes on from NC_141459.1 coordinate 105,491,522, forward strand.
CATATTGTCCCTAGGACTTATGCCCAAATTCGAAAGTGAATCCCAGTATAATAATAAGCATGTTTCTTACTTGCTTCTTAACTATAAATGCACTTAGTGTTCTATGACCGGGTCAGATTAGATCAATCCTATACAATAATATTTTTGTCTCAAAATCGACTTGATGATGGAAAAACGGATATTGGATCTGATTTTTCCGAGGAGGGTGAAAGTTCGAGAGAAAGTGCTTTTCAAGTGTGTCAAGAGGGGAATTGGATTCAACGTGAACCATAATGGTTTTTGAAGATGGTGAAGACTAATCTTAGTTTTAGATGCTCATTGTTTTACAGTAAATGTTCTTTAACAGATGTAGTTTACAAATGTTGTGTTATGGATTTTCTATATCATTCATCCTTATATGGGACCGAAACAACAGAGTTTGACATTTCTCTGTATTTCCAGTGACTCAAATATGCACCGACCAAGTAAGGAGATACAATACCTTCCATTATCATAAAAAGGGATCCAAGGTATGACACCGTCTGGGCAATCCTTTTTATACAGTTAGCAACAATGTTTATTTTTATTCTTTATCTCTTTATTGTAGATCATAACGGACGCTTTAGATGCTTCAACCTTATCGCCTTATGTCAATGATAACAAGTATACATATGAATTTTGACCATATAGAAGGTGTTCACGTTAGCCATGTTTCTTATTTCTCAGAGTTTTCCTAGCATCATTTCTAACGTTTTTCGATTATTACGCTTAAGCATCTCTAACCCGGGTATATTATATTTTAAACCAAATTGTAGGAAGAGATGGCGTGCAAACCGACGTGACACATGCATAAGTGATAGCTACTGAGAGCACCTCTTCGTCCCCCCCATTGAAGGAGACCTTAAACGGATATGAAATGTTTTCATCTATACTCTTTTTTGTGACCTTTGTGATAAAGTCAACAGTAATTGTACCAAGAACTCGCGGTGTTGACATTCACTATGATATTTATATATCAATGCTTATTTCGGACTAATTTGTTGCTAGGATATCACCATTTTTTTTCGGTAGGAATATCTTGAAGGATATGACAGTGCTATATGCAACACCCATATTGTTCTCACCGATCGAAGTGAATATGGGGCCTCATATGAGAAATGCAATTCAATTGGAAGAGCTAGCAACGGCCGTCGAGACTACCCCAAAAATCGGCAAGTTCGTGATCATGCCATAGTCAATTAACCGGCCGGACTTTGCGGGGACGGTAAACTCCAATGCTTCTCTATCCAAAATTTTGTATGGTAGTTCATATCTATATGCTTGGCACTCATTCAAGTGTTTAAAGTTGTGTTAGAATTTGTGATATCGATGATTTCGTCACTATCTAACGAGAAATTTGATCATCTAGAGCGCTTAAAGTGATCGTAAAAATAACCAATAATTTTCTTCACGCAAAACCAATCCTCTTATTGTTAGTTTTGATTGAGCAATTATAGATGTACCATCACATCTTTCTATGATCCAAACAAAGAAGGGTTAGTTTTTCGTCCTCCCTTTCAATATTCTTTTCTTTTATCACTTGATATAGTAGTGTGTTTGATTTGATTTCATATACCTTATTTTGGTGGGGTAGTGAACATAAACAAAAATCTTCAACCTCATTAAACTTTTGGGGGATTGGCGAGGAATTTTTCGGTGAGATCTTTTACTAATTTTGTGGTTTCTTTAATCACTCGCAAATTCCTCATACTATTGCTCTATTACTCAATGATTTTGAAGTAAAAAATATCTTTTGACAACTTCTTCAATTGTTCCCTTTTTATTTTCAATTAGTAATAGTTATTGTTTGTGTTGAATTGATTTGGGGTCTAAGTGTTTGTGACAATGTCTTTTGGGATTTAAAGAGTTGTTGTAAATACGGGTAATTGAATTTTCCATTTCACTTATCGAGGGGATCTTTTGGGCAAGGGGCAAGCTACATCAACTCTCCGGTAAGGACACCCTCTCTCGATATTTTTTTTTTATTGCGGTGCAACTTAGAAAGTAAATGATTGATATTTTTTTTTCGGTTTTCCATTCATATTAATTTGGTTTTGAAATATCTGCGAACCACCTTATTCCTTTTGTTTCATAATGTGTCAAGTTGATGATTATCATTGATCATCCTTACCATAAAAAATGTTAATTTATGGATGGAGTAAATCGTCGATGAGGGACCTACTTGTTTACCCCTATTACGGTGGTATTTTGCTTTAACCTTTCTAGTTTCTTGATTCTCTTTCAATGCATCTATTCTCAAACCTCTTGGCGGTCATGTGTGAGGTGAAAACCTCGTATGTACAAAACTATGTGGGAGTGAATCATGTTTCGCTTAATAGAGCGTAGCTTAGTTTCTATTGGTTGTCTCTAAACCTTGTGAATTAAATGTTTTGCATTTATCTTATTGTGAAGTCGCGGTCCTCATATTGCAAAGGGTTGATGGGAAACGAAGTTCATTTGAAGTGGGACAAGATCAAGGTAAACAAATCCTACACATTATTGTTTTTTTTCTTTGAAAAGTATATGTTTACATATGTTGTGAGTCTATATGTTAGGGCCCATATTAACCGGTGGCACAGAGTGTGGGTATTATACAATGAAGTTTATGAGGGAAATAGTAGAAGCTTGTTTAACCTGGATTATTTGAAAATAAGGTATTGAAAGTTTTGACAAACACTTTATTTGGCTCAACGACTTCGCCTTTATTCTTATATAGTAACTCCACATGTTGTGCTTTGACTCATCCAGATAACAAATTAGAACTGAAGGAGACATACACGCATAAAGATGAACTTGACGGTGTTCGCTTCGATATTATTCAGTTTCATCGGGGAAAATGGGGTGTTTCAAATGAAAAGTTTAATGAGGATGAGTTTTAGCTATGTTAGGACCCTCCAGGTTTAATTTATGAGTCTTACCTTTTTAATTTATGAAAAGGAATTTGAAGTTTGTTTTCTTAGTGCACTCAAAAAAATTAATGAAAGTTTTTTTATTATTATTATTATCTTTTTTTGCAATGTTTGATAGTTTATTATACATTTTGGAATTTGTTGGGAAGATGGAAATGTTGTATGTAGGCAAATTGTGTAAATTTTGTTATGCAGTTCAGTTTTTTTAAGTGGAAGACTGTTTTAGCATTATTATTAAAAAAAAAAAAAAAAAAAAATATATATATATATATATATATATATATATATATATATATATATATATATATATATATATATATATATATATATATATATATATATATACCACGGTTTGGCATAAACCGTAGTGTTTAGTATAATTATATACCACGTTATTATAACATATACACTAATATAAACCACGGTTTCAATAGCTTATATGTCATGGTTATGTTGATAACCGTGGTATATAATGGGAATTACAAACCACGTTTCTTTGAAAAACCGTGGTATCCGTTAAACATATATACCACAGTTTTGCTATTATTATATACCACACCACCTATTGTCACGGTTGTATAACAGTGGTAAATATATTTATACCACACTTAAAAACAGTGGTATAAGTGTCATTCTGTAGTAGTGTTTGCTCCCCTTACCCAACTATATCTGTTACTTTTGATTTTCAGGTGGGAGTATGGCTTCAGACATTTGCTCCGGGTTCACGAACGCCCATTCAGAGGCATTCTTGTGAAGTGGTTTTCATTGTCTTGAAAGGGAGTGGTGCTATTTTTCTTGCCTCCAGTTCACATGGGCCAAATCCAGGAAAGCCACAAGAGTTTCCTACTTTTCAAATAGTACATTTCATATACCTGTGGAACGATTTTAAATTGGTGAATTAGGATATGTTAACTTCTCTAGCTCTTAAACCTTATTGCCTTAGCAAGATCCTCATAGGAGTTAATTATGGGATTTACGCAATGTAACCTATCCAATTATAGTTTACGTAAATGTGAATCGTTAAACTCATTCCAATGTGAATTAATCTTGGTTCTGTCCCATGAGGCCATTACATTCTTATTGATCTCTTCCTTGCGAGGTGCTGATGTAGATTCTGATTCTGTGATAACCCAATTTGCTAACATAAAATTGACCAAGGCCTATTATCACTTGAACGCTTGAGGCACCAAGTTAGAGACCCATAACCCAAGTACCCAACCAATATGGTTAGGTTCACCACGAATAAATTAGAGGGTTCCAAAAGTAAATTTGTTTCGTGACTAAATTAAGTTTTTGTTGTCTACGTTCTACAGGACATGTCATCATGCCAACCGACATTGCGAAATACTAGAGCCAATGTCCTCGGTTAAATAGCAGCAATTACTCAAGACTACTTCTCCAGTTCAGGCTTATCGAGCGTGCCCAATTTACCTAAGGGTTGGATACTAATTTCAATGAATAGCGTTACATAGATGTTTTGTTTATTTGGGATCTTAGTTGTTTGATCCAAGCATGTTCTGCCGTAGGACTATCTGCAGAACTATTGATAGTAATAATTATGTGCTCATGAATAAGCTAATCTTGCTATGTATTTAACAAGATTAAAACCAAGTAAGCCAAAAGACCCACAAAAGTTCTCTCAAGAAGATTGTCATTGGCGAAAATTGCATTTGCTTGCTTTTACTAAGAGCCTAATAGTGCTCTAACAGTGTTTGTATAACCCTTGAGCTTTAGGTTCTTATTGATAGCAATATATACCTTGGATTGTAGGAGTTTTCTATTGACTTTTTATTTATTTTCTAATTCTTATGAATGGACTTAACAACTATTCAGGTTTTGTTGGCGTAAGGCATATTTATTCATGGGATTTGAAGCACTTGTGGGTGCATCACTTTTATGGGCATATTGTCGTGTGAAATTGAGTATGTATGACACACAAAAGTTCAATTTAAATGTAAAAAAATAGTGGAAATGCTCTTGATTTTTTTCCAATAAAATTGGGGTTAAAATAATAAATTGACACGATTTTATTTTGCTAAATTCACCCATACTGACTCGAGCTACGGGTTAAGTTTTGGCGAGATCTAACGGTGAAGAAATGCTTTTCCAAATATGCATGCATGGGCGGAATAGTCAATTTCTATCCTTTAAGAGTTTTGTTTCTTGTAAACTATATATTACACTAGAAAAAAGAAGAGAAGGGTAAGAAATGTAAAAAGGTTTTCTCAGGTTTACGTACTAAAAAAACTAGATTCCATCTCAACTCTCTTTTCACGAATCACGACTCCATAGTTCTCTTTTTAAAAACATACATAGAACTTCACCAAATAAAGAAGGTATGCATATTCTCTCTCTTTTAAATGTTCTCCAAAACACTAATATAAATGTACGTTTGTACTACTTTTTGTCTTGCACCAATTACTCTCTTTAACCTCCAAAAGCCATACATAGAACTCCATCAAATAAAGAAGGTATGCAAATATCCCAATATCATGTTTGAGTATCATAAATAAAAAAGGGTGTATGAAGTTCAACTGCATGGAATACATAAGAGTATGTAGTTTTATCTTCAGGTCAACATGTTATTCAACTAGATATTCACTAATGCAACAAGTGTGTTATTCAAGGGAATCGTGGTAATGGGCATTGCTTTGCTTTGTATAATTGCATTACTTACTTAAATTATTCACATTAAGAAGTTCATTTCACATGGTTTTTTAGATGGCAAGGGCCCAATCTAAATCATCAGTGCCCAAGCGAAATCATCATTCAGGTAAGTATGGGCTAAGTATGCGGCAGAACCGCAGAATTATATTGTGTGTTCATTATGCCAAGAGGGGCTTCGGTAGGGGTGGCTAATGATGTTGGTTTTTTTCCTTGAATTTCTAAACATGGTCATGGTCCAAAATATTAATAAAGTTATCCAGGATACTATACATCAACAATTTTGGTGTGATCCTACGGTGGTGAGGTGGGTAATAGTTATTAATTTATTACTTAGTAACTTATTTAGAAAATATTTTCTTAGAAATCTTTATTACGAGAGTACTCGTTCCTTAGAAACATTCTTTTTTCACGTAAGAATTGGAATAGTTTTCTTCCCACGTGATGAACCCTAAAATAGGTGGAAGAATCATGACTAACGAAATTTTGCAATCATATCTTTGGTTTCTTTTTATGGTGAGAATGTGAAATAGATAGTATGCTTTTCTTTTGGTTTAGCAATACCTTTAAATTAATAATCAATGGTTATTGATTAATAAGGATTATAGAGGTATAGATTTTGTGTCTACGACCTGATGTTGAGTTTGATAGGGAATGGCTGCACTTTTTCTTGGGACAAGAGTTGCCTACATATCAAGTTTTTTGGGTAAACTTGAATCAAGTCTTACGTAGTTCATCTCTCTCTACTTATAGATGTTTGAGATGACTTTCCTTATTTGCTCCAGGCCGTTGTCAAGTGTAGATCCATATTTTGTGCGATCTTGATGATTCGTCATTACTCCTGATGTTACAAAGTAAATGTCTCCTTAATTGGTGTGTTGACTGAGCTCCAGGATCGTGGTAGATCATTTGCTTCCATATATGGTTGTATCTGATATTTGGGACGACCTGAGTCTGGGTCGTTGTTACGTCATGATGGCTTGGTACGAGCTGGTGATGTACGAGCTGTGCAGATATGACCTGGAGTGTGGACACGTGTGTTGTAGTGATATGTTTGAGAACGGAGGGCACTTACACAACCCCATTTATTTTATTTACTTTTTGGATAGTTGTGGTGTGAAAAGAAAAATAAAATAAAGCGTTCAACACGTGTCACATAGCTGGTTTTGTTTGAACAAGTTTGGAAAATGTGCGGGAACTGTTGGATCTGATCCATGGGCCGAAAATCGTGGCAGTTTGTGGGCGAGGTTATGATTGTGTTTTGTGGGGAAGGCAAAACATTTTGGCTTTCTTGAGGTTTGTGCAGCTGAAGGGTTTTTGTGTGTGAAGATTTTTCATTTCTTCATTCTATCAACAAAGGAAGAAAAAGCAGAGCGAAAGAAAAAAAAACAAAAACCTTTCCAACCTTTCGTTTTCAGGTGCATCTCTTTTGAACTTCAAAAATTTGTTCTTTTGTTTCTTTTGCTTTCGTAATGTCGATTACTAGTGATAGTTTGAGTGGGAAAGTGGAGTTGGATCAGTGGAGAGAGAACTTAAAGTGATGGAGATGATGGCGTTAGGGCACGTAATGGAGGTGAGGCGTCATCGTCCTCTTCACTGGAGATGATGACTGAGGAGGCGGTGTCTAGGTTGGTGTTTGATAACATTGGGGACTTGAGAAGGGAGTTTGGAATTGATAGCCCCGATCTGATGATATACGACCTGAGTAGTGAGAAGAACATTTTTGGTTCAGATTATGTGCCTCTAGATGGTGGGGTTATAATTACGTATGGCCAACTGAAAGCAGGGTTGAGGTTGTTGTTCTCACTTCTGACTTTGGACATTCTGAACTTTTGTGGGAAAGCACCTTTGTAATTTGTGGGTAATAGTCGGAGGGTGTTGCATGTTCTGGATCTGTTGAGACAGAGGGGAGCACTTTACTGTGAAAATATCTTCTACTATGAACTTTGGTTTCCAAGTAATGAGGGGTAAATCACCGGTGATACTTGGTATGAGTAAAGAGGAGTAGTGGCGTAGGCCTCTGTTGATTTTGGGCCGTTATTGTCCTCCTGGAAACGAATCAATATTCTCTTGGTCTTTCATTTTGTTCCCACACTTTCACCCGCATGGTCGCATGTAACACGAAGATTTTCTCAACCAAAGCGTCTCTAAGATCACATAATGCAGTTGATCACTAACAGTCTAACACACTTTATAAGTTTATATGCATCGTAATAACTTGTACTTGTTGTTAGCTTTTATGAAGCTGGTCAGCTGGTGGGTGATGAAAGCAGGTACGGATTAATCCCAACCAATTTAAGGCACTAAAACAGACGTCACTTAAAAAGACATCACGACCAATTTCGGCGTAAGGTCAAAATTTAGGTATATATTTAGGTATATTACCCTTTCGCTCTATATCTTTTACTATTTTAAAAATCTTATCTTTTACTATTTTAAAAATCTTTACCCTGACTTATAGTCATGCAACATAATTATTTCAACAAGATTCCGTACAGACAAAAGTGCGTTAACCTATATATATGGGTTACGCTCCTTTGGTTCAATACATCTATTCATCTATAGGACTTTGGAGTAGGGCACATAACACATTGATTTACATACACTAAAAAAATCATGAGTCGTTCCAAGAACAACGAAAAGAAAAACAATGGTGCAGTGGAGATGGAGGATGTCAATTTATCCACCATGTACTTATCCATGATATCAGCATTTCCCATGGTGATGAGAGCAGCAATTGAGCTTGATTTGTTGGAGATCATATCAAAAGCTGGGCCAAATGCACAACTTTCACCCTTACAAATTGCTTCTAAACTACCCACTCAAAACCACCCAACAGAGACTTCCATGATGTTGGATCGTATGTTGCGCCTTCTTGCTAGCCACTCCGTGCTTACATGCACCACTATCATACGTGAAAATGGTCTAATTGAAAGGTTGTATGGTTTGGCACCTCTAAGCAAATACTTTGTGCAGGACAAAGATGGAATTTCGTTTTGTCCTTTTCTCATCTTGGGTCTTGACAAGGTCGTCGCCGAGAGCTGGTAAGTGGCGAACCCAATAGGATAACAATGGTAGTCGTGAACCCATTTGACGAACCCAATAGGATAACAATGGTAGTCGTTAACCCATTTGACCAGTGTATTTTCTTCATAATTAAAAGTCTACAATATTTTTTTCCTAATTAAATCTTGGTGATGTCAAAGACTCGAAGGTTTTAACCCCATCTTATATTGGGGTTTTATATAGAGAACTGTCCCTATAGTGTTGTTGATGATTTTCTGGTTCATACATCCAATATATTTCAGGTACAACTTGAAAGATGTTATTATTAAAGGAGGTTCTCCGTTTACCAAAGCACATGGGATGTCACTTTTCCAATACTCAAGCGTAGACCCAAGGTTCAATCAAGTCTTCAACTCTGCAATGTTTCATACTACATCCCTAATTATGAATGAAATTTTCATCGGTAAATATAAAGGTTTTGAAAACTTGAAAGAAATAACTGATATTGGTGGTGGAATTGGGATTGCCGTTAGCATGATAACTGCCAAGTATCCTTTGATAAAGGGTATTAACTTTGATTTGCCCCATGTTGTCCAACAAGCACCAACCTATCCTGGTAAGATCACATTTCATTTTCTACCTGCAAATAAAGATAATATTGTAGAAAAAGTTGATCATATTCCTATGTATGTATATAAACTTCTAGGCTAAAGTTTAATTGGTTGCAGGGGTTGAACATGTTGGAGGGGATATGTTTGAAATTATTCCAAAATCTGAGACTATTCTTCTAAAAGTGAGTTTTATATATATATATACCATTTATGAAAATGTTTATTTATATGTTACACCGATCTGAGACTCTTTGCAGGGCTAGCTCTGAGGGCCGGCCAACTAAGCAGTTGCCTCAGCCCCCAACTTGATGGTTAAAATTTGGGCCTCCAAGTATAATCTTATACCCACTAGGCCACATGTGAAAACTGTTCAGTCTAGTTAAATTATGTACAGTCCAGTCTCCTCGAACATTGGCCTACAACCCCTTGTTTTAAAGACTTGTTCTTTTCTCAATAATATAGGCCCATTTTAAGAAACTTATTCTGGGCCCTCAAAATTTAGGAAAGGCCTGCCTCTTTATCACAATATTTATTTTGTTGATTTATCAAGTAATTATAAAAACCTAATATGAACATTGCATGCATATATGCAGTGGGTGTTGCATAACTGGAGCGACGAGAATTGCTTGAGGATATTGAAAAATTGTTATGTAGCATTACCTAATAATGGAAAGGTGATAGCAATGGATATGATTAATCCTACAACTACTGAAACAAATAATGCTGCAAAAGTCTGCTTCTTACATGATCTTATCATGATGGGACTACTTGGCATTGGAAAAGAAAGATCTGAGAAAGAATTCGAAGCACTTGCAAAGGAAGTTGGATTTTTGACTTTTAGTGTTATTTGTTGTGTATTCAATACTTGGATTATGGAGCTTACAAAGTGAACCAACTTTAGGGCCGGCTCTGAGCAAGTGCAGGTGGACGACCGCCATAAGGCCCCAAATTGTGAAGGGCCCTGAATTATCATAGTATTTCAATCCAATAAATATAATGTGAAGCGTGCAGGGTAAAAAAACATGAAAATAGATAGTACATCGCAGTTTCAAATTTTCAATAATAAAAAATAATCCTATTCTCACTCCATCGGAAGCTAGTTTTCTTAATATATTTTGCAATTAAGGAGCCAATAAATTGGTGACATGTTTTAAGAAGAAGCAAGAAAAACAAAATGAATTTATTCCTACTATATCTCTTAAAAAAATTGCTAGTTCGTTAGAACTTATAACTCTTTTAAAGAAGAAAAACATCAATCCAATGCAACAGACGTGGTAGAAACAACAACCTACAACTACAATGTACGAAATCAACTAAATAACTCATAATAATTAAGAGTAGTAAAACAATGTAAAATACTTACAAAATTACAAACAACCAAGAGAAAAGACACAAAGATTATTTACAGGGTTCGGCAAGTCTCGCCTACATCCACAACCAAATGGAAAAGTTTTCATTAGAAATAAAAACCACAACAATACAATAAAATACATACTCACTTTTTTTTTATTTGATCGGCAAGCGAGGTTTTTATAGAGGTCCCCTACCCCTTTTCATTAATATGAAAAAAAATATAGAGTGAGTTACAATCTTATATAAGTTTTTCCCATAGCTAATTTATTACATTCTCTATAAATATGTATAACAGAAAATGATTCCATTAGCTCTTTAATCTCCAATGCATCTGTTAGCAATTTCCTTGTTGGCCATGGCACTCTGCTTTTCTTCTCAATGTACGAAATGGCATTAGTGGAGTCTTTTCTGGCTTCCATCCTTGTGATATTGTTCTGCCTTGCTAATCTTAACCCTTGATATAACCCTTCCAGTTCTATCAGAGCAATAGTGTTGAACCTGGATCTTCCTTTGGCTGTAGTGATAACATGTCCTTCATAGTCTCATAGTGCTACTGCCCATCCTCCTATAGTGCCTTGTAGAGTTCCATCTGAATTTAGAATAGTCATTCCTTCTTCTACCCGATCCCATTTACAAGTTATAGTTTTTCACATGATAACTTGTACATCCATATTCCAAGTCTGCATGAACCTGGCTCTCTCAGGATCTTCCACCATCTTTAACTCCATGTTGTGAAGCTTTATCTTTACATCTTTGATAAGAAGTTCCACCACCTGTTGAGCAATGCAAAATTTGTTTTCAAAGATCCTTGTGTTTTGTTCCTGCCATACCCAATAGAAATAAGCATTAGTGCATAACTGAATTGCATCCTTCTTGCATCCTTTGCTTGTACAAACATCAATGATCCAATTCAGTTCATCTTCCCAATCTATAGCCATGAATCGACTATACCCAGCTCTCATGAGCATTTTGCTCTCCACACATACTGCGCAAAACAACACTTAGCTCATAGAATAGGTGACGCTCTGTTTCTGCCTCCTGCCCACATAATACACATAGATCAGACACAACGTACAACCTTTTGCACCTTAAGTTTGCTCAAGGTTTTGATTCCATCATGAAACAACATCCATGAGATGAAAGAATGTCTCGGAATTTTATTTGCATACCATACCAAATTCCTCCATGTAACTGGTTGTATCTTGTTCTTTAAAGTTTGATATATTTCCTTGAGCTGGAACTCCCCATGCAGTGATACTTACCAAATTGCTTTATCTGGCCCCCCCTAATATTTCCACCTCTTCTTCCGCTTGATGAATTATCTCAGGCATATGAATTTTGAGTGTGTGTGGAACTTGCCATTCTCCATTCTGTATCAGCTTTGACAACTTTGCATTCTGCCTTAGCTTGCAACTGAGTTATAAGTAAGAGTTAGGGAAATATAATCTTGCTAAATACCCATTGGATTAAATACATACTTGATTCCAAAGAATCCCCAAAGTTCTCAATAAGAAACTCACAACTCTATCTTTTTCTAATCTCAAATCTCTCCACTACAATTATCTAATGGTGTAGACCAATACCAAAAGGTTTGGGCATAAACAAATGAAGAGAAGGCTCAAGTCTTTATTCTTCGAAAACTCTCTCAAGAAAGGCACCGAATCTCACCCCAAACCCTAGCAACCAAATATGTCTCACACACTCTACAACAACTGAAACAATTTCCAATTTATAAGTGTACATGTAATTGGCTGAAATTTTGATAAATTTCGATGAATACGTCAAAATATAGACGAAATTGGCTTTGTAACCCCTACAACAGAAAAGGTTTCTTGCAGCGCCATACACCATCGCAAAAAGTGCCTTAGAGCGTTGCAAAAGATCTTTTGCCACATACCAGATGGCGTCGCAGAGGCGATGCTAAAAAGTGGGTCACAAATACTCCAATGCAACGCAAAAAGTGGCGTCGCAAAAGATCCTAGTTTGTTATCAAGCCATTTGGCGCTACTAATACACTATTGTCATTGCTACTTCCCTCTTTGAAAATAAATTCATTGTAAAAAAAAATTAAAACTATTTGCAACGCATGGCGTTGCAAGAGAGTAAGGCTGGTCATTGAGCTATCCAAATCGAGTTTTGCTATACTCGAGCTCGACTCGAACTCGCCTTCGAGCTTAATATTGAAGCTCAAGCTCGACTCGTCTAGTTTTACTAATAGCTCGAGCTCGACTCGACTCGTTTTACACTTCGAGCTTGAGCTCAGGTTCGAGCTCGAGTTCAGTTATGCTCGTTTGAACTCAAACTCGAGCTCAATCAAACTCAAAAAAAATGTATATAAAACATTAAAACTAGTATAAATTGTAAATTATAGTTGGGTATAAAGTATAAAATGACGTATAAATTATAAATTATACACTACGTATGGCTTATAAAACGAGTAGCTCGCAAGCTACTCGAACTACTCGCTATCTAGAATAAGCTTTAAATTAAGCTCAAGCTCGACTCATACTTTTGTGTGGACAAGTTTGAGTCGAGCCTTCGATGAGCCGAACTCGAGTTACTCACAAACAACTCAACACCATGACCACCCGTACAAGAGAGAGCTTTCACCGATGACAATGGCGTCGCAATAGTTACCCCTTTAGCTGCACTACTGAGCGTCGCAATAGATAAACCTTTTGCTACATTGTTGGCGTTGCAGAAAGTACAAACCCCTTTCTGTTGTAGTGTTGCCCCAACCAAATGTCTTCTAGTGAGACACGAGCAGTCTTCTTCTTCAACAATTAAACTATAAAAGTGACGGATCCAATATATGCACATGTAAGCTCTCTGATCACGTCCACCTATGTAAGAATCTTTCTCCATGTTATATCCACTCGCGTGATGTGTAGGCTAGCTTTACATGGATATACAAGTGTCTTATATGAAGATTATTAAGAGTCATAACTTATAACCGAAAGATTTCATGACTCGCATTTTGATACAAATATTTTAGACAACATATAAGAGCAATTTGAAAAGTTGAAAAAAAAAAAAAAAAAAAAAAAAAAAAAAAAACGTACATACGAGAAAATAGAAATAGAGTGATTTTTTGCTCCTAGGGTTTCCCTCCAAACCGAATCCCAGCCTTACACGTGTAAACCCAATCTCAGCAAAATAGGAAGTTACAACTTGGGCAATATATTCTAAATCTTAACTTACTTATTTGCCCTTAAATAAGATAAAACTATGAAAGTGGACTCTTTAATGCGTTTTTTCTTCTGCAACACGAAACAGAAACCCAATTGAGTGAGAATACATTAATACATATGTTTATTGACTTTCTCTAGTTAATTGATTGCAAGGTGAGAGGGTGAATAAAACTAGCTTTCAAGTAATCTCTGTTAGTGTGAAGCAATATCAATGGGGAATTATCAATTATGGACATGAAATCAAGAGTGGATTAGTCCCATATCAAGAAAAACTTCCTGCCTTTTTTTTTTTTTTTTTTTTTTTTGGGGTAAAATGGTACATGAGTATTTAAACATTATGTCACCTCCTATTTTACTGGGATGAGATTGAAACGTGTATGGTTGAGATTTGGCTTGGGCCCTTGGAGGAAAACCTGCTGGGAGCAAAGGTCTGACCTCTGACACATTCGAAATCAGGGGATGAAAGAACCATGACTACAAGATGTGGCAATATTTGTTTATGTAGAGTCGTTATATCATTTTTTTTTAAAAATAGTTAGGGGTTAGGCAGACCCAACCTATATTGATTAAAATCTCTCATACATGACATGTCTTGCATTCTTTTCGAGGATTACCGAAAGTTTTACATCAAAAGGTGCTTTGAAAAATAAAACATGATCATCGTACACTTTTGACAACTTCGACAAGTACTCTGCGGCTTGGTTTCCTTCCCTATACACATGCATCACCAACACTCTTTCTAGTTTACCAATTTTTCCCATAATAGCTACCAAGATATTTGCACAATACCATGGCACTTCTTCTTCTCCTTTGATGGCCTTGACTGCTTTGAGTGAATCAGACCCAATCTTCACTACTACAAAAATGCAATAAGATAGCGTTCATTTAATAGCACTTATAAAAAAATGCTATGCATTTTGAAGGATAACGTTTATCTATCTAGTGCTATGTTATGTTTGTAACTGGAACACTAACAATTGCATTTGCACGGAAAATGCAATAAAATCAATTGTGTTTTCTGGTTAGTGCTATAAATGGCAGGCCTTTGTCGGACTTCAGCCCAAAATTTCAGCCCACTTCAACTGAAATTCCCAAAAACTAAAAGAGGTACGCTTCTGTTTCTCTATTTTCCCTCTTTCCCCAAAAAGCCACCACCATCTCTCTCTCTCTCTCTAAGGCAAAAGCCCCTCTCCATTTTATCTTTGTTGTTTGCAACGTGCACTTGCTACGATGAGAGGCTCAAAATACATGTTATTTGGAGCTATACTTAAAAGTTTATTGCTTAGGTATGTCTGGAAATCAAATAGGAATAAAGTTCCATTCAATTCAAAATTTAAACGGCTGCCAGTGTGTCTGCTCAGACATAATGTCAATGGTAAGTGTGCTCATCCAAATTATGTTTACACTTTTCGGCAAGTTTTGTTTAACATCGCGTGCATAGCACGTGCATCTTGCTAGTATTCCATAATCCATACAACGCCACCTACTTTATGGCAAGGAAAAAAAATATATCGTTCTAATGAAATTTTGTTGATGCGTCAATTGCAACCGTAATGGTAGTATCTGTCATTGAATGTGGCAAAACCTTTATGGTGGGATTACCAACGGGTCGGTTTTGGGTTGGGTTTTAGCGGTTTCGGTTTGGGTTTTATTATTTGCAATTTTATCGATTTCGGTTATCAACGGTTTTAATATAAAAATTATAGAAACCAATCCAAAACCATCAAAATCTATGGTTTTTTATCGGTTTCAGTTCTAATTTGGGTCTTTATTATTTATTATGATTATTAAACAATTTCAATCATTTAAACACTAAAACTTTTTTTTCTTTTTTCTTTTTTCTTTTTCTACATGATAATATTTTATGTATAATTAGTGATGTATCAACAATCATATTTACATCAATCTATGAACATATATCAATCATACACGTTAAAACATTTACTATTCATGTGATAATTTCAAACTTTGATATAGAAATTAAAATAATCAAATATCTAACCCCTAAAATTTGATTTTTTTTTACGTGCATACACATATATTTGTTTCCTTGTATTAACTCGATCGTGCACACGTGCAATCACATATATTTGTTACCTTGATATATTTTACGTGCATACACATATATTTGTACACATGTATTAACTCGCATTTTAAATCGAACATGTGAGTACATGCATCTTACAATTACATTTCATCACTAATTTTTAACATGAACACTACATTTTAAATTGAATAAGTGTGTGTACCACAATATATCAAGCATGTGTATCATATTTAAATATACACGTGCATAAGTTAATAAATATAAAATATATTAGTTAATTCATAACATACACGTTGACATTATTATTAATATCTATGATACACTTGTTTAACGTATTGTTATAAAATATACATTTAACAACACACATTCACTATTATATTATATATATTTAATAAACTTTTACACGTAAAAAACATATTTTATATTATAATGTATGAGTTTGATTATCTTAAATGTAATATAATACTAAATTTTATACATCGAAATCATAATAATCGGTTCCGATTTCGGTTTGGGTACCCACGGGTTTTTTACTATTCGGTTATATGGTTTCTGTTTTTTATCGGTTCGGTTCTTAATGACCCATTTTAAATGGGTCTAACTTTTTAAGACCCAGAATCGGAACATTCGGTTTCGGTTCCAGTTCGGCTTCGGGTAATCAGGTACCCATTAGCACCCCGTGGGATTGTGGTAGAAAAAAATTTGTTGTTTTTTATTTACTATAAACTATAATGTTGTTTTTTAATCTATAATGTAAATACCTAGTTAGTGATGGATATATAATACTTTCTTTATAGCCATCAATCTAACATAATAGGGAAGACTGAATTCGAGGAATTTTAGTGTTAAGTAGTGTCCTAATTGAAACTCCAAAAGTTAATTTATGGTTTAGATCTAATTTAATGCCTCGAGATATGTTGTTTCCTCCTCTGCTTGAACATTTGGGATTAGGGGGCGATGTAGGCCAGTGTTCTTTCAAAATTGTTAATGTCCCTCACCCACAACAACAACAACCTCGAGTCTCTTTATGTTGATTATTTTTAGCATTCCTCTCTCCCCCAAGGGTTAAACCAACTCACGTAACTTAAAGAATTGACTATTTTGAATTGTTAATTCCTTGATTTCAAGCCGAGAGGAGTTGAAACCACTCACCATGCTTCACAAATTGCAAATATGGTTCTGCCCTATTATTAAGAGAGAATGTAGTAGAAAGTACTGGAGCATCTTAACCCACATTCCCAACATCCGCATTGACTTCGAAGATATTAAAAGTAGAAAGAATTAGTTATTGCACGATAACTTCATTTCTAAAAAATAGGCGACAAACAATCCTAAATATTATTTTTTAAACTCTTAACCATTGCATAATGTTAGAACGTTTGCTCTTCATTCGTAAATATTTACTACTTTAGCCTGATTGCAGGGGACCACCCTAATGAAAGTGCATTATTCGTGAATCATTTTCTTGCCTTGTTCTCAAGTTTGCTCTTCATTCATAAATATTCACTTCTTTACAGAGGTTTTTGTTTCAATTTCTAGTAGTTTGACTCATTTTATTTATTATTTAGATAATTGTGATTTGGATCTTCATACGCACGACAGAGATTCATGGTTGCATTTTTTTATCATCAATTTGTCGTTCATAGTTTGGTTTCTCACGAGGCCAAACATGTAAGAAAAGTTTGTGAGTTGAATTGATTAAATCATAAACACTTGAGTTTGAGTTCCGTCCACTAAAATTGAAAGATGAATTATTTTGGCTGCAAAGACCTAAGTTACGAGCACAAAAAAAAAAAAAAAAAAAAAAAAAAAAGTCTAATGTGAGAATACACCTCCAAATTAGAAAAGGCTATGTGTGAATTGAAGAGAGAGAGAGAGAGTATTTAGTTTTTATAGAGTTGTGAGCCATAATGAAGAGGAAGTTGCGAGAGATTTCTTAAAAATATATATATAAATGCTTTAATTAGTTTTTGTTAATCTACACGTATCAAGATACACAAGTAACTATTATAATATTTTCGACATTAACACACAAAAAAGCTTCTCACCAAGAGAATCGCATTCCATACAACATCAAATACTGATAGAATCATAGAAATAAAGAAAGGGTTTTTGTTGCAAGTAATTAACATCGGAAACAATACTATTCACTACAAATAGATCAACCCTACACAAGGATTAATCTTTCTCACTAGACAAGACTTCAACACCTTCCAAGTACTATTCCAACACTTATCAATATCAATTAACTAACATATAAAGTAAAGAGACTAATGCAAAAGAAAACAAACCACAAGACACGGATATAATAACGTGGTTAGACAATGTGCATACATCCATCAGTGAATTCCAAACTTTACTAGATGCATAGAGTATCAGGTTACAAGAGCTCTCAATTCACTCACAAAGAATAAACACTCACTCTCAATCTTTATCTCTATTTTAGTATTGGTTAGGTTAAATTTTTTCCAATTAGAAAAACTTATGTTTTTTATACTGGACCGAAAAAGAGATCGGTGTTTGAGAATATAGCAAAGCACGGGGCACCTTGGGCAAGGTTTAGTTAGTAGACGCCCCATTATTACTTTCTAAAAGCCAAAAAGGGTTAGTTAGACTTACCCCATTACTAGTTGCAATTAGTGTTACCCCCCATTTTCAAAAATATTAGTGATACCCCCAATTGCAAGATCCAACGGCTACGAGATGAATTTTTTTTTTCAGATGAAGAAATCTGACCGTTGGATCACTCAAATGGGGGTATCACTAATATTTTTGAAAACGGGGTAACACTAATTGCAACTAGTAATGGGGGTAAGTCTAACTAACCCAAAAAAAAAACTAACTCCAAACAACAGTTTTTTTTTGCCCCATTAGCTAAAAGCCTAAAACACACCTTGCAATCCTTTGACAAAATGATTAACAAAGCCCGCACTTCTTATTTCTACTCCGAACCTATTTCGCAATGTATTATTATATCTATACTCTTATATTAAAAAGGGCTCGAACGTCGGGTACGAGATCATCTCTCAGAACGTGTTATCTCGCCGTTGACAATAGATACTGGGTGCCTCGATATCTGTGTGTGTGCTCCGAGATGTGTGTGTGTGCACCGAGATACGAAATGTGTGTGTGGTACAGAGATCAATCTCTGTACCCGGTTATAGAGGAACCGGACTCTTCTCCGTATGCCAAGTAGTGAGTTTGTCCAACATAATTTTGAGGCCAATCAAATAGTCTTGTACGTACTACGTAGTCCAGCCAGAAGTGATGCGTTGCTTGTCTCTCTCTTATCGTTTGGTTCCAAGTTATTGCACTCATTTTGCAGTACGTTATAACTGTTTTTCATTCACAGTGTTTCATCATAAAAACAAAACCAAACACTTTTGCAACACCTCATTTCAGCTGCTGCCTACACGAATGGAAGCTGCAGCGGGAAACAACAGCAACAAAAATGAGGTGTGTCCTCACACAAACTCTACTACTCCACCCAACGTTAGCAAGATTCAGCAACTCATCAACAACGACTCCACTGGTACTATATTGCTCCCTTTCCTTTATTGCATCACTCTCTTTACTATTTTACAGTGTTGGCCACCTCTGATTTTGTTGAAATATTTGAGGAGTTGACAACATGAAATACCTGTATTCACCAGTGTAGTTGCTGGAGTTTAGTACTACTTTGCCACAAGGCAAGTAGAGTGAATATATATAATAATAGTGGTGTGTTTGATTTTGTTGGAATTGAATTATTCCCACACTCATTTATTGGCGAAAATTATCTAATAAAATGGATGGGAAAACTTGGCACAAATCAACCACATCTATAGTTGATTCAAGTAGCAATGGAATGTGAATTGTTATGAAAATGTTAAAGTACTACAGCTGAGGAGGAGTTTTTTCTAGTCGAGTTCATGCATATGTAAGGATTATCCTTAGGATCTGTGATTTTAATCCGTTGAATATGCCCCAACAGCAGGCACATCTCATTATCCGTTTTGTACTTTACAACTTGAGTTGGTTCATTCTCTGTTGATATAATTCTTCTTTCAGATTATTGATCCATAATCTGAATAGTAATGGCTTTGTCGAACATCTCCTGTTTATTGTTCTTTTGGTAAATAATTAGGAATTTGGGATTGTATGAAAGTGAATCGCAAGCTACATTCACACGCTGCAAAACGTTTACACCATGTAGAAAGCTATATGCGGTACAATCCACCAGTCCTTCATCTGTCTCTATCCGCCAGCCTCTCCACATCCCACTTTTGAGTCCAATTGTGTCTGCGTTCTTTTATAGTAGGCATTAGCCTTCTTTTTAGCATCAGAAACAGCATTAGTGATCCATCTTGTAACTCCTGTAGCTCTAAGTGAATGAGCACCATTGGCTGGCTTTTCCTTTTCATGCTGTGCTCAAGAGAGGTTGTACTGTCCAAGTATCTAGATGGAACTAAGACATCTCTTAATCCTCTTGTGCTTCACCTCCAACGTAACATCAGGACATAGTTCATCTTAGAGATAATGTGAAGTTAAGTTACACGCCTAACAGGGTAGACTTGTGAAGAGAATTGGGAAGACAGACTCGCCCTTTCATAATATGTTCTGCTTCTCTCTCTCTCTCTCTGCCACCCCCCCCAACAACAACAACAAGAACAAATGAAATAAAATGCTTGGACGTGCTGTAGTATTGTCTTAGATTCTGGAGTATGATTTGCTTTCTGAAACATTTTGTTTGAATACCAGGTGGCTGGGACAAATGCTGGGAGCAATCTCTGACTCCATGGGATTTGGGAAGACCAACGCCTATTGTTCTGCATCTTCTGCAGACAGGTGCTCTTCCAGCTGGCAGGGTTCTAGTACCAGGATGTGGTAGTGTAAGTTTATGGTCTTTACTCCATCTATGTATGAGAAATTTGGTTTATGTTCTAGTAGCAGGAAGTGGTAGTGTAACTATGTCATGGGGTTTCAAGGCAACTGCCTTTAATATCTCAGTGAACATTTTATGTCAAAAAACATCTGCTCCTAATAAACATATTATTATAATTTTCTTCTTGGTCTTTCCTTCTGTTATCTAGTTTCCGACTATAGCCAATAAGACTTACACATGTATTAAACTGTGACAGGGTCATGATGTGATAGAAATTGCCGGCCCTGAACGATATGTTGTAGGTTTGGATGTTTCAGAAAATGCTATCAAGAAAGCAAGAGAAGTAAGACATCTGGTAGACAATAGTATATATATGGACAGTATTTCCTCTTTTTTCGTGTATGTTTCATCTAGTTTCTGAGCTCATTCCACTTAAATAATACAGTTTAGAAACTCTCTGATTGAGCTTCCTGCATTTATATTCTTCTAATTACAATTTTTGTTTATTACCATCATCAAGACTGAGTTGTTCCATTGTCATATATATTGGATGCTAAGACGGATCCAGGAATTTGAGCTTGGGGGGTACAGTATGCATTTACTTTGAGATTGTTAGACAGATTAGTTGCATACTGTTGTAGTGGCAGAAGCACATATAGAATCATCTATGCTATGCATGTATGACAATTCTGTATATATAACATGATTCTTGTAAATTCTTGAAATAGTTTTTGTTTCGTTGAAACAGAAAAATGCAAACACCCAAAACAATTCTTGTTATGGAAGAAGATGTTGGTCTTGTTTTATTTTCACACTGAAAAAGTATCTAACCATCTGTTAAAATGTCGAGCCAGTTATTTTCGTCATCACCAAAAGCAAATTATTACGCCTTTGTAAAGGAGGACTTCTTCACTTGGAATCCAACTGGTTTGTTTGATCTCATTTTCGATTATACGTAAGTTTTCTCCTTGAAAGTGATTACTATTATTATTATTAATATGATTTCTTTTAAAAATTGCCTGGTGCCAACCCATGTAAATTCTATTTAGAAGGTATTGCTTATTAGCATATCTCTTCTTTCTCCCTCTCCTTATCCTGATGCTGACATAGTAAGGAACTGCAGATTCTTCTGTGCAATTGAACCCTCTATGAGACCAGCCTGGGCAAGTAGAGTTCATGATCTCTTGAAACCAGATGGAGAACTCATTACACTGATGTTTCCGGTAAATCATTTTTATTGTATAGGTGCTTTTCTCTGCTCTAACGTTTCTTTTTGGGAAAATTTTAGTTCAATCCGAAAGCTTTCTTTTCTGGATGTCAGGTTGATGATCGCATTGGTGGGCCGCCATACAAAGTTTCTTTGCCTGAGTAACTCTCTACAGTCAAGTCTTTGTTATAAGTTTAGGGATCTGGGTATCTTTTATCAACAGGTTTCATCATTTTGCAGTTATGAAGAAGTCTTGCATCCCATGGGCTTTAAAGCAGTATGTGTCGAAGATAATGAACTAGCCGTAGGAGGACGCAAGGTTTGTGTGGTAACAAGTTAAATCCATTTTTACTTGGTATTTAGTTGGGACTGTTTCATATTATAGCATACTGCTTACGCATGTAGTATGGACAAAAACAGACTTCCAATTAATAAATGACACACTCCTGAAACGGATGGTTCTAAATCGCGAAAACAAGAGGAGTAATTTGTTAGATGAACATAATTTCTTCTCGTATGTATGGGAAATATTCTATAGGCAGCCCCTTTTGAGAGCTATACTTCTCCATTGGATGATGGTCACCAAGTTCTAAAGACTTATCAAGCTTCTTAATCTTCGCAGGGAATAGAAAAGCTTGGAAGGTGGAAAAGGTCTTTAGGACAATCTCAATTGTGATGAAGATCCTTCCGTTTGTCTCCTTGATTGTAAATCAATGTAGTTATTTTCTGTGTTGAATAATGTACTAAGGTTTGAAAATTTGGTACTGTGACTTATCTATATAATCTATTGAAGACAGGGCTATGGTTTTTATTCAACTCAGTAAATATAACATCTGATTCTTGGAGGGGATGCACTTTATCTCTTATATTGTCATGATGAGCATTCTATAAAGACTATGTGAATGTCACAATCTCTGTGGATCAAACTCTGAAACTACTTGTTAAAAAAAAAAAAAAAAAAAAAGCTCAGTTCTTCTAAGATGGAAATACTGCCACTCACCTTGGATTGCAATATCCAGTACATTGGTGATAGACTATTAAGTATAAGTATTAACTTGTAGCAGGTAACTTGGGAGCCATTTTATTTGACCGTTGCTTTATTTGGCGGTAAAAGAAGAAGCACTCTTTTATCCATTGTGAGACCAACGGTATTATAAAGCAAAATCTTATCCTTACTCATTACTCTCCTCTACACTTGTCATTCATTCTAACAATGGAGATTTCTTCCCTTGGCTTCTCTTCTCTTCCATTGATTCACAATTGCCTTAAACCCAACTCCATTTCCAATGCTACCTTTCTCACCTCTCAAAAACCACTTTTCTTTAAACCACTCTCAAACTTTACTCAACACCACTTCTCCGTACTTAACACCACTTCTTCTAGAAAAACTACATGTATCCATTGTTCCATTCCCTTCAAAAACCATAAAGAAACTTCCTTTCTCAAATTTACCATGGCACTAATAACGGCATTTTGTGCTCCATTTCCTTGCTTTGCAACTGAAACCACTTTTGCTAATGAGCAAATATCTGATAGAATTGACCTGGAAGCAATACTAGTCTCAATAGATGATTTTTTTAACCGAAACCCGTTTTTCGTCTCTGGGGTTACCTTCATTTGGCTTGTTGTGATCCCTCTTACCCAAGAATATTTGAGGAAATACAAGTTTGTTTCGGCCATTGATGCGTTTCAAAAGCTAAAAAGTGATCCTAATTCGCAGTTATTGGATATTAGGGACAAGGCAAGCTTGAATTATTTGGGAACCCCCAATTTGAAGATTTTGAATAAGAAGGCTGTTCAGGTTGAATTTTTGGAAGGACAAGAAGATGGCTTTGTGAAGAAAGTTTTGCAGAATTTCAAGGATCCTGGAAATACTATTATTTGCATTCTTGACAAGTAAGAGTTTCCGTTGCAAAATCTTTCTACTTAATTTTTTTACCCTATGGACTGAACTCTTGTGATATAGGGACTGTGAAAAACAACAAGTATATTTTTTTCTATTGGTTGCCAAAAAGATTGATAAGATTTTACTTTCATGCTGCTGTGTGTAATAGTGGAGTATGTTTGGAGATGATTGAAATGCACAATGTTATTCTCATGGAACTGTTCAGTGATCAGGGTCACATTCACTGATTATCTGATAATGAGTTTGTAAATGCTTTAGCTATAGGACAGTATGATGCGATAACATTGTTAGACCTACATATCAGTAATTTATAGGCAAACATAAGTAATAGAGAACTTATTACAATGAAACTTGAAGCAATAGAAGACTTTTCAGTATCAAATGATGAGCTGTTTGGGCAAGGCAAGAAGGAAAATGGTTATTCTCATCGTGTTTTTCTTTTGATTGATTTGGATCAACATCTTTTAATACGGGAGCAAAGAATTGGTTTGCTGGTAAGTATTGTTTGTTGGCATCATTGAGAAACACATAGCGTGACGGTTGACACCAAGATCTTTATAATGAACCGAGTTTAAGTTAGATTACATGCGATAGAAATATACAAGTATTTAGCTTCTTACTCAAGTAAAGATCATATAGGCAATCCACATAGAAAGAGTAGTCAATGCCAAAAATCCTAGTTAGAACAAAAAGTAAGTGTCATGCTTATGGTACACTTAAATTAGTATACGATGCACATCAGGTCCCCACAATTGTAGAACGAGTGATAGGAAATGCATGAGCTAAGAGAGGTTAGTTATCAATGTAAGTAGCATTGGCGGGTCAAAATGAGATACTGGAGCACAGTCGCTGAAGAACTATGCTTCTTGAAATAAGTAGAATTGACGGGTACATATGAGATATGGGTCAGGACTCTAAGGCCTTCTTATTCACATAAGAAGTGATATTGGCATGTGTCAGAACGTGATACTGGAGAAGCCCCATAAGCTGTGGTATAAAGTAATATCTGATATTTGATTTTCCATCACATGCAATGTGGTATGCGGAGGGAACTAATTTCAAGCTTCCTGGTTATAGTCTACTTCTTGAATCAACTCCTTTTGTTACCTTTTCATAATGTGCAAATTCTCTTACTGGAGTGATGAACTTTTGAATACATGAACAATTATATTTTTCGTAGTGATGACAAGAGTTTAAATCCATATTTATATTTTGCTGTGTAAGGTAGCTTTGATGGTAATTCCATGAAAGTGGCTGAGTTGTTGTTCAAGAATGGGTTCAAAGAGGCTTATGCAATCAGGGGTGGGCTCAGAGGCAAGAAGGGGTGGCAGGTATGCAATTCTTCCTTTGTATATGTTTGTAACATATTTAAATGTGAGCAGTAAAAAGATATGGAAGTTTCAACCTATGCATAATAATAAAGAACATAGTGATACCAGAGGAAGGATCACAGATGTAATCATCGTTATAGGTGCTACTGCAATAACAAGAGTACTCACAGCAGTGTTGTATGCAGATAAAAGAAAACAATAGAAGACAAGGACAGAATAACAGGTAATAACCA
Source organism: Coptis chinensis (assembly GCF_015680905.1). NCBI lineage: Eukaryota > Viridiplantae > Streptophyta > Magnoliopsida > Ranunculales > Ranunculaceae > Coptis > Coptis chinensis. The sequence goes on from NC_141459.1 coordinate 105,516,862, forward strand.
AGACGGATTAGGTCAGTCCTTAGGAAAGATTTAAGCCCCTTCCAATGGTGCGAAGGCAACAAGCATGGCGTCTTCCTCACGAGGATTCAATGGTTAACAGAGTCCTAACTTTGCACTAGAATAGACTACCCTCTGTAACAAAGAATATAACTCTCTCCTCTGGCCGACGGGAAGAAGAGAAGAAGATTGAAGCAATAAAGACTTATCCGTTTTCGTGTAGGTAAAGAAGGGTGTAGCACGACTTCAACAACTTCGTTTTACCGGGTTCTATAGTGGCAAAGATGCACGACTGCCTCGGTCGATATCGAGGCAAAGAAGAAGACACGAGTTCTTCTCTCAAGGTCCTCTCTCTCTCTTAATTGATACCCTCTATAGACAATTAGGTGTTTATATAGAGGTGATCCCGTTACCGATGGGAGAAGGAAACCTCACAAAGTCGGTTTCACAAAACCAACTTGGAGTAGAACTCAAGCAAACCGAAACTTGCGCGAACACTAAAACCGGTTTAGGGAATAGGTAAACCACTACCCACTGGACAACAACCCCCCAAGCCCAAAGCCGTCCGCGACACGACCCATTACCTTTTCTACGGGTGGGCAATGCAATGGCTTTGGGTGAGTCCTCCCTCCTAACACAAAAGCATTTGTACCCTAAGTGGCACGCCTTATGCTAGAGGTTCACCTCAAATACCTCACTACCTAGTGGTGGTTCACCAATGTGGGACTAAACAACACACAAGTATTTGAAATACACATGAAGATTCCAACAATCCCCCACTATTTCAAAATACTTATAGTCCCCACTATTTTGGAATAGGATATTACAAAAGAAATGGGTTAACGAAATGCCGAGAGAATCGAAAAACAATGCATAAGATCTTTGGTGCTTTTCGGGCTTGAAATCATAGGGTAACATGTCTTATAATACGTGAAAGTGGTGGATTAAAAATCTTTGAACCAACATTCCTCTTAGTAAAATAGAGGACATGCACCCACATTTGCTTTTCATTATATGCGATTGAAGGCGGTGTTTAACTTTTTGGCCCTTCATGTTAAGTGAATGAATGCTCTAGAGTATTTTGAATACCCATAAGAACCGACCAGGTTCTCTACATTCACGTAGGTGGATATCCATCAAGTGTACATAAGCGGATTAAAATACACTATCTCATAAAAATAATGGACTATGGATTCCATTAAGAGTAAAATAACTCATCCTTTTTCTCATTGCTATTCAAGTTATACAAAGTATACAAAATGCTATCTAGTCATAGGGTGGGACGCCTCAAATAAAGACAATAGCATACCGGGCGACTAGGTGACTTGTTTTTCCCTTTGAACCTACTTCATGGGATCTCCAATCACATAGGTGGGGTTCCGTCGATTAATAAGCCCCTCTATCTAAGGCAAAAGTCCCATCCCCCTCGACGTATCAACCACTTGTCTCCTGTTAAGTGGCTTTGTCAGAGGATCGGCCAAATTTAACTCTGACCTCACATAATCTAGAGCCACAACTCCAGATTCCAAAGAAATGCTTTATAGATGTAGTCTCGCAGACTAATATGCCCTTTTCCCATTATCAATTTGCTCTTTGCCTTTGCTATTGCGGCCGCCGAAATACAATGCATAGATGCAATTTGGAGGCGGTTTTGTACCAATAGGAAGATCGCCAAGAGGTTTCTAAGCCACTCACCTTCGACTTGCTTTATCTAAAGCAATAAGCTCGGACTCCATGGTTGAACGAGCTATCAAGGTCTGCTTAGAAGATTTCCAAGCGACTGCACCTCCACCTAGGGTGAAAATATAACCACTAGTGGACTTGATATCATGAGAATCAGATATCCAGTTTGCATCACAATAACCTCTATCACGGTGGAGTTTGTCTAAACCTTATGCCGTAATTCATTGTTCCTCTCAAGTACTTGGCTAATCTCTAACGCACTCCAATGTTCCTCACTGGGACAATGAGTGTATCCGCTTAGCACGCTTAACCGCATAAGCAATGTCGGTCTAGTGCAATTCATCAAGTACATGAGACTACCAATAATTTGGGCATATCTAGATGAAAGTACACCATGTTGAGCATTTTTTCAAGTTCACTATTTGCCTCATAAGGTGTAATACGGGCTTACTATCATAAAAGTTAAACTTCTTCAAAAACTTCTCAACATAATGCTCTTGTGAAAGCGTATAGCCATCATCGTTCGATGATTTTGATTCCAAGAATCACATCGACTTCTCCCCAAATCCTTCATTTCAAATTGGGAGGATAAAAACATCTTGGTGTTTCTCACAACATCAAGGCTAGGACTCATGATTAACATGTCATCCACATATAGACGGATAATCACATATGTATTCACATCAAAAGATTTAAAGTAAATACATTTATCGGCATCATTTATGTGATATCCATTAGACATCATGACACTTTGTCAAACTTTTCATGCCATTGTTTTTTGGCTTTGTTTCAACCCATATAAAGACTTAACTAACTTGCATACTTTATGCTCATTCCCCTATGATTATCGTGCCCTCAGCCGCATCATATATATTTCTTCATCAAGATCACCATTCAAAAATGCGGTTTTACATCCATTTGATGAATAAATAAATTATGAATAGCGACTAGAGCCATTAGAACTCTTATAGAAGAAATCCTAGTTCACGGGGAGCATAAGTATCAAAATAGTCAATGCCTTTCTTCGAGAACCCCTTGACTACAAGTCTAGCCTTGTATTTCTCAATGGAACCATCTAGTTTCAATTTTTCTTTTGAAGATCCACTTGTAACGATATAGGTTTAAGCCCGGGAGGTAGATCAACTATCTCCCATGTGTGATTAGCTATAATCGAATCTAGCTCGAGTGTATAGCATCCTTCCAAAAGGTGCATCTCGAGAACCGATTGCCTCATTATCGTCACGGGATCATCATCAAGAAGAAATGTGTAAAAGTCATCACCAAAATTGGTGGATTTCTGTCTCTTTTACTCTTCCGAATTTCTTGTTCGAAATTTCAGATCTGTTGATTGTTGTTCACTAGGAGCTACCAACCTCTCAATGCCAATTTTCAAAGGAAACAAATTCTCAAAGAAATCAAGATTTTTACTCTCTATAATAGTGTTAGCATCGACAAGGTTATTATCGATTTTACTACTAAAAATCTATATGCAAAGACTATTATGAGCATAACCAATGAACATACAATCAACAGTTCTAGGTCCTAATTTTCTCTTTTTAGGTTCGTTCACAAGAACCTTAGCAAGACACCCCACATTTTTAAGTATGTCGGGGTAGGTACATGACCTTTCCATAACTCATATGGTGTCTTATTCCCTGTTTTCTTGTTGGGTATCCTATTCTCGTATATGGCAAGCGGATAGGATTGCTTCCCCACAAGTTCGGGGAAGCTCGAACTTACAAGCATAGCATTCATCATCTCTTTTAGTGTTTTGTTTTTCCGTTCGGCTACTCCATTAGACTCGGGGAGAGTATGGTGGAGTAGTCTCATGAATAATGCCACTCTTGTCACAAAAGTCCCCGGAAGGGTTAGACTCATATTCTCCACCCCTATCGGGCCGAAGTCTCTTAATCTTTACAGTTTAAGGCCGGTTTTCAACTTGACTTTGTACTTGAGAAACATCTCACCGCCTCATGCTTGTGTCTAAGTAAATATACCATGGTGTACCTAGAGAAGTCATCTATGAATGTAATATAATAAAACTTCCCCTAGACATGGTACTTACGAATTCACCCAAACTGTGTATGAATAAGAGTTAGTAATCCGCTTTTATCTCTAGACACGATTCTATTGGGGGTTTCTTCGTGGCTTTAGTCTCAAAGACATATCTCACATTTATCATTAGAAAAATCGAAATATTAGACAATAAACCACATGCTTTCATCCTTTTCATATCTTGAACATTCACATGTCCTAGTCTACCATGCCATATATTAAAAGAGTCAAGCAAATAAGCGATGATTCATTCTTATTAATAATAATGTTGTCAAGTACATTCAACATGAAAAGACCATCTGTTATTACAATAACCTTTACCAACAAAACCCCACCATTCTTTGTCGAACAAACTTGTCACTCTCAAAAGTCACCTTGGCCTTGACTTTTCCCAAGTAGGGACCGCGAAATCGATTCGACCGAATCTCGGGAACATGAAGAACATTACTAAGTGAAAGGGTTTTCCCGAAGTTAAACCGGAAGAACCTTGCCTGTTCCCTCAACGAGAAGCGGACCTAGAGTCACCCATATAGACCTTTTCATCTTTCACTAGTATGTAATCCGAGAAGGCTTCAACATCACCACGCGGGCGTGGCGGGTGGCACCGAATCTAGTACCCAGTTCCTCTTCCGGTGGCTATGAACACTTGTGACACGACAAAGACAACAATATCATCTCCCTCAACTAGATTAGCATTGGGAGGATCATCGATTGTCTTTCTTGGTGCGCCTTTGAAAAGCCCTATGTCGGGTTTACCACAAACATAACAATTTCCATTGCGGTACCACTCCTTTTAAAAGAAGTGCCTTTGACCTTGAAATTCTTATTTTTGTTGGACTTACGCTTCTTAGAGGTTTTGTTAGATTTCTTTGGGATTACCTTCAACGATATTGGCTTTAGAATGAAATTCCTTAGACAACACCTCATCGAAGTCTTGTTCTTTTCTCTATGTGAATGTGAATGATCACATCCTCAAGAGTCATCACGCTTATATGCTTCATACTATTTTTATAGTGTTTCCAAGACTTCGGGGAGTTTCTCAATCAAACATCCGACAACAAAGGATTCGGGTAAATTAATACCCTCGGTTTTCAAATCATTAATCAAGACATGAAAATCATGGATTTGAGGCGTTACATCTCTATCCTCTCTCATATGGAACTTAAGAAAATTCCCGATAGCATATTTTCGAAAGTACCCGGATCCTCTATTATGTATTTCTTGTTCAAACTCTCCCATATATCATGTGCATTCTTATTTGAACAATAAATATCAAAAATCTCATTGGACAAGGTACTCAAAATAGCATGGCGACATACCTTATTCCCATTGAGCCAAGCGACTTGATTTCTTTTCGAAATCATTAGAACCCTCCATGGGTCTTTGTCGATGAGATACTTTGTAGTTAGTTGAGTACATCTAGGGCTGTGAACACCCTTTCTCTCCATCTCTTGAAGTGTGAACCGTTGAAGGATTCAATCTTGGACACATTGGGTAAAAAGAGAGCATTGCGGAATAGGTGCAAAGATCTCTCATAGGCGAAGTTACTTCCATGACTCGAATTAGTTTCTTTGATGCGTGGTGTCAGCGGGTGTAGACATCTTGATCTTTCCTTAAGATTGTTGTATGCGGATAAAAGAAAACAATAGAAGACAAGGACGAATAACGGTAATAACCAAAGGCGGATTAGGTCGTCCTTAAGGAAAGATTTTCGCCCCTTCCAATGGTGCGAAAGCGGCAAAGTGGCGTCTTCCTCCACAGGATTCAATGGTTAACAATGATCTAACTTTGCACTAGAATAGACTACCCTCTAGAACAGCAATATAACTCTCTCTGGCGGCTGACAGGAAGAAGAGAAGAAGATTGAAGCAATAAAGACTTATCTGTTTCGTGTAGGTAAGAGAAGGGTGTAGCACGACTTCAACAACTTCTGTTTCGCTGGTTCTATAGTGGCAGCATGCACGACTTCTGTCTCAGTCGATATCGAGGCAGCAGCAGCACACGAGTTCTATCTCTCTGCGTCCTCTCTCTCTCTCTGTAATTGATACCCTCTATAGACACAGCAGTGTTTATATAGAGGTGATCCGGTTACCAGATGGGAGAAGGAAACCTCACAAAGTCGGTTTCACAAAACCAACTTGGAGTAGAACTCAAGCAACCAGCCCAAGCCCACGTCACGACACGACTCGGGGCGGGCGGGCGCGCGCGTGTGTGGCTTTGGGTGAGTCCTCCCTCCTAACACAAAAGCATTTGTACCCTAAGGGCACGCCCTTATGCTAGAGGTTCACCTCAAATACCTCACTACCTAGTGGTGGTTCACCAATGTGGGACTAAACAACACACAAGTATTTGAAATACACATGAAGATTCCAACAAGCAGCACTGTTATTTTACTCAGTTTTCCAGAATTATCTTTGATATCAAAATGAAGGAAAGAACCTTAACATTTATTTTGCTATATTCAATACATGCAGTCTATACAGGAAACCCTTTTGCCACCATCTGTGCATGTTTTCCCAAAGAAGGGTAAAGCATCAAGGCAGCTTGAGAAGAAAGAAGGAACAGACCTGCAGACCAATCCCAATGGCCAAGTTCCTGTTAACAAAGATGAAATAGTGGAAAATGGATACATCAATAAAGATGGACCCTCTCCACAAGCAACTCTTGGTTCAAGTAGATCTTTATCTCCATACCCAAATGTATGATTTTCTTTCATCTTTTTCCCTCCATTCACATGTGTATACTTGTATAAATGTATAGGCTAACAAAATCTCAGAGTAGCATATGCATTCCAACAAACCCCCGTTTTTTGCTTTCATAGACAGGATTGTTATAATTTTTTTGCATGTGTGCCTGAAGGGCTATGCTTTTATGCATACGTTCTCACAGATAATCGTCTGTGCATGCAGTATCCAGATCTGAAGCCACCTTCTTCTCCAACGCCATCAAAGCCCAAAAGTTGAAGCTATATACATACAGAACTGCAGGGGATGATCCTCAAAAGTGTACCACGGAAAGAAAAACAGATTTTCTGTTAATCACATTGCCCGAGTGGTTTCCATTTTTGTAGGTGTACTATGTTGAGGAGACCTTATGAGAAAAATGCATAATGATTGAGGCAGTATTAGTTTTATAAGGAATTTCTGTATTATGTTGTTGCTGTTGTTTTCTACTACTGTTCCTGCTGTGGCCCTTCTGCAACAAACCGAACCACTTGCAAGTTGCAACCACAATTTCGATAAATTAAATTTGTTTTTTTCTTTTAACAGTAATGGATTAAAATTAGCTGATCAGATCAATAAGACACATCAGTGCCATATATATATGTGGGTTACTTCTACAATGCGTTCGAGCAGACATCTCAGATAGGTAATATGATATATTTATGAGAATTTTAATAGAATAAGATAATTGGACTCAGTATATTAGCCTCGTGTCCGTACTCCACCTAATTGGTAAACAACCTGGCTACGTGAGACAACTCAAAATGAAATCATCCAATAGCTACCACCTCTTATATGTGTGCAACTGTGCATGCAACATGCATGTTCAGACTTCAGACACAGAACCCGGACAAGGATAAATTTCTTAACTCCAGGTATCCTTAAATTGACCATTCAATTTTTCCTTTTTTCTAACTCAGAAGATCCTTATTCTGTCTTTCTAATTTTGGAATTTTACTTGTTAATTATCTTAATGTGATCAAGCAGTCGGGTTTGTTGTTTGTACCACACGCTCAGACAGCCAACTCTAAAGTCAGGTACGCAATGGGCCTTTCCAAGTTCGTTAAGGGCTCTAGGAGTGGATAAGAAGAAAGGCAGCCGCATAGATGTTGCAAAAACGGGCTACAATCTATCTCATATCAGTCAGATGTTGCAAAAACCGCCTACAATGCCTGATTGCCTGTCCCATGTCAGTCTATATTCTTCTATGATCTCTCTTCCTCCTTTTGTTCCTCTCTTCCCCACTTAATAAATTCTCAAGATAAACTAAATATGGAAACCACTATTATCACTTATCAGACTCGGAACAAAATACCAGTTGACTTCATTCACTTTGATATCCTGATATAGTTTGAATAAGCCTAATGCACATTCCCAAACCATGAGAGACAAACTAGCCACTATAACTCTTATTACAATAAACATCAGTGCCAGTTTACAGCTCTTTTAAGAACCATTATCATCAAATGAATACGATACCCTTAAAAACTACCTCTAAATGATTCACATATAAACTACCTCTAAATGATTCACATATACTCATTCTTCCTCAGTTCAGTTACGAACTGCTACAACAATATTGAAAACTGATAAGCCATCCAACGCAGCGCTCATAGGCATGGATGGATCAAGACAAGTAATAACAATGGCACAAAAGCATCGATCAAAGTCAACAGAAAGTGATACAGCATGTAAAAATGGATCCCCTTAAACCCAATGTTTAAAAGCAATGCTCGCGGTCATCGTTGCATGGGGAGACATTTTCCTCTTTTGACTCAGTCGAGCTTGACATTAGAGTACAGAAGAGTATCCCTTGTAAGTGGCATGTTTAGTAGGAAGTATATCTGCAGAGAGACAAAAAACCATGAGCTCATGTAGTTGTCAAAATATACATGACAACTATGGGAATTCTTAGAAGACATCAATGCGTTGAAAAGACATCAAAGATTTCATCCATGAAAAGTAATATGGGCATATGCACAACATGACCAAACCAAATTCTTTAGCGAGATCTTACCCCCATCAAAGTTGACAGTAGAAGAATGATTCCTGTAATCCAAGCAAGAGTTCGCCTAACTAGCAGAACCTCTGCAATCTTCGTTATATCCGTTGAGTTATTTACCTCCCCCAACAACCTTATAGAGGGTTGAGATGTAATTTTCACATTCAACTTTGATCCAAGTTCCACATCAGGCTTCTCATTTAACAACAGGACTCCGACAATTTGACCTGCCCATACAAATGCATGGTTTCCTCAGAGCCAGAAATTACGAAGTCGGCAAAAAATCAAATTAACTTGTCAAGAAACAAAAAGATTTCACTAAGGAAGCATTATAAAGAAAATGAGCCAAAACTATGTTTCACTGGCATAAGAAAAAACTCTAATCCATGCAAATTACAACAGAGTACTAATAATCCAAAGCCAGATACCGAAATGAAATAAGAGAAACACAAAGACAGTATTTGACCTTTGTATGCCTCCTGTAAAGAATGGAATAGTTTTGTTAGTGTAGTCACAAGCAACTCCATCTTTTGTTCTGAAAAACCATCCAGGCCATGTTTCTCCCGCAAAGCCTGTGTAAGAACATATAAGCCTACAAGAACAGAAACCCAGAAAGAAAAATCTGACCATTTTACAAAACTCAACTCTTTTGGGTGCATGCCAATTACAAGATTGCATATCTTTGTAGAAATATCCAAAATGATGGCAATGTAAAGGAAATAGGTAATAGATTGTCAACAATGCCACTTTCACTAGATTTTTGACTTTCAAATTGAGATTTACAATGTTTCCAAAAGAAAGGGAGAAAAAGAAACATATTCCTTCCACAAAGTGTGCCTCCAACAACTCCTTTGAGAGGTGGGACTTTGGACTTATATTACCAACACCAGGGATATCCATTTCTGCAATAATCTACTTAGCCTCCCTATGCAACCTATCTTATTCATTAAGGGGACCAAGACAAGAAAATGACAAACCATCAAGCGTGGGTAGTAACATATATCAAGGAAATCAAAAGAGCATTGTAGAGTTCTCACATCAAAGTGTACTTGGATCCATTATGAATTACAAAGTTGCACAGTATTATCCGAGGTATTTTTCAACTCTCTCATCACTTCGCAGTTTTTTTTAGGTACTAACTTACTAAGCATGAGGAAATAGAAAACTCACTAAGCATGAAAAAACAGAAAAAGGAAAAGATGTCTTCACCTTAAGGCCAGAGAAAGAGCCTATCATTAATTCTGCCGGACTGTTTATGCTTCGGGAAGAATCTACATGCATCTCCGTTGCTCTTCTGATATTGCGAATCAATGAAACAACAGTTACTATAAACTCCCTGTCTGTTTCCTGTAGAAGAGGTATCACTCTCTTGTTAAAATTTTATTGTTTCTTTTCATTTTTGGGATATAATATTCGTCTAGTGGTCTCTAGCCAAACAAAAAGATGAAAGCCTAGAAATTACCTTTGACATATGCAGGTTCAAAGACGTGCCACTGGCCAAAGTGACAGTCAATTCTCCATTCAATGGATACTGGGCATCACTAACATATGAACCACCAAACCAGGATGCCTACATTAAAAAAAAACGTCTTAATAAACCATTAGAAAGGGAGGAAAAATGAACACACTGGGAATATTTTACAAATAAAGAATACAAAGATATAGTGAGGAAACATGACTGACAAGATTCTGGAGTTCTTTATCAATGCAAACTGCATCACATTCCAAACCCAAGTATTCATCCAAGGATATCACAGAAACTTCATCTTTGCCTGCAGAAACCACAAAGATAAGAAAGCCTTTAGCACTTCCATCGCTTAGTTTGGATCTACCAACTGCATAGAAAGGTCCTTGATTGCTAACATTGCATCTAAACTGAGAGAAGCTACTAAAGCTCAGTTACCCGGAAGGTGAATTTCAGCTTTTGTTGACTCAAACAGAACCTTGCTCCTAATGGCACTACCAACTTGAGCATTACTCACGTGGTCCATCACTAGCTGTTGATCTTCTGTAGTAAGATAGCACCATTTAAAACTTTTAGCAAGTAGAAAACCGAATGGACTGCTAAAAACATATTCCAGGGGTAACGTTAACGCTAGTACCTTGAGTTCCTCCAACTTCAAGCATGAGAACAGCACGAGGCCTATTGAATGGATTGGGCGAAAGAACTTCATTTAACTACATTCATGTAAATAAACTAATAAGAAAACAACACAAAAATTCCAATAAGAAAAAAAAAAAAAAAAAAACTATCTGACCTTAGAGGAACTATCTGCTGAAAGAGATGCAGGAGGATTAAAACCAAGCAAGACTGATATTGCAGCACCAACATCAGACAGCGACATCGAGCTAGTCTATGTAAATACAAAAATAAGCTAACAATTATCCATCATGAGATAAACTTCTAGTAATCAAACCACATAACTAGCCGGAATGCGCAAAATTCAACCATCCAAATGGACAAACGGGGACGGGGGCAGTAGTAAAAATCATATCTTGAATTTTGGTAAACAAGTTAGAATTGAAACAAAGATAAATCTTTACATAACTCTCCTCGATCTAGAAACTTTATACCTTTGGAAGAGCATGTGATGAATGAGTACGAAGAAAGTGATTGTCAGGTCCATCTATAAACAAAATCGACCCATTGCTCTCTTCTTCATTAGCCTATAAATAAAAAAGACATGCGTGATTATTAGTAATGATACGAAAAAAAAAATGAAAATTGGAGAGAGAATGAGACAAACCTTGATTTGAAGGCAGAGAATTAAGAGAGGCAACAATAACAATATCGAAAAACGAAGACTGTCCATTATTGCCAGAAGAAGAAGAAGAAGAAGAAGGATCTGTTTTTAATAAAACTATAAAATAATTTCACCACCTCCGGTATTTCGTATTTTATACTTTCGATATTTACCATGCCATATCAACTTTTACCAGTTTTTTCATTTTTTTACAAGTTTTGCTATACGTGACACATTTACACTCAATCCAATTGTTGTATGGTACAAGAAATTGTATAAATTTAGTATGTTTCATTTTGGAGTATACTTTAAGCTTAATTTTTGGGTCTTTTTGTAGTACGTCACACTATATTAGTGCATATTTGAGTTTAGTCATACGAAGTTCAAAATTTTGATTTTAGTCACACTCCGTTAGCAAATTTGTCTCAAGCCGTTAGTCAACGTATTTGACTAGATTTTGACTTCGTTGACCGATATATATATATATATATATATATATATATATATATATATATATATATATATAAGAAATGAAACAATCCATCATAAGAAATTTAAGCAAAATTTAAAAATTTAAAAAAATTAATTTCTACAATATATATATATATACAATATATATTTTAATTTTTTTAGAAATGACCGTATTTGGTTCATTATATTTGGTTAATTTTTTTTTTAGAAATGACCATATTTGGTTCATTAATTTAAAAAAAAAAATAGTTTCTATGATATAGATATTTAATTTTGATCGTACGTTGATCAAAATGGTCGTAGAAATTAATTTAGTTTCTATGATATATATATAGATTGTAGAAATTAAAAATATATATATATATATATATCGTAGAAATTAATTTTTTAGAAATGAACCAAATACGGTCATTTCTATAAAAAAATTAATATATATATATATATATATATATATATATATATATATATATATATATATATATATTGTAGAAATTAATTTTTTTAATTTTTTTAGAAATGAACCAAATACATAGAAATTTTTCTTTTAAGTTTTTTTTTTAAATTTCTTATGATGGATTGGTTCATTTCTAAAAAAATTAAAAAAAAAAATTAAAAAAAAAAAAAAAAATATATATATATATATATACGGTCAAATCTAGTCAAATACGTTGACTAACGGCTTGAGACAGATTTGCTAACAGAGTGTGACTAAAATCAAAATTTTGAACTTCATGTGACTAAACTCAAATATGCACTAATATAGTGTGACGTACTACAAAAAGACCCTGAATTTTTTACTAGCTAGCTTTTGTTAAATTGTATGGATTGAGAGAAGACATGAATATGGATTAAATGAAGTTTCACGAGATTCTAAAATTTGAACCATGTGTTCTATTTCATGAATAACTCATTTGGCTCAATTCGATTGGTTCATTATTTTAGTTTATTGAAGTTGAGCTAGATTGTATTGAGAGATACAAGTTTTATTTTGTTGTTTACTTATTACTTAAGATTTCTATTTTAAATGACTACAATGGTTTCATGTTTACAATCACCTAAAATTAATTTTAAAATTTGGCTAAACAAATTAGTGATAATTTATGTCATATTTAATATTTATTTTATTTTTTATTTGATATATATATAGGCGCCTCACTTTAATCGGGGGCGCGCCACGCCTTGCGCCTAAGACACAAAGAGAGTGTTGCACCTTAGGTACTCTTTAACGCATTAACTAGACTGGTATCACCTCGTAAATGTATGAAAGTAAAAACTTTAAAGACATAAGTTGCACCCACCCATTGCAGCTTGGATATGCCATTGGATTCCTCCACAACAAAAAGTATTCGAAGTCACCGCATGCATGTTGCAACTTGCAACCTGACATCAACAATTCATTTGGCTTAACATCTAGAGCAGGACATAACGAAAAAGAGAGATAAAACTAACTTTTGTTGTATCCCAAGTTCCCACTTCCATAATTCATTTTGTTGTGGAATTGACTTAAAAAACTCTCCTTGATTAGTCTTCCTTTTCCCATTAATCTTCACACTTTAAAATCTACAAGAGGAGCCTAAGCTTTTTGTATATGCTTTCTTCTCTTCTTTGTTGATTAAAAAAATAATAATAAAACATGGCTGGCACAATAGTTTCTGCTGTCATGGACCAGATTAAAAAAGTTAAACAGGGTTAGTGGTTGGCGTTCAGGGGCAGCTCAAGGCAATCGGGGGCCTAAGCAAAGTTCCAATAAAATTGTTATATCTTATAGATTGATATGATTTGTTTACGTTATTTCATATGAATGCAAACGCTTAGTTTATTTAACAAAAAATTTAGAAGATAACAATTATTGTAAAAATTGATCTTAACATTTTCTTTTTTCTTTCTTGAATAGTCTCCCCCACAAGCATTTATTTTATTTTATTATTTTTTTTATAACAAAAAATTTAGAAGATAACAATTATTGTAAAAATTGATCATAACATTTTCTTTTTTCTTTCTTGAATAGTCTCCCCAGCAAACATTTTTTTTTTATAACAAAAAATTTAGAAGATAACAATTATTGTCAAAATTGATCCTAACATTTTCTATATTCTTTCTTAAATAGTCTCTCCACAAACTTTTTTTTAAAATTGAATTTTATTGATAAAAAAAACAGAAATACAAAGTGAAGTAGAAACATAGGAGTGTGGTGAGGGAGATTCTCACATACAGAGAGATCTAAGACAAAACACCATAAATACATGAGGAAGAGTGAAAGAATAAAAAAATGTCCTACACCTATAACATCGTAGGCAGATCATGGCCAAACAACAATGTCACAAACTTGAAATTTCAATAGATTTATTTAACAAATAATTACACAAGACTCAAAAGAGAGAGATAATTCTACACCAAATTAAACAATATAGAAAAACTAAATAAGGCAAAAAAATAATAGAAGTAATATTGAAGTGTTGGCTTCAATTTGATAAATTGTTATAGGGTGTTAAAGAAGTTTAATTAGTTATGGAGGCGTGCCTGTTTATTTATTGGAGAATGCGAAAATGCTAGGAAAACGAAGGGGTTTAATGCGATTTTCTAATTTCCAATTTTCCAATGTAAAACCATTTATCTAACGGATTAAAATAAATGAAAAACAAATAGTGAGCTTTTTTTTTACAATAAAACAATAATATACTTAGGACTGTAGGTAGGCTAGGATATATTAGGCCCCTTGGACTGCAGGCCCTAAGCTGTGCTTGATGGGATTGCTCTCAAGAAGGATCAACTAGGCCTCGTTTCGAGTCATAGTCACGAGGAACCTCAACAACCCACTAGCTCTGTTATGGATGTATCAGAGATATTCGGTCGGGATCATGACAAACAAATGATACTTAGCATGTTGCTATGTGAAACTAGTCAACAAGAAATTCAGGTTCGTATACCTATTGTTTCGACCCCCACATACGTGGCAAACGTCCATTAGTAGGGGTCTCCATTTTATTCGTTTAATCAACAGGGCTAAAGCCCAATTTCCAATACCATGGATCAATGTACAGGCCCATTAACTCATGTGTCTAAGGCTGAACCTTAGCCACATGACTTGCCACTAATATACATTGATTTATGTCCAGATTCATTTCTTATCAAAGAGATAATTATCAGTTGAGAGTTATATTCTATCACAATTACTCAAGCTACAAGATTACTTGAGTTACAAAGACTCTCTACTCTACTTATATAAATACCAAACTATTTTTCATAAAGGAACTACGTTGAAACTTGATCCCTAGAGAATAGATCTTGGGTACGTAGGCAGCTATTATTTGGTTCAGTTTCATCTTCCTCAACATCAAATTTCTCTGTTTCTTAGTGCGTTCTTTACCATTGCTCTCGTTGTGTTGAAGCAGTTTACTACCGAAACATAATTGGCGCCGTCTGTGGGGATGTTAGAATTCATTATCACGTGAAACAATCAAGATGGTAAGCACAAGAAGCAGACCAAATAGTCGACATATTCCTCCTGCTAATAATACTCGCAACCCTCGAAATTCAAATCGGCCAATGCAAGAACCGTTGAACAATCAAGTTGCTCCTAGTGGTAGGATCAATTCGCAACATCCAACTGTAGCAGCGCAACCGCCACCGCCACCGCAAAAGGCAGTACAACCGTCGGTACCAACCCTAACAGTCTTGCAATAAGAAAACCGACAAGTCAGTAATCCTCCATGCGGTCTGCCGTCTGTCCATGTCGATCCTTCAGTTGACATGGATATGGACGTGGACATTACTCTCACACCAACTAACGGAAAAGGTGATAGTATCAACCAATTCACCCCTAATACGGTTGAGCATGAGTTACGTCGAGTCAAAAATTTAAATAGGAACTTGAGAAGGAAGCTGGCAAAGAGGCAAAGGCCGGTGGACGATGCTGCAAATTCAACAACATCAAGGCGACCACGAAGGGACGCAGGCCATTCCAGTGTATGGGACCGTCTTGAAGAACCACTTCATCGTCACCGAGAGCGTGTTATTTCTCAAACACAATCAACCGACCTGCGCTCTAAGAGTAATGACCCTATTACCCGTACTTATGGGGAGAATTGGATTGGCAGGGATAACTACTACCCTAGACATGTCCGATCTCAAAGGGAAGATTTACCTCTGAGAAGCAATTTCAGGGAAGACCGTCGTTCGAGATATGTCCGACATGACTGGGAAGGCGGGCATCCCAGACAAGAGCAACAAAACATGGAGAAGTGGTATAATTATTCCGACCACCCGGCCAAGGGTGACTACCGGCCTAGACAGGCTGGTTACAGGGTGATAGAACGCTCTTTATACACGTTTATTGTTTTCAGTTACTTATTTTCTTAAGTCCGAGGTCCACAGTCCAAAGTCCGAAGTCCAAAGACCAAAGTCCAAAGTCCAAAGTCCAACGTCCGTATAGTAAATGCGTTTTAGTCAAGTTACCTTACTCACGTGGGTTTGGTAGGATAGGTCGAGTAAGGGATCGTCCAAACCTTAGGGCTCGGAAAAGGTTCACAACTGGAATTACAACTTTTGGTGAGTAGGATTTTAGGGTTTTTTTAGTTGGATTTAATTAAATTAACGGTAATGCAATTAATGTAAATTACTACGGTGATTTTGATGTAAGTAAATAAAGATGGAGAAACAGGGAGAGAGTTAATCATGCTCATGCAAGAATTATTTTTCAACAGTTTACTACCACATCACTACATCTCTAATTCGTCTCGTGTTCGGAGTCGACGTCGAGTACTGATCCCTAGCGCATGCCCACATCTCTAGGCCGCATTGCTCTAGCATAAGGAGTTTAACTAATATCTCATCTACGGTATATTATTTCAGCTCCTCGGCTCGATTTCACATCAATTTGGACAATTTGGAGAGCCGTCGACACTGCAGAGTCGTATTTTTGAGATATTTTTTGTCGCACGAGGCCGTCTCGAGCATCAAAGACTCCAAATTGGTGCAGTCTCAGTCATTTTGGGACCGGATATCTAATCTATGCCTAAATCCTAAGTAGTGATTCTAGAATATTAAATAGTCAATCCGGATTTTCACACGAGCAGCATAACCCTCCCCCTGAGGGGGGGGGGGGGGGATTAGCTCATGGTCATTGAAGGAATAATAAAACTTGTTGTATACATTAAGGGGCTATTTGTTTTTTTGGGTTAAGTTATAAGAGGGTCTTATAAAATGATTTGTTTTTCATTTTAAGTCCCTCTTATAAGCACTTGTAAAAATAGAAAAAACAAATACATGACATCTTATAGATGGTTATTTGACAAATATAACCCTACTTTACATCACATTTAACTTGAATAGATTAATTTGAAACAAGCGTATAGTTTGATTTTTGATTTCAAATCAATTTTGATAATTAGAATATCAATTTTAGGAAACTATCTTAATTGGCGGTGGTGGTAATGGAGGTGATGATATTGGTCTTAATAGTACGGTGGTAGTGGTAGTGGTAGTAGAAGTAGTAGATGTCTTAATAGTACTGTGGTGGTGGTGGTGATAGTCTTAATAATACGGTGGTAGTGGTGGTGGTGGTAGTGGTGGTGGTGATAGTGGAGGTGATGATATTGGTCTTAATAACACGGTGATAGTGATGATGGTGGTGGTAGTTGTAAAAGTGGTGGTGGTTTTAATAGTACGGTGGTGGTGGTGGTGATAGTTTTAATAGTACGGTGGTAGTGGTGGTGGAGGTAGTGATGGTGGTGGTGGTGATGATAGTTTTAATAGTACGGTGGTAGTGGTGGTGGAGGTAGTGATGGTGGTGGTGATAGTAATAGAAGTGGTGGTGGTTTTAATAGCACGGTGGTGATGGTGGTGATAGTCTTAATAGTACGGTGGTAGTGGTGGTGGAGGTGATGATAGTGGTGGTAGTGGTGGTGGTGGTTTTAATAGTTTGGTGGTGGTGGTGGTGGTAGTCGGTGGTGTTTAGGGCAATGAAGTTATTTGGAGAAGAAGATAATGAAAAAGGAAAAAGAGAGAAATGAGGCTAGGGGTATATGGACGAGAGTGTTTGAGTTATTTTTCAAGTTATAAGACTTATAGAATTGAAGTAGATTCAATTTTGGTACTTATAGAATTGGAGCCTCTTATAAGACATTTCTAGTAGAATGCCTCTTATAAGAAGCAAAAAACAAACAAAAAAAATGTCCAAAATCATTGGGTCACATCTTATAAGAGGTTATAAGACCTTGAGGTCTTATAAGAGGCAAAAACAAATGGCCCCTAAGTAAATAAATGCAGGACAAGAATTACACTAGAAAAGAAATGACTGTTATTAAGGGTAAAATAACTTACAGTATTTAAGCTACTGGAATGGAAATGACAGAATGTAAGTACTGAAAGAAAACGAACTAAAGATAAGCGGATGCTAAAGCATGAAAATGCTGAAGGGGAAATAATGAAGGCGACCCCCTCATATATATAGGCGGATGTCTTGTGAAGCCTTAATTCAGTTTTGTTCGTTAGTTAATTGAATTGTTCAAAACTTTGAGAATCAAAGTTTTGTTTTCATCTGTTATAACTTTTGTCTTTTACTTATTAAGTTTTCGTCCTTTTATGTTTTGTTTTCGTCTTTTAGTCCAATTAAATTCAAACATTGAATTGGTACGTGTCTTTCCTCTTGCAAAGGTGGCACCAAATTGAACCCATCACTTGCCACCGCCTATCTTTGACTTCGTCATGCCTTTGGGCTGCGCAGAGTGGGTCCATTTAGTGTGTCCGATGGCGCCGATTTTTGGCGTTTTTACGACTTTACGTCCTTCTTGCAGAGTTAAGTTGCCGGTCGTATGGCGACTTCTTCACTAGCCGTCGACATCTAGATTTATCCGATTTGAGCCGGAAGTTCTTCGCTTCTTTATATGTGGATTGGATTTCGACTTGGTTTTGTTATTTTGGAAACTTCGGCTCTAGTCGGGGCTTTGTTGGGCTTCACGGGGTTGAGTGGGAATCTTCAAATATTCCAATATTCTCATACTTAGATGCATGTTTTATCATTATATTCATTTTAATTGCGGAAACCTGCAAAAGTACGAAAATATAATTATTATATGATTATTAAACACATAATCGACCAAAATGTTATGTCTACCGGGGTTTAATATTACGGTTTTGGGTGCTTATCACACCACCCCAAACAAACACTTTGCTTGTCCTCAAGCAAAGAAGAGACATTAAAAGCGATAAGTGGTCAAAAATATGTTGTCCTAAGCTAAATCTCATTTCGCAGAGTGCGGTTGCATTGACCGTATGCAACAAGGCCTTGAACCACTAGGAATTCCCTAGTGGACGAGTTATAGCCTCGTGAGAGTTTTTCAGAGAAGGTACTCACAAACTTCGTTTATACTACAATGACTTAGTAACAATGGCTTGTTTCCTTAATTAATCTCAGGTATCTAGACATCTCACTAGCGGGGGAAACAAGGATTTAATTCTTTCGAATTTCAAGTTAATATACATACAATAATCAAAACATCTACGTATGAGCATGCATGCAGTGATCTTATAATGAAATGTACGAGCATGGCTGTTTATGGATCCTTTGGATAGTGTCCTTAAGTAGGTTCTCACAGGTATGTGTCGAAACACAATTTCTCTCTTATTTTTCCACTCAAGCTTTTTGCTATCTCCGGTAAATGCGGTGGGAGCTGCGTTTCCTCACATACTCAATGACAAATGAGGAGTCGAGGAGGGCTTAGAAGTCACAACTACTACTTATTATCATACTATCCTATTCCTAATTGAGCTAGAGGTCTTTATTAGATGTTATGGGGCTTAGGTGGTAGTGTAAAAGAAACTGGAATGGAAAATTAAAAAAAATGATAAGTATAAGAGAATAAGGTCTTCGAGATATTTATACTAGAGAATTCTTATTTTCTTTCCTGCTTCTAACATGGGTTTCCATACTTGGATTTTTCAAGCTTTTGTATTCCCTTTTGATTTGATTTTTGGGGGGAATTCTAACCTTGATATTTCTTTTGATTTTTGGAAACATATTTCTATTTTTTTTATTTTTTATTTTCTGATGAAACAGGTAACTGATTTTGATTCGTTGACAAGGTTTTTCTCTTCATTTTTCTGCACTTCATCCTATTTCTCATACTCATCATCTAGGTAGGCTTATTTATTTGTGGTTACTAGATGGGTAATGATTTTTGGTGAAGTAGAAATGATTAATGAAAGAGATTGGAGGCGACTAGCGGTAATTTTTTACAGGTGTGAATTTTTGGCTATATCGATCCAAAGAAGGCCTAAATTCGCCTAGGATTTGGGTAGTGATCAAGTAAGTAGGCGTGTGAACTTCTCTATTCGGAAGAACTACTCCTCGTGTCATTACTCATATATCACACATTTTGAGGCTTTTGTTAGAGATTCTTACGGGATATGAAAACTAAGTTGTCTAACCGTGGGTCCCGAAAACTTACTTGTGTACATTAAATGATAGTCGATTGCATGAATGCTCATGAAAAGATATAAAAACTATTGCATCGTATTAAATTAAGTTTCTAAGAACAAGTCCTAATTCGATGCTAGGGTGAGATTTCTAAATATTTTTCATCATAGAAAGGAAGCGAGAATTTGTCACTAAATCGTTTATTTAGATATCAAGTAAACTATATCAACTATGCATGCCTAATTTTTGCAAAAGGTTCTCACCACCCCAAACGGTCGGACACTATGTCCTCAAAGTGTTAAGAGGAAGAAAGAGTATATACCTGAGAGGCTTTGAGGAAAAATCTAGCTGACATCTTCCACAGAAATTTATTGTAACACACTATATATTATACATCATAAAAGTAGAAGCCATAATTGTTAGAGTAGCTGCTTGTTAGGTTATTTATTTATTTCACATCAAAGCGTAAAACAAATATGTACATGCATCAACTCACATTGCCCCAACCTTGAACTGGGGGATAGTCCATCCTTGCCTCGTCCTTGTAGAAATGTCATTCCTTTGCATCCCGCCAATCTATCATAGATTTCCAGACTTCACTCCACTTCCTCTTCTTTGCATTGTCTAGATGAGCTATCATTTTATCATCATTAGGGAAAGAATGAACTTTCTTAAGATACCTTGCAGGGCGTCGCCATGTCCGAAATCATAAAGAACGAATTATCTTGTTTGTTGAACACATAGAGTCGACCTTTACCCATTCCTGAAAGGTGGTCGCAAAGCCCGAGGGAAATGCGTCCGCACTATCGCATCTTTATGGCTGGCGAGGGGTGATATAGTGTTGCCCGAAAAAAGACCGAGCCTTCTTAAGATTCTCAATTACTAGGTCTGTAATGTCGAAGGCGGTATGTTGCTGGGCCAATACATGGAATGTCTTACACGCTGACTTTGATGCAGTGGAAAAATCTCAATCCCTCATGATGTTCAGAAGAATAAATAACATGACAGTTCCAACATTCATGGTCATACTGGCTAGTGGAATAGTGAAGTCCGGCCATCGGCCAGCTTCGGCACGTTCTTTGACGTGGGCAAGGCCATCGCCATACCGGGCAGCAAAATCTTCCCTAGAATAGTCATTAAAGTCATTCTCTATCATGTATTGAATGGGGAGATCTGGCGGAAGAAGAGGAAGGTCTAGAGCCATAGCCACTGTTGGCTCATAAAAAGCGTGTCGGGTGTTACCAATACGTAGTGTAAAACCATTCAAAGGAAACCACGGGCCGGTTGGTAGATCTTCCATGTGATCATAAAAATAAGTTGCCAAACTGGGGGAGTATATGCGCTCGGGTGTAGAATAAGAGAGTTCAACCAACTTGAGTGATGTAGTCTCGAAAAGATGTCCATATGTCGGAGAAATTCAGCAACGAATGGAATGGAAAGATTGTTACGGAATCATCTTTGGAGCTTCCATTATAGAAGATGTGTGAAAAGAATGTGACCTGTTTAGACAAGGATAAACAAATATTAGAGTATGATGAGAATAATTAAGTAAAAACAAATTACCATACGAAAATTAAACTAAAAAGAAAATGATAAATAATATAAAATTGCAAAATTTAAATGGTTTCATTGGCCCAAGTAACGGCGAGGATCCTTTTGTGGGAGGGATCCGTTTATAAGATTTTCTATGTTGTCAATCCGTTGCAACAACTTTGTTGCAACATTTTGCTCTCTCATGCGGTAAATCTGGCGTGGTTCTCCATTATGAGAGTGTGATTTGCCAAGAATTGGTTGTGGTACATGCAGGCAAGAATTGTGCTTGTTCCTCTTCGTTTATTGTCCGCAGTCCACGAAATTCAAGAAGGCTGGTGATGATAATGTTGTTGACGTTTGAATAATGTCATGGAGTCCTTGTTGAATTAAGCGAAGCCCTTCCATGGGATTAAATACGTTGCATAATGCATTTTCAGTGAAGATGTCGGCAGAACAATCTTCGTTGGTTCCTACACCGACATGGTTCTTTGCAACGTCGGGGTTCTAGAATCCGTTCCTACATACTGAGTGAATGGTAAGAGTGTTAGCTGTTCGAAGAGGTGTATGAGGAGAAGTACTAGAAAAACCCCAATGTATCATGATAAGTGTCACAATGGTTGGTAAAGGAGCTACCTTTTTCCTGGCACGTGCGATCGCATTCCAGAGAAATTTAATAATGCAAAAATCATTGCAGTTACTCTGCAAGACCCAGAGTAAATGGAGGAGGGGTTTGGTTATTTAGGAAGTCTTAGGCGTCGAGGACATTATGAGCTACCCATTGGATCACAGATAATTGGTTCTTTTGCAAAGATCGCTGATAAACAATACGGTTTTTCCGGTTATATTCGCCGTGAAGGATAGTTGTAAACATCAGATGCCGGATATTATCGAACGGTGAATCTGAAGGTGTACTCCTTGGTTTGTAATAGGAATTTGAAGTACCTCGAGAGATGATTTCCATAGTCAATTCGTGCTAAGCATCCGTTAGCACGCGGACAAAAGAATTGTCCGTTTTGGAACCGCTTTTATAAAATAACAAGACCAATTCTCCGGAATAAAATGCTTGCTTGTGGTGTAAAGAGGGTACCATCCTCGGCGTAATATTTCAGTGTCAAAAAAGGATGAAAAAAGACCATTTTGGAAATTTTCCATAAAATTTTGCTCAAGCACGCGAAACTTCGGTGAGGGCCATTAAAGATGGAGTGGTGAAGAAAAAGATTATTTTGGAAAAGAGAAGTTAGATTTTTGAGGTGTCTATCCTTGTTATAAATAGGCACCCATCCAAAAATGTAAAAGATACGTTCGAGGTGTCACGGGGGTAGTTAGACCGCGTGTATCTTCTAAGATATGCATAAAAGTGGATGTAGTGTAGATGAGAAGAATGGGGCATGTGACAAGGAGTGCCTTTTTTTTTTTTTTAAAGTAAGTAGAAGGACAAGGAAAATGTTGATATACTATCACAATAAGATGTAAGAACATTACAACGGTATGGAAACACAACATAATGATCTGAGGAATTAAATACAAACCTAAATATTAGATAGAACTATATGCCACATTAACAACATGACTATAATAAAACAACCGAGCATGAAGACTTGAGTAGCATATTCAATCTGCTGCTGCTCAAACTTTTCTAGTGCATCCATGGATCTTGAAACTTAGAGTGATCTAAAAACGTTTTTTAGAATAAGAAGTGTAGAGGGAAGAATATGAAATGAGTGAATATGGAGGAAGAGTTGAACTTATTTATAGAAAAGAAAATTAATGTTTTCTGACCGTTTTTTTTTTTTTTTTTTTCATTTTCATTTCGTTTTCTGAGCGTTTTATAAAGCGTTAGTTTACGTTAAAATTTGTTGTTTAAGTATGACATTTAAAATATATATTTATATATATGTATATAATTTATTATTACCAATATATGTTCCTCCCTATATACTATAATATTAGATATAGCTAATATATCAAGATAGAAATTTTTAGGAAACAATCTACTATTAAGCTGGAAAATGCAAACACGTAAATAAAATATCTGATATAAATATTATACAAGACCGGAAAAAATAAATCTAGCTATTGATGATCCTCAGGTGCTGTAGCAGAATCCTCGGGGGCTGCAGAAGAAGAACCAGGAGTCCTGCGACGTCGTGCAGTACGAGCTCCCGTGGAGGCTAACTGCTCCTGGATATCACCCAGTATCCATCACACGAACACGAGCTGCCCGATCTTTGGCTTGCCATGAACATTTCTTGGAACCGGTTCGGCGAGTAAGCATATGGTCCTGAAATGTAGTCATTGAAGCTCTCATTTCCTATTTGGAATTAAGCCCATGTTTCTGTCGTCATCGACTTCGTGGCAGTGATCATATATCTGTCCTTAACTTCGCCCAAGGTGCGTCTCATCGATACCGGGCGCGAGTGTACATGTCTCTCAAACCACTTTGTTCACGCAACGACGTAAGGCCTCTATGGGATGGGTCATCTTACTCATAGCGATCTCATCAAAGTAGGGTGGGTGAGATGAGCCTACGTTAAGCGTGCTTTCAGCAGCCCCTAGTGCTGTGGGTTCCAAGGGGTCAGTATGCATTTCTTGAAGACAAGCATATTCTCATATTGTGGTATGGGGGAGTAGTGGGGTGGCGGACGAGAAAACCCAGATTAATCATAACTGCGTTACTAGAACGGCAAGAGGGGCTGACCTAAGAGTGGCATGTGTGATAATATCAAAAAGAAAGGTAACGATGCAGAAGTTACCCTTTCGCTCTTGGAGAATCCAGAGAAGGTGGAGGAAGGTCTTGTTGATGTCCGAAGGCTTCAAGGTGCCAATGACGTTCAGTCCCAGCCATTGAGTCACAGCCAGCTGGTTCCGTCGCACCGAGCACTGATACGCGCATTTCCCGTCGATGTTGTACTCTCCCTCGATTAGCGTGTCGAGCATTAGGTCATAAGTCCGTGGGTACATGGACTGCTGCTGAGTCAGTATGTGGTCGACCAGAGGAATGCCTGTGATCCCGGAGAGCAACACAGGTGTGACTTCGTGGCGCACACCCTCGACGGTGACCCAAAAATGGTCGCCATTAAAGCTCCCATTGTCGTAGAATTTCATCACCAAATCCTTGGAATAAAGCCCTCCATTGGCATATAACAAACTCTCCCATCCTCTAGAGTGAATTTCATGATCAAAGAATGGAGCAAACATCCCGTTTTCAAACAAATTTCCAAAAAAAAATTCCACACAAATCCGCCTGTTTCCTGCCATTCTTGGTCTTAGGGAGAGGATGGCTATTGATTCTTGATGAGGGAAGAAATGGGATGTTCTGACGGAAGGAAATCTTGGTGAGGAGATGTGAGGGTCTCTGTGAGACCTGGTTTTAGTGTGGGCTGTCACCGTGCGAGACTAAATCGAGAGGGGGCAAGATCCGGTTTTAGGGAGAAGAATGATGTAAATGTGACGCGTGTGTTCGGGTTTTTTGTGTTTAAATGGACTGAGAATTCGATATTTTGGTTGGGCCAAAATTTTTCCCCAAGCCCAAATCAAGCCTAAAGCCCGATTTAAGCCTAAAAAAATCTAAATGCTTACCCGCGATTTCGTTTGGACTCGAATTGGCCGAATGAGATATTGAAATGATCGGCACAAAAATGCTATCCAATTGTATGAGTCATCCTCAAAGGTCACAAGAGTTTTTGAAAAGAAGGAGGGTGTTTTATTTATAAACAAGGTTTTATTTATATATAAAGGAGATAAGCGTGAAGAACCTTTGGATGTCCAAAAGAGTCACCATCTATAATCATAGACAACTGTCATGTCGGCTCTGGAGGCGAACCCAATCCAGCCCGGTTGTGACTTTACCTTTATGTATTATGGGGTTAGAGGGCGGGGCGGTACCATCTGGACCGTCGCGCCTTCTGATCTAATAAAATTACCCTTATTACATACGGCTATCCTCAAACCGCCCCAAGGGAACTCAAAGTAACCAATTCTAGGGTTGAGTGCGGTGGAATCCATTGCCCGTTTATGTTCCAAGTATCGACATCGAGGTTGGACCACGAATCTCATGTGCAAAACTTAATGCAAAGGGAAAAGGCAACAATATAAACATATTTACAAGATGAGTCTTTTAACGTCAGATCCTCAAGACGAATCGAGTCTTTTAACGTCAGATCCTCAAGGCGAATCGAGTATGTTAACGTCAGATTCTCAAGACGAATCCCAACCTGTGGGAGAAACGGCGCGGCGATGAAGATTATCCTGTGTAGCTGGTGTTAGACAAAAGTATACCTTAAACTGGCTAGTATCGGATAGGAAGTCAAGACCTAGACGAAGGGTGTTTGGCAATGCATACACCATCCGTCCTTCGTGCCGCGTCGTTTCACGAGCAAAAGAACTACGACCATTCCCTATTAAGTGATGAGTGAGACTTACACCAAATGATTAGCTGAAGTTCGAGTTCAGAGTAGAAAAAGGAAAAAGAAGGAAGGAGGTGAAATTTTAGGTACCCATCGTTTTACCGAAAAGCAAGTTTTTCGTGTTGCGAAGACATTTATACTTCGGTTCTGAAAAAGAGTTTTTCGTGGACTAAGGTTCCGGCGTTTGCAACCACACACTTCAAAGAACTTTGGAGATCATAAGATAGAAGATGGCCGACTACCAAAATGGTACCCTTTTAGAAACAAGATTGAGTGCAAGCAAACGAAACATCTAGTGCGGTATCTTGGATCCCGAAGAAGAGTCATTCAACATCGGTGGCGTAATTCGTGGTAATGTTTTAGGCGTTGTCCATTGACTTGAAATTCACTGTCATCTTTTGGATTAAGCAAAGAGATTGCCCCATAATGTTTCACGGTACGACCACAATGAAAGGACCGGACCATCGTGTTTTCAATTTACCAAGAAAGATGTGTAATCTGGAGTTATCTGATAAAACTTTTTGGCTAATTTTGAAATCCTACGCAAAATGTGCTTGTCGTGCGCACTTTTCATATTAGCTTTGTAGGATTTCGAGAGATCATAAGCATCACTCGAATCTCCTCCAGCTCATTTAATTACAGTTTTACGCTTCTACGCTTTTGCCTCGATGATATTGTAATTAAGGCTTTTGATGGCCCAAAGGGCACGATGCTCAAGTTCATTTGGCGGATGACAAGGTTTTCAAAAACAATACGGTAAGGAGACATCCCTATAGGTGTCTTAAATCTTTGTTCCGTATGCCCACAAGGCATCCGATAAAGCGGGAGACCCGATCCTTTCTTGATGGGTTGACGGTTTTCTCGAATAGACTTTATCTCTCTGTTGGAGACTTCCGGCAGCCACTTGTTTGTGGGTGGTATGGAGTAGCAACCTTGTGAGTAACTCCATATTTCTTCATTAAGAACCCAAAAATTTTGTTACAAAAATGTGTACCCCCATCACTGATGATAGTTTTGGGAACACCAAAATAAGAGAAAATGTTTTCTTTTACAAATCTCACGACAGTCTTATGGTCATTTGAGCGACATGCGAGTGCCTCGATCCATTTGGACACATAGTCTACAGCGACTAAAAAACCTTGAGAAATAGGGAAGGGTCCCATAAAATCAATGCCCCAAACATAAAAAATTTCCACAATCAAGATAGGATTTAGGGGCATCATATTTCGTTTGGTAATTCGACCTAGGTGCTGACAACGAATGCAAGTTATGCAATGTTCGTGTGCATCGCGAAAAAGGGTAGGCCAGTAAAAACCACATTGTAACACCTTGGCCACAATTTTCTTTCCACTGAAATGACCTCCGCAAGATTGTTCATGGCAAAAGGATAATACGTCGGTGTGTTCCCAGTCGGGAATGCAGCGACGAATGAGTTGGTCGGCACAATACTTAAAGAGGTAGGGTTCATCCCAGAAATAATATTTCACAGTGGATAAGAACTTTTTATGATCAGGACGTGACCAAAAGAATGAGACTTCCTCAGTAACTAGGTAGTTAACGATATCCGCGTACCATGGAGATGAGAAAATAGAGTACAAGTATTCGATGCGGGAAGGAATCACCGATAGCTTCAGAATCACTATCGATGTCACCAACCAGCCTTTGATAAATGGTAAATTCACGACATTTTGAGTTCCTTTCTTGTCTTTGATTTCCGGGGTGAATTCTTGTAAGAGAAGGATCAGTGGAACAATCGTTGTTTTTCGTCCTTTTCGCGAGTAAGTACCGAATTGCGGCATGGTCGATTATATACGATGGTTGATGTTCCAACTAGGGTAGGCGAAACTTATCAAAGCATAGACAACAGCTAGGAACTTTTTCTCGGTTGTGGTATAATTACGTTGGCGTCGTTAAGAGTTTTACTAAGCGTAGTAAATGACAATGGGTTTTGTCGTCCGTCGTTGGCCTAATC
This sequence comes from Coptis chinensis, assembly GCF_015680905.1. Taxonomy (NCBI): domain Eukaryota; kingdom Viridiplantae; phylum Streptophyta; class Magnoliopsida; order Ranunculales; family Ranunculaceae; genus Coptis; species Coptis chinensis. The sequence goes on from NC_141459.1 coordinate 105,544,864, forward strand.
ACGGCACCAATAGCAAAGTCGCTAAGCGTCACATCGATTCGAATGGTTGAGACCAATCGAGGGGTTGAATGATAGGAGCGGTAGTCGAGGCGGTTTTAGAGTATCAAAAGCTTGTTTGCAATTGAAATTGAAGTCGAATCTGCATCCTTAGCGGGAGATTGGTTAAAGGTCGAGCACCTTTAGAAAAATTCTAAATGAATCTCTCAGAAAAACCAGTGATGGCCTAAAAGGCACGGATATCTTAATGCGTGGGAAAGATAGCAAAGCAATTTTAACAATTTTAGCTTTATCGACCTTTATCCCGTCTTTCGAAACAATATGACCTAGAACAAGTCCCTTGGTAACCATGAAATGACACTTCTCCCAATTGAGTACCAGATTTTTCTCTTTAATGGCGTTAATACTTTAGAAAGGTTGGATAAATAGTCGTCCAAAGGAATTTCCGTAAATGGAAAAGTCGTCCATGAAGACTTCCATATAACGTTCCACCATATCACTAAAAATGTGAAGCATGGGCGTTAGAAAGTGCAAGGGCATTACAAAGTCCAAAAGGCATTCGTTTGTATGCAAAGGTTCCAAAGGGACATGTGAAAGTTGTCTTTTCTTGATAAATTTCGGATCGATGACAATTTGGAAGTATCGGGAATAGCCATCAAGAAAAAAGCGATAGCAAGCATGACCATTAAGCGTTCTAGCATCCGGGTCAATGAATGGGAGAGGGAAGTGATCTTTACGGGTTACGGCATTAAGTTTGCGATAGTCGGTGCAAATTCTCCATTTCAAAGGAATGCGAGTGGAGATGCACTCACCATTTTCATTTTGCACAACTTGAATGCGGACTTTTTGGAACAACGTGGGACGGGACTAACCGATCACCATCGGAGATAGGGTATATGATACCCGCATCAAGTAAATGTAAAACTTCCTCTCTCACTACTTCCTTCATGGCGGGATTAAGGCGGCGTTGTGGTTCTCGCGATGTCTTTGTGCCATCATCAAGATGTATGCGATGCGTGCATATGCTAGGGTCTATTCCCTTGATATCATCTAAGGACCATCCGATAGCGGAGCGGTGTTCACGAATGACATGAATCAAACGTGCCTCTTCGTCGGTAGTCAAGTGAGCAGAAATTATTATAGGGTGACTACCATCGAGATCGAGATGCACGTACTTCAAATCAGAGGGTAGAGATTTTAAATCCGGAGTTGGAGGATTGGGGATCAAGGATTCGTGAGGAATCATCTCTTCAATGGAAAAGAGCGAATCCGGTTCTTCTGAATCAGTTTGCAATGCAGCATTAGGGTCAAATAGTGGTACTAACTCTAATAATGCATGAACATCCTTTATGTATGAGTCATCGTCAAACTCCGGATTATCAAAAGAAATAAATTGGTGTATCTCGTCTGGGGGAAAAGAGTTTGTGAAATAATCATGTTCCAGACTATCAACCAAGCTAATCTCGCCCTCCATTATAGGATCGGGAAATAATTTCATTAATTTGAACACGTTGAGTTCGACAGAAAGGTTCCCGAAAGACAATGTCATTGAACCGTCCCGACAATTTATGAGAGCGTTGGCAGTTGCAAGAAAAGGACGTCCCAAGATGATAGGGATGGAGTCACAGGCTACTTCAGTATCTAGAATGACAAAATCAACTAGGTAGTAAAAATCTTGGACCTTTACTATAACGTTCTCTACTATGCCCTTTGGGTACTTGATGGAGCGATACGCTGAGTTCTGCGGACTCATATTGGTAGGTTTTAATTCATGAAGACCTAACTGCTTAAATAAGTAGTAGGGAAGTAGGTTAACACCGGCACCTAGGTCTAAAAGTGCGATAGCGGTATACTTGTCGTGGCGTGCATGAATGCATCGTTATTAACACGGTCCTTGTACTTTACCACACCATTGGTAGTGGTAATCGAGGAAACCTTTCGATGAGGAACGCTTGTTGAAGTACATTCATATGTCGTTTGGTGGTGCACATGTCCTTCAAAAACTTGGCATGCTTGGGCAAATGCTTTAGCGCATCTAGGAAAGGTAAGTTTATGGTCAAATTTTTGAAGGTTTCATGGATCTCATCAAAATGTTCGTTATGTTTGTTCTTTACCAAGCGGAGGAACGGAGCTTTGAGCTTTTAGTGGAATCGGCGATATAAGGATCGATGGTATCTTTCCTAGGGATGTGGGTGTAGATTTGGAAGGTACAACTTTGTCCGTTATAGGTTGCGAGGTAGGAGTTGGAAGGACGTCAGTCGTGGCTTCCGCCGATTCCTCGTCTGGCATACGTATATTATTATCGGTGGTTCGGCCAGAATGGAGAGTGGTAATGGCATTTACCTCACCCTAGCTTGGATTACTAGATTTTGGTGCATTGTTGAGTTCAAAGGCAGTGTTTGTAGGCTTAGGGTTTGGAATTGCTTGGCCAGGGAACACGCCCTTTTGACTTTTATCCTGAGCTAACAGCTGAAGAGACTGTTGGATAGAAGCTAGGATTTGATTCTGTTGATTCATGTATGTCAGGAAAGTTTCAGCCGTTTTATCGGCTGTGGATTGTACCAGAGGAGCAGCAGGAACTAGTTCACGGTTATTATTCACGGGTTGATTTTGGTAGCCATATCCTTGATTAGGAGGAACAAGGTTGCGGTTGTTTTGGTACCCTATATTTGCGTTGTTGGGAAAATTACTTTGCCTTTGCTAGAATTGCGGAGGATTTCCTTGACGATAAGAATTGTAGTTCGCGGGTGGTCGTACAGGAACGTTGTTGACACCTGGAGGAGCTTGTTGTTGGACAGGGATTGCCCAAGCTAAATTCGGATGTTGTCGCCAAGGTGCATTAGGGATGTTGAAAGCACAAGCCTCTTCGGAAGATTGGGGGAGGGCACTCTTATACCAAAAGGACAATAAGAATGTCGGCGTGCTTTCGGGACTTAAGCAAAGAGGGCATGGGGAAGCGTTGGCGCCCATGACTGTTTGGGGTTTTGTTCATTTATTTGTACCGAAAGAGCATCGACCTTTTTGTTTAGGGACTTCGATTAGAGTTTTTAATTCGGATCGGGTTTGACCTCGAACATAGGCGTAACTTTGGTAGGAGTGTCTTTAGAAGATCTAGAAGAATCGGTGTTTCCCCAATGGGTGCTTCGTGAAGGCTTTTTATCAAAAAAGTGTATACTTGAAGTAATACTTGTCCATAAAACAACCGCCGTTCATGATATCTAATGTTTTTCTTTTGATGGTCGAGAAAAGACCATTAAAGAATGAAACGGACTAATACGATTGTCGAGTTGATGATGGGGACATTTGAGAAGCGAATCGATAAATCTACTTCATGCTTCCGAAAAGGATTCACGGGAAGTCTTTGGCGAAAGAATTGAATCTTTTGAAGCATTTACGTAGTTTTCTACGAGTATAGAACTTTATCATGAATGCTTATACGAAGTTTGGCCCATGTGTCAATGGATTGGCGGGCGCTTGTTCGGGCGAGCCAAACTGAAGCTTTATCGGCTAAGGTGAAGGGAAACAACCTAAGCAAGACTTGTTCGTTGGTAACGGGTCGGATGGCGGAAAGTGGTGACTACTTGTTGCATCCGGCGAAGATGATTGACGGTTTTCATGGTCTAAACCATGGTAAAGCAAGGTAACAAATCGAAAATGTTTGGCGGAATCGCGAAAATCACCTACAATCGCGATCGAGTTTAATCGCGAGGAAGCGAGTCCTTTCCGTAAAGGCGATATAGAAATCTGAAAGGGGTTTCTCGATTGTGAGATTTTCCTCGACCATAATTAAAAGGAGATAATGGCAACGGAGATGTTTGACGAGGTTGATTTCGGAGGAGGAACTATGTCTAGGAGATAACATACTTGAGTTGTTTCTTGTATTTTCAACGGCGATATGTAAGTTCTAATTCCTTATGTTTACCGGACCGTAGTCTCATACAAATATAAATTTTAATTTAAGGCTCATAAGGAACGAATAATGACTGGAGGTTTTAGAATTTAGGAAGGAGGGAGGTGAAGCACGTCTTCCTGAGCTGTTGCTAACTCGAGCATGTAAGCTATGATAACGTGTGAATATTTCAGCAGCCAGGTTACCTGAGAAGATTGAGGGAGGTTGTCTGTGCTAGCACGTTCCTTAATTAGACAACCTCAATCTTTCGAGTTTCCTAGACACTGATGGAATAGGATGATGATTTATGATGATGTATTATGCGGGGTATTATTAAGATTATTAAGATGAAATTTTTAATTACTATGATTTTTTTATTTTATTTATTTTTTATTTATTTTTTTGTTTACGTAATTAATGTATTATGGAGACGTGATTACGAAATATGCAATTAAAACGATAGATGCCAAAATAGAAACTAACTAACATATACTAGTTTACGCAGAAAGTCTACACATGCAAATCTATATTACTTATACGTGCAACTATATGTAAGTTATAAGTGAGTTAGGGGAATGTCGAGAACGAACTCATGCAATTGAATACCGCGTACGTGAATTGATGTAACATACACATACAAAAATATTCTAAGTAGGTGGTTTGAAGCTACGATATATCCAAATATATTGAATCATATTAATTGTGTTAACGTGAATATGTAATGACGAAACCACCTTTACATGCAAGGAGTTCTCATGCCAACATACAAATATACGAGGTAAAAACAGGTTATAGCAAATAATATCCTCGACAAAGTTTGAGGAGTTTAAGAGTTTGAAACTGGCGGCCCCGCTGATTCCTCGTATAGCGATCGACTAACTCCCGAGCTTATGCTTACTAGAAAAACAGGACCAGAGAGTCCAAAACCGGAGTGTTGATACTCCAGGTTAGTCTCGCGTGCTTACTAATTCAGTCTCGTCCCGTCGTCCGAGAATCTTTTGTTTGTTCAGTACTAATTCAGTCTAAGTCTGAGTACTTAGACTGTGCTAATGAAAATAAACAAAACTTGGTTCACAGATATTTGTTAGTAGAAAAAGTTAGGGTAAAGAGTTACGTAACTCATTAGTATTGTAACAGAAATGAAAATTAAAAAATGAGGAGGTAGGGGAGGGGGTTTATGTTTGATGTATTCTAGTTATTATGTTAAGTCCAGAGTCCTTCGGCGTGCAGCGGCGCCATTTGATAGAACGCTCTTTATACACGTTTATTGTTTTCAATTACTTATTTTCTTAAGTTCGAGGTCCACAGTCCAAAGTCCGAAGTCCAAAGACCAAAGTCCAAAGACCAAAGTCCAAAGTCCAACGTCCGTATAGTCGTACGTTTTAGTCAAGTTACCTTACTCACGTGGGTTTGGTAGGATAGGTCGAGTAAGGGATCGTCCAAACCTTAGGGCTCGGAAAAGGTTCACATCTGGAATTACAACTTTTGGTGAGTAGGATTTTAGGTTTTTTTTAGTTGGATTTAATTAAATTAACGGTAATGCAATTAATGTAAATTACTACGGTGATTTTGATGTAGGTAAACAAAGATGGAGAAACAGGGAGAGAGTTAATCATGCTCATGCAAGAATCGTTTTCAATAGTTTACTACCACATCACTACATCTCTAATTAGCCTCGTGTTGGAGTTGACGCGTCAAATCTCGATCCCTAGCACATGCCCACATCTCTAGGCGCATTGCTCTAGCATAAGGAGTTTAACTAATATCTCATCTCGGTATATTATTTTCAGCTCCGGCTCGATTTCACATCATTTGGACATTTTAGAGTCATTCGACGCCAGAGAGTCGCTACGAGACATTTTGGGTCTCGCGACGAGATTGTTCTCGAGCATCAAAGACTCAAATTGGTACAATCTCGATCATTTTGGGACCGGATGTCTAATCTATGCCTAAATTCTAAGTAGTGATTCTAGAATATTAAATAGTCAATCCGGATTTTCACACGAAGCAAAGATAACCCTCCCCCCGAGGGGATTAGCTCATGGTCATTGAAGGAATAATAAAACTTGTTGTATACATTAAGTAAATAAATCACGGGGATAGGAATTACACTAGAAAAAGAAATGATCATTATTAAGGGTAAAATAACTTACAAATATTTAATTTCTTTGGAATGGAAATGACAGAATGTAAGTACTGAAAGAAAACGAACTAAAGATAAGCGGATGCTAAAGCATGAAAATGCTGAAGGGGAAATAATGAAGGCAACCCCCTCATATATATAGGCGGATGTCTTGTGAAGCCTTAATTCAGTTTTGTTCGTTAGCTAATTGAATTGTTCAAAACTTTGAGAATCAAAGTTTTGTTTTCATCTGTTATAACTTTTGTCTTTTACTTATTAAGTTTTCGTCCTTTTATGTTTTATTTTTGTCTTTTAGTCCAATTAAATTCAAACATTGAATTGGTACGTGTTTTTCCTCTTGCAAGGTGGCACCAAATTGAACCCATCACTTGCCACCTGCCTATGCCGACTTCGTCATGCCTTTGGGCCCTTGAGAGTGGGTCCATTTAGTGTGTCGATGGGCGCCCGATTTTGGCATTTTACTACTTTACGTCCCTTTGCGCAGAGTTTCGTCGCCTCGGTCATTTATGGCGGCTTCACTAGCCAACGCCGACATCTAGATTTATCCGATTTGAGCGGAAGTTTGGTGCTTTTTATATGGACCCGCTACGCCTTTGGTTTTGTTCTTTTGGAAACCGGCTCTAGTCGGGGCTTTGTTGGGCTTTCACGGGGGTTGAGTGGGAATCTTCAAATATTCCAAGTATTCCGTGACTTCGATGCATGTTTTATCATTATATTCATTTTAATTGCGAAAACGCAAAAGTACGAAAATATAATTATTACATGATTATTAAACACATAATCGACCAAAATGCTATGTCTCTCGGGGTTTAATATTACGGTTTTGGGTGCTTATCGCGAGGGATAGACAAAGACAATCACCGGTCGGAATGATCGTGCGCATCGCCAAAGATCTCTAACTCCAATAAGAGATAATGGAAGGTATCCTTCTCCACATGGGCACGGCGGGGCGCCGGTTGTTCGAGCCAATACTTTAACTCTAACAGAACAACAGTTGAAAGAGTTGATTGCAAAAGAACTTAACGATAGAGAGTCAAGGGATGTAAGAATGAAAAACTTGACAGTCAATGATGGCGTACTTGATAAGTTTTCACTCGACATTCAGGAAGCTTACCACCATCCCGACTTCAAACAACCCGATTTTGAACTTTATGATGAGTCGGAAGGAGATCCTGTCTTGCATGTTCTATCGTTCAAAAATAAGTTGGTGTTATGGGGTGGAGATGATCCGCTCATGTGTAAGCTCTTTCCATCAACTCTAAAGGGAGAAGCATTACGCTAGTTTAGTGAGTTGCCTTCAAGATCAATTCACCAATACAATGAACTAGAAAATCAGTTTGTTAATCGTTTCCGCCACAATTGCAAGACACCAAAGGATGTCGACTCACTTTTGAACATCAAGCAACAACGTGACGAAAAGTTACGTACTTTTGTCACTAGGTTCAAAAGCAAGAAGACCGCCGCCGCTACCAAGAACGGCGCGGCGACAAACGCCCGAAAAGAAGGCGCATGAAGAAAGTATAAAGAAAAACTTCATCCCAGATTGGACCGACCTGACAGGGAAGGCCGACCTCGCAGATTTGCAGAAAATCGCCATCCTAGACAGGTCTGTCCAGATAGGGAAAAAAGGCGTCACGGAAGAAAGTATAAGGAAAACCTTCATCCTAGACTGGACCGACCTCGCAGATTTGAGAAAAACTAACTGCCATCCTAGACAGGTCCGACCAGGCAGGGATGGAAGGTGTCACAGAAGCAACAAGAGGGAAGACCACAATCCCAGACAAACTACCGACCTAGATAGGTTGGTTACACGCAAAGAAAAAGACAATTTCCAGTTGGACCCGAAAGTGTGTACCGCCTAAAATCTCTAACTTTTGTAAGAGGTAATGGCAGGTGTTATCTTCCACATAGGCTCGACCGGGGGTGTTTGTTTGTTTAAATCTTCTGGGTGAAATGGATTTCACTCTTCAATACAATTTTTTCCGATCTGCTGGAAAAATAATGGAGGCTTATATCGATGATATAGTCGTTAAATCGAAGGATACGGGTGATCATCTTTCCGATCTTTAACTTGTTTTTGATAGGCTTAACAAGTATAACATGAGACTCAATCCCGCCAAATGTTCTTTTGGGCCTCTCTTTTGGAAAATTTCTGGGATACCTCATGACTCGTAGAGGTATTGAGGCTAATCCTGATCAGATACGCGCCGTTATTGATATGTCATCACCCAAAAATAAGAAGGAAATTCAATGACTTACTGGTCGGCTTGCCGCTCTTCATAGATTTATTTCTAAATATTCCGATCGTTGTCACCCCTTTTTCCAGACTTTAAAGAGGGCGGCAACTTGGAACATTGATTGTGAATGGCATTGCAACAACTGAAGAAATACTTGGTCAGTCCTCCTATATTGACAAGTTCTTCAACGGGTCAACCTAGTGGCATATACCTGGCAGCTACAACTCAAGCCGCTTTTGTCCGTTTCTTTTCATTGATGATGGTAGACCCGTCTTTTTATCGAATCAAGTAGATTAGCCGAATGGGAAAGTTATCTTAATGCATATAGCAATGTCTTTGAAAGTCGTACTACTGAAAAAGGATATGTTCTGGCTTCTTTGATAGCTGATTTTTCGATTGATGATTTCTTGCGCCAGGAAGAATCTATAGAAGACATTACGGCCCGCTAATCGGGGACAATTTAAGACCAACATGAAAACGCAATTCCTAATCCCATTGACCTATGGATTGTTTACTCAGATGGCTCCCATAGTAAATCTGGATCTGGAATTAGATGTGTTTTTGTTAAACCCGGCGGAGAAAAGATTGGGAAATCTATGCGACTTGGCTTCGCCGCTTCAAATAACGAAACCGAGTATGAGGATGCCATTTGTGCCTTGAGAACAACTTTGACACTGGGGGCACGAAAGATCCAGTTATACACGGATTCTCGCCTTATTGCAAATAAGTTTGGTGGGTCTTTTGAAGCAAGAGATGAGCGTATGGCGGATTATCTTAGTTTGATACATAGTCTTGCTCGACAATTTGATAGCATCTCTATTACTCAAAGACCCCGAAATGACTTACGTCATGCAGATTCATTGGCTTATCTCTCCGCCGCCGTTAGAAACGAAGGGCTTGACACATCACTTTTGCAGTCATCTTTTCGTCAGTCTAAGTTTGAACGTTTTTACGCTCGCTTAGTTCATTACTATCATTACGAAAAAATCTGACGAAGTTACCACATTTAGCTTTGTCAGTCTAAGTTTGAACGCTTTTACGCTCGCTTAGTTTATTACTATCATTACGAAAAAAATCTGACGAAGTTACCACATTTAGCTTTGTCAGTCTAAGTTTGAACGCTTTTTACGCTCGCTTAGTCATTACTATCGCTACAACAAAATCTGACAAAGTTACTACGTTTAACTTCGTCAGTCTAAGTTTGAACGCTTTTACGCTCGCTTAGTTCGTTACTATCACTATAACAAAATCTGACAAAGTTACCACGTTTAGCTTTATCAGTCTAAGTTTGAATGTTTTTACGCTCACTTAGTCCGTTACTATCACTACGACAATATCCGACTAAGTCATCGCTTTCGCGTTTTGTCGATCCGGTTCGAACGTTTTACACTCGCTTAGTCTAGTTTTTTGCCGAGTTAAGTTAGCATTGGGGGCATTTTTCTCTACATGGGGGCGTCTCGTTATATTTCATTTAAATTGCATAAATCTACAGCATTGTCAGTTTTCCGCAGGTATGTTATCTGACACAACAACAATATTCAATAACAAACCCATATTTATTTTTATTTTTCATCAAAAGAAGTTTTAGCTCTATGGTATTACATTCACATGATTACCTAATCAATTGTCTCTGCCAATTATCTTATGGTTGTTCGATTAAATCTTAATTTTCATCTTCGAAATCATTCGATTCGCTTTCATGGCGCTTTCGGTTAACTATTTTCCTTGATCATTCCTTTTTCTAAGGCATTGTTTGCTCTTTCTCAACGACACTACTGTCCGCCTTCTTTAATTCATCTACGACATTAATTGACGCTTTTCAGTGCTAAACTTTTCTCCGTCAACTCTTTATGAATATAATTTGCTCGTAATATCGCCGTTTCTCCGTACGGCAAGAATTCGCATTACGTCAACTTTCTTCGCGAAAACTTTATTCAGCTTCATTATTTTTTATAAGGCATTGTGCCGATCTTTCTACGAAAAAATTTCCGAGCGAAAATTTTCATCAACTTCATTATTTTTTCTAAGGCATTGTGCCGATCTTTCTACGAAAAAATTTCCGAGCGAAAATTTTCATCAACTTCATTATTTTTTCTAAGGCATTAAGCCGAACTTTCTGAGCGAAACTTTCCGAGGCTCGTACAACCGTCGTTTTTCCGTGCGGCAAAAATTCGCATTACGTTAACTTTCTAAGCGAAAACTTTATTCAGCTTTTTTATTTATTTTTCTACGGCATTGTGATCTCTCCATTCGAAACTTTTTGTCAATATCTTTTGCTCGTAATTCCGCCGTTTCAACCTGCGACGAAAATACAAATCTTTTCGTTAGTCTTTCAGACTTAACTAAAATTTGAAGCTAACTGGGGAAAAAAAAAAAAAAAAAAAAAATACAGACATACCTGTTTTATGTTGTCGAATTTTTTTGCCACCGCTTTGTCATATTCTCTGAACTTTTCTCCGTCTTCTTCGGCAGCCCAAAATAACTCAATAATTGCGCAATTTCTTTGCTTAACGGAATTGCACTCCCGCAACTTAATTGTGAGTAAGTCGTTACTACTTCATCTTCTTCGACTTTCGTTTCAAATGCATAAACTTCGTCCATCTCAAATCTCTCGAGTACTAGTATTTTCCGTAGTTCTTTAAGTGACCATCGTCGTGGCGTCGGGTGTTCGCTATATCTGTCATTTTCTTTCCACCTCACCAAGTCTACGATCGTCATCCAGTCTTTCTCTTCTCGATTATCTTTCTCCCGTATAATACGGTAGTTTCTACCTGCGAATATATATATATATATATATATATATATATATATATATATATATATATTTCGTCAGATTGTTCAAAAATCGGGTTCACTTTATCCAAAATTGGTTGCACCGGGCCAAATCGAGTGCGTGACGCAGGTACGGTGCTCTTCCTTTGCTGGCTCTTGCACCGTATCATCTTTGTTCCAACAGTTTTCAAAAATGGCGCCATCTCTTACCACCACAGCGTTTCCTCCACCGCGTTTCGTGTTCTCCTTCATCAAATCACCAATTCATGACTCCAGTAGAAATCTGATTACCAATGAAAAAGTCAGCCAGAAATAAGAGATTGAGCTCTCCAATCAAAAACCAATTAAGAATCCGCATATGGAGATCTAATTGAAGTAGAGCCAATGAATTGGACTTGAATAAGCAAACCGACTCAGCCTTCAATATTACAAGTTTATATTCAGGAATTAACAAAGAGATTCAAACAAGCACCTGACCTTCGTTTCCTTCATTCATCTATGTCAGCCACATGATTTTTCAGTTTGTGTGCTTTTTTCAAATTCTTTAGTTTAATACTTAATTTGGTATCTCTAGCCAATTTTTCAAGCCGATGTCATTGTGAGATTTATTTTCACCAGATAAACTTGATGAACAACCCTCTTATGTTAGCATGGCCTTAGAAAATTTCGATTGTTTTACTACCAGATCTCACACCTTGTTACACAAACGTCAAAAACGGTACTTACCTTTTCTTCATCTTCTCGCACTCGTTTCCCTCCTCGAAACAGATTTGTGCTAGGCCCGGACTTGTTTCTTTTATCTTGCTTGTGTTTACTGGTTTTGGATTAGTGATCATCCGTTCCATCCGTTTATATATTCGTCCTTTTTTCTCGATCTTTGCGTTGGTCCAAGATCCGGCCGTTATATGATTCTATTATCCAAATCAACTTAAAGTGGGAGACTTCGCTTCTAAGCCTTATCTAATCCAGATTTAATTTTAGAGTCCTAGTTTTCTATGGTATTTGATCCTATCACGTGCACATCTTCTGGTTATGTAAGGTTACTAGGACTTGCTCTCACATGCAAATAAATTATTCGTACCACCTAGTATATATTATTATTCTATCACCCATAATTCCATATGTGCAATTTTTGCATGTGTGCTCGAAGTCTATTTTGCTATTCATCAACATGTACACTTATTTATATTTCTTTATGTCCACCTATCACGCTACTTGTGTGCATATTTCGGAACAATTCTTTGGTCCTGTTTTACTCCACCTACTTTGGTACATTTTTTCAAATCCTAATTATTTCGTTTCCGATAATTCATGAATTTTTTCCGATTGTCCATTTTCCTATCGTTTACATTCACACGACACTTTGTTATACATTTCGCTTACTATTTTCGTATTCCATTTTTTCCTTGCTTTTTCTTCTCTTCTTTGCCATGTGAACTTTGTTCGCATGACAAAGAGGGGGCGGTGTTTCGACCCCCACATACGTGGCAAACGTTAGTAGGGGTCTCCATTTTATTTGTTTAATCAACAGGGCTAAAGCCTAATTTGCAATACCATGGATCAATGTACAGACCCATTAACTCATGTGTCTAAGGCTGAACCTTAGCCACATGGCTTGCCACTAATATACATTGATTTATGTCAAGATTCATTTCTTATCAAAGAGATAATTATCAGTTGAGAGTTATATTCTATCACAATTACTCAAGCTACAAGATTACTTGAGCTACAAAGACTCTCTACTCTACTTATATAAATACCAAACTATTTTTCATAAAGGAACTACGTTGAAACTTGATCCCTGGAGAATAGATCTTGGGTACGGAGGCAGCCATTATTTGGTTCAGTTTCATCTCCTTCAATATCAAATTCCTCTGTTTCTTAGTGCGTTCTTTACCATTGCTCTCGTTGTGTTGAAGCAGTTTACTGCCGAAACACCTATCTTGTCAATAGTTGGAACTGCTGCGTTTGGCAAGACAACTCTTGCGCAGCTAGTGTATAACGAAAAAACTATTGCGACCACCTTTGAGCTGAAAATATGGGTTTGTGTTTCTAAATCTTTTGATCTTGAAAGGATTGCCAGAGAAATCATTGCACAAGCTACTACAGAGAAGCTACCAGAAGATGTGGTTGGGTTGGAACGTCTACATTAGCATTTGTGCAACTCAGTAAAGGGAGAGCGGTTTTTGCTCGTACTAGATGATGTTTGGACTTAAGATTCCGATATTTGGGAGCCATTGAAGCTATCTGTCAATGGTGGTGAGCGAGGAAGCAAAATCATCGTCACCACGCACAACGAGTTAGTTGAGAAGATGACCAGCTCAACTTACATACACAGGCTTGCATAGTTGTCAGACGATGATTGTTGGCACATATTTAGATGTATAGCTTTTTGGGGAAGAGAGGAAGAAGAGACCGAAAGATTGAAGGGAATTGGCCAAGAAATCGCAAAGAAATGCAAGGGTGTTCCGCTTGTTGTCAAGACATTAGCAAGTCAAATGCGATTCAAACAAGTAGAAGAAGAATGGATGGATGTATTAGAAAGTGACATTTGGGAAACGTCAAGAAAGGAGTTTCTTACCCGCTTTTGTTAAGTTATCATACTTTGCCACCAATTCTGAAACAATGCTTTATGTATTGTGCGATCTTCCTGAAAGACCACAACATAAAGAAGGATGAGTTGGTGAAGCTATGGATGGCTCAAGGTTATCTTAGCTCTGATGGAGCAAGAGAGTTGGTGCCCAATATTTTGATGATTTGGCGATGCGTTCATTCTTCCAAGATTTTATGAAAGACAAAGTTGGAAAGATTTTTGGATGCAAGATGCATGATCTTGTACATGACTGTTTTGACCAAATATAATCAAAACACTAAGTGATGACGAAAGAGATGAATTATGTAGAAAAGTGATGAGAAAAGTGATGGTGATTGAGAGAATGATGAGACTGTATCTTTCGGTTGCCTACATACCCAAATTATCGATGGGATCAAGTCTCAAGAACGTAGTTCTGTATAAAAAATAGTTTGGTATTTATATAGGTAGAGTGACGACTCTTTGTAGCTAAAGTATTCTTGTAGCTTAAGTAATTGTGATTGAATATAACTCTCAACTAATAATTATCTCTTTGATAAGAAATGAATCTGGACATAAATTAATGTAAATTAGTGGCAAGCCATGTGGTTAAGGTTCAGCCTTAGACACATGAGTTAATGGGCCTGTACATTGATCCATGGTATTGCAAATTGGGCTTTAGCCCTATTGATTAAACGAATAAGGTGGAGACTCCTACCAATGGACGTTTGCCACGTAGGTGGGGGTCGAAACAATGACTTTGCCGAAGTTCCTCACAAAAACTCAATACTCTATTTTGGTGAATAATGAAAACATAAGTAGTCCAAATGTTCGTCATTTGACTGTTGATGATATAGAGAATCCCTATATATATGAGGTGATGAAGTTGCGAAAAACAGAGTGATTTGTTAGGCTGTGATAGGTTCTTGGATTAAATTGATTGCATCAAGCCAGGTTGTGATAAGTTCTTGGTTGGGTGATTGTGGTTGTCTTTGGCTCATTTCGGTACTGCAGATTAGATTTTGTTGGTATATGTTGGCTCGTTACAATTTTTTTATATATAGTGTAATATTTGTAATTGGATATGATATTTGTGCGATGAATGTGATTTTAAGATACGTTTCATCTTTATTTGATGATAAATGACCAGAAAAATAGTATTATATTGGGATGATATTGGCAATTTTATTTTATTATTATTATTATTATTATTTTTTACTATTTTGATAAATGGGACATCACTTTTAAAGTGATTTATAGAGTTATTTCACATCACTTTACAAGTAATTTGGAATCTGAATGAAACGTCACTTCCTAAGTGATGTTAATCGACCTTATTGATTTCACTTAAAAAGTTATGTTAAACGTTATAACATCACTTGTGGACATTGATATTCACCTTTTTCTATATTAGAGATTTGAATCTCTTCCTTGGCGAAAGTGCGAATTCAAAGATATTTCCTTACTCACGATCTTCGTGTTCATATAGTTTGGAGTAGGGATTCGAACCAACCTAAATTCTATGACCACTTACAACTTGGTTTTACTCTTTTAGGAAACCAGTGAGTAAGTTTAGCTATGATTGTATAAATACTAAATACTTGGTTTCTTTACTACACAAAAATTTAAAACATTAAGTTACGTAAACATGCAACTAAGACAAGATAAAATTTTACTAAAACGAAAGTGGAGAGTTAATTTTCCTCATGTGAAGATAACTTTTGTTATTTGATTTTAGTTTCTTGCATTTTAATCTTCCTAGAACTCATAGACAAGTCCTAATTTTGATTAATTTGATCTTTAACACGATGACTTATCTCTAAGATCATACATGCTAGCATGTAGAACCAAAGCAATGACTTATCTCTAAGCTCATTACTTGATTCCTAACTAGACTCTACACCAACTACCATTTTGGGATAGGATATAGGTCTGGTTGTTCTTCCTAAACAACTTACTAAAATCAAATAACAAAGGTTATCCCTCACATGAGCATCATTAACCCCCCACAAAGGGAAAGTTTAGCTCATGATCCTTGGGTTAAAAGATGAGAAGTGCAAAATATAATTGTACAAAGAGAGAGAGAGAACTAAAAGAAGAAGAAAATATATATATGAACTCACTTGCATGAAGAAGTGAGATTTTTTTTCAAGAGGAACACAAGGTTTCCTCCATTAAAACTATTAAAAACTTTTTGTTAAAAAAAGTAAAACTAAATAAAAACTAAGACTAATGAACTAAAATAATACATGGTAAAAGAAAAGAAGTCAAGGGAGTAAATGGAGTGTCCCCCCTTGTTTTGTTTTCTTCTCCATTTGAGAGAAATCTCATTTCCTCCCACGTGAAACACCAAACTATATTTACTTCCTTCTTAACCACACAATCCACAACAAAGTGACACCTATTTTTTTTCACTATTAACACCTAATCTCATCTAACTTTATTAACTACATGCAAGGTGTCACTTTTGCACCAATTATTTGCACTTTTGTCTTGACTTGTATGATGACTTATCAAATCTTGCGGGCCCGTATAGTGGGTCCATGTGCAGTCCAATGGCGGTCCGGTCTTTTGGCAATTTTACAATTTTCCGCCTATCGTAGAGTTCAAATACGATTGTGAAAGCGACTCACTTGTCGCGATTCGAGTCCCTGGTTCAAGAGGTAGGAGCTTTGGAAGTTTGATGCTTCGCGGCCGATTTGTTGGGCTTTACATGGTTGATTTGGAAGAATTCATATATACGCCGCTCCCGGCTTTAACGTAGAGTTTAACCAATATTTTCATGTTTTCATCGCAAATACCGCAAAAAAGTACGAAAATATACTTATTTCATGATTATTAAACACATAATTAACCAAATTTATATATCTCAATGGGGTTTCATATTACAGTTTTAGGTGCTTATCAGACATCGATTAAAAAGTAATGCAAAGTTATAACATCACTTGTGGACATCGATTAAAAAGTAATGCAAAGTTATAACATTACTTGTGGACATCAATTAAAAAGTGATTTGAAGTAACAACACTTGTGGACATCGTTTAAAAAGTGATGTGGAAAACCCTGACTTTTCACGTCGCCACCAGTTACATCACTTGCAAAAGTGACGTCGTATTGTGATTTTAAATGTCTTTTATGTTGTAGTGTGTCCTTGAAGTACTTCAAAGTGAAGTGAATAGATTATTACATCTTCGGTACCTTGATTTGTCAAATACGATACTGAAGGAATTGCCTGAGACAATGAGAAGTGTAGTTAGTTTGCAAATATTGAAGCTTAGCGGTTGTCGTAATCTTAGCAAGCTGCCAGAAGGAATTGGGGAGCTTTCTAACCTAAGACATCTGGAAGTTGAAAGCACTTCTTCTCTAAAGTATTATCTGCGAGGAGGCATTGAGAGATTGAGTCAACTTCGAACATTAAGTAAGTTTGTTGTGAGTGATGGAAGCAGCAAATGGTCCGTTATTGGGGAACTAGGAAATCTCAATTTTTAAAAGGAAGGCTATCTATTACAGGGGTTAAGGCATGCAAAAAGTGTGAATGAGGCCAAGCAGGCAAAATTGCAGAAAAAGAAAAACATTTCAGCCTTGCTGTTGAATTTTGGAGATTTAGAATATACGCTAAATATTGGACACATCAACAGCGAAAAGGACATACCAAGGATGGAAGGTGTTCTTGAAAATCTGGAACCACATAAAGAAAGCTTGGATCGATTGGAAATACAAAACTATGTTGGCTCCACGCTCCCTCCTACTTGGATGATGTCCAATATTACATACTTGCACCTTTGGTATTGCCCAAATTTGAAGGTGGAACCGCAATACCTTTTTCCTCCTCGGCTTGAAACTATGGAATTATACTTCAATGTAGGTGTTCTTTCAAAATTGTTAATGTCCCTCACCCACAACAACAACCTCGAGTGTCTTTCTATCTATGATTTTCCGCATTCCTCTCTCCCCCAACGATTAAACCAACTCACGTCACTTCAACAATTGAGATTTGGAAGTGTGAATTCCTTGATTTCAAGCCAGAGGAGTTGAAACCACTCACGTCACTTCAAAAATTGATAATCTACTATTGCCCTATTATTACACTGCCCTATTATTACAAGAGAATGTAGCAGATAGGAGGACTGGAGCATCTTAACCCACATTCCCAACATTAAAATTGATGGCAAAGATATTAAAAACAGAAACTGAATTAGTTCTTGCACGATGACTATCTCTCGAAAACAGGTGACAAACAATCCCAAATATTAACTTTTGAACTCTTAACCATTGAATAATGTTCTAAATGTTTAAATGTTCTTAACCACATAAAGAACTCTTAACCATTGCGACTGTTGGTCGGATGCCAATCTGTTTAAATGTTTAAATAGAATAGTTGACCATGGAATTGTTTCATTCTTGTTTACTCACTCACTAGAAATGCCATGTCCATTTTGTGTGTAGTCTGAGTGCCAACGTAGTGCTTGTAGGCATGTAGCATCGACGTTGTGGAAATAATGTTGTTGTTTTGAACATGTGCTTTCAGTCTTATTTATTGTGAAATCACCTGGAAAAGGGGTGAAATGATTTATGGTGATGATTGTCAAGCTCAGTTTGTTTGAGAGTTCAAGAGAGGAAAATGAATATAGTAGCTTTACTTCTATTTATCCTTAGATGATAAAATTGTGATGCATTTGTATACGTTAAAATGGAAACGTTAAAGTTGGGACTAAAGTGCATTTTATGATATAGGTTTCTTGGTTTGGAATGTACAAAAGTTGGAGAGTCCGCGAAGAGTTTGCACGGATTGTCACGTCGGCAATCGGTCTATTTGCTTCTACAGAGCTTCCCTTCAGGGAGTTATACTTCCTCCTGTTAACTAACTTCTCGATTTTGTATCAAACTTTTGATAAACTACTGTCACCTGTCACCTCGAGGTTATCATGTACATCATTATAATTTGTGGCTTTACTATTGAGATGTTGGAGTAAATCTGGCTGGCTAGCACTTGGCTAGTCCGAAAAAAATACTGGACTGTAGTTGGGTTTAACTAATTCCTTGCAGTTTTTTCTTACCACTTCCAGCCTGCGTGCCAAAAGTGCTTTTTTCTCAGTTAATATCTGAAAAACCCAAAAGTGACATACAAGTACAAACTAGTGACGCCTGACGAGGGACACATTAAGGAAAGAAAAAAAACTCTTAGTCAGTTAGTCCTCTTCTGCTGAAGAGGCTATAATTGCTTGAGCCATCTCAATTCTTAAGAAAAAGTAGAAGTCTATGTAGGGGCATATGCTGCCTTCACATAAAAGCAGCATTGTTTCTCTCCAAGAACATTGATGAATGATGCAACCTCAAGAAAGAAAAAGGCATTCCAGGAAAAATGTCCATTAGGTTGTATGTGACTGAATAGGAAAAATAAAAGGAGAAAACAACGGAAGTCAGATAATAGACGATAAATATTTACCCGATGACTGATAAGAGTTATAAGCAGACTTTGCACTTAACTATGAATCTAGTGATGGCATGCTCCACTCAAATTAAGATCCAGGTTCTTCAAATCCTAAATGCTGACATATAAGAAAAGACACCAGAAATTATGTGTACAACAAAAGATGTAGTTTATATTTTGTAATGTTAATTGCTGAACGATAGGTGATGCAAAGAGGTGTAATGTCATTCACATTCCATTAATACCATAACATTAAACCTTATTAACAGCTTGGTCACACAAACACATTGTTTTTTTTTGAATAAGTTGTTTTTATTTAAAGTATCAAAGATACAAAATGGCCAGCTCAAAGGGCCTACCAGTGAGAGAGGACCTCACATACAAGACCTACAAGCTCTGACAGAAACAAAATATAAAACTACTCCCCTAAAGACTAAAGTACTAATCACATGAACTCCTTGCCTCCACGATAATATCATGCCAATGCATAACAATGTCCCTAAAGTTATAGTTTGTTTTTTCCGTTAAACCAGATGTCAATACCACAAGAATGCCTTAACTTTGATACAAGTACACAAACACATTGTTTGTGGCGTACACTAGTTTGATGAACTGGAAGCAAAAAGTTTAAAACTCTAAAAACGCAGGTACAACAGTGCATTGATGTCAGACCTTCATCTATCCAAAAGTTACACTCACTTTATTTAATTTTAACCTCTTCCTCTTTTTTATTTGGGTTTGATGTGACCGCTCACGTGATGATCTCAGATTTTATACGAGGAGTTTGACCATAATATAAAATATCTCGATATATCACGATATTTGGAGATATCTATTCATATTTCAGAAAAATATATATAAATATCACGATATGTTTAGAGATATATACGACTGCAAATATCAGTGATATTTGGAGATATTTTGTGATATTTGGAAATATTTGGCGATATTTTGTGTATATAACAATTTTATTTAATATTTACCATTATATTCCAAATAAATATAAATAATGTATCATGATATATCAATAAATATCTACAATATCTACGATATTTGTCGATATTTTGAATATATCTACGATATTTACATGTGAAACAATGTCAAATATCCCCAAAGAGAAGGATATATCCACGATACATATCTAGAAATTAAATATCGATAAATACCCATATCCTGATATTTTGTACTATGAGTTTGACTACACAATTCTCAAATTTCTACTCATATGATAACTAATGCATATTTTCGATCTTTTCCAAACATCATAAGCTTGTGCAAGAACAAAAGATGACAATTGATACACAAAAAGAATAATGAGAATGAAAAGGCTCACTCTTCTTTCCTTTCCAGCTAACATTGCTTTCTTGATAGTTTCTCTTCCATATTTGGGAATCATCACAACAAGAATCCTAATATTTAGAGAAGTATCATTTTCAGGACACACCATTTTATAAAGATCTGACAAAATGGAGAACAAAAATTTTAAGTAAGAGATTCATCTATTTTAACAGACCAAACTTTTATGGGCTCTCACCTTTACAAGACCTATGATTAGCAAATTGCAAAGTGCTCCCCAACAACTTGAAATTGGTTACCATGCACATCAATAAACGTTCCATTTCTTCAAATGAATAGACATGGTGTTCAATAACCAAACTAAAGGCAGATTAGTAAGGTGATAAAGCATTCAGTAGGACAAATGAAATCAAATAACGAGGTTCAAATCCTTAGAGGGCCAGGCAGTGTTGCATGGGTACGGGTACGAGTGTCGGGTTTAGACATGGGTACGGCAGTTTGGACACGGCGAGGTATAAAAATCAAGACACGGGGACACGGCTAATATTTTAATTTAATATTATGTTTTATTAAAACATAAATTATTTTAAATAGAAAATATATATATATATTTTGATAAAGCCCATTAGCCATTTAAAACAGTTTTTGTTAAGTTTAGATCTTAAATATAATCATTCTAAAAAATCCCAAGTCCACATTGCTTATTAAAAGCCCCAGTTAATTTTATCTATCTATGAAAAAAAAAATATCCTAAGCCCACATCCTTTATTAAAAGAAACAAACTCTAGATCTTAGATCTGGGTTGCAGCCGCCAGCCATAGAAGAAGATGGGCTGTCCACATCAATCCACCACCACTCAGGAATTCAGGTTAGTCTACTCTATTTCTCTATTTCTTCCTTCTTCCTTAATCTTCCTTCTTTCTTAATCTTTTTTTTTCTTTGAAACTGAAAATAAATTCGAAATGCGAATTATGCCGGTGTCGGTGTCGGTGTCGATGCGACGACCGAGACAGACACGCGGAATAATAGGCGCACTCCATGCAACACAGTAAGGTGGTAAGCCGTAGCTCAAAAGTGTATATGTGTCAAGTCATGTCCAACAAAATGTAACCAACTTTGAGAACAATGATTGTTGTGACTAGCGTTAATACCTAACATTCATAAACAAATAACCAGGATTTTAGGCAAAATACTTGGCATGAACTAAGAACTTGCGCAACAATATCAGATATGTATGGAAATATAGACAAAGGTAAGAGAATGGCCTTAACAGACGATTTACTACAGCAATTAACCGGATCGGCAAAAACTGCAGGCAATTTGATAGCTCTATCTATGTGACTCGGCAGCCAAACACCAAATCCAACACTTAAGCCAACTATGTTGTGCGTTATAACATAGCTCTATCTAAGTACATGCATAGTGTAGGATTTCTAACACTATTCTAAGATTGCTTCTATTCACCTTTTATTGCGTTCTCAATAATAGATGGAGAATTAGTTAATATTAGATTGCCTCAAGGCGACACCTCCATGATCGGTTCTCTTAGATTCTTTGTAGCATCATATATAATTTCTTATTAGCACGAGTAACCATGTATAAAAGACAATATGATATGTGACAATGTGCAGGTAATGGCAGGTTTGGAAATCCATGCTACGTAATGGTAGAGACAACTCAAAGATGATCAAGAAGCAAATCAAGGCTGGCCGAGTCGGCCAAAGTTTGTTATAACAGTTTCTAACTGAATCTGGTATGTCTATAACTAACTGTAGAAACACTTGTATAAATAGAACATGAACTGTGTAAATCATTAAGTGATTCAATAGTTTTTTCATTGTCTCATTTCACAATTCATTATGGTATCAAAGCATTACACCAAACGGTTTTAATCCAAGAAGCTAAAAGCTTCAATTCCGCCATTAAACCTTCAATCAAACCTTCAAATCCGCCATTAAACCTTCTTCCAAACCTTCAAATCCGCCATTAAACCTTCTTCAAAAGCTTCAAAACCAACATCAAAACTTCAATCAAACGAAAATGGCACCACCTAAAACTACAAATCAATCAAACAACCTCAATCAAATAACTATCAATACTGAAACAACAACAACAACAAATTCATCTTCTTCGATGACAAATTCATCAAATTCACCAAATCTTGCAATACAGAATATCACGAATCTGGTTCAAATCAAACTTAACAGAGATAATTATATTCTCTGGAAATTAATCTTTCTGCCTATTCTACGAAGCTTCAATCTTCTCAATTTGGTTACTGGTCACGAACCATGTCCTCCTCAATTTCTCATAGATGAAAGAGGAAATTTGAGTACTCATCTCAATCCTGCTTATCAAGAATGGATAAAAAGAGATCAAACACTTCTCATTTGGCTAAATGCCACTATATCTCCTGACTTACTTGCCTATGTTGTTGGCATGCCTAGTTCAATGGATCTTTGGACTATGCTAGAAAGACGTTTTGCTACTATCTCTCGATCTCACATCAATCAATTGAAGAATCATTTGCAATCAATCAAGAAGGGTAATCAAACCATGGCTCAATATCTTCACACAATTAAAACAGTGTCTGATGCACTTACAGCTGCAGGTAATCCTTTATCTGATCAAGATGTTGTTTTTCATATTTTGAGAGGTCTGTCAAGTGATTATGCACCATTTGCAATATCTATAAGAGTTAGGAGAGAAGAAGTTTCATCTGATGAGTTATATAGTTTGCTTATGAGTGAAGAAATAAACATAGAAGAAATGCATAGAACTATTTTGGTCAGTGAACAAACTGTTCACGCATTTGCTTCAATGAGGGATTCAAATCATAACTACAACTCAAATCGTGGACGTGGTAATACTAGTCGTGGAAATTACAAAGGAAACAACTACGATCCCAATTACAATGCTAATAGAGGGAGAGGCAGAGCAAATTATAATAATGCTGGTAGAGGTGATGGTTATCAGAATAGTGGTAGTTATCAGAATAATAGTGGATATCAGAATGGTGGTGGATTTCAGCATAGCAACAGACCTGTGTGTCAGATTTGTGGTAAAACTGGCCATTTGGGGATTGACTGTCATTATAGAATGTCTCATAACTATCAAGGCAAGATTCCACCAGCCAAACTTGCTATTTTGGCTCAAATCACTGATTCAGAAAACTACAACAGCTCTTCACCATTAGCTTCATATGCATCAACTTACTAATGCGCCTACGCGGTCTCAAGGATATTCTTTCAACTCTATTCCATCATCATCGAGAATCCTTATGTCAATTATGCATCATCTTCAAATGCTCCTACAAACCGGTATCTCGATCTGAGGGTGCATCACATCATGTGACACCTGACATTTCAAATCTCTCTCTTCAAGATGATTACAAAGGAAAAGAGAAAGTAATGGTGGGCAATGGTCAAGGTATATCCATTTTACATACTGGTTCATCTATGATTATGCCTAAAAACTCTAATTCTATGTTCACCATGAATCATATTCTTCATTGTCTAAAAATGACACATAACCTCCTATCAGTGAATAAGTTTGTGAAAGATAACAAGTGTTCCTTAATCTTTGATGCATATGGTTTTTCTGTGAAGGACAATGCATCGGAGAGGATTCTTTTCCGAGGTAAAACTGACAATGGACTCTATCCATTTCCTTTTCAAATCATCACCAAGTCTCCTCTAGTTGCTTTCTTCACTTCAAAAGCTACTCAATCAACTTGGCACAATAGACTGGGTCATCCAACTCAACAAACTTTGTTAAAAGTTCTTCAAACCAACAAGCTACCTGTTCAAGACTCCAGTAGAAGTTTATCTCTATGTCATGACTGTCAATTAGGAAAAAGTCACAAATTATCTTTTCAATCATCTGTTTGTAAAAGTGTATCTCCTCTGCATATGTTACATATCGACTTATGGGGTCCTGCTCCAATTTTATCTGTTAGTGGATTTTGATATTTTGTAACAATTGTTGATGATTATACAAGGTACTGTTGGCTTTATCCCATTGCTTCTAAATCAGACTTCTTCCAAGTGTTTGTTGAATACAAAACTTTTATTGAAAAACAACTCAGTGATCAAATAAAATGCATTAGAACTGACTGTGGAGGGGAGTTTACCAGTTTAAAGTTTTCTCAATTGCTTACCATGTCTGGAATAAAACATCAATTCACTTGCTCTCACACACCTGAACAAAATGGTGTGGTGGAGAGGAAACATAGACACCTCTTAGAAGTCTTCAGAACACTGCTTTCCCAATCCCATATACCTATTGAACTATGGGTAGAAATCATTCAAACCTCTGTGTTTCTCATCAATAAACTACCATCCTCTACAGTTCAAAATATTTCCGCTTGGGAAAAATTGTTTCATCATAAACCAGATTACTCATTTCTAAAGACTTATGGCTGCAGTTGCTTTCCTTGGCTAAGATCATATGTAAAAAATAAATTTGATATGAGGAGTAAACATTGTGTTTTTATTGGTTATAGTCTAACTCAAAAAGGTTATAGGTGTTTTGATCCTATTACAAGAAAAGTTTTTGTATCCAGACATGTTGTCTTTGATGAAACAAGCTTTCCTTTCAAAACTTCTACTTCAATTACTATTCCTCTTTTTAGTAAAGTACCTCATCCTTCTCATACCAAATCATCTGATAGTTCTGTTAGTATTCCTACATCTTCTATTCCCACTGAAACTGATTCTACTCTTATTCATTCTATTTCTTCTTGCTCTGACATTTCAATTTCATCAAATTCTAATTCTCATTCAATGAACACCAGATCAAAATGTGGTGTGTTTCAACCCAAAACATTCATAACCTCAAAACATTCTTTTCCATTAGCCTTATCTACTACACTTCAGAATCTACCACCTACACCTACAACCTATAATCAAGCTGTAAAAGACAAACACTGGAGAGATGCAATGGCCACTGAATTCAATGCTCTCTTGAAGACCAAAACATGGATTTTAGTACCACCTGCATCAGGACAAAGCATTGTGGAAAACAAATGGGTTTTCAGGATAAAACAAAAGGCTGATGGGAAGATAGACAAGTTCAAGGCAAGGTTAGTTGCAAAGGTTTTCATCAAACTTATGGAGTTAATTACGATTGAAACCTTTAGTCCGGTTGCTAAGCCTACTACAATAAGGATGATTCTTGCTATAGCTGTTCAAAGACATTGGGACATTAGGCAACTTGATGTCACCAATGCTTTTCTGCATGGCCATCTAAAAGAGGAAGTTTATATGAGACAACCAAAAGGATTTATTGATTCTGATAAACCTAATCATGTTTGTAAGTTACAGAAATCTTTATATGGCTTAAAACAAGCACTTCGTGCTTGGTATGAGGAGCTTGTTACGGTACTGCTACATCTTGGTTTCTCATTGTCTAAAGCAGATCCTTCTCTGTTTATTAAACTTCATGAAAATATCATTACATATCTTCTGGTATATGTGGATGATATCATCATCACCAGCAACTCCAATTCATATTGTCAACTTCTCATAAAATAGTTGAGTCTTGCTTTTGAAATGAAAGATCTTGGACATCTTCATTTTTTTTTCGGGAATGGAGGTAAAAAGAAACAACAATTGTCTTTTTCTCTCTCAAATGAAGTACACATATGACTTACTCAGCAGAACCAAGATGCTTGATGCAAAGGTCTGTCAGACACCATGTTCTACTTTAGTCAAACTTGATCCTTACAGTGGTGAACTACTTTCAGATTCTTCAGAATACCGTTCTATAGTTGGAGCACTGCAGTACCTTACATGGACCAGGCCAGATATTTCTTTCTCTGTAAATCAAGTGTGCCAATATATGCAAACTCCTACTACTCATCACATGACAGCAGTAAAAAGAATTCTTCGATATTTGAAATGTACAATTCATAAAGGTCTTTACTTTACTACTGGCTCACCTACTCTCACTGCATACTCGATCTTTGATTGAATTTGGAAGCCCATCGATAGAAGATCAACAACCTGGTTTTCGTGTTTACTTTGGTCCAAATTTGATCTCTTGGTGTGCCAAAAAGCAAACAACAGTTTCAAGATCCTCCACTGAGTCTGAGTATAGAAGCCTCGCTTATACAGCAGCAGAGATATATTGGCTTTGTATTCTTCTGGATGACCTTCATATCCATTTACAAGAAGTACCTGTGTTATGGTGTGACAATGTCAGTGCGGTTTCTCTTTCCAGTAATCCTATCTTCCATGCAAGGACCAAGCATGTGGAAGTCGATTATCATTATGTCAGGGAATTGGTCACCAGCAAACAACTAGATATCAAGTTTGTATGCACAAGAGATCAAATTGCAGATGTCTTTACAAAAGGGCTTTCAAGAACAAGATTTCAGGAACTAATTTTCAAGCTTTCAGTACATGAATCTCCCTTCAGCTTGAGGGAAAGTAGCATGATCAAGAATCAAATCAAGACCGCCGAAGTCACAAAGTTTGTTATAACAGGTTTTAACCGAATCTGTTATGTCAGAATTCAATCAGTAGAAACACTTGTATAAATAGAACATGAACTGTGTAAATCATTAAGTGATTCAATAGTTTTTTCATTGTCTCATTTCACAATTCATTACTACGGGCATTATCTAACTACTGTTAACACTTTAAGCAAACAGAAAACAGTAAATAAGATATATATATCCCAAAAATTATATATAAAACCAAAGTTTATCCTCCATGATTCGCATGTGACTTTTAAGTGTAAGAATCATCTATTTTCTCTATTAACAAGAAAAAAAAATACATTTTTAATCATTTATCAAAAGAGGTTATGCCAAATTAAGGAAAAGAATGAAATATATACTTTGAAGTACCTTTCAGCGTAGGATATTGGTGAAATTTTGGCTTATGAGAAGAAGGGAATGAGATTATGTGCGTGTGAAAAACATTTGATTCCTTCAAAACAAAAGCCATTGGATTCCTCCACAACAAAAAGTATTGGAAGTCCCACATGCATGTTGCAACCTAACATCAATAATTCATTTGGCTTTAAATAAAAGCCATTCGTTTCAATTCCTCCACAACAAAAACTATGCCAAGTCCCCACTTCCACTTTTCCACAACCTAACATCAATAATTCATTGTATCTCTCCTTGATACAATTATTGGTCTTCACACTTCAAAATCTACTAGAGCAGCCTAAGCTTCTTGTATCTCATTTCTTCTTTGTTGATAAATAAAAAAAATGGCTGAAGCAATAGTTTCTGCTGTACCAGTTGCCTCAGTCATTGGAAAAGAACTTGAATAGGAGGTACGGTTAGTGGTTGACGTTCGTAAAGAAGTAAAAAAACTTTTGCAACTCTAAAAAACTGCCAAGTCCCCACATGCATGTCGCAACTTGCAACCTAAACATTAATAATTCATTTGGCTTAACATCTAGAGCAGGACGTAACGAAAAAGAGAGATAAAACCAACTTTTGTTGTCCCCACTTCCATAATTCATTTGGTTGTGGAATTGACTTAAAAAACTCTCCTTGATTAGTCTTCCTTTTCCCATTAGTCTTCACACTCTAAAATCTACAAGATAATTCTTCTCCTTTGTTAATTGAAAAAAAAGAAGAAACATGGCTGAAGCAATAGTTTCTGCTGTCATAAACCAGTTGGCCTCAGTCATTCGAAATGAAGTTGAACAGAAGGTGCGGTTAGTGGTTGGCGTTCGTAAAGAAGTAGAAAAGTTGGGGACTAATCTCACTTTGATCAAAGCGGTGCTTGAAGATGCTGAAAAGAAGGAAATACATGAAAATGCAGTAAAGATTTGGTTGGAAGATCTCAAAGATGTGATGTATGATGCTGATGATGTATTGGATGAATGGAACACACAAATTCTCATCTCACGAATAGAGGGATTTACTGCTGACGGCTCTCACGTTACCAACAAGATGTGTTCCTACTTGTTATCTCCGTGTGCTTGCTTTAAAAATGGTGGTGCACGCTATGATATTGCTCATAGGATTAAGGACATAAGAGAAAGACTTGCTGAGGTTGCTCTCACCAACAAGAACCAACTACACCTCCTTCCCAGTCATAGTCACGCGGAACCTCAACAACCTCCACAATTCACTAGCTCTGTTGTGGATGTATCAGAGATATTCGGTCGGGATTTTGACAAAAAAGAGATACTTAGCATGCTGCTATGTGAAACTAGTCAACAAGAAACTCAGGTCCGTATCCCTATCTTGTCAATAGTTGGAACTGGCGGGTTCGGTAAGACAACTCTTGCACAGCTAGTGTATAATGAAGGAACTATAGAGACCACTTTTGAGCTGAAAATATGGGTTTGTGTCTCTGAACCTTTTGATTGTGAAAGGATTGCCAGAGAAATCATTGCACGCGCTACTGGAGAGAAGCTACCAGAAAATATAGTTGGGTGGGATCTTTTACATCAGCATTTGTGCAACTCAGTAAAGGCCAAGCGGTTTTTGCTCGTGCTAGATGATGTTTGGACTGAAGATTCCGGTCTTTGGGAGCCATTGAAGCTATCTCTCAATGGTGGTAAGCGAGGAAGCAAAATTATCGTCACCACACGTAACGAGGCAGTTGCAATAATGATCGGTTCAATTTATATACACAGGCTTGCACAGTTGTCCGATGATGACTGTTGGGACTTATTCAGACATATATCTTTTTGGGGAAGAACACAACAAGAGCAGGAAAGATTGAAGGGAATTGGACAAGAAATCGCAAAGAAATGCAAAGGTGTTCCACTAGCTGTCAAGACATTAGCAA
Source organism: Coptis chinensis (assembly GCF_015680905.1). Taxonomy (NCBI): domain Eukaryota; kingdom Viridiplantae; phylum Streptophyta; class Magnoliopsida; order Ranunculales; family Ranunculaceae; genus Coptis; species Coptis chinensis. Next base: position 105,573,966 of record NC_141459.1, read on the forward strand.
GTCTAATGCGATTCAAACGAGCAAAAGAAGATTGGACAGATGTATTAAAAAGTGACGATTGGGAAACACAAAAAAAAGGTTTTTTACCTGCTCTTCTGTTGAGCTATCACGCTTTGCCGTCGGTTTTGAAACGATGCTTTATAATCTTGTACAATCTTTCCAAAAGACCACAACATGGAGAAGGATCGGTTGGTGAAGCTATGGATGGCTCAAGGTTATCTCGGCTCTGATGGAGCAAGAGAGCTAGAGAGGGTTGGTGTCGAGTATTTTGATGCTCTGGCGATGCGATCATTCTTCCAAGATTTTGAGAAAGACGATGATGGAAATATTGTTAAATGCAAGATGCATGATCTGGTACATGACTTTGCCGAGTTCCTCACAAAAACTGATTGCTCTGTTTTGGTGAATAATGAGAAAATTATCAATGACAAGATTCGTCATTTGACAGTTGATGATGTGGAGAATCCATCTATCTATGAAGCCAAGAAGTTACGCACGTTGTTGGTAGGAAAAAAATCAAGGTCGGTACGTTCTGCATTACACCAGTTACGCACGCAGTTGGTAGGAGAAAAATACAGGTCGGTACCTTCTGCATTACACCAGTTGACATGTCTTAGGACCTTAGACTTGAGTGGTAAAAACATATATTTTTTGTCTGTCCTTGAAGTACTTCCAAGTGAAGTGAGTAGATTATTACATCTTCGGTACCTTGATTTGTCGTATACAAGATTGAAGGAATTGCCTGAGACAGTGAGAAGTCTAGTTAATTTGGAAACACTCAAGCTTAACGAGTGTTATCATCTTTGCAAACTGCCAGAAGGAATTAGGGAGCTTTCTAACCTAAGACATCTGGAAGTTGAATACACTTATGATCTAAAGTATTATCCGCGAGGAGGCATCGAGAGATTGAGTCAGCTTCGAACATTAAGTAAGTTTGTTGTGAGTGATGGAAGCAGCAAAGGGTCCGTGATTGGGGAACTAGGAAATCTCAATTTTCTAAAAGGAAGTCTACTTATTACGGGGTTAAGTCACGTAAAAAGTGTGAATGAGGCCAAGCATGCAGAATTGCATAAAAAGAAAAATATTTCAACGTTGAGTTTATATTTCGGATACAAAGGATGTGAGCCAGATATTGGACACGTCAGTAGCGAAGAGTACATACGAATGATGGAAGGTGTTCTTGAAAATCTGGAACCACATAAAGAAAGCTTGGAACGATTGGAAATACGAGCCTATGTTGGCTCCACGCTCCCTGCTTGGATGAGGATGATGCCCAATATTACAGACTTGTGCCTTATGTATTGCTCTTCCCTTGATTTCAAGCCAGAGGAGTTGAAACCACTCACCATGCTTCGCAAATTGTACATCGATCACTGCCCTATTATTACGAGAGAACGTAGGAGAGAGGAGGACTGGAGCATCTTAACCCACATTCCCAACATCCTCATTGACGGGAAAGATATTAAAAGAAGCAGAAACTGAGTTAGTTCTTCTGGCGGAAAATTCATTTTTCATTTTTCATTACACAATTGAACGGAAACATGAAGAAGATTTGGTGTTTTACAGAAGCCCAATTGAACGAGAAGAAGAGGTCCTTCCCTTTTTCTTCATTTCAGTATTCATTAATTATATTTATTTTTTCAATTAATAATAAGTGGGTGTTTGGTTCTCATTTTTTCAAAAAATCATTTTTTCTTAAAAAACATTTTTATGAAAAAGTATTTATTCTAAAAACAGTTTTTCAATAAACATGTTTGGTTGTGATTTTTCTTAAAAAGCTATTTTATGAAAACAGATTTCAAGACTATGTTTTCCGATATATTTTGGCATATATCGCAAGATAAATCACTAAAAAGTCTAAAAACATTGTCGGGGAGTTCATTTTGCCTTTAAGACACCCAAAGTGTTTCCTTCAAAGAAAAATAGTTTTTTAACTTGAAAAACAAGTTTTACCTAATTATCATAAAACAACTTTTTGGGATCAAAAAGTGTTTTTTGGATGAAAAACTATTTTTTTTTTAAATAGAAACCAAACACATTTATTTTTTCAAAAAATGTTTTTTCACTAATAAACACTTTTTGACAATAAATAAATAGGATCCAAACACCCCCTAAACCTTTTTATATTTTATCTCTGTATCTTGGTTTGAAATGGATACATACAATTTCTGTGTACTTAAGCTTTCACTTTATTTGTTCGATCCAATTATATGGCTCAAGGTATGAAATATCTGATTGATCTTTCTCATTGTTTTGCAAAGGCGCTTTTGTAGTTGCACAAAATTCGGTGCCACAAAATGATGTTGTAAGATATATGTGCTCCTGAATCAATTAGTTATAGCACTAATTCTGATTCTTTGGTTCTTACTATATCTATATCCAGAATTGTTTTAAAGTCTAAAGTCTAAACTGTATGCCCTTTTGGTGGTTGGGACTTGGGACTACTATTAGCATGCCCCCATTCCCCCATGGTCCAGCAATGCTTTTGGCCAAACCGATCCATTTATAATTTTATATACTCCATATGCTAATGCTATCGGTTTAATCATTGTTCATTTGTTCCGAAGACAAAATTTAGTGTACTCTTATGCTAATGCAATCAGTTTTATTTTATATACTCCATATGCTAATGCTATCAGTTTTATCTCGATGAAGTGTTTGGTATGTTATTGACCAGCATTTTAGCTGATTTTGGTGAGATGGAATTGCTTGGTTATGTTTCCTGCTTCTCTTTTGTCCATTTTGCAGTTAAATATGAAGCTCAGCTTGAGGATGGTACAGTGGTTTCCAAATCTGAAGGGGTGTGGTTTACCGTTGGTGATGGTGGGAGTTTTGTACCTTAATTTAGGGTTAATACTAGTTGCTCATCTTTGTTGCGACTTCTCTAACAGAATCTGCATGTTCTGCCTTTGCAACCAAGTTATTTCTGCCCAGCACTATCGAAAGTTGTAAAGACAATGAAGAAGGGAGAAAAGGTTCTCCTAACAGTGTAAGTTTGCTTGAAACGGAAATCACTGACTTGTACAGATTGTGGAACCTGTCACTTACATTGCATTTCTGTACTTTCAGATGGCTTTGGGGAGATGGGTCGGCCAGCCTTATAACTCTTAAATTGGTTTCGTGGAAGACTGCGACTGAAGTAACGAATGACAGGAAGGTTATAAAGAAGATCATCAAGGATGGAGAAGGTTATGAGCGTCCAAATGAAGGAACAATGGCTAAAGGTGAATTATGAGCGTCCAAATGAAGTAACAGTGGATAATAAAGAGTATTGATTCGTTTTATGTTATAGTAATAAATTATAGGAGTTCTTAGTGAAATGGGATTCGTGGTAGTGTGCATAATATTATCTCATTTGTCTGACAGTGGAACTTATTGGGAAGTTGCAAGATGGAACTGTGTTTCTGAAGAAGGGTCATGACGATGTTGAGCTATTTGAGTTCAAGATGGATGACGGTAAGTTTTCATGTCGGTGGATTTGGCATGCTTTCTTTGTTATCATGAATAAACTTGATACTGAAGTGTAGTCTGTACAATTTACAGAGCAAGTTACTGATGGACTTGATAGAGCTGTCATGACAATGAAGAAAGGGGAGGTTGCAGAGTTGACTAGTGCTCCAGAATATGGTTTTGGTTCATCTGAATCCAAGCAAGAATTGGCAGTTGTTCCCCCGAATTCAACATTGTACTATGAAGTTGAGCTTGAATCCTTTGTCAAGGTATCTTCAGTGATTTCTCTTTGTAAGTCTCTTGCATTGTGCTTGGTATGAGTGAGTTTAGAATTTTCCTTTTCTATCATTAGGAGAGAAAATCGTGGGACATGAACACACCTGAGATAATTGAAGCCGCTGGTAAGAAGAAAGAGGAAGGAAGTGTAGCATTCAGAGCTGGAAAATATGCTAAGGCTTCAAAAAGATATGAACAGGTAAGAGAGTTTTTAGTAGGATCGAATAATTTTTGAGATGATTTCATTTTATTGCGACTGACTGAAAATCTCCTTGTAATCAGGCTGGAAAATTTATTGAATATGACACCAACTTTTGGGTGATGATACTAGAGGTCTGGGGGTTGAACGCCGCCAGCATCAAAGAGTTACTGATCTCATTTAAAACAGGCTTGCCAAAAAAAAAAAAAAAAAAAAAAAAAAAAAAAAACTTCAGTGGTGAGGAAAAGAAATAGTCCAAGGTTCTGAAGGTAAGCTGCAATCTGAATAATGCAGCTTGCAAGCTGAAGCTAAAGGACTACAAACAAGCAGAGAAGCTTTGCACAAAGGTAACTGTGGATTAATTTCTACATACAACTGAAATCACATCAAACCAAGGGGCCTGAGGATTAGTGTTGCGATAATAATTTGTAGGTGCTAGAACTTGAGAGTACGATTGTTTAGGCCCTCTATAGACGAGCCCAAGCTTACATTCGGCAGGCTGATTTGGACCTTGCTGAGATCGATATTAAGAAGGCGTTGGAAATTGATCCCAACAACAGGTATGTATTGTGCCTTTTTATTGTATCGGCTAATTCATTGATGTCCAATGTCTCTTGACTAAAGGTATGTTGGGGTGGAATCTTTGTGGAATCAGGGACGTAAAGCTGGAGTATAAACTATAAAGTCTTGAAGGAAAAAATGAAGGAGTTCAATAAGAAGGCGCTCAGTTTTATGGCAACATTTTTGCCAAGATGAGCAAATTAGAAACACTTGATACTAATGTAAGTCGCTGACCTTTAAAAAAAATATTGTGAGGGCCACTTTTCTTTGGTTTAAGTTGACTGTTCTCCTGACGAATATTATCTATCTGCAGAAAGCAGCAGCGTAGGCTGCAGAGCTCAAGCATTGACAGTGAGGTGTGATGGACGACTGTGTTCAGTTCAATTGATGTCTTCTGTTTGCTGGGTTGTGTGTCTGGTTGACATCTTAGTAGTTAGAGCTGCAAGATTTCTTAATCTTTGAAGTGGTAGGGTTATGGTCTTAAGTCTAGAGTCTTTGTAAAACTCTTCTGATTATTGATAAAAGGATATTTTCGTTACATATTTATGATTATTGATGAAAAGGATATTTTCTCGTTACATATTTCTGATACGTATTTCTGATTATTGATGAAAGGATACTACGTATTTCCTTAGCTTTATTAGCTCCCCTCTGTTCTAGGGGCGGTGTCTTGAAATTTAGTGTGTTGGTTTTTTCCCTTTGAAACCAGATTTCATTTGCTAGGTTTATACGTATTGCAACCGATGTGAAATTTGTGCCATGGTGAAGCCCATTAGATGATTCTTGAGGAAGTATGAATGACCGAGGTGATACCTCTGAATTCTAACTGCTCAAAAATGGTTTGCATTCTCAGATTCTCTTTCAGTGCTCAAGTAATTAGTCTGCAAGGCACAAATCATAACTTCATAAGACAGCTGCCTGATGTGGAACATTTTCTAATAGGTCGCTAAGATTTTTGAGGGATCACAGTTACAGTCAGAATGCTTGTGACTTCCCGGGCAGGTTGCGTAGTTGGCATTGAAACTAATGTGCATACCGAATGTATGGACACTCAGAGTACTGTAGCGGGCGGTACTAATTCCCCAGATTTTTGGCAGATATGGCGTGATTGTGTCACTTACTTCATCTTCCTATGATTCTTTCTGTTGAAGGATTACCAAAGCCCCGAAGATGGTAGTGTGGTATGTTTACATTGGGTGTTGAATAATAACTTCATAAGCTTCCGTAGTCCATGGTATAATGTCGAGCAATAGAAACCAAATCATATGCTGGACAAGAGGAACGAGGGCAAAATATACTCCCTGTGCACAGATGACCCAACCCAACCATGCATTTCAACTTTGATTGGAAATTGTTTTGGTGGTGAAAACACCGACTACTATCTGACGCAAAGACCATAGACGTGGAAACTCAAGCTCCAAAAAGACGAAAAAACAAATCAAAGTTTTACCTGAAATATTGGTGGTGGTTCAGATATTCAAATGTAAAACTGAACTTTTCAACATGCAAACCATGAAGATTGTGTTAGGTGGGAAGGTAGAGTCGAGTAGACATAGTCATAGGACATACCGACATGGCGACATACTACATATATAGAGAGTGTAGGTAGAAGCCGGCCTCAATGGCTTAACCCTGGTTATGGTCCATTAAAGGGTTTAGGTCCATTTTAATTGTTTTAAGAAAAACGCTGGGGTTTAGGGACCTCGTCATTTTATCCTGGTTATTGTTTTTGGCATAAAAGAAAATCTCCGCTGGCTCTATGAAATAGGGCTGGGAATGGTACGGGATATAAGGATATCCGAATTCAAATTGAGCGGTGACAAATGTACTCGAAAATAATTTGGTCAATATTTTACACCTAAAAATTTATATGTTTACATTTATATATAAAATCATTTAGTTTTATTTGGGTCATCTCCACTGGTGCAACCAAAGGGTTTAGGTGAAACTAGGAAACCTGCTCCATTTATGCCCTAGTAGGAAACCTGGGGGAGTATCAAGTACGGGAGTCAGACTCTCATCTTAGGGAATGGAAGGGAAATGTGCTACCAGTTTGTCTCTTTAAAACTAATTAATAGACTGTCAAAAGATGATAAAACTATTCAATGTACAGTTTGTCACTTTGTCATAGAGGGAGGGATATTGCAGTTGTCTTGTCTAAGAAAGTAACATGGGTCATGGGTGCTACATTTTGAGGTCTGTTTAGTTCAAGCAGATCATGAAGAAGTGAAGAACAACAAACTCTGCAATTCTGAACTCACATCAACGTTTTAATTGCGTGTTACAACGAGCCTTATGGCCTTGTCTCACAGCATTCTGGACTTCTGGTAGTCAATCAGTTAATAGTTGTAATTACTAATTACCACTATTCGTTAGTAAATTTGGGATTTCAAAATGGATCTTAATCTTGTGATGGCCTGATAAGATTACAAAATTTGTTAAAGACGAAAATACATTCCAATTCATAATCTGGAACCCAAAATCATATTCTATTTGATATAAGATCCACTTCATAGCAGAATATAGAAACAATGAACAGTCTGAATATTCAGTGCGTCAAACGGAAAATAGTTACAAGAAACGGGAAAATATACAATATTAGTGAATTTCAATCAGATAATTCCCTTCATGTGTTTCTGTAATGACCAAAATCTGCATTCAGAGGTGATTTTTCTTTAAAAGGCAATTTATTTTTCTGTATTCAAGACATACAACTGTAGACTGTTTCTTCCCTGCTATTTCAAAGATTCGTTTTTGGCTTACTACCAGCAGGGATGCGTCTTGTCACTGTTCGCATCGTGACAAACTCTTCAGCTGCTGAAGGGTGGATACCAACCTGCAGAAAACACATTCAATCAAAAGAGTATGAAAACTTTGTATTCCCACTGGACGTCTGGACTGCAATAGTTGTATTCCTACTGGATGTCTGGACTGCAATAGTACTTTTGTCCTTTGCACAAACAGAAAAGGCAGTTATATAGGACGAAAGGAATTAGCTCCTCGGTAGGCACAAAATTAATGTGTTCCTACTGCGCACCACACACTCTACAAAGTGCCAGAGGTGTTGATATTTTCTATCAAATTCGAAAAGTTTGGCGTAAAACAGTCCAAGTGTAGGATGTTATGTGCACCCGGACCAGCCGATCCCAGTGCCTTGAACCAAATACAGAAAATGAAAAATTAAATTATCATTGTCGTAGCATAAAAGTGGTCTTTTAACAAAAAATTCAAGAACAGTACCTGTTAAGATAGCACGAAATCAAATAATTTACCACTATTTGCAAAGCAGATTGCTGACTAGGGGGATCCTAACAGAATTAACATATAATGTGACAACATATTGTACACCTATGACCTATAAATGTGCCATAGAACACACTTCATTTTGCTCATCTTCACATACTTTGTATTTGAATACAATGCTATTCAGTGAGTGAATACCACCACCCCTAATAAACTAATTTAACAATGATCGGAAGTACTACTAATGAAAAACAGTATATAGGTCCCTTGAGATGGCAAAGAAAACTATGGCAGGTAAATTGCATTTGAGATGTCCAAGTCAACCTAAAAGATGAAGAGAAAATTTGAGCTTACCGTGCTGTCAAATTGAGCTTTGGTGGCTCCACATTTCAGAGCAATAGCTATGCCCTGCGAAATTGCCACAAGAAAATTTTCAAGTTCAGAAAGAGAGACTGAGAAAGTAAGAGAGTATTAATTTAGACTTTACAAAGGCTTTAAATAGTTACATAATACTCTAACCAGCGTTAGTTTCCTGACTAGTTCAAAATTGTCAATCGTCAAAGCGACAAAATACTTTTGTAGCAAGCTTCCTCCTCAACTGCAGACTAATTATAACTGCTAAAATCACTAGTGGGGTGCACATGCACAACTCTTGTTTATGAAGTTTGATTGTTAGGTTAAACTCCTGTGTCGATTAAAAAAAGGGACATTTAAGATATATTAAAGTAAATGAATAAATTACTATGTAATACTGGCCACTTTGTAGATGTCTTTTTCTAATTGATAGAAGTTCTCTGAGTTTAGTCATTTACAATTTACATAGCCTTAAGCCTTAAACTCGCTCCCAGGTGAAAGTGGAAGTTGATCTTGAGACCTCAGGGCCCAGTCGAATGAAAGTTACAAAGATCTTGGCGAGATTTTTCCAAAAAAAATAATATGTTTATCAGTCGGATACACTGATTAAACTTACCAGCATATGATTCCTTTACAATTAAAATGGCAGTGTTTCATAAATTAATAAGTAATAAGAGAACAATCAGAAATTACAACAGGACAACATCACACAGACAGCAAAACTGTTCATCTAAGTATTTTCTATAAGAGCGTAACAAAATTGTATTGATTTGTTATATGATTTCTCTAAATGCCGTCAGTGGGTCATCAGGGGTTAGAAGTGTTTCATGCAGTCACTCACACATGATATCTATTTATTTCATTTGTGAGGTGGTTCTATAATGTACAATTCTCTTTTTTGAGAGCAGTTATGTCAAAAAATTTATGGAACAGTTAAAATCACATACAGATTTAACAGTTCAACATCCCAGTTTAAAGAAACAATACCAACTCATGAGTCATGGACAAGTCTATAAATCCAATAAAGAATAGTTAGTCACAAAAAATCAGTAGGATGCATGGTAACTAACAATGAAACAACTTTGTCTTAACATATAGGCATATACCTGCATAATTTCAGCTGCGTCTGGCCCACACATGGATGCGCCCAGAACTTTGTCTGTCTCCGCATCAACAATAAGTTTCATCATTGTCTTCTCTTGTCGTCTGGAAGCACACGATGAGAAACAAATACTAAATTAACATTGATTTGGACATCAAAGGCATTGTATGTTTTGTTAGGAGTAATGCAGATGAAGTCTAACATTGTCAGCAAGAAACAAGTTAAAAGCACGAAGACAAAAAGTGAATAGTACATTAGTACTGTTAGAAAAAACTTAATAGTGTATAAGCAATGAGCTGTAATGATATTAGGTATCTGTCAGGAGAAGTCATCTGTTTGGGGAAAGTGACAAATATGTCCAGTCCTTCATAAGCTCAATCCTGTAGAGCAAATCATCCACCAAGTATGTACACTTACATGGCCTGTAATCTGGTCAAGATAGTTAAGGTAGGCACATATTCAGGAGAGCATGTGATTTTTAACTTTCAATGGGGTATAGAGACTGCCCATTAATTTTCTTTCTTTTGCTGCATTTTGCTCAAAGGGTTGAAGGTTGATAGTTCTTTTTGCAAGGGCCAACTTTATCCTCAAAGCTCGGGTAATAAAACGAATTCTGTTATATATCATTATATAACACTTTGCATATTACGGCATGATGACTTTGCACTATCAATAGTAAACCACCACTTATGTTGACTTTGCATTATTACCAGCTGGTATGCCATGTGCACATCAAGCATACCTGCTAATATACATTTATTAAACCAACATCTACACTCACATTCGTTCTGAAATCTGAATAAACACATGGATCAGTCAGAGCAACTTATTTGTATCCAGGTAATTTTAATTTTTCAATTGTCTTTACTACCTATTGAAAGATATGTTTTGTAGCTAAATACTTACCCCGAGATAGTATTCTTCATTGGATTGAATGTTGAAGTAAATATCAAAATGTCACCCTTTACTTGCTCCACAGCTTGTTCTTCACTGAGGCCCACGACAGAAAGAGGTGGGATGCTGCCAAGTAATAGAAGTATGAAGAATTAGTATCATAGCTAAATTCTGATAACAAATGGATACAACAAAACAATGGATGCTACCCTATACAATGGACAATCATAATGCTATCCAAGTGGTAAATAATAATAGAGAACAAAGAAATTCGAAACTAATCAGAATTATTGGGAGCCAGTCCTAAAGAAAACGTAATCTCTACGTAGAAATGGCCAGCATAACAGCACCATTTCTCGGATCATGTTTCTGCCAGGATGTATCAATGTCTCTACAGACACTGACGCAGTATCAATATTCCAATAGTATTTTGATTTTTATATTTTTGCTTGGTATAGTTGAAACTATATATCAAGTTCTGGAATGGTTTCTTTCTGCCGAGTGAAATTTGATATAAAGTGTCATCAACATAACAACACCTATTTGGTCTATTATCTTATTGTATAGACCATGTGCATTTTTTCTGTTCATTCTCTCTCCAAAAAGTTATAACTTCCTCCCACATCACAACATATTGTGGGTCCAACACTCTTATCTATGTATAACGGACCCACTATTCTATATCTACCACGTGATATGGTTACATTAGAGCCAAGTGCTGAGTACGCATAAGTGGAAGTAGAATGATAAAGTGTGAAGACACAAGCCTTAACCCAAGATACAGCTCAATAGAGTTTATCTGCAGAAAAGAATTTATGCTTGTAAACCCATAATGGAAGTAACACATATTATGATGATGACGAATATAGAAGTTGAAAGTTGAAACAAGAAATGTTTATCTAGAAACAACCTACAAGTAGAAAGCTGTAACACATCTTACAGATAAAACCATTACCAGAATACAGCACAGGGTACATCACGGTAGTCCGGTTTACTAGGTTGGCCACCAAAGACAGTTTTCTGTAGGCAATACAAAAGAACCAGAAATTTGGATTGATATGATATGACATTCTTTATTCCTTCTGAAGGTAAAACAGAACCTTTCTAGGATCCATACCGAGAAACAGGATCCCTCCATTAGGGCTACAGGAGTAAGGTTTATCCTGTTAGTAACATCACCAACTGCCCATATGCTCGGAATATTGGTACGAGAAAACTCATCTACCTGAAAGAACAAAACCACATAAAAAACCACTTTATACCCGCGTGCTGAAGTAACCACCACTCAAACTAATAATCTACAATTCCACATGTTACCTATGGAACAGAGTAAATGCAGGAACCATTTACAAAAAATCCTTTTGCATAGGTACAGATAGAAGATTTTGGCAAATATACAGCAGAAATGATGAAAAAGTACAAACCTTTATTGCTCCACTTCTATCAAGCTCCACACCAGCAGATTGCAGGTTCAGCCTCTTTGTATTAGGTGCGCGACCTGCAACCAGAGAAATAAGACACTGTAAGTATACCTTCTTAAAAGATGCATATTGATAACATATTTTTAATACACTTTGATAAAGGATATTGCTACCCAAACAAATACATAAAAAGTTCACAGAACTAGGTCAGATGAATATTCATTAGATAAAATTCAATACGTTTACAATTGAGCAGAAAATTACCTGTGGCAAACAGTACAACATCAGCCATCAGTTCTTGCCCTTGATCCGTAATTACTTTGATACCTTCTTCTGTTTTAGTTAACTAAAAAAATAATTAAATATTAGCATCAAAAGACAAGTTTCAACACAATGCTAACTAAACGGAAAATAAAAAAAGGTCTAAGCAATTATTGACAGGAGCATTTTGATAAGTAAAGCAGGAGCTAGAAAGAAAACAACAAAGTAATAAGCAATGACCATATGTCATTAACAACCAAATATAAATACCTCCTTCAAAGTAGCCCCAGGGTGCAACTTGATACCTCTGCCCTCAAGATTTTTGGCAACTATCGTCCTCATTTCATCGTCAAAACCTCTGCAGTCACAGTTCAAACAAAATGACATGCAACAATAATGAATTATGGACAGTCAAAGAGGTGATAACCAAGTAACATTTTACTAGAAAGCCTCATTTTATAAAAATTGATGAAGGAAAACATGAGATAAACCTTGTTTAGAAAAAATAAAAGAAACTACAATGTCCATTCCAGTTTTCAAAAATTGGTCTTAAACTTCTATTATATTTATTTATTCTAGAAACTGTGGAGCTCCATTATGCTCAACTCAAGTAACTTGAATTGTGTGACACGTTCGTACTAACTGTAAGGATTTCAATGACTGAGAAAAGTTTAATTAAATTTGCGATAATGTGGACCAGTTCACCAAGATACTCTTTTTTTTTTGGGTTGATCCATTCACCAGATCTTAAAGACAAAGATTTCCACAGCATTATGCATCTTTCAAGTAGGGCCAGCTCACCCTATAGGCTGGTGAGGCAGCTGGCGAGGGCCTCATCATAGAGGGGGCCTCATAACGATACTTTTTCTTCTTCTTTTTCCTCCCTTTAATCCCTTTTTGAATTTTTATTGTCTATAACAAACGATAATTTATTCATTAATTCATCATTTAATAAATCATTAACACTCACTAACTCATTTTAACCCTTAGAAGGGGCCAACCTAATAGTATGTACCATATTCAGCCCAAAAAAAACACACAAACAAATAACTCCTATTGGATGGGGTCTCTTTTATACTTTCTCCCAGGGCCACAAATTGTCTTGAGCCGATCCCTGCTTTCAACTCATTCTTATTCAATGCCTAACCAAGGGAGAGAGAAAATCACCACAACCGTGGAAGCAAGCAAATGGAAAGTCTAGATGCAGAGCAACTAGATGTTTAAGCAAACTATTCAAACAGATTATTACGGGAAAACTACAACATCAGAACCTGGTTTACAACCTTAATGGAAGTTCTTTCCTATAGAAAATGTCCACGGTAGCACCCAGCCCACGCCATATTGAAGCAAATTCAACAGCTATATACCTGTATAACAGAAGAAGTTAGGACAAACGCAATCACCAATGGTAAATGCAGAATCATGAAACAAACAAATAGGTTGTGATGTACCCTCCTCCCAGTACCACGGCCCTTTTGGGCAATTCTTCCAAGCTCAATGCCTCATCAGAAGTTATTGCCAACTCCTAAAATTCATAACACTTATTTAATGATGTAAGAGTATAAATAGAAAGAAAACTCAAGAAATTAGAAATTAGAAAACTAAGTCCATGATTTTGCTTGAATTAATTTACAATGTGGCTATAATGCGCACATTCTATCCTCCCTATATATATATATATATATATATATAACAACCAACAACCAACAACTTCACCTACAAAATGATTTAAAACCTAATGTTTTGTGGATATGATCTACTAATCATAAAGAACATCTCTACAAACATTCAACTCATTTGATATCCTCTAACTTAGAAAAAAATTGTTGTCCACTTTTGAAAAAATATCTAACGGTCCAGAAATGTTAAAAATTCAACTCGAGTTTTTGCAATCATCTTTTGCCAATGTTAAAAATTGTCAAACAAGTTGAATTTTTGTAGAGATGATCTTTATAGTTAGTAGATCATATCAACAAAAAATTAGGTTTTAAATCATTTTGTAGGTGAAGTTGTGGGTTGTTTTAGATTTGGTACTTAGTTTGGTACTTATTTTAAAGTCCTTTTAGGAGCCAGTCCTTTTATATTATATATATATATATATATATATATATATATATATATATATATATATATACGAAAATTCAACTTGTTTATGAAAAGAACAAGAACAAGTTCAAATTTTGTATCATTGCATTGGCTAAGTGGTTAACTGGTTATGGAGGCATGGGATATGCGGAGCTTGACTTTGGAAGTCCCTTTTCAAATACAAATATGGAAAGGGGTTCTAGGTGGTTGTAAATAATATCTCTCACCAACAGGGATTTAGTTTGTGGAAAAGAAGTATATCGTGGATATATTTCTAAAGGTCCAAGTAATCATTCTCTACAATGAATGTTCTGGCCAAATCCAAAAGATTCCAAGAAGATGAAACCTGACTCATTTTGCATATAATTTTTAATAGTTCAAACTCTGTTCATAATTTAAAATTAAACATAATCCATACCTGCCCAGGAATAGCAGCTACACGTTGAGCCCTACTCCCAGTTGCAACCAGTATATGCTTTGCACTGAAGGATAGTTTTGTGCCATCTGACTGGGTCAACTCAACTTCATGTGGACCAGCTACTTTCCCCTCCCCTTCAAACAATTTAACCCCAGAATTGGACAACATTCTCTTGTATATCCCATTTAATCTGGTTATTTCCTGTGTCTGCAATATGTAAATAAACAAATTACATAAATGCTTAATACGAAAGAGATTCATCTGTGGGTACAGCTGGAGACATGCTCACCAAAAAAAGGCAATAAGTCGAGTTATATCACTGCGTTTTATTCGACAAGTATCCTTTTACAGGCCGTACTCTCATTATTGTCACTATCATCATTTACAGTAATGGGTTACTAGAGAATTATAATGTTTTCTCATACTTCATTCATAATTCTATCAATCTGTACAAATCATAAGTGTTGTTAAACAAATTTAGGTAAAATGGATTTGTGCAAATCTGGAAAACAAAACAAACAAGTGCATAATTCTAGAACGCAAGTCTAAACATGTGAGCAATAAAGGTTTCTACATTGTCACATGCCTTGCACCAAATATTTGTATTGGACATTACACCTTGTGCAATTTTTTACCAGTTTACGTCAATGTTTGGCAAAGCTTAATAGAAATTTAAAAGACCCTTCAAATCATAATTGGATACACTAAAGAAAATAAATAAATACAAACCTTATTATGCAAGAGTTTTTTCCAATTGTAGTCAATTTTCTCACTCAACTCCCAGCCAAAGTTTCTTGCATCCTGCGCAAGAAAACCCATAACATCGATTTATGGCAAAATGCACAGAAAAATACTTGAACAGAGGGATACAAATAGAACAATGTTAATTTAACTAACTTTCTCAAGATAGCATCCAGGACACGAAATTCAGCTGATATCATTTGTTCTTTTAAAAAGATTTAGTTGGTCAGGAATGTCTCATTATTTTACTATAATTTTTTTGTGAGTAGTACTACAGAAGAATAAAATTTTCATATATTCTCCAATCTGCATAAAGGAACCAAACCAAACTGGCCACTTTTCTAGTTTGCAGAACGAAGGAGATCAATCTTACGGATATGTTTATACTTTTAAGCAGTAAAGCAAAAGAAATCAAAGCATAGTACGGCAAGATGACCCACCAAAGTCAAACTGAAAGAAAAGTAATGTAGCTGACAGTCATTTTCTCCTTTGCTAGCACAATATCATTCCAGTTGAGAAAAAATGGTAAAGAAAAGGAAAAATAACGCTCACTTAAGATACTTGGAAGTTGGGACACATTTGGCATCACTTAAGAGCAGCGTTTTACAGTTTTACCCAGATATTAAAAGGCAAAGTCCTCTATTTTTTTTTCTTTTTGGTTAAGTCCTCTGGTGAGGTTAAGAAAGAAGCAGAGGAAGATAAAACATCATAAACAAAAGAATGTTCCACATGTCTTGTGCTTTCACTTTCTTACCGTTTGACCAAAAAGTATTTTTTGACTATTGTATCCAAATGGACACAAATACTCTAAAGATTTTTCGAAATTGCCCAATAGAAAGTAATTCAATTAAAGACTGCAAAATGGGGCCTTCCGCCTTTGTCCACCAGGACGAGACAGAATGAAAGAGGGCGGGGGTGAGATTTTAATCCTAAGAAAAATCAAACCATAAGCCCTAGAATTTAAATGGAAAATTATCCAAAGGCACATCTCCTCCAGATGAGAAATTTAAGCACCACAAAGAGTCTTCTTGAAAAGACAGTCTAATTGACCTTAGTAAAAACCATACCACTTCAACCTCCAGAAAAATCCAAGACTGTCACCAACACACTTTTCGTATTTTTTTACTAAATTCTGAGTCAACTACAAAAGGCTTGACCAAATTTCTAACCTTCGATTGATGATTTATATAAATGTATGTCCTATACGTACTATCTTACTTGTAAAAGAGCTGTAGAGTTCAAAATAAACACTAGACCTCACCTCAAATTCGCCTGCAAAAGATGCTCCATAAACCAAAATCTTTTTAGGGACACAACCACGGATAACACACCTACAAGATGAAATATAAAGGAGACATATTACATAAAACTTTTACAACATTATCTAATTAGCAAGTACAAGACATTCTACAAAGCAATTGAAAAAAAAAATAATAAAAATATATGACGTTGTTCAACAAACACGCAAGATAATTTTTAATGTTGTATGTTGTATCAGGAGAAAAACCATGCTGAACACAATCCTTCACAGTCATTTCTAGAAAATATATTTATTGATTTCACATGAATCACATTTCCATTGTGTGAACCGTAGAAACGGCTTACAGTTGGATTCTACATATTCCAAAGGAGAACACCAAATAATGTTGGTTTCCACAGGGTTCAACAACAACAACAAAACCAAAAACTGAAATTCTCATATGAAAATGAATAACTTTAGAAAAACAATGAGCTGGATGCAAGTATATTTGAAATTTAATAAATCAAAGCTCATCTCCAATCTCCAGTAATCATCAACAAATAGTATACCACTTGGATGAGTTAGCCGCAACAAAATCAATTCTATAGTAAAGAATACAAATGTTAAGAGTGCTCCAATGACCCCTTTATGTCCTAAGGTCAATCACAGTGTCATCAACATTTCAACATATACCAAAGGATGTTAACGATTTTTCTACTCTGAATGGTTATGGTTTCACAATTACAAGGTAACTCTAAAACTTACGTTCCACCAACTCCTCCAATAACTTCTGAACTGATTGGATGAAATGGAAGCTCACACATGGCAACCTTGCAACACATATAAAAGTTGATTTAAAACAACAACACAATCAAACATCAAAACTAATAGCCTTAATAAAGATTACCTTAGCTCCAAGTGCAGCAGAAGTTCTAGAAGCACGAACACCACCACTACCAGCACCAATAACAAACAAATCATAATCATACACTTGTTCTTCTGCATCAGCAGCCACCGAGTTATTCACTTCACCGTCAATTAACATCTTTCTCGACATGATGATTACTACTCAAATCTGCAACCCAACAAACAAACAAACAAACAAACAAAATTAATCAAATGATTATAATAAAATCACGAAAGAAAGTTAGAAAGAAAGAAAGAAAGAAAAAAAAGAGTACAGGGAAATAACTGAGTTGAATTTGTGTCAAGTGAGAAATGAGATCTTCTTTTCTATTTATATATATAGATATAAATAGTGATTGCCACGTGGACTAATTAAATTGTTTTTCTATGTCAAAAAGTCTCATGGTATTGAAAAGGATAGGGTCACGTGGTGCAATATTCCACGAAAAAAGGGCCAGATTCAGTTTAATGTTTCTTAAGTCGGACGAGTAAATGTGGCCATGTGTTTACTTGGCACTTGCCAGTTAAACAAATTTTGAATGGTGATTCCATTGGGCACTCATCAAATTGGATTGGGCAACCCTAAAAAAAAAAGAAATTTTACAAATTTGCCATATTATAAGTTTGCCATCAAAGCCCAAGCCCAGCAACCAATTCAATCGGTATTGCCAAAATGAACCCTCCGGGTCGTTTCTGTTTACACTCAAACGACTTGGACAAGTCGTTTCTGTTTACACTCAAACGACATGTTCGCACTCAAACGACATGACCATGTCGTTTGAGTGTTAGTTTGAGTTTGAGTTACACTCAAACTACATGGCCAAGTCGTTTGAGTGTATACTCAAACGATATGGACAAGTCGTTTGAGTGTTACTCACACTAACAATGAAACTACGCGGCCATGTCGTTTGAGTTTACACTCAAACTACGCGGCTATGTCGTTTGAGTGTACACTCAAACTACATGCCCAAGTCGTTTGAGTGTATACTCAAACTACATGGACACGTCGTTTGAGTGTTACTCACACTAACACTCAAACTACGCGGCCATATCGTTTGAGTGTACACTCAAACTACACGGCCGCGTAGTTTGAGTATACACTCAAACGACATGGCCGCAGTGAGACAGTAATTTTCTTGCAGCAGTGACAGTGGGAGATGCGCCAAAGCATTTTAAAGAAGCAATGAAAGACTCGGGATGGCGAGATGCGATGGGAAAGGAGATACGAGCCCTTGAAGACTATGAAACTTGGGTAATGGAGACTCTTCCACCCGGAAAGAAAGCAGTAGGGAGCCAGTGGATATATAAAATTAAGTATAAATTTGATGGCAGCATAGAGCGACTCAAAGCAGGACTTGTGATCTATGGCAATCATCAGGTTGAAGGAATTGACTATAATGAGACATTTGCTCAAGTGGAAAAAATGGTGACAGTTCGCACTTTTCTTACAATTGATGCTGTTAAAAGATGGGAGGTACATCAAATGGATGTGCATAATGTTTTCCTTCACGGTGACTTAAATGAGGAGGTTTATATGAAGGTTCCTCTAGGTTTCGAGAATACAAATCCTAACATGGTTTGCCGGTTGAAAAAGTCGTTGTATGGTCTAAAACAAGCTCTCAGGTGTTGGTTTGCAAAACTGTCAACAACATTGAAGAATTATGGATTTGTGCAATTCTATTCAGATTATTCATTATTTGGGTTGTGTAGGGGAAGAACTCAACTCAACGTGTTAGTTTATGTTGATGATTTGATTATTGCAGGGAATGACAAGGTTGCATTGACAGTTTTTAAAGATTACCTTGGCAGGTGTTTTCATATGAAGGATTTGGGAGTTTTGAAATATTTCTTAGGGCTAGAGGTAGCCCGTAATCCAGAAGGAATTTTTCTTTGCCAAAGAAAATACACACTCGAGATAATTTCCAAAACGGGTTTATTGGGAGCAAAGCCTACGGCATTCCCTATGGAACAAAATCACAATTTGGCCCTTGCTAAGGGTGAATTTCTTGCAAATTCGGCTCCGTATAGATAACTTGTAGGGAGATTGATTTACTTGTCTGTGACGAGACCTGATCTTGCATATTCAGTTCATATTCTGTCCCAATTTATGCAACAACCTCGTGAGGATCATTTGGAGGCGGCTCTCAGGGTCGGGCAATATCTAAAGAAGAGTCCGGGGCAAGGGATTTTGCTTCGTGCTCATAGTGACCTCAGTCTAGAAGGATGGTGTGACTCAGATTGGGCTAGTTGTCTACTTACGCGACGTTCCTTGACTGGATGGTTCGTATTATTTGGCTATTCTCCGGTGTCGTGGAAGACCAAGAAGCAACAATATTGTTATGTTTTGACCCGTTCATAACAATATTTCCAATAGGTTTGGCAAACTGAAAACTAACTGGCAGCTAGAGAAATTTACTTACAATGACAATAACTGGTACAGTGATTCGGGGAGTTGGTGGCCCCTTCGAGAGTTGCAGGTCGAGCAGCAAGTATGAAGCATACATGGCATCCGGTCAGCAAGAGAGACTCTCTATGGATACAGTGGGTGCATAAAAACTTAAGGAAAAACAGGAACTTCTGGCAACTCAAAATCCCAAATGCCTGTTCTTGGAGCTGGAGGGAACATCCTCAAAGACAGGAAAGAAGCAACTTATACTGTTAGGCACTAGATTGGAGATGGAGGTAACACAAAACTATCGCTCTCTCCAAATGAGGGATCAATAAGGCTCTAACCAGTCACAAGTTCCAGTAACACAACTCCAAAGCTGTAGAGATAACTCTTCTCGGGAATTTACATTGTGTACGCATACTCAGGTGCAATATAGCCGTAAGAACCCGAGACGCATGACATGGCTTTTTCACCACTTCCCCTTCACAGTTAAACGCCTTTAGAATCTGCATGACATGGCGCAGTATTGGAATCTGCATTTCTAGAAGGTGTCGTGAACCAAACTACCATCGTCATCATCGTAGAATGGAGTATTAGTCGTGACTCGTGACAGCTACAAACAGCTCTCCTAACAGGAAATTTCCCAGTCCAGCTTTCTCCCATAGTTATCCTTTGTATTATACTATTTGCAACATCAAAATCCTGGGTATCCGTAAGAAGCTCAGTGGCATCTTGACCAAGAGCTTCTGATGCAGAATAACCATATAGGTTCTCAGGTGTCCGATTCCTGATAAAATCAAACATTCCCCACAAGTGAGCGACATTATATTGGTTGTAGCAAGTGGTGGTGGGGTGTGCTAGAGAGAGAAGAAAAACCAAAAGAACAAGAGGAATAAAAATGAACAAAGAAAGTGAAAGAAGGGTGAGAGGTGGCGGTGGTTCTCGACGGTAGTGGTGCTAGATGGATGTCAGAGGTGCTTTCAATTCGAATGTGTGTATGCATGGGGGCATACGTATTTGAGTATTTCCGCAAAGACATAAAAAACTTAGTCCCACATCGAGCGCTTGTATGTGTTTCTAATCCTTAATAAGTCAATTATTCACAATATGTATTGCCGAGCTTGGTAACTCTAGCTTGTAACCTAAGTAGGGGCTAAAAATTGGATGTAAGGTTGGGGCGTGCTTTCTTGTACACGTAGTTGCCCACTTGAGCGCGCACAATATGTGTACCACTGTCACGCACCTGAGGACTCTGACCCTGTGATTGCCTTCGCCCTTCTGACGAGGGGGGCTAGCTTCACCAGTGCTGTACGGAGTCTATGCTTAGGCAGCGGGTGGAAACCTCCCAATATCAGCATCCAACTTTTTATTTGCTTGCTGGTTATAATTTGTACACGCACTTATGTGTACTTATGTGAAATACATCCAAATTTTAGACAGTATAATATACTTTGGCAAATGAGTGATGCATTTGGATTTACACACCAAATTTGCCTTGAATGATATATGATAGCCAGAGTTCCCGCACCACCCAAGGCCACTCGCGAACACTACCCGGTCGAAGTATTGGAATCCAAGTCCCATGTGTTCACAACACTTGGGACTTTCAATTGCAAAATATCCATTTTCTAACAGATCGAACTTCTCATAATACTTAGCTTCATCATCCCTCCTAAGCCAAAAGCAACCGAGAAGAATGTTAATACATGGCAAGCCCTCTTAAAATGGACACAGAATGTCGTTCTGAGAAGTTTATACTAGAATAAATGCATAGCATCACTTAGTCTCATACAATCATACATGCACATTGTATTTGTCTGAGATTATAGCTACAACTCAAATTTTAGCTCTGTTTTTTTCCCCTGTGAGATCGTTAAGTCTTATTATTAATTAACTGGACGCTCTTCATCTCCTTGTTCAGCGAGCACAAGACTTCCCACCAAACCCTCTAAACTCCAAAGCTGTAGATAACTCTTCTCGGGAATTTAAATTGTGTATGCACACTCAGGCGCAATATAGCCATAAGAACCTGAGACGCATGACATGGCTTTTTCACCACTTCCCCTTCACGTTTAAACGCCTTCGCTAGTCCAAAATCTGCAACGCAAAAGCTAAAATCTGCAACGCAAAAGCTAAAATCTTCATCCAAAATAATATTGTTTGATGAAGATATTTTAGTCCCTGGGCTGGCTGCTCCAACTGTGTTGTAACCTCTTAGGCCAACAACACCCCACCTTTTTCTCCATGCAAAACTCCTACAAACTCCCAGTCTCCATGTACTCAATCAAAATTCTATCACCTTCACCCACACAGCTAAACAACGATTTCACAATATTGTCATAGAGAATCATTCCCAATATCTTCTCTGATGGAAAAGCACAATCAGTTTCAGGCTTCTACCTGCCAACCCCAATCCTTTCAACCACAACTGTTTGACCGGCTTTAAGCCTCCCCTTGTAAACATTACCAAACCCTGAAGAATATATACTCTTCATTGAATCCCAGTCTATGAAATGATGACAGCTTCCATGGAAGCTTTCTTTTCCCGTCAATTGTTCTTGTTTTCTTCTTAACAACCAGAAAACCAAAACATGAACCATTAAAGATAAACAGAAAATTACCGCAATCAAAAACCAGGTGCTGGCCTTCGTTTTCAATCATGGAGGGAATGGTTTCAAATCTGGACTACAAAGACCTGCATTTCCAGTTAAACAAGAAACATGCAAACTTATGAGTAAAGCAGGAGGAATTCTTCCTTCAAAACTGTAAAAAGAAAGACTATATTTTTCACTTCCAATTCACTAAATTGCTCGGAATCTCTCAAGAAAAGTTCTTAAAATCATCAAGATAGTTTAAAAAAGGTAAACTCCCGATTTCACTAGAAATTTCACCAGAAAATCTGTGTCCTGACAAATTCAACCGTGCTAACGCAGTCCTATAGCTCACTCTACCTGGACTCCGTTAACACTCCAGAAATATGGAGCAGACTGGTTAACACTCCCACAAGAGGACCGCAGGTCACACACATACGACAACATATCTGCCCCCATCCAAGTACTAATGAAAATGCTAAACTGTATTTGCAAATAAACACAATTAAAATGCAACTTACCCTGGTGGGAGATTGCAATCCTTTAGCCATGAGGAAAACTTTGTTTCCCAAAGTTCAAACCGCAGGAACCAATTTTGGGTTGTAGTCAGTAGGCCTACGAAGTTTCAATTGGGCCCCTGTGTAGATAAAAGAACATTAGACTGAACAGCTTTCAAATATCATTCGAGTGACTAAACATTAGTTTGTCGGAGAATCTGAAATACTTGAACAGATAGAAAAATAAACAATGTGAACCAATGTTATCCAGGTGATATGGCGCACTTAAAGTGCATGGCGCAAAAATGATGTGGCACCTTAGTCTGTATGGCTAAGGGAAGAAGAGGTGAAAAAGGAATTAAGAAAAAAACAACAAAAGAGCATCATTAGGCAAGGTCGCTAAGTAACATCTTTTACAACCCTTTCCAAACCAAAATAGCCTCCTAAAACTAAAACCCCTTCGCCATATTTGAACATGTGAGTATGTGACCAATATATATATAATATCTGCGGGAACCTCTTTTGCCACCCCCGCACGCACAAAAAGAAGAGCCATACACCAACCAAACAAAATAATCAAAGCGACGATAAAAATGTACAAACAAAAAGAGTTTAATAAGATGCCAACAAGAACAAAGGGATACTGAAATTGGCACCTCAAAGCGTACGCCATTGTGTTTGAGTCCATCACTTGCTTCTTTTATAGATTCCAATTCAACAATAGCAAAAAAAAAAATCTTCATTAATGTAGACATCTACTAAAGCGCCTACAAGTACAAACACAAAAAAGGTATGAGAAATGAAAGGGCAATAAGAGACAAGGAAATACCATGTACACAGAATTTCGAGGTGTGGTGAAACCTGAATTGCCAGATCCGTGCAATAATTCATCAAACAACCTTTGAAGTGCCTGCTTAAGTGGAACAAAGAACAATTGCAAAAAAAAAAAAGATAAATGACTAGAAATAAATAGGGTATATATTGGGGCGTCATTCAAATGAAAACGCAATTCGTAAGGCATAGTAGACCGGCATGACGTGCAGCACAGCTGTTTTTGGTAAGATATAAAAATTCACGTCTGTATAACAAGAGAAGAACTTGAGATTTTTACACACAAATTTATTTTCGTTGGAATAGTGCTCTCAACCTTCAAACCTCTGGCCAAGATTACCATTATGCAAATGGTTCTGTGTTTGTATCTAGATAAACTTTTGATATTTTCTAAGTAAAAATTGGCCTAAAACAGGAATTCCCACATAGAGAATCCTCTTAAAAAGGATTCAAATCCAGTCAATCTTTGCTGCAATTTCAGAACTGCAAACTTTTGTCATGATTTGCATCCTGTTTGGTAGGATTTAGGTGGTCGAAATACATACCAAGTCCTTTACCCCAATGTTTGGAAAAACACATAAGACCCTTGAGGCGCTAAGCCTCTTAGGGGGCTTAAGGCAAGAAAAAAACAGAAGAATCCAGAAAATGTAAATAACTAAATAAATTATGAGATACAACATGTCATATGAATAAAAGAAGTAAAACACACTTAAAAACATAAACATAAGCCTCTTGCACTAAATGTGAGGTTATAAGCCTCGCCGCTATGTTGGGTGTGAGGCTCTGAGGGAACCCTCAAGGTGTAAGCCTTAATGTGTTTTTTTCAAACACTGATACAACGCAGCTTAAGTACATATAAATCATTGTTTTGTGTTGTGCCTAAATCCAATGCATGTTATGCTTTTCTTAGTTTTGTGTACTAATTGCACATTAACTACCTAGCTCAATAAACTAAAATTTGAAAAAAGAAATAAGAAAAACTAGCTTTCCAGGTTATTCTAGCCATAAAGGGCCTTTTTCGCCATTGGAGCAATGTGTTTGCTATGACCACTTTGTTGCAAGATGCGAGGATATTATGTACAGATCCTTGACTAAGGGGCTTGTAATCTGCAAATTTTGAAGATGTATTTTTCTTTTCCATACTCTTTCGTTTTAATGAAATTATTCACTTCATTAGAAAAAGGAAAGCATGCAGAATCACTTGATTCACTTCTAAGATCCAAAAATAAAAAATAAATCAATCAAAATGTGATATACAAATAGGGTCTGTAAAGGGGTGTTTGGATTTCTTGTTGGGACCGAGTTCGCTTCTGAGCGAACTGCCTACGTATCCTCTTCCTAGTTTTTCTCCTTTTTCTTTCTTTCTTGGGAGAGAGGAATCAGGCCCGACGTAGTTCAATCAGGTGGTATTTATAGGCTTAGGGAAGGGTCAATCTAGAAGACACGTGTGTTTATGCTACACGTGTAAGGTCGAGATCGTGAATGAGTGTCGAGCTGGTTATATTATAAGTCATGCACTCATTGGGTGTTGATGAGGTTATCCTTATTTTCCGGGGATGGGTAATGATTACCCCTGATGGTTATCATTACCCGGCGTTCGCCATCGCCATGTGCTCCTGAAATATCTTCGTCCTCCTTTTCGTGAGGTCGCTCTTTGAGGTCATTTACTGCGGGGTGTTCTTGAAGGAGCTGCTCACAGTTCGGTCTCGAGGGTCGGCATCCTGAGTTCGCTTACGTTGCACGCGAGCATAATAAGATATCGCTCCCCTACACAGCCCCCTCTCAGTAGAGTGTTTATGCCATAGGAAACATTATGCTGAGAGAAAGAATGTGTGGAACGTGAGCGAGCTGTGGTGGACGACTCGACTAGGACGACATGACTTTCGAATTCACGCATGCTGATGCTTTGGCGGGAAAGGGAAGTTATGTCGTAGCATGCACGTGACAGAATCGTAGTAGTTGGGAGAGAAACGTGTCGCCGCATTATTCGGAACTGTTGAAAAGACAGTACCTTGGAACACGTGTGCGGGCTATAGCCTAGGCTGTAATCATAACTTTTTGGTAACTGAACAGACGGTTTATACAAAATCGGATTTGGGACATTGAAAAGGCATTGCGTGTTTTCTTCTTCCACAAAAACGCAAGCTAGGGTTCCTCAGGTGAGTGCTTCTGCTGCTATTATCTTTCCATTTTCAATTTGTTTTCCCCCCTGTCAGTGCGTTTTGCTAAATAGGTAGGTCATCATAAGGGTATAGGGTTTCAGCTTGAGTAATTGGTAGGAAAAAGAAAACTTGCCATAATGTCTGACTCTGATGACACTCGATCGGAGGAGGTCCGAGAGATATCCTTGAGTTGTGGAGAGTACGAGGATGAAGAAGCGGTGAGTGTTGGTGTAGAGGTTGATTTGGAAGAAGAGGATAGGATAGGTGACAAGGCAGAGGTGAAGGATGAGGACATGGACACGCTACTGGGGACGATGGATATGGCCGCTTGTTTGGTAAACTCCAGACATACTGAGTTGTTATGTCATTTACTAAGGCGAACTGATTCGTTAACTTGCTTCATGCAGTTTTTTGCAGGATATGACAAGCTGAAAGATGTTGTACAAAACGCGGAGATGAATGATAACCCTCACGTCGAGCTAGGATGTATGCGAGCTGCGTGGGGGGCAGACAAGAGAAAGCTAGATTTGATGACGACCAAGTATCAGAACGCCACTGCGGAGAATGCCGCGTTAGTGACCGACGCGTAATGAAGTTAGAAAGGGAACTAGCCGTGGTGATCGCTTATCGCGAAGAAATGTCGGAAGGTGGTAAAAGCGAAGGCGCGATATCTTGAAGCTGTATATCGCCTATGCCGCTATTTGGACGAAAAAGTATGACCGCCGAGGAAAATGGTTCTTTGGCGATGAAGGAGGAATGAGATCGTGTGATGCCGAGGTCAACTCGGCATCCGCGCTTCGACTAAGCGCAACCCGGAAGATAAGCATGTCATCGAGAATCGATAAGGTGATCTTCATTTGACTCTATTAGTCTTGAGTTGTAAGTTTCGTTTCACCTTTTTTCTCTCTTATATGAGTCAACAATAGATTTGTGCTTTTAGGCTTGCCTGGCGGTTCGCCATTTTATTCAAGGAACCGGGTTTCCACGAAAGTGGCAGTTCCACACTTGGTTAATTTTGTAATGATCATCGATCCGGATTTCTGGGTAATCCCGGTGGTCGGTGGATGTAGCTATTATGATGCATGGTTATATAATCGATTGGAGATGTTCCGTATGTATATTGCCGTAGGGATTGGTGTGTAATTAAGCTCTGCTTAGGATTCTAGTAATATCGCCCCGCCTTGTGGTCACCCTAGAAATATAGGTCGCCGGCGTGGCGAGGGGATTGAGGGGTCAATGGATCATCGCGGGCTCAGGAGCGATCTGCTCATGGGGGCGTTACGGTGTAGTCAATCGTAGACATATATAAGTCATAAGCATAACAAGACTTGTAAAGGGCTGTAGAGCACGTAAGCTCAGAGATTTGATATGCTTTCGCGGAGAGCGTTCTCGTGGTCGATCCTAGAAATATAGGTCCTCGACGTAACAAGACTTGGAAAGGTGTAGAGCTCGTAAGCTCCAGAGAAAGTTGTATGCTTTCATCCGAGAGCGTTCTCGTGTGGTCGATCCTAGAAATATAGGTCCTCGGCGTAACAAGACTTGGAAAGGCTATAGAGCACGTGAAAGCTCAGAGTCAGATGCTTTCGCGAGAAGCGTTCTCGTGTGGTCGATCCTAGAAATATAGGTCCTCGGCGTAACAAGACTTGGAAAGGTCTGTAGAGCACGTGAAGCTCCGAGAAAATTTGTATGCTTTCGCTGAGAGCGTTCGCAGCGCAGCCGGCCGGGTCGAGAATGGTGGACCCAGTAAGCGTGTTGTTTATCTATGCTGTGTAAACTGGTCGACTTGTCACTACAAGTAAGTAGATTATACCTTACTAGCTAACCCAAGAAACGTAGTTTTCATTAATGTGATCATAAAGATATACAACGTGAATATCGCTACTGGTAAAAAATTTTCAGTAGATAAGTATTCCAAGGGCGAGGCAATATCTTCCCCTCTTGGGATCTTAGCCAGTATGCTCCATTGCCGACGACGCGTTCCACGATGTAGGGGCCTTTCCATGTGGGTGATAACTTGGAATCGTCTTGCGTCTTTTTGAGCACTAGGTCTCCAGGTTGAAAAGACCTAGGATGAACTCGCTTGTTGTAGGAGTTCTTCAGAGTTTGCTGATAAGATGCGACTCTGATGGCAGCTAAGTCCCGCTTTTCTTCCAACAGGTCGACTTCTCGTGCTAACACGGAGTCGTTATGTCCTGACTCGACAAGTTCTGATCGAGTCGTAGTAACTGTTAGCTCGGTGGGAATTACGGCTTCTGTGCCATAGCATAAGGAGAATGGTGATTCGCCGGTACTGGATCTAGCTGTGGTGCGGTGAGCCCAGAGAATATTCTCCAATTGATTTGGCCATTGGCTCTTATTCTTTTCAATCTTTTTCTTCAAGTTTTCCAAGATTGCTTTGTTATCCGGCTTAAACCGACCATTACTCGAAAGCGCATCTTGTGGAGTAGAAAATGCGTGAATGATCTTCCACTTGGCTAGAAACTCTTTGACCGTTCTGCCTTTGAACTGGGGCCCATTATCCATGACTAATGTGTGTGGCAAGCCAAATCTGGTGATGATGTGGGTCTAAATGAAGTTTCTGACATGTGACTCTTTGACGTGTGCGAAAGTAGTCAGTTGCAGCTAGGACAAAGCGAAAGCCAGTACTCTTCTGCGGGATGAATGGGCCCATAATGTCCATGCCCCACATGTGGAATGGCCACGGGCTCGCTATGCTGATCAGTTCGCGAGCAGGTTGGATGATATATATTGTGGCCAAACGTTTGGCATTTGAGACATTTGAGGACATATGCTTTGGCATCGATCTGCATCCGGGGCCAAAAGTATCCTTGAGAGATGGCCTTGTGGGCTAACGGCGACCACCGCGTGATTTCCACATTCTCCTTCGTGGATTTCGCAAAATCAATCGACCACGATGCGGGGTAATGCGTAAGTCGCGGGCCTCCAGTGATTTTCTGAACAGTTTGTTATGAACCAAACAATAACGTCGGGCTTGGTAGGGGATCCGCTTAGCCTTGGTACGCTCCTCAGGGAGCGTGCCGTGCTGGATATAATCAATGATGGGTTGCATCCATGCTTGACTCAACTGAGTGGCGGAGAGAGGAAATAGGTCGCTTATCATCAAGGTGTGATCGACTTGGTATGCAGGTCGATCGACGATTTCTATGAGAATTTGTCGGGGAACGCAGCTCGGGGTCTGGGTAGCCAAGTAAGCTAAACTGTGCGTGGGCGGTTCTCTCACGCAAGAAATGATGTATGTGTACCTGCTTAAAAGAAGGCAATAACTGATGAACGACCTGAAGATACTTGGAAAGGTTACCTTCATGGGTAGTGTACTCTTTTGCAACCTGGCGAACGACCAGTTGCGAGTCACTAAAGACTTGGATCTCTTCGACGCCGAGCTGCAGCGCCATACGAAGTCCCCTGATCAGCGCCTCGTACTCCGCCTCATTGTTCGAAGTGGCAAAGTCGATGCGAACGGACTTTTCCATCACCGTTCCATCGGGTGAAACTAAGACAACCCGATGCATTGCCGCCGGATTGCTAGAACCATCTACAAAGAGACCGGTGGATTTGATGTGCTCCTTCAAATCACGGGAGGTCGGTCTCTTGTTCCCAATTGGGGTCATCAACGAGGAAATCCGCTAAAAATTGGCAACGACTGTCCCTTCCGGGAAATTCGTGGATTTAATTCCGGTGGTGTTCGCCGAAGTTCTTCAAACCCAAACCGCCATTCGAGTAGTTTTGTTTTCTTTGTGGAGAATTTTCTTCAATGGGAGGTCGGTAAGAACTTTGATTTGATGCGCCTGAAAGTAAGGCCTGAATTTCCGTGCCGAATATAACAAAGCAAGTACTGCTCTTTCCAGAAAGGAGTAATTCTTTTCCGCTGTCGTGAGCGTCTTGCTTGTGAAGTAGATCGGTTTTTCTGAATTGTTTTCCTCTTTGAAGAGAACCGAGTCGATTCGAAATCGAAGATCGCCGGATAGCCCCCGAGTCTCTCCATCTACAGGTTTAGCTAAGGCGGGGCGTGGTGAGGTACTCTTTGAGAGTGGCGAATGCTTGATGGCACTGATCGCTCCATGAGAACTGCTCGCCTTTTTTAAGGAGTTGCAAGAACGGTCTACACTTATCGGATACCCTTGATATGAATCGGTTGAGTGCAGCGACCATGCCTGACAATTTCTGTATTTGTTTCTTTGTGCGCGGATCGGGCATGTCTAAGAACGCTCGGATCTGGTGCGGATTAAACCCGATCCTCGTTGAGACACTTGATACCCTAAAACTTACCGGAGGACGCTCAAAAGGCATTTATCCGGATTGAGTTTCATGCCCGTGCGGTAATCGAGAACGCTTTGCTTGCTCAAGGTGCGAAGGTGATCACCGGCTTTCTTACTCTTGACGACCATATCATCGATGTAGACCTCCATGGTGTCGCCTAACATGTCTTGGAACATGTCAGTGACCAGGCGTTGATACGTTGCTCCGGCGTTTTTCAAGCCGAATGGGAGAACGTTGTAGCAATAGATCCCTTTTGCTCGTTATGAAAGAGGTCTTCTCTGATCATCATCCTCTGCGAGTGAGATTTGGTTGTACCCACTGTAGCGTCCATGAAGGAGAGAAGCTCATGACCACAGGTCTAGTCGACAAGTCGGTCGATGCGAGGTAGGGGAAAACTGTCTTTTGGGGTGGCCTGATTTACATTCATAAAATCGACGCATAAAACTTGTTCCGTTCTTTTTGGGTACGGCCACGATGTTAGCGATCCACTCCGGATAGTCTACTTTTCGGATAAAACCGACTTGCTTGAGTTTGTCGACCTCGTCATTGATGGCTTTTTGAAAACGCAGGGATAGTCGGCGGGGTCGTTGTCGGACTGGTCTAGCATGGGGATTAACATTTAATTTATGGCATGCGACTGCGGGATCTATCCCAGGCACATCGATATACGACCAAGCAAAAACATCTTTATTCATAGATAAGAAATTTACAAGATGGGTTTTGATGGTGGGGTCGAGGTTAGCCCCTACATATACAAACTTGGGGTCGTCTTCGGTGCCAAGATTCACTTTTTCTTTTTCTGCCGCTGGAGGTTTTACAACTGATGGCGAAGCACTGCTTGGCGACTCGCTATCGGAGGAGGTCTGAACACCTGGTGGGACGATTTGGTGAGGGTGGAGGGTGGAGCTTAATTGTTCGGCAAATACGCCGGGGTATCCACGACACAGGGAGTGGGACCCGGCAAGCACATTGATGGTCGCGGTGCTGCCGCATGACCGCGGGCGGCCCGACATGAGTGGAACGATCACGAAACTTTAATCGACGGCTCACCGTTGGATTAATGCTAGAGGTCGCCGGGCGATTGAGGACTCGGGAGCGAGTCGCGGGTATCGGCATTGGAGAGAACTACGCTTTGTAAGAGCCCCGCTCGCTTGGCGGTTCGGGGTTGGACTTCGCGACTAAGTCACGTGCCATTGTGTATTTGGAGGGTTCTGTGGTGGGGGGAGGAGGAGTTCACGGGTGGTCTCATTTGTTGATTTGACCTGGTTACAATGGTACGCTTCAAGTTGATTGCTTCTAAGTTCCATCATTCCTCGAGGTCCTGGGAAACGGAGAACTTGATGCAAAGTGGATGGTACCGCCTGCATCTGATGGATCCATCGTCGTCCGAGTATGACATTGTATGGCGAGTTGCTGTCTAGAACGCAGAACCGTGTATTGCAGGTGATCTTGTCCTCTCTAGAGCCCACCGACACTGGAAGTATAATATCACCCATGGGATCGGCCCTAGAACCATTGAACCCATAAAGGGGGGTGATCGGGTCAACGAGGACAGACTTGGGAAGATTCATCTCTTGCATGGTGTGATAAAATAAGATGTCACAGGAACTGCCGGGATCGATCAGAACGCGCTTGACTGTCCAGTCGCTAATTTTTACATGGACAACCAATGCATCATTATGAGGAAGGCAGACTTTGCTTAAATCGGCCTCCGTAAAAGTGATATCGCCGCTGGCCGCGACTGAACCACGCGGAGCGCGTGGAGTCGCCTGAGAGGTGAAATGATAGACTTCCTGAAGAGCGCCGACACGACGTCTTTTTTCTCTGGATGAGGTTACGGAATCATCCGGAAAAGTAATCACGTGAATAGTTCGATCATTGTCACGATCGGATGAGTGCTGCCGGCGCTCGTGGCGTGAACGATCTCGTGGACGACCTTGAAACTCTTGGGAGTGGCGGCGAGATGGAGATCGACTACGGACTCGACGAGCCATCAGTTTGTGTCGCAGATCGCCGTCAGGAATGCGAGTGTACTGTTTGATGTGGCCGGCTTCCACTAGATCCTGGAGATAGTGTTTAAGCCCCCAGCAAGCATCAGTTTCATGGCATTTGGCGTTGTGAAATGCGCAAAATGGCTTGTCGCCGCCCATCGGGCTGCCTCGCCGGGTAGGAAGAATGGGGCTCGCTTTAATTTTACCCGAATGTAGGCGGGGGGCCGTCGGGATGGCTTAACTCTCTTTTGTTTTCCGGCGGTGTTGGCCTTTGGTGCAAGCGACCTAAGCGCTTCTTTGCTCGTGGTGTAACGATCCGAGGCTGATTGCGACCTCTCGGTTCTCGCTAAACCGTGGAGTTTTAAAGTTTCCGCAACTTGATGTATTTGTCCACGCTTGGCGTAGAGCTTCTGGATGCGGTGTCTCTGGGCGTTCCTTCATCAACGACCTAGCGAGGTCGGTGTTTTCGCGACTCGGCAAGCATTGGAAAAGGCCGATTGTGGTAAAGATTCTTTCAAGCCACTTTCCATGCACAATGCAACAGATTCGCCTTGAACCGCCCTAGGAATTCACGAATAGTTTAAGCCCTCCTTGAATGATAACTGGAACAAAGAATCAAGATCGCCTTCTTCCGCTTTGTTGTGGACGTCTTGCCGGGCTTAACAAATCGATATAAAAGTTGTTGAAGGTTTTATAGAATCGATTCGATTGAAAAGAACCAATCGAGAGCGCCATCCTTGAGGCTGGCTGGAAATAATCTGCAGTGGAGATGATCAAACTCTGGTGAGCTGTAAAGTGCCAAACTCTGAATATAGCGAGCCACATGCTGACCAAGGCACGTGCTGCCGTCGTACATGGAAAAGCGTGGCTGAATAAAGTCTTGTGGAGAGGCTTTATTGAGGACCTCTGCGGTGAACGGAGATGCGCGATACGTCTTAAGCATCTTGTGCACAATCTGTGTCGAATCCTTCTTTGCGGCGTTCTGGCCAATCCTTTGGGATAACTCATTAATCTGTTGATTAACGTCATTGAAAGTTGTTCTCTGCTCCGTTGCCGACTTGTTGTTGCTGGTAACTATCCACCTGAAGCACGTAAAGTAGCATTTTCCTCCCGGAGCAAGGAAATGCTCTCATTCGTTATTCCAAATTGGTGGGCAAGGTCTGGACTTGATCTTCTAGGCTAACCATGCTTCGTGGGCTTGAGAGTTAGAGATGGATGCACTGATTTAAAGTGGCTCTCAAGTAATCGAAACCACAGACGACGCCAATGTAAAGGGGTGTTTGGATTTCTTGTTGGGACCGAGTTCGCTTCTGAGCGAACTGCCTACGTATCCTCTTCCTAGTTTTTCTCCTTTTTCTTTCTTTCTTGGGAGAGAGGAATCAGGCCCGACGTAGTTCAATCAGGTGGTATTTATAGGCTTAGGGAAGGGTCAATCTAGAAGACACGTGTGTTTATGCTACACGTGTAAGGTCGAGATCGTGAATGAGTGTCGAGCTGGTTATATTATAAGTCATGCACTCATTGGGTGTTGATGAAGTTATCCTTATTTTCCGGGGATGGGTAATGATTACCCCTGATGGTTATCATTACCCGTATGCTCGCCATGTGCTCGCATCTTGAAATATCTTCGCCCTCCTTTCTCGTAGGTCGCTCTTTAAGGTCGCTGTACCGGGGTGTTCTTGAAGGAGCTGCTCACAGTTCGGTCTCGAGGGTCGGCGTCCTGAGTTCGCTTACGTTGCACGCGAGCATAATAAGATATCGCTCCCCTACAGGGTCCATGCAGCAATGTGATATACGCAAGTGTATTTGTTTAACTAAACAAGAACGAAAAAAAACCTGCTTGTCTATCCTGGAAGGAAGATTGCCAACATATACTCGGCGTGCATGCCTCATATCCTATATAGACAATAGGAAACAAACAGATTCTTACGTATTTAAAGAAAAAAGCAATGAACAAATCAGAAATTCTATTAATCAACACTTCCATGACATAAAACAAGAAAACTAAATCTTTCAACATAAGCACCTGAGATGTCATGTTCTTCATTCCTGCTAAACTTGAATTCCTGCAAGTCAAAAATCGATCAACACCAAACATCATCTAACTCTTGCTCTTAGTAAACATTGGGCACAAAAATATGCTTATCTGAATCCATCTGGGATTTCCTTGTTTAATGCATCTTTTGCTACCAAACGCCAATGGCAAAAAGAGAGAAGGGGTTCATGATGTTGGCAAAGAACTTAAATCCCACAACACAAGTTGGATACATTTTTAGAAAGTCAATAATACTGAACAATAAAGAAATAGAATAAGAGCAACTGTGATTTTTCAAAAGTATTTTGCTAAAAAGCAAATACACTTGCTAAGAAATGTCAACTATTAAAAAAAACAATTGTGGAAATATGCTCGTTTATTAAATTTCATGTGCGTATTCATTTAGAAAAGAACTTGACAAAACATTTCAACTTGAAGATGTTAAATAAATTTGCAACTCCAAAACCTATCCCATGCCCCAGCAATGTGCAGTCATCAGAAAGAAAGGTTTGGATGCCACTCAACTTTGAGTAAATCCAACATGTTTCATTTGTAACTCATCTTATATGAGGAAAGGTCAGTTCTTGCATTTACAAAATGTCCCCTTTCCAAATAATTGTCAGTCCGAAAAAAAAACAATGAAGTTGCGCATAAACCTGGAAGAGAAGAGCTAGAAATAGCAGCAGTACGGTGACCTTTTCCAGTAGAGCTGATTTATATTTCTATGTGCTTACATTTCCAAGCAATCATAGATATCATAGGCATGTTCCATAAAATAAGAATCAGTTCCATAAACAACAGCATGAAAGTGGCACTCGCTTTCCTCAACACGAAATTTCACGCAAATAATACGAATACCAGCAAAAAGTTGTTCACACATAACCAGGCATAGGTCTTGCTCCCTAGATGAAAGAGAAACCATGCATGATCTGCTTCTGTGGATGTAGGATCAATGAACTTGGTTGGAGTTGTTGCCTCCTCTAAGCAATTGAGGACTGCACTCGTCTAAATTGTAGACAAAGAGTTGTCCAAAGTGTTTATATACGTAGAGCATGTCGTCTACAATGAGAGGTCTCCCAGGAAGGCCAGGAGCGCATGCAAATACGTATTTGAGTATTTCCGCAAAAACATAAAAAACTTAGTCCCACATCGGGCGGTTGGATGTGTTTCTAATCCTATATAATTCAATTATTCACAACTAGCATGATGCATGTGCTCCGCACATGATGTTTAGTAGTTGTTATGTGGTGTGGAAAAAGTGTGTTGGATCTAAATTTTTAATCATTACAAATTTACTTTTAATATTTTCAAATTATGGGCAATCCAAATAAAATCGCCGAGTTATATAAAAAAAATATTGTATTGCTATTGCGACTGTAGATAACAGCCGCCGTTCTTTAAAGTATTTTAGATAGCTTGGTAACTCTAGCTTGTAACCTAAGTAGGGGCCAAAAATTGGATGTATGGTTGGGGTTGCCCATTTGAGCACGCACAATATGAGTACCACTGTCACGCACCTAGGGGGAGGACTCTGACCCTGTGATTGCCTTTGGCCCTTCTGACGAGGGGGGCTAGCTTCACCAGTGCTGTACGGAGTCTAGGCTTAGGCCAGCGGGTGGAAACCTCCCAATATCAGCATCCAACTTTTTATTTGCTTGACTTGAGTACTTACGCGCACTTGCGAAATTGAAGCATTTTGTAGTGTAGTTTCGATAAATTGTAACCAAATTAAGCTTATTTATCAAATATCTTAAGGCCAACTCCATGTACGAATGTCCTTGTAGAAAACACTAGTGGACATCACACAAATCTTAAAAGTTTTGAGTTTGATCAACACCTGTTTCGTTGGGTTTTATGTTACAATAGTTTCTCAATACAAAAAGTGGTCAACAATTGTGAGAGAGTAGTATTCACATCTAATGAATATCATACACGTGTCCAACACAATTATAAATATTGCACCGACCTCATGTCCGCAGCTCGCTTCATAGCGACTCACATCATCAGCTCACACACCCAATCTAAGGCATTCATTCTCCGAGCTCGCTCCAGAGTAGCTCAACTCGCACACCCTCACGCAGAACGTTCCACCTAGATACATCATCCATTATCCAGATGCAATCATTACCATAGCCGTACTGACACAACCCAACCACTCCCCATCATTGCGGACTTCCTACCACCACCAATTCTACACGCATCCTTGATCTCGACCACACATCTGTACTCGTCAACATAGTACAAAATATCAGGATATAAGTATTTATCGATATTCAATTTCTGGATATGTATCGTGGATATATCCCCCTCTTTGGAGATATTTGACATTGTTCCACATGCAAATATCGTGGATATATTCAAAATATCGACAAATATCGTAGATATTGTGGATATTTCTTGATATATCATGATACATTATTTATATTTATTTGAAATATAATGGTAAATATTAAATAAAATTGTTATATACATAAAATATCACCAAATATCGCAAAATATCCTCAAATATCACAAATATCATCGAAATATCACCGATATTTGCAGTCGTATATATCTCTGTACATATCGTGATATTTATATATCTTTCTCTGAAATCTGGATAGATATCCCCAAATATCGCGATATATCGGGATATTTTGTACTATGCTCGTCAGTACACGTGTAGCGCAGATCTTCACGCTCAACAACTATAAATACCCCCTGCTGGAACTACGTCAGACCTGATTCTTCTCTCCCCCCAAAATCAAGAGAAGATACGTAGGCAATTCGCTCAACAACGAACTCGGTCTTTACTCTATTCAATCCCATTCTCTCTCTCCCTCCTTGTATGTAAAGGTGAACTAAAACACGCTTTTACATTGGCGCAGTCTGTGGTCTCGATTCCTTGAGAACCACTTCATAAATCCTACCACCAAAAAGAAAAATTATCAAGCCCACGAAGCATGGAAAGCCTCGAAGCTCAAATCCAGAGTTTAGTCGGTCAACTAGGCACAATGAACGGGCACATTACCATGCTCCGACGGGAAAAGTTTCCAAATTAACAGTTTTTTGTTCTAATTTCTTTTGGATATTAGTTCGATCTAGTGCATGTCAATCAAGCTCCAATACACACTAGGGGCTAGCCAAAACCATCTCCGGACTGAGGCTCATTGTTGCCATCTAAACAAGTTCAATTATGTTATTATGATCCATGCATCTTCAAAATTACTACTGTTAGTTCGTACTAACTCTTTGGTGCTAGTTCGCATTTTTACAGGTCAATGAAGCTCCAAAACTGGGGCTAACTATAGTCACGCCAATTCAAAGCTAGCTATTGACGACGATCTCCAAAGCAAGATGCCCACAGACTCACTCGGGTCACAACACCCAGCTGAATATAACGCTCACTCGAGCTCAAACGCTACATAGCGTCACCACTTCTCTCCTGTTGACAAGACCCCAGAGGTAGTCTCCGCTCCTATTGTCAAGACCCCAGAGGTCACCTCCGCTTCTGTTATCAAGACCCCAGAGGTCGCCCCAGCTCCTGTTATCAAAACCCCAGAGGTCACCCCAGCTCCTGTTGGCAAGACCCCAGAGGTCGCCTCCGCTCTTGTTGTCAAGACCCCAGAGGTCGCACCAACTCCTGTTGCCAAGATCTCCATTCCTCCGATCGAGAAACAATCACTCGAGACCATCTCCGCTGAGGTCGCTTCATCTTCTATAGCAGTTCAACATGAGGAAACAACTCACAGCTCGTTCTCTACAGAACAAAACACTCTCAGGAGTTCAAACATGCTCAAGCACAAAACGCTCTCTTGAGCTCATAGGCTCTATAGCCTCTCCAATTCTCACTAGTTGAGGACCTATACTTCTAGGATCAACTCAGTGAGAACGCTCTCCGTGAGCCATACATTTTCTTAAGCTAACACACTCTCAGCGGGCAACACGATCTCCAGGAGCAACACGCTTTCTTAAGCTAATATGTCCTCCACGAGCAGCACGCTCTCTTGAGCTCATAAGTTCCATAGCCTCTTTAATTCTCACTAGTTGAGGACCTATACTTCTAGGATCAACTCAGTGAGAACGCTCTCCGTGAGCCATACGTTTTCTTAAGCTAATACACTCTCCGCGAGCAGCACGCTCTCTTGGGCTCATAGACTCCATAGCCTCTCCAATTCTCACTAGTTGAGGACCTATACTTCTAGGATTCAGTGAGAACGCTCTCCGTGAGCCATACGCTTTCTTAAGCTAACACGCTTTCAGCGGAAAACACGATCTCCAGGAGCAACACGCTTTCTTAAGCTAATACGCTCTCCGCGAGCAGCACGCTCTCTTGGGCTCATAGGCTCCATAGCCTTTCCAATTCTCACTAGTTGGGGACATATACTTCTAGGATCAACTTAGTGAGAACGCTCTCCATAAGCCATACACTTTCTTAAGCTAACACGCTCTCAGCGGGCAACACGATCTCCAGGAGCAACACTCTTTCTTAAGCTAATACGCTCTCAGCGGGCAACACGATCTCCAGGAGCAACACTCTTTCTTAAGCTAATACGCTCTTCGCGAGCAACACAATCTCTTGAGCTCATAGGCTCTATAGCCTCTCCAATTCTCACTAGTTGAGGACCTATACTTCTAGGATCAACTCAGTGAGAACGCTCTCCGTGAGCCATACGTTTTCTTAAGCTAATACGCTCTCCGCGAGCAGCATGCTCTCTTGAGCTCATAGGCTCCATAGCCTCTCCAATTCTCACTAGTTGAGGACCTATACTTCTAGGATCAACTCAGTGAGAACGCTCTTCATGAGCCATACGCTTTCTTAAGCTAACACGCTCTCCGTGAGCAATACGCTTTCTTTAGCTAACAGGTCTCTTGACCTACGCTCTCTTGAGCTACCAGACTCCATAGCCTCTCCAGTTCCTGCTAGTTGATGACCTACACCTCTAGGATCAACTCAGCGAGAACGCTCTCCATGAGCAGCACGCTTTCTTACGCTAACAGGTCCCTTGACCTACGCTCTCTTGGGGCCTACCAAACGGTCACTCCATCTAAAACAAGGAGCAACTTAGCGATGGAGTGGCCACTCAGTCTACTGAAGCACCAACCGACCTACCACACGATCATTCGGCTTACAGAAACGCCACCTGACCTACCAAACAGTCACTTTATCTAAACCAAGGAGCAACTCAACGTTGGAGCGACCACTTAATCTACTGAAACGTCACCCGACCTACCAAACGGTCACTCAGAGAACATCTCTCCAACGAGCTCAAGACAGCTCCACTCTCCCCAACCACACCAAATCATCCCTACATAAACTACGTTTGACTTGATTCAGTTTCCCCAGAGAGAGCTTGATACGTAGGCAGTTCGTCCGGAACGAACTCAATCGAAACCCATCACAAACTCTGTAAAACGAGGCAGTTACTATGTCCATTCACAATTACTCGCTTCCTCACATGTGCTAAACACGTGCTATCGTTCTCTCTCAGCAGATCGCTTTGCTGTACAAAGCGACCTACTGAGAGGGGGATGTGTGAGAGAGTAGTATTCACATCCAATGAATACCACACACGTGTCCAGCACAATTATAAATATCGCACCGACCTCATGTCCGCAGCTCGCTTCATAGCGACTCATATCATCAGCTCGCACACCCGATCTAAGGTATTCGTCCTCCGAGCTTGCTCCAGAGTAGCTCAACTCGCACACCCTCACGCAAAACGTTCCACCTAGATACATCATCCATTATCCAAATGCAATAATTACCAGAGCCGTACTGACACAACCCAACCACTCCCCATCATTGCGGACTTCCTACCACCACCAATCTTACACGCATTCCTGATCTCGACCACACATCTGTACTCGTCAGTACAAGTGTAGCGCAGATCTTCACGCTCAACCGCTATAAATACCCTCCGCTGGAACTACATCAGACCTGATTCTTCTCTCCCCCAAAATCAAGAGAAGATACGTAGGCAGTTCGCACAACAACGAACTCGGTCTTTACTCTATTCAATCCCATTCTCCCTCTCCCTCCTTGTATGTAAAGGTGAACTAAAACACGCATTTACAACTTTTCTCTTTTCCCTTTTCGAGGGGAGAGAAGTTGTGTTAATTCACAATCAATGCCACTCCAATCCACCCAAATTCGTTGTGGCTCCCATAGACCCATACCCTCCACAGCCAACTTCTTCACCCCTTCCATGTCGCAGTCCCACCCTTAGTCACACAAACCGTGTGAAGTGCCTACCGCTCCCGCTCTAAAACCTCGCTCTCGCAGTTTAAGTGCCAATCCCTCATAAAACCCCGCTCTGAGATTTTTAAAACCGCACTCTGAGATTTTCAAAACCGCGCTCTCAATTTTTGCAACCGCGCTCTCCGAAATCTCAACGAAAATTGCCTCTTTCCTTCAACAAAAAAAATTGAGAACTACCTTAAAACTTATTTTAGGTCTATCTACAAGAAGTTTCAGTTGAAAGGAGTAGTATTTGGGTCGAGAGATGATAAAAAATCAAGCTTGGCGTGTGTGTGTTCACCGGGTTTACATGACCGGCTTTGTGTTTTGGAAAACAAAGAGAGGAAGGAGAGAAGAGAGTAGAGTTGGATATTCTATATTAAAAAAAATAATAAAGAACTAAAGATAATGAGTTGGTAGTAATCTGGACTAAGAAATTTCATATGTTTATTTTCTTTTTCTATTTTTGTAACTATATTTCTTTTCATTTTGAATATCTAAGCTTTACTTTGTTTGAATAATTTTGTTTACTACTTTGTTTTACAAATATGTGTATTATTTGTATATTATATACACCGCTCTCAAGGCGCTCTGAAACACAGAGCTTCTCAAGTTAGGCGCTCTTACGCTCCCGCTTCCGCTCCCGCTCCCGCTCAGCGTTCTGGTGACTAAGGTCCCACCAGCCACTTCCATTTGCATTTGAAAAACAAACCGACAGAATAACTATTACGTTTATGAGATGTAATCAGACAATGTAGACCACAAACTCCACTTTTCTGTGAAGATAACATTGGACAGTTTCTTTTGACCAAATAGTAAGACTTGTTTTTCCCGATAACTGCAAAACATTGGACAGCTTTCGTCGGACGAATTTTGGATTTACATGGTTTCTATCTAAAGTGTCATGTTGCAAGCCTCTTTTTGACAAGGTTACAACACGGTTAAACACCTTTGCTAGTCCAAAATCTGCAACGCGAAGGCAAAAAATTTCATTCAAAATAATATTGTTTGATGAAGATATTTTAGTCCCTGGGCTGGCTGCTCCACCGATTGTAACCTCTTAGGCCAATCCAGCAACACCTCACCTTTGTCCCCATGCAAAACTCCTACAAGCTTCCATTCTCCATGTAGTCAATCAAAGTTCTATCACCTTCACCCATGCAGCCAAACAACAATTTCACAATATTGTAATGGCGAATCATTCACAATATCTCCTCTGATGGAAAAGCACAATTAGTTCAGGCTGCCAACCCCAATCCTTTCAACCACAACCGTTTGACCGGTTTTAAGCCTCCTCTTGTAAACATTACCAAACCCTGAAGACCCAAGACTAAATTCTACTATGTGCATAAAAAATATATACTCTTCATTGAATCCCAATCTATAAAATGATGACAGCTTCCATGCACTACACCAAAACAACTTTTTTGTAATGCCTATTTGGCGTCACAATTTGCGTCACAAAAATTTATGACGCCATATTGGCGTCAGTAATTTTATGACGGTATTTTGAATCAACTTGGATCACTTGCCTGTGCTAGATGCTTAAGTACAAGATTCAATAGTGTAGCTACCGAATTCCAAAGGACTGTTCAGTGTTGCGTCAACATTTGAATTGATCATAACAAAGAAACCTTAAGTCAATTGGGCTTCTATGGTCTGGGATCCTGCTATCCATCCTAACATCTTTGCCATGACTTGGAAACTGTGCTCTAAAGGTGCAATTACGGATGATGCAGTTATGCTAAGAGGTGTTAAATTGGCTTCTAAATGCTACTATGGGTGTGCAAAAGAAGAATCTCTCCATCATATTCTATGGGAATGTGATATCGCCAAAAACTTGTGGGGATGGCCGGGTGGCTCAAAAAATTGGTATTACTACAAATCATTTCTTTTCTCTTCAAGAAGGGAAAGCAACATCAGCTTCTAAGAATGGTATCATTAAGTAACTATGGCACGTGGCATTGGTTAGCGGCATTGTGGTTCTGTGGAAACATAGAAATATAGTGTATATATCATGATGATTGCAGGCCAAGTTCACAAACATGTCAGAAAATGCTCACTGCCAACAAAGTCCACAAAGTCTATGTCGAGCTTAACCGATGAAATCATTCTAAGAAGCTAGGGTCTTCCACCCAAGCCAAATGTGGATGGCTCTCCAAGAGGTAATCTAGGTCAGGCGAGTGTGGGAGTCGTATACAGAGACTACATGGGTCAGTTTAAGTTGGTGATGGGTAGAAACATTGTCAACCAGACCAACTTCATGGATGAGGTGTTAGCCATCATAGAGTGCATTGAACTAGTAGTACAAAGGGGTTGGTATATACTTTGGGTAGAATCTAATTCCACGGATGATGTACATGCTTTCGGACATAATAGGCTGTCTTGGTTCGCCACTCCTAGGTGGAACAAGTGTAAATCTAAGATGCAACAAATTTATCTCACCTCAACTTGGAGGGAAGTGAATATGGCTGTAGACTGTGCTGCTAGACATGGAGCTAGTGCAACAGAGATGATAACGGAGTTAGAGGAAGGAAGGCCCCACTGGCTTCGAAGATGGGACGTGCTGGATACTACATAGTACATACTATAGATTCATTGACTAAATCTACTTTTAAAGGGTGACTTGGTGGTTTTGTGTTGTATTTTGGGACTTGTATCTTGGAGGGCTTATGATAAAGCACTCACTTTGGCTTAACAGTCGCTAAATGACCATTACTTCTTTTGAGAGGACAAAAATATCGGTGACAAATATTATTATTGCACTAAAAACCAACTGTAATATCGATTACATGAGTTAAAAAGTAATTTTAGCAATAATAATGTATAACCCAAGAAGGAACCGAAACCCAAACCGGAACCAACTTAATTATTGGGTATGGATCCGAAGTTTCTAAATATAAAAAAATAAACCGAAAGACCCAAACCTGATAGAAACCATTAAAAATAGAACTTAAACCGATAAAAACCGAACCGAAACCGACCCATGAACACCCTTACAAAAGATAACTACTGTGGGGATGAGTTTAATGTAATACCGAGCCACTTCATATATAAAACTATACTAGCAACCAAGCCAATCTTTATTATCCTATCCTCAAAGACACGGTAACACAATTTTGGGTACACATACGATGGACCAAAGTGAAATACTCAATTTTTTTACGTTCCCAATTATTGAAACAAATTTCATGATATGAAAAGTGCGCTTAGAGAAGAAAAAGATCTCAACAAGCGAGGCCCCTACTCCACCACCTCAAACATGACAGTACGAGTAGCTAATGATAGACACAATTCGCCTTTTCTCAGCGCTGACCACCATCTTAAATTTTAAATACTAGTATGGGTTATTTTAACCGCCGACCCTCTCCACTCGATAGCCCGGCCCCTCCCTTATGTTTCATAATTGGAAGTTGTATAGAGGTGTGCCTAATCGCAGACTTTCTCCCCAAATTTTTTCAACCCCCCTATTAATGCGGAGCCATCTATGAGTAGAAATAAAGAAATATTAGATATTTGTTAAATATCCATAGCATTTACTTAATCATTAAGATAAATAACTACAAATGGGATGCTCTAATATTTGGCAATAAGCATATAACATCAAATTAAACAAATAAGATGCAACCTGGAATTTGATGTGTGCCATTTGTTTTGTTGCAGTAGATTGTTCTTAATGACTCAACATGTGGTGAATAATAAGCTATCATTCATAGCATGTTGCAGTTGGGTTACGTTGTGGCATTGGGAATAACATAGCGACATTCACATTGTAACGTTATATCACATGAATTGATTGAATTCCAATCCCTGAATTTTTTTGAGATGTTTTGTTTTGTCTTAGGAAGTCCAGTTCTATGATTGAAAATTATAATTTTTTTGCTAGTTAGTGACACTCTATAATTCACCAATTCAAATATATCTCACTTTATTATACTTTGTATTATGAAGTTAGATACTCCAAAGATTACAGGAAAAATACTACATTAGATTTTTGTGTTCAAGTAATTATGCAGTAAAATAATAGTTTTTTACAGACATAAAATAATGCATCAATTGGATATCTATACATGGCTACTAAATAAGCTCATCTTCTGAATAATGAACTTGATCGGCTTGTAAACTTCTGCCAATTGAGTTCTCATCTTTCTAAACTTCTTCACATGATATGATTTAAGAACAATGACCGTGTACTTCTTTTGAATTCTCAAGGCCATTTCCTAGTTTTGCTTCCCTGAGACACCGTGTAATTGAGGACGTCGACTTCATCTACATCTGAATTCCGAATGTGGTGTACCATATATAGTTCGATATTAAGGACTATTACTTTATTTTTTATGATGCATGAAGCACTTTTTCAACTTGAGTACTAATGTCAAAACACAAAATAGTCATGTAGGCATGAAGAAATCAACTACATACTTGAAAAATTAGGCAAAGAGAAAGCTTAGGAAGGAAATAAACTACATATTTGAGTTCCAATGCACCTTATTAAGGAAAAAAGAAGTTCACATGCTTGAAGTAGTTGCTACATTGTGCAGCATCTTGTGTTCTATTTTTTTTTAAGAATTGAAGAATCCAATTTACAA
The DNA here is from genome assembly GCF_015680905.1 of Coptis chinensis. NCBI lineage: Eukaryota > Viridiplantae > Streptophyta > Magnoliopsida > Ranunculales > Ranunculaceae > Coptis > Coptis chinensis. The sequence goes on from NC_141459.1 coordinate 105,618,700, forward strand.
TAGGAGGGAACATGATAAACAATTAATTGATCTTATGCTTTTAAAATATAGACAAAAAAAAACGTGAATAATCTAGGAACGATGCTAAGCAAGTGCACAAACCTGCTCGATATATTATAAGCCTTATGCATAATTAGACCGAGCTCGATTTTAAAGAGATGAAGCTGGGATGACAATTTTATCTTGCTTGTCCTAAAATATTCTCGACTGCTTAATTTTGTCGAGGTCTTGTGTGTAACAAAGCTGATTCAAATGAAGTCATGAACTAATGAATAATAGGGGATGTCCAAAAATTATAATACAGACTAGGTATATGTTAGTGAAAGAAATTCAAAATTCTCTATGAGGCATCTTTTTGAACAATATTGATTTCGCAAGGAAAAATATTGGCAAGTAAATTAAATGTAAACCAAACTAAAGCTATTATAATAATAAAAAAAAATGGATGTGTTACGTTGTAATTCACTGGGTTAGATTTCATAATTGGAAAGTCCATTATTTGTAAATGATGTTCATAAGTTAATTAATACGTTCACTTGAGTCCAGCATTCTAGTAAATATGTTGATCTCAAAACAGGCAAACTAACTTGGTACCCAAAATTCCTCATTCTAAAGAGATTAAGTTTGAAACTAACTTGGTTTCGGTCTTCTCTTCCTAAGTTCGAAACCTGTACACTCTATTTTTTTCTCTTTACCTAAACCTGCAACCATTAACACCTTAAAACTCAATTGCACTACTGCAATTTCCAGCAGTAGCGCCAAAAACTTGATTGGAAATTAAACTAATCTAATTAATTGACTAATATAACCCCGGTGCAAACGCAAGCTATCGTAAAAAAAAAATAGTTGCCACGAACAGGTCAATCCCAGAGAGAATTTGTAGAAAACGAAAAGCTTTGTTGTGTTTGTGTTAATAGAAAGTGAATGATATGATAAATGTGGCAGCAAGACAACAAGAGATATGCATACACACCAATCCACATAAATTATACTATTACCAATCAAGGGGACACTAAAATTAGGCTTAGTGCGGTGCTTCTTATGATGGGGGCATAGGAAGCGGGGCAATATTAAACAGAACAAGCTGAAATATGGAACCACTCAAGTGTCACTAGAACTATGAAACATCAAAATACCCTCATAAACCAAGCATTTTTTTTGTGTGTAGGTAAGCGAGATTTTTGTAGAGGTCCCCTACTTGTTACACTCTTTCATACTCTTTTCCTGATGCATCCTCAGTTACAATACTCCTAAGTTCCTCTGAGAAGGAACTAGACATTAAATTACTTCAATCCAGTTTACATTTGGGATATGTGATGCTAAAGCATCCGCTAACCTATTAGCTTCTCTGAATATATGACTCATAGAGAAAAGCTCCATTTGTGTCTTCATATCTCCAATGCTCTGGCCGCATCATCTTTTTTGCTACCCATGGGTGCTGAACTCCGCTCTGTAGGAAAGATACTGCATTGCTGGAATCTGTTTGTGCTGCCAGCCTTGTTATATTGTACTTCCTTGCCAGTTCCATGCCTTGTTCCACCGCCTGCAATTCAATCATAACAATGATGTGATAGTAAGACTTGCCATTTGCAGCTGCAATTACCACCCCACTGTCATCTCTTATAGCAGCAGCCCATCCTCTTGCATCTCCTTGAAGTGTGCCATCAGTGTTCAAAATGAAAACTCCTCTTTCTATTATTTCCTATTTGCATAACTTAATTTCTCTTGTGCTCACCTTTATATTAAAATTCCATCTTGTCATGAAATCTTGCAGTTCTGCACCTTGTTCCATTTTTAAGTTCAATGAGTGTAGCTTTATCTTTACATCTTGTAGCACTCTCTAGATGATGTGGTCTGCACTATTGTATTTGTTCTGAAAGATTCTTGAATTTATTTCCATCCACACTTGATAGACAAACCCATTCAGCAATAATCTGATAGCATCTTGCTTCCCTCTTTTTCCTGCACTGATTTTGAGTAACTATGCTATTTCCAGGTGCCAATTGATATGCCTCACTCTATCATATCTTGCATACCTTAATAGTTTGGCCCATATGTATCATGTGCAAAAGAACATTAAAAAAAAAACAGATGATCCTCTGTCTCCTTGTGTCGCCAACCTAACACACAAAGGTATGTAGCAACTACCTTATGCTCTTTTAGTTTTTAGCCCACCCTTTAATGCTAATTAACCAAGTAATGAAAGCATGTCTAGGTATTCTGTTGGTGAACCACACTAACTGATGCCAGATTGTTCTTTGCCTTAAACTCCTTATGTTCTCATATGTGTCCTTCAAGCTATAGTTTCCTCTCAAGCAAACAGTCCACACCATTTTATCTTCTCCTCCTACAATATCCACTACTTCCTCCATATGTATGACGATGTGTTGTGTTATTTTGAATAAAACAAGAGGTGAACTTGGGCTTGGGCTCTTTGATCCCTTATCTTCTTTTTGGTAAACCTGTTTTCTAAAACGTAGTATACTAGTAGACTCCAATCCCTATAGGGAAACTGAAGCAGTTCCCTACAAAAGCGGATCTACTAGTGCTCCACATTTCTTGTCTCTACAAAAACCGCCTCTACCAGCAGCCTATACAGTATCTATAAAACTACTTTCTAAACTACATTTTGGACAATCATAAGATCAGTATCGTGGTTCTTCCTTTTCTTCTTTGGTTTATCTGCAGTAAACAAAGGAGAGTATAACTGACTGTTGTATCCTGGAGGTTGACACGCTTTGTCTGCATAAAGAGGAACAGACGCGAAACAACCTTAAAGAAAGCATTTTGATTCGTGCCTCAGCCAGCCTTCTTTATATTCACAGTTTGTTCTTCTTGCAGAAATTATATTCCAATAATTTTAAGGTTGTTTGAACAATGAATACGAAGAAAGAATAAGGCTTGTTTCCTAGTTTTCGTTTATGGGTTAAGGCGATTATGAGGTAGGCAGAGCGATGGTGAAAGAGAATGGAGGATTGGTTGTGGTGGAAGAGGGACTTAATACAAAAGGACCAACCAATCCTATGGTGACACCTCTTCTCACCAATCTTTATCAGTTTACTATGGCTTATGCCTATTGGAGAAACGGCAAACACCTCGAATGTGCCGTGTTTGATTTATTCTTTCGAAAGAACCCCTTTGGTGACGAGGAGATCACATATCTTCATTCAACATTGCCTGCATGTGAGGATGGCTTTTTGATTATCTTAGGAGTATTGACTGTTCTGATGTTGAAGTATATATATGCTGTTACTGAGGGCTCAATGGTGTTCCCAAAGATGCCATTATTAAGAGTTGAAGGACCCGTTGTAGTGAGTAAAATTAGTTGGTTCAACTACTGGAAACTCCTTTTGTGAATCTCATCAAACTATGCTTCTCTGGTTGCAACAAATGCTGCTAGGCATCGATTTGTTGCTGGGAAGTCCAAATCATTACTTGAGTTCGGATTACGACGGTCCTAGGGACCTGATGGTGGAATCAGTGCATCAAGATACTGCTATATTGGTGGTTTTGTCGCAACAATTTTGAGATTTGGAGTTTATCGAAAAAGAAGAAATAGTTCGAAATTTGGAATGGTGGGACAGTTGACGAAAACAGATATAACGTTTTGCTCGATAATCGGATTTAGAATCCGCTTTTTGCGTTAGAAAGATAACTCAGAGATGTTTCCAACGGTGTATGGTGTGAAGTCTAATTCGTCTAGAACTGATTCAATTTTATAGTTCTTTATTGGCCAATTTCTCATCGAATGGCGAAACGTGGTAATCCGATTTTTCAATTGGATAGGTATCACATTCCTTACCAAATCTCTGAAATTTTTTGGTTTATATTGTGAGATGAATTAAAACATAGAATTACATGCTAGGGTTTTTAATTTAAAGGAAATTTAAAACCTAAGTCTATATGTTATAGTTATTTATCTAGTCAATATGTTGTGGCATTGGGTGTTGGTTAACATGCATTGAAAGTTTTTTCATTAACTAGATATATAATTGTTTGAGATTAATTTCTCTTTTGTATATATATGATCACCAAGGTTGGTGTTTTTGTTGGTAAGGGATATGCATATAAGGAGATAATGAAGTTTGTTGATCCCACATCTAGTAGTAATGGAGCTACACTTCTATTGATATAGAACCCCACACCTTAGATGAGGTCCAACTGAGGTTTAGGCTAAGTGATGGCTAAGATTGGATACAATATCAACCTTGGGTGAGACATCTATGAGGGTACCATGGATGGTCCTTAGGATTGGCCCTATTCATGCCTGACTGGTGGGACAAAGCTGATGGTTCGGTTAGACCAGTTTTAGTCCAAGGTGGAGATTGTTAGTTATATGGACCGAATTGGATGTTGTTGATCTTAATAATCTTATATGTCTACTTACATGATTTCTTATTCTGTTAATATTAGCATTGTAGATTATGTCATATTAATAGGAAATATGTTAAGAATATGAGCATATTTGATTTAATTCCTAATTTGAATGATGATGATTTTGAAGAAGATGTCTACATGGACCAGCCAGAGGGGTTTGAGGTCAAAGGCAAGGAACACCTAGTATGCAAGCTGATAAAGAGCTTGTATGGGTTGAAGCAAGCACCGAGACAGTGGTACATAAAGTGTGATTCCTTTATGGCGAAGCAAGGATACAAGAAGTCTGCTTCCGATCATTGTGTGTTTGTTCAGAAATTTCCAAATGGGGATTTCATAGTGCTCTTGTTGTATGTGGATGATATGTTGATAGTTGGCCCAAATATCAACAAGATATCCAAGCTAAAGAAAGACTTGAGTAAATCTTTTGAGATGAAGGATTTGGGTCAAGCAAAGCAGATAGTTGGGATGCGGATCACTCGTGACAGAAAGAGTAGGAAGTTGTGGCTTTCTCAAGAAAGCTACATTGAGAAGGTATTGAAGTGATTCAACATAGATCAAGCGAAGCCAATCAGTTGTCCGCTTGGTGGCCAGTTCCGCATGACCAAAGAGATGTGTCCAAAAGGTGAGCATGAGCAGAGTCAGATGGAAATGATTCCTTATGCATCTGCAGTTGGCAGCTTGGTGTGTACAAGATCGGATATTGCTTTCGCCATTGGTGTTGTAAGTCGATTTTTGTCAAATCCGGGGAAGGAGCATTGGGAAGGTGTTAAGTGGATATTGAGATATCTCAAGGGCACTTCCAAATTGTGTTTGTGCTTTGGTGGAAGTAAACCCTTACTTGAAGGCTACACTGATGCAGACATGGCAGGTGATATTGACTCGATGAAGTCCACCTCAGGTTATCTAGTTACTTTTGCAGGGGGAGTAGTTTCTTGGCAATCTAAGTTGTAAAAGTGTGTTGCCCTCTCCACTACAGAAGCCAAGTATATTGCAGCCACTGAGTGTTGTAAAGAGATGCTATGGATGAAGAGGTTCTTCGACGAACTAGGGCTAAAGCAAAAACAGTTTGTATCGTAGTTCTATGTGATAGTCAGAGCGCCATCCATTTGAGCAAAAATCCGAGCTTTCGTTCTAGATCCAAACACATACATGTGCGTTATCATTAGATTAGAGAAGTACTCGAAGACAAGCATTTGTGTATTGATAAGATCCATACCGACAAGAACGGGTCGGATATGATGACTAAAGTCTTACCGAAAGGTAAGTTTAATATTTGTTGTGCTACCGCCGGAATGGTAGCAGACTCCTCTTGTTGATTTGGAAATTGTATGGAGGTATCCCCCCTCACTGTTCGAGAGGGGGAGATTGTTGGCGTTATCCCTCACATGAGGAGAAAAGGTGTTATGCTTGCGTGCATAAGCCTGAGCGCGACCCGCGCTCAGAATATGCTTGCTCAAGGCGCGACCCGCGCTCATGCCTTGGTTGACCTCCACGCACTTTAGCGCGACCCGCGCTTCGACTTGGTCTTGCCCGAGGCGCGTCCCGCGCCCATGCCTATTTTTCAGAGAATTCTATGTTTGTGGTCCGCAAGTTTGCAATAAGGGTTGGGGTTTTTGGAAAAACCTAACACTTAGAAAACACACGAGAGATAGCACAAAAAAGTCAGAGAAAACCCTATCTTGAAATCTATCAAGATTGAGAGATAACATTTACAGATATACAACCCTGTAAAGAGAGAGGAGTGATTGTAATTTTCCTTCCCACTTTATAAAAGGACTAGCTCTTGTGGAAGTAGGCACCATTGGCCGAACCACGGTATATCTTTGTGTTGTGGTTTGCTTTTACAGTTTTACATTATTATATGTTGTTAATAGTTGTTTAACGAGTTGGGCATGTTAGTTTGGTTGTAGGGAATATTTAGATTATGAATTGGAGTTGAATCGTGTTCAAATACAAACTATCTGTGTGGTGGGGAATCGATTGGTATTGGTATTAACTAGGGGTGACTTCGGATCGGATCGGATTGGATTAACCTCCTTCGGAATTTTTCCAAATTTTTTTCGGAACCTAATATGCTAGCCAAATCCGATCCAATTTTTTTTCGGATTCAAAATATATTTCCAATTTCGGAACTTTCGGAAATTTCAGAATACTTGGTAAATTTTCTAAGATCTCTTTACTTTCAATTATTTTTGGAATATCATACGCCAATGTTCATTGTAGGGAGAGAAAACCATGTCCACAACACCAATATACTAACAGCAATACGCACTTGTTTACTGAGAAAATCCATTTTCATTCAAACAAGTGATCCAAGAAAAAATGAGAAAAATAGCATTCAACCACCAACAACAAGCATTGCATTCTGTTGAGGTTTGGGTATTTGTAATGTTTCAATCTTTTTTCGTGTGTAGAAATTGAAGTGTAAAGTGTCTGCATGAATAATGGATTATGGTCTTGGACTCTAAGTAGCTTTACATAACATTCTATCTATTGGAATTTGGCTTTTGAATTGGTTTGGAAGTCATTGTATGACTCAATGACATTTTTTTTCATATCATTGTTGTTATGGCAGACGGTGTAATGACAGTGGAGTGGTCCAATTCAAGTGGGGAAATAACGGCTAGGTTATGTTTTTGTTTTATTTTTGGAAGTAAAAAACTAGAAAATGAATCAACGGTCGAGATCTGATCAAGATCTAATCAAGTGGATAGTAAGAGAAGTATATATTTTCGGAATAAATTGGCAATAATATCGAAAATTTCAGATCGGCTATATATCGGAACTTTCGGATCGGATCGGTTTTTAGAGTTATATCCGAATCCGATCCAATTTTTTTTCGAAATTTTCGAAAATCGGAAAATCGGCCTATGAAAACTACACCCAAAGCCAGACCAATTTCAGGTCGGATTTCGGAAAAATTGGAAATTCGGCAAAAAGAGACACCCAATTCAATGTGCGTGTTACCTTTGCAAAAGAACAACCTTACATTCTTGAATAAGATGACAACACAGCGGCAACAACAATTTATTAAGTTTTACATTTTCCCTCTTGGTTTTTTCTTCTTCGTTCTGTTGATTGACAAGGGTTTGTGTGCCTTGTGAGTTAGATGAGCGCGATAATAAAAATCTATAATTTCGCAGTGTTTCAATTACGTTTTTACCCTATTTGCAAAACTTTCCAAAACTAATGTAACTGAGTGGACCAGAAACCTGCGCCACCTTAGATTTTGGCATATATTGAAAGTGTTTTAGTATCTCTGAAGAGTCCGGTTCCTCTATAACCGGGACACGAGATTCAATCTCTGTACCACACACACATCTCGAAGTATCTCACCACACACACATCACACGAAGTATTCATCACGGTGAGATATCGAGGCACACATCAACACATCTCGGTTGTAGAATCTCGAACCCATCTGAGATAACATGTTACAAGATCAAATCTTGTAACAACGGTTGTAGAGATATCGAAGTATCACGAAACATGAAACAAGTACAAATACTTGTATGACAAGGACATGAATTCCTTGAATTTTAAGCGGATTCTACTATTTAAGTTCCTCATTAGTTTGTGTGGTAAATACTACTTGTCTACTTTTGGATTCAGTTTTGGAAAGTCTTTGTTTATAGTAAATCTCATATTTCCGCACTAAAGGTATTCTTTTCTTTATTTCCCTGGTTTTATTTTATTTTATTTATTTTTATCAAAAATAGAATAGCAAAGATTAAGGTTAATTAATTTTGGTTGCCGCATGGCAGGAGAGTATTTTTCTTTTGAGTTTGAGGAAGGGTTTTATTTTATTATTATTTGGTGTTTTTTTTTTAAAACATGTGAAAAAGACCAATTAGAATTTATTAAAATTGCAAAATAGACCACCACCAAGGGTAAGTTGGTAAGAAAAAACATGGCGCTTAAGGTTATTAGGTAACTCAGGAGGTACGTGTGTCTGATTTTATTTTATTAAGAGGTGCCACATGGAGGCACTTAGGAGGAGTACAACTGAGAATGAGAGCTGTGGGATGTAAAGCATGAGCAGAATTGATGAATATTAGTAGTTGAAGCATAGAGTTTTGTTTCTTCCATATTATCTTTTTCTTATTATTGTTTGCATGTGTAAACAGACATAATGAGGATGATGGAGATTAGCTTGTCATGTAAGCGAATAGTGAAGCATCAACTAGCTTCCAGTACCAATTCATCTGCTGCAAATCATATCTTATGCCGCCATGGTAACGCATTGTCTTCAAGGTTTCTGGTTAATTCCTCAGGAGGATGGAATGCACACACTCCTTTTCGATACTTTAGCTCTGGTTAGTACTTTTTTTTTTTGTTCATTCTTACATGATTATAATATAATGATGATGATTGATGAAGTACTTGATCTCTTATGCACGTACAATTTATTTAACTAGGAGTTCCTTCCCAACAAGGAGAAGAGGGTTCCGCGAATATGATCAAACTCTGGAAAAAGCAAGAAAGCTTGGAGAGTACGGTTTTGTCATTTCTAAAATCGGAAAAGCAAAAGGTACGACTTTTCAATTAACTTTTCTTCAATCCGGGCCGTTTTATGGTTAATAAGTTCTCTACGTACTCTAGGAAACGTTTCTCTAGATTGTCATCGATGGTTCAAAAAGCATAAATATTTTAAACTGAAATATGAAGATATGCCATTGCATTACTTCGTGCTTTAGAGTTTAGAGCAAAGAGAGGACTTGAGCGCGCAGTTGAGTACAAACTCAGGTTTCCATTGTTAGGAAATAGTCATGTTGTGCATATACAAGCTTGACCTGCAAGAACTTAATTACTGGAAGCAGCAAAATTAATCTCTTATGTGCTCGTTTTTTTTTTTGGCCAAGTGAGCTTGAAATTTTATTTAAGTCAAATGGAAAAGTTAGAGGAGAAGTAGAACACGGACCATGAAAAGTGAGCTTGAAATCTCTTATGTGCTTCAAATGTGTTCTTTTCCGTTTTTTTTTCTTCCCTTTCTTTACTAGTACCTAGCATTGTATACCTGTTTACTACAATTAATGGTTTATCTAAGGCGATTCCATGTCAAGAAGAAAGGACTTGATATTGATGTTCTAAATCTGAGTTGTCACTTGTGTTTCCACCTCTCTCATCTGTTCCGTTCGTCACACCCAACCAGGTATCCCTAGATTAGCTCTTGAAGAGCCATCAGTATCTACTTGGCTACCAATTGGGGTGGTATGGTACTGAATAACAATAGTAATTTAGGGCCTTTTCCAGGTCTGGTATGCAGAAATATGTGCAAAATAGTCATGTACTAAATTACTAAGATCTTCAGTGTTGTAGGCCTTTTGGTGTTCCTCATGGCTTTGTTTACGGGATTTATATTTTGATTACAATAGCCATCTTAAACTACGAGTTACTGTTTTATGTGAAGTGCCTGTACAGACTGTGACGTTGTGTACTATGTTATGGGTTAGAGTTCCAAATGAGTCATTAGATAGGTGGGACAGTACTTTGCCCACCTTAATCCCATGACCCAAATTTTCTTGAGGTTTTCCATATTGTAAATGGACTAATTTTCAAATTTAAATTGTGTGAGAGAAGACCAAAACTAATTAAGCCGTACTCTATTTTCTCCCAAAACTTTTCTCTTTCATTAGCAATAATAAAATTTTACTTTATGCATTGCATTTGTACTTTCGTTTTGCTCTGTGTACACGACTTTGTTATTCTTTTTTTTTTGTAGTAGCTAGTATGTCTTTAATAATGTTTCAAATCTGATTAACTATCACTACGTTTTTTTTTTTGGTACATTATGATTTTGATAATTGATTAACTTATAGTCTAAAGTTAAACTTGAATTGAAGAAGCACTTATTATATACTGCAGGAACACCATTTCACTCATATGCAACGTGAGACTGAGAAGCTTCAGGAGGAGATGAAGAAGATGCGTACTGAACTGAGGTTTGTTGAAATTCCATAACTTCTTTCGTTCTTTCCTGATCAAAGCATAAGTTCCCCGCCCGTTAATTATATGTATGCTAGCATGTAGAACTATCTATTTGTTCTTCAGATCTTTTAAGGCGTGTCATTTGATTTTTTTTTCTTCATACAATTATGATTTTTTTTTAGGCTTGGTAGAGGGTGAAAAAGAAATAGTATTTTTTTTCTTCGACAGAAGGTTGTGCTTGTTTGCCAGTAAAATTTGCCATGTAATTAAACTTGACTAGGAATAGGGATGGGTTTTGAAATGAAGTATGGAGGTCCATATGTTCTTCCTCCGAATTCCTTCCCAAAATTGCAAATGTAGGTTAAAGTCTGATACGTTTTCCACTGGGAGCAAAGTTTTAACTTAATTTGCTCCGTTACAACATGCTTTATTTTAGTTCAACTTGCCATGTTCTAGACTTCTAGGTCAAGTTTCCAAGGAAAACCTTTCAAGCAAATAAGCTTAGCCTTCAATGGCATGAATTTCCTTCAGAAGTGGGTATTAACTTTGATACTGTAAGGTGCCCCCTCCCCTTTTTCCTCTAACTATTTATCAATGTTTACAGGTGCATACAGGAAGCAGAATTAGCAAAACAGAATGGAAAACCCTTCTCAGCTGACAAAGGGAGCCACGCACTGAATGAAGTGAAATCGGTTCTTGATTCTTATATAAAAATATCTGTTAAAATTCTTTTTTTGTGCCTTTTTATGCTTATCCTGCATGAGTCTTTTAATAATTCTTCAAAAGCCTTGTTATCTGCAAAGATGGACGTCCTGCATGAGTCTTTTAATAATTCTTCAAAAGACTTTTTTTCTGAAAAGAGGGACGTCTAGTAGTTGAAGGTGACATTTCCAAAAGTATCTATATATTTCGTTTTGTGGTGATGTATATTTGACTGAGGACATACACTAAACTTTGATTGACAATAAAGAGTAACAGACATGTCTTACCTGGTTTGTGTATATCGAAGTTCATACTGCTAATCTAAACAATCAGAGCAAATTAGCCATTTGAATCACATTAGGCCAGGTCTTGATGCTTCCACGTGTCAAAACACAATTTGTAGATTTTATGAACAAACAGTAGTGATGCAGCTTGTATACGATATCTTCTTCATGGTCACAAAACCCCCACCAACATTGAGTTCCAAACAACGAGGATGACGACACGCCATTTTGGTTGAGGAAGTAATTTGTTAAAGTTTTTGTTTTTTTGGCAAGCCTATTTTCAAACGAGATCAGTAACCCATTGATGTGATGGGGTTTGCACCCGAGACCTCTAGTATCATCACCCATAGAACTACAACAAAATAGATTTTTAGGGACGTAAAAAATCGTTTCTAATCGTCACCAATGGCAAATGATATAGTCGCAAATGATCTAAACCGACAAAATTTGATCGTCAATATAAGTCCACCTCTTGGCACGTTTTTTAATGTCGCCATTGTTGATAAATTCATCGCAAACACTAGTTCCCATTTGCATTTTGAACCGTGGCAAAAACTTAATTAGTTGCGACGTTATGCCAAACGTTGCTTTACTGTTAGCAATAACTACGTGTTTTTACTGTCAAATAAAGTCTTAAACTTCGTCTCTTGGGATTGGTTTACAATGTTTGAAATCGTCGCTAGAGGTCACCTTTAGTCCACGTATTTGTGTATGTAGCAAAAGATGATATATCAACAACGTTTGCCATCGTTGTAAATTGTATGATGTTTTGAAATATAAAATAGTTTTGGCTACGTTTTTTAACGTTGTTATAAGTTTATTATTTCCTATGCTTTTTGTTGTCATTAAAAGCAGGCTTTCTGTGACAGTCCAAAACGTTGCTAAAAGTTCTTAAAATTTTATGTAGCTTTCTGATTTTTTTCCCTGCTTTTGTTCAATCATATAGGTGCCACATGTACCTGCATTTTTACTACATTTTTAACCTACTAGATAGATACAAAGAAACATAAACTTTAACTAACAATATTCCAAATGTCATTTATCCAGTCTTAAACCGTACCGGTAAGCATGAAAGGGAAATATACTACATCCTACATCTAAGCTTTTGCGCCAAGTCAAAAAGATCAATTTGTCCAATTCACAAACAAAAGAAAAACTTAGTTTCTACTAGTCAGACCCACCAATAGCTCCTTCTATATATTGCTAACCGCTCACTCCTGAACCTGCAAAAAAAAGAAAGATAAATAGTACCCATTAACTCGTTATTCTGACACATGCCAACAAAATATATGGCTACATTTCAGTTTTGACCAGGCCATACCATAACTTCTGACTCCGATATCCAAATGCAACAAAAGAGGATTAATTACAAAATAGACATAAAATACTATCTTTTTAATGTAGTTCACTGGAATCTAAATTTGACAAACTATGGCAAAATGCAGCAGGAAATCAGACCAGTGCAGCTATCCTGGGGAGACTACAACACCATGTATTATCTATTTCTAAACAGTAGACTATGTCTCCTTGAACAACTGCGTAGCAGTGATTGGCGTGAGCTGGTTTTTTTTAGGTACAGACCATATCTACTATACGTGCAAAAGAAAATTTTGGCCAAGCATATGGTATAGGTGTGTATCTATTTCTGCTAACACCGTCCAATCAATAATTTCAGCAGCCTTAACTTGCATCATTCCCTCCCTCCAACTCTTAAAATCCAACAAACAACTGCAGCACCCCGACCTCACCCTCTCAAACAAACAGATACACACACACCCAGTCCCACACCCCACCTTCACACAGCCAGCATCACTAATGAGAAATGCAAACTACCCTCATTCAAATAACAAGAATTCCTACACAACTTAAATTATTCCATTACATTTAGAATAAAATCTACAAACCATGATCTATTATTACATTTGAAGTAATCTATAATCTATAGTACTGTCTTAACTTCCCACACACACGTCCATTGCACTCATTCACCTCCCCCCTTGCTGAAACAACACCTCCCCTTAGCACAATCAGACCCCAATAGACATGCAAGACTCCAATAGTATATGAACAATATCTACTTATCAGAAATGATAAAAGGGAGCAAAAGTTGGGAGTTCATACCACAATCAAGGACCACCCTAGAACTTCAACATAAGAAAGTCCAATGCATGTTGTTGCTCATCGATTCTTGCTTGTTGGGCATTCATTGTTTGTTGTTGGGCATCCATCCTCTCTTGTGTTACATTATATAACTCCTCGAGCTGGTTTTCTGCATCTGTTGCCCTCCTCCTTAGTTGTTCCATCTCTGCATTCACAAATCCACCTCCAACTCTGCTTGATGAAGCAGCATGTCCATGACCAAGGCCTCTATGATCGACCTCCGGGTCATACACCCAATACTTTGTTAAATATATCTTGATCTGTCAATGAACTGGAGCCTTCTTCTGGAGGCTGAGATTTGAGTTCACGCATTCTCTCCTGTAGTATTAGTTAGATAAAAAATTAATATAAAATAAATACCAAAACTTAGCATACAAATAGATAAGACAAGTTAATTACATATATAGTTTTCTTCTGCTTGGCGAGAAATCCAGCCTTTCTTCTCACTATAATGGGTGTTTTATATAATTCTATCTGACTAGGCTCTTGTTGGCTCTCGGGATCAGCTTGTACGATTTCCAAAGAGGAACATATTAATATCTTAGTACGGAAACAATACGGAAACAACCACAGACAAAAAAATGTCCATCATTAAAGTACTAAGCAGATGGTTATACCATGTCAGCTCGAATCCGCATAAAAGACTTTGAACCACCACGGTGGCCAGTTGTTAACCACGAGTGACCATACTTGTTTTTGGTACTAACATTCTGTATACAAACAAATACATTTTGTATTAATTATAAATGCACCAATTATCAAAACAAAACAACAATAGATGATTCTTAGTTACCATGAACTTTTCAGTCTCCCAAAAATCACACCAACTCTCCCAAGCCTCTTGTGAAACACTGTTGAATTGGCATTCACGTTTGTTTATATTGTTTGGAAGCTTCTCATAATGTGTGTGAAGCTTACACCTGAAATCTTTAAAGTGATCCCTTTGCATTGTTTCGCACAATCACCATCATAATTTCGTTCTTCACGATTAAAGCGTGTTTCGATATCTTGAAGATACATTGAACAGAACGTTAGGCATTCAGAGTCAATATAGGCTTTAACAATTGAACCTTCTGGGTGTGCTCTATTACAAACATACTGCTTAACATTTTCAAAAACCTATTTTAAGATTATAGGATTAGTGAATTCCAAGTAGTTATCAAAAATATTAAAAAAATTAAGTTATAGCAAACAAACATCACCTTTCAATTGGATACATCTAGCGATAGTGCACAGGTCCGCCAAGCTAGCATCGCTTCATGAGGCAAATGGATTGCTAGGTGGACCATGACATCAAAGAATGTTGGTGGAAATATTAACTCAAGCTTACAAAATATCACATCAATGTCTTTTTCTAATTTCTCCAGTATTTCCAATTTTAATGTCTTGCAAAATAACTCTTAGAAAAACAAACCCAACTCGATTAATGCAATGGATACATCACTAGCCAATAAACCACATAGTGCAACCGGGAGAATTCTTTGTAAAAGTACATGGCAATCATGACTCTTCATTCCATATACTTTGTTGTCTTTGACATTGACACATCGAGAGATATTCGATGCATAGCCATTAGTAAACTTTACTGTTTTCAACCATTTACAGAAACTCTTTCTCTCAGCAAGTGACATCGTATAACAAGCAGGAGGCATAACAAATTTATTACCTCTCTGAATCAAATGTAACTCTGGCCTAATACCCAATAGATTTGAGCTTTTACTGTATCTTTTGTTTTCTCTAGATGTAATAATGTTGCCAAAACACTCTCACAAATATTCTTTTCAATGTGCATGACACCAAGGTTGTGATGCAGCTCAATGGTTCTCAATACGGTAAAGAAAAAATTTGCTCTTCATTGTCCAATTATACTCAATCTCGCTCCGTTTTCAATTTTTTTTTTGTTATTTGGATTTTTTCGAAATATTTGTTATTTAACATGCTCAAGTTGTAAACATATATCTTCCTTAGTTAACTTCTTGGGTTCAGACTTGTTCCCACTAATTCCACCAGGTAATTGCTTAAGACGTTTTCTCAAAGGATGCCTTGGCTTCAAAAACCGACTGTGGTGCATGTAACATTGCTTCTGTCCGTTCTTCAAATACAAAGAAAATGTATCCTTGTTACAATTAGGACAAGCCATTTTGGACCAACCAGACAAATTCCCATATGCTGGAAAGTCATTTATAGTCCACAACATTGTTGCACGCATTACAAACATCTGCTTCATCGCGACATCATGTCTCCACCCATTTTCCCACAAATCAATTAGTTCTTCTATCAACGGTTGTAAATAGACATCAATTTCATTTCAAGGTTTTGTACGTTCAAGTATAAGAAGAGATATGAAAATGAACGACTCTTTCATATATTTCCAAGGTGGCATATTGTACGGTATAAGCATTACTGGCCACATGTTGTAGGCATTGCTCATGTCTCCAAAAGGGTTAAACCCATCACTTGCAAGGCCAAGTCGAACATTGCGAGGATCACTAGCAAAGGACTGATGCTCCTTGTCAAAATCTTCCCAGACTTTTGAATCTGCAGGATGCCTTAGTACATTGTCCTCCTTAACTCGTTTTTCTTTGTGCCATCTCATGTCTTCTGCAGTCATTCTCGACATAAACAATCTCTGCAGCCTAGGCTCAAGTGGAAAGTGTCTCAAAACTTTCTATGGTATTTTTTTACCCTTGCCTTCATTAATTTTGTACCTTGGTTCACCACAAACCCGACAACTTTCGAGATCTTTGTCTTCCTTCCAAAAGAGCATACAATGATGCACAAATGCATGTATAGATACAAAACCAAGTCCCAAGTCCCGTAATAACACCTTGGCCTCATAATGAGACTTTAGGAGTGTTTCACCAACTGGTAATGCAGCCTTAAACTTGAGAACCATATTAAATGATTTATTGCTCCAGCAATTAATTATCTTTAGATGAAACAACTTCACGAGAAAATCCAATGTACTAAATTTCTCGCAACCCAGATACAGAGGCTGACGGGCATCAAACAAGAGTTTATCAAATGGTTTTGAATTGATATCTCTTGTATTAGGATCAATAAATGGTTCTGAATGATGCACTTCCGGCTGCGAAATACCTATATGACTTGGTTTTAAATCTGTGAGCATCTCCTCTACCCCACGATAGAGTCCACTTTCACCACCCAAACCATCATCATCGTCATCATCATCATCACTTACTACTTCAAAAGGTTCATCGTGATGTACCCATCGAGTGTAATCTTTGTCGATACCTGAACTAAATAAATGATCATTTACTTCATTGATGTGCAAGTAGTACCTATTATTGCACTTATTGCACTGACATCGACATCGGCTTTTCTTGTCCAAATGAATTTTGGCAAGCACAATAAAATCTCTAAGGCCTTGTACATATTCAGGCCTATGCGGCATATTCATCAAATTTTTGTCCATATTTGTGCCTATCGACAAAAGGTAATAAAAAATAATTAACATAGTTTTGCTTCTGTTAAAAGCAGTTATCAAGACAGATACTGATTTCAAGTCCAAAACTATCCAATAGTAGAGTAACAATAGGTACAATTTTCATTACCTAAACAGTCTAAGAAGGCATGTACAATGGGATTAGTTTGGCTCAAGTGCACATTAATGCTTCCTCCTTACTAGAAATTCTTTGAAATAAAGAAAGAATTAAGCAATGCAATTTTCCTATCTTTTAGTCCTTCCTTCAACCATTAGGAAATATTCTTTATGATTAATACATAGTCACCTTTAGAAGAATAAAAATATCAAGTAGATTAAAATCCTAGTTCTCCTTGTAACATCCTAAATTTTTTATCCGCTCTTTTACCTTGTAACATCCTAGTTATCTAATTCATGCTTTAAAATGTTTATACAACCCATTGACAATCAACCCATTACATCAGCAAATAATGCTAATGGAACTATTAAATAAAATGGAACTAACACAACAAAACCCAATTTTTTTTCTATCAATTAAAAAAGAAACACGAAAAATATATGTTAAAAAATTGACTTACCTAAAACAGGAGAGCTTGGTCTTCAGCAAAAGAGGAGCACTTGGTCTTTAGCAAACGTTTTTATTCCTGCAAATAAAACGAAATTTGAATCTATTAAGAGCCTCAACTTTAGCAAAAGCGAGATGTTTAAAGACTACCAATAAAGAAGTACTTCAAGACTATGCTTATAACGTGCTTCACATACCAACAATGATACATATATATAAATTAAAACATATCAAACTTCATATAAACAACTGTAGCTCAGCTCCTAGCTAGGAAAAGTAAGAAAAATATATATTGAAGATTTCGTAAACACGAACAACATTATCCAAACTGATTAGCAAACATAAAAGAAAGAAAAAATACTTCTCAAGAAGCGAGTGGTCAACCCAGAATTTATGCAATAGGAAAACAAGAAGTTGGAGGAATTATTGAGGTGTATCCCTCGCTATGCATGCTTACACATCAAACGCTAGGAGAACTACTATACCTTTGAATGATAACCTGTTTTTAATTGGCTCCTTGATTGAATAAGGAAGTAAGTAAATAACACGTAAAAACTCAATCATGAAAAAAAAACTTTCAACAATAATAATAAGATGAAAGACATGAGACCTATAAAACAAATAAAAACTTATATATACAGTTTGCACTAGCATTATCTACAGTTCAATTATCAATGCTAGATACAGAGTCAAAGGCATACACACACATATATTCCTGACATAAAAAGGTTCCTTCTTCTTTTCCATATTGAATAGAAAGGTCATAGGAAGACAAAATAATAATAATAATCATTTCATATTATAACCATATATACTTGTTTTAGAATCTAGAGATCTTGCAATCACCTGGACATGTTTTTTATAAACGAACCAAATCCCTAACCTATCAATACAACTTATACAAGCATGGCTACAATCTTACTTTTACAAAGAAAAAAACTGTATAGGAACATCTCCTTTTATATATCAGGCCAACTCACATTCTAGATAAACTAAAATGAATTTTTGTCTCCAACGAAGAAGGAGATCATGCTATCCATTTGTTATAACAGTCATACCAAACTTAAACTAGATACATCAACAACCCTCAATGGCTCCAAACCTTTTTTTCAAAAATCTCAAAACCACCTCCTTTTCCTCCAAGATTCGGTAAATACAACGTCCCCAAAATAATGAAGAACAGAGAAGAAATTTTAAATGTTGTTCTCTACAAGTATAAAATTCATCGAAACGAAACAAACAAAACGTAGTTAGCACCTTTTTCGAGTTGGGTTGCTTCCGGTTTAGCACTTTTTCCAGTTGGGTAGTTCAAGTTTCCCTGCCAAAGCCAAAATACAATTATAAATCAGAGAAAGAGACGTCAGATGTAAAACTATGGAGGAAATTGGTAGAAAACTATAGAGACATTGCTACTACCAAACAATGTTTCAATAACAGAATTGGTAGAAAAATAAATATTTTAAAAAGAGAGAGAGGTGGGGAAAGTTCGGCAGCTACGGAGGAAGCGGAGAGAGGAAGAGACCGTGATATTTTCTGGAAAATCAAATTAAGCCGCCATGAAACATTTGTGCGGGTTTTAGCAAATACGCGCGGAAAACAATTTGCCACGAAATTCTTGAAAAACGCTGCAATTGGATACCCTTTTTTTTTTCGATAGCCATTTGGCAGGACTTGCCACATATATAGCTAATAAAGTCCACTTGAATAAATAATATATATATATATATATTGATAGCTAATGATTTATTGTTTATATGCTGGCTATATTAATAGTGGATGATCTTATGATTAAGTACATTGCATCCTACCTATATTAATATCCGTTTCTCCCAAGATGCTCATAGTGAGCCACATCAGCAAAGTTTTTAAAATAGTCCCTATTTGAAAAATAATTACTTGCCTTCTTACCAAACTAATCCTGAATTTGGCCTACTCTCTAATTTAATATAAATTAAAATTGTCCTTTCATGTGTTATGCTAAAACAAAAAACAAAGCTACGCATTATTTCATTATTTCAAATATACGCATGAGATAAAAAAAACAAATTCTAAAAAACAATGGATTAGTTAATTGATATGTATTAGTTATTGGATATGGATATGGATATGTATTAGTTAATAGATATGGATATGTATTAGTTACTAGATATGGATATGGATATGGATTACTTATTGGATATGGATATGTTAAACTTCCAAGTGCTATGGGTTTAAGAATAACAGACCCGGCCACAGGTCGGGCTGCATGGCTAGTAATATATGGTGTCACTTTAAGCCTTCAAAAACAACAAAAGGACCAAGTTTCAAAGCTAATAAAGTAACATCACAATACAAAACAATGCAATTATCTACCAACTTCAGAAAGAAAAAGAAGAATAAGAGAAAAAAAAAATCTTATGCTTTACATTCCTAAAATCAAACAATACCCAAATCAATAAAACATCACTATTATCAAATAAATCATACATAAGCTACAAAGCCAAAAACCAAAACTCTCCAAAAAAAAAAAAAAATTGAACCAAATAGTTGCACTGTTCCTTGCACAGATGAAAAAGAGAACAAATAGATACACCCTCACATGGAATCACTTGCTCAAACATATACATGGTAGTGCATTGTTATTACATTGCAAACACATATTTTAAATGTTAAGAAACGAATATAGAACTATAACATTTTATTGGGAACATTTGATCCATATACCTTCTCGAAAAAACTTCAATATAAAAGGAAATAAAATATGGTTTACTTAAGACGGACCTGCTACATTGATATGCTACATTGATAGATGAAAAAGCCCATTAATTTTCACATGCTTAAGTCTCTTATTCATGTGTATTGGGCTTTAAAATTATTTAGGTCCGTCAAGACTTTTGTAGTTGTAAAGCCCATTATTTGATAGTGATTTTCCTACAATTTAACCATATTTTGCATACGGCTAGACTACGTGATTTTTTTTTTCCAATTATATCAGCAATTTGGTCTTTTTCATTTGTACTGATTCCTTTAAGGTGGAATAAGTATATAGAAATTGATCAATTTTTATTTTGGGCATCTCTTGAAAAACCCAAGTCCACTAATCTAATAAGCAAACAACAACTGTTGATGTCAAAACCACTTTCATTTCTCATGCTCCTCGTTTGGTCCATAAGGAGATGAATCAAAGGTCAATTGTTAGCAGTTAGCTACTATGACCACATCACCAAGGAGACCATGCCCTAACAACAAAAAGTCCATTATGGAGTTTTATCTCTTCATGCAAAGTCACTTTACCGAGCAAAAAATAACAAAGGAATATTGTTCTTTTGTTCATAGAAAAACTGAGACATATTTTACGTGAGGTTGAGACACCATTTTGTGATACCATAGAGAAGCATTGTTCCTCCATGTTAGGGTACATGATTTTGCCCACCTTGCGCTTGAGGAGATACTTGGTACTCACTTTGCTCTACTTGACATTGGACATTATTCATATTAACTAATTGTGGCTGCTGGTGCGAGAAGTTATTCTTCTTCTTTGTTGTCTTTAATAAGCCTCAGTGTCCGAACTCTTGGTTTTTCTTCACTTCGGGAAGGTCTGGCTTTATTTTTAAAATGTGTCCTCCAGTAGTTCTTTATCTCATTATCAGTCCTCCCAGGCAAGCATCTTCCAATCATAGACCATCTATAATACAAAAAGTATCTTAGCATTATGTTCGTGTCATTCAAATTAAGAAATACTACATATACATGATCAAGTTCTTCAAATAATACAATAGCTATAGTCTTACTTGTTTCCCCACATGGCATGCAGCTCTGATAATGTTTTCTTCTTCAGGAGTTAGTTGACCCCTTTTAAGGCTAGGCCTCAGGTAGTTAACCCATCTCAGCCTACAACTCTTGCTATTCCTGTTCAAGCCTGAAGACCAAGTACTCAAACGATCAGTACAATGAGTACAAACTCAAATACAACGCTTATTAATCATATTCTAACTTTGGTAAGCAACCATTTTCGTTTGTTGTTTTTTTTTTTCAGATGTTGATTTAAGAGTGATTACCTGCTTACTTAGCCACTATACTCCAGCTTCCTCCCCATACACACTAACATAGCCAATAAGCAATTTATCTTCTTCAGCAGTCCAAGGGCCCTTTCTCCAACCTTGTTATGGAATTCCCCAACCACCAAAACCAACCATTATTGTACTGTTGAGATTGTAAGAATGTTTCCTAGTTATGTGACAATATGACATTGTTGCATAATGGATATATCTCTTGTATTTATATACCTTGAATAAATGTCCTTATCAAATGAACACCTCTGTCTCCACTTCTCTAAAGAATGATGTCCTCAAATCTAAGATCGATTCCAATCTAAAAACTTAAATTTGCATAGATCCATCTCTCATGACAATAACTCTCTCTAAAGTAATTAACTTCCAACCATGTCTTGACCATCCTAGTCACTTAAGATATATATGCCGGATTATGATCATGATTCTTATTGTATACTACCTAATAAGATCAATATATAAGCACGCTACAAAACTGCCATTACTAAGGAAGTGACCCATATCAAATGCACCCCACCTATTTTTTTCTCTCCAATATATATAAAAGTATCACAACCAAAGAGATATTTTCAAAATTGTAAAGGCCTTATTTACATTCATTTATGGTCCCAGTCAATAAGTCCATATTCATTTTATCCTCAATTTTCCTATATCTCAATTCTAACAGCCATAACGGCCGAGACAATTGAAGGCCAATTTAGTTATAGTTCCTTCTCTTGTTTGCAATTTGGTACTCATAGAAAGCGTCTAGTTGTGTCTTTCATACTGCCACACTTTTAAGGAGGTGAAATTTCATGTCAACTTCATTTGTCTTAGTTAAAACAGGAAGATAAAAAAAAAAAAAAAAAAAAAAAAAAGCTCCTCATAGACATACATTCAATCCATGATCCAAAACATTCCAATTAGCACTCCTTGTAGCATGCATCAATAGATTTCCATAAAATGATATTAATTGAGTAAAAAAGAATGGGCTTATACCCAGAATCAGTAGATCAATACTTGAAAAGCTTTCCTTTAGTTGAGAAAACAATCAAAGAAGAATTGAGATCTCATGAGCCTTATTCAGTAACCTAGACCTTCTTTTCGGAAACGTAACTTGTCTGTTAATCTTGTTTTCATTCCTCTTCAACTGAACCCTACCTCTTATGATACTCGTTTTGATTTTCTCTGCAAGAAATAGAGAAATGTAGATTGATTGATTTATAGTACAAAAGGTTTCTTTAGTGATTTTTCTTTTGTTGGACCGAGGTTATTTGAGAGAAAGAAACGATTGTATATTAGAAGAATGGAGGCGAACTCAGGAGGACTTGCTAATGGTAAATGGTTTTGATGTATATGCCATGCCAAGAATATACCACAAATTGCATTGAAATACATGTAGTGGTCACATCCAGATAATAGAAATCCAAGGAGAGTCAAAGCTATTTTGTAATAATGTTTGGTCTTTGGCACGTCCATATTCTTATGATTCCAGCTCCATTGATGAATCAAAACTTAGACGAACACATTTCTATCTATCTAATAAGATAGGGTGTTTTTCCCACTAAAAGACAAAATTATAATAAAGGACGGCCCAGATCATTTCTACCAAAATCCCATGGCTACTGAGTAGTTATTAACCTGACCGTCCAGAAGGTGTTTTGTTTTTTCGAGCATTTTGCACACAAGTCGCGGGTTCGAGCCAAGAGTTTGGTTTTTTTTTTTACTTTAATCTTCTTAAAACACAGTCGACTCCACTACTTACCCTCCACTCCGCCAGAGCTAGAAACACCCTCCGCTCCAAAATGCTTACTGGATAAACAAAGTTTTTCGTCAGAACTGCACCCAGAGGTCATTGTCAGCCCACAAGAAGCCTCTCTCCAGATTCAGAGGCACCAGTAAAGCACCACTTGAAAGTCCAGCAGTTCTAAAGCAGATTATATTGACCGGCTACATTCGCGGGATGCTAGGAGAGTGGCAGGAGGCAGACAATGCACTGCTATAAAGGAGGATAGACGTGATTAAAGTTGCAAAGGTGAATTTTATTGAACCCTCTAGCTTATTTGTTTTTTCTTTTCGAATTAAGAAATTGATATCAAAGAAATGTGTACTATTTTTTAGCTTTGTGCTGGCGTCGTTGCTGGAGGTGGAGACAACTTCCGAGAGATCGAAGCTGCCGTCGTTGCTATTCTACTTGATCACAAAGTATTTTCTTTGTTCGATTCGAGAAATTTAAAGCCGTTTAAGGTGAAATTTATTGAACCCTCTAGCTTATTTGATTTTTTCTTTTTGAATTTTATTAAACCCCCTAGCTTATTTGTTTTTTCTTATTGAATTAAGAAATGAGTATTTGTTAACTTTGTGCTGGTGTCGTTACTTTGTGCTGGTGTACGTGCTATTTTTTTTTTAACTTTGTGCTGGTGTCATTACTAGAGCATTTAATGGGGTTACTTTCGAATTCTTTTTTTTACCATCGATAGTGGAGAATGACAAAAGTTAAAATGTAGACTTAATTAGAATTAGAATTTTCTTTGTTAATTCCTAGAGATATATCAGTAGTGGAGAATAGATGGTTAAAATGTAGACTTAATTAGAATTAGAATTTTCTTTGTTAATTCCTAGATATATCTCGACAACTCAAACTCTTACCAATTTGTTATAATTTAAATATCTAATAGGAAGTGGAGAATCCTTTTATTTAATAGGAAGTGATTTTATTTAAATTGACCGTTCAGAAGTAAGTGAAGGCAATTTCTTACTTCGTTCCACTGGTGGTCTTACTTTAGTGGGAAAAGTCTACAAGCATTGCTGGTTGGTTTCCTTTTTTTTATATTTACATCGATAGTGGAGAATCCACTTCCTGTTATTAATGCAATTTGCATGTTTTTGATGAAATAGTGGAGAATGTAAATAAACTAACGAACTCTTCTTACTTCTTACAAAAGAACAAAAGCTGAAAAAAAGACTTAATTGAATTAGAATTTTATATGTTAATTCCTAAATATATCTGAAAGTTAATGTATTTCAGTGCTTTTCAATTAGGTGTTCTACTATTTACTACTTTGAGTCTTCGCTGTGCTCTTTGATTAGAGCTCCGTTTTGATTCTTTAACTTTGCGTGTTTCCAAATTTTTGTGAATTGACGCTTCCTAGGCAATCATGGTTAAAGAGCGCATTGAAGAGAGAGGAAGGGAATCGTTAGTTCACCCAGACAATTCCATAGCAGAACCTCCCAATCTGGTATATGTGCCTCCACATCGAAGAAATGTTGTGTCTCCTAATCTGGTATATGTGCCTCCTAATCGAATATCAACTGCGACTCCTAATATTTTATTTGTTGTGCCTTCTAATCGAAAATCTCCCGCGGCTCTTAATAGGTTATCTGTCGTGCCTCCTAATAGAAGCTCTCCTACGGCTCTTAATAGGTTATCTGTTGTGCCTCATAATCGACGATCTCCCGCAGCTCCTAATGTGTTATCTGTTATTTCTCATAATCGAAAATCTACTGCGCCTCCCAATCTCTTATTTATTGTGCCTCCCAGTCAAAGCTCTATTGCACCTCCTAATCGGAGATCTATTGCATAACGTCTTCGAAGAGAAAAAGATATCGATCAAAGGACTATAGCACAACAAAATCGGAGACGAAGAGAAAAAGATGTTATGTCTGATTACATATCAGATTCCTTTAAGAAGACGAGGTCAACGTACGAAGTTGGGTCCTCTTCATCTACCACGGAAGATGTCACAATGCAAAGTTGTGAGGATAACACTATGTAACATACCGTAAAACGTGATATATCATAGGTCTATTTTTGCAATGATCATGATATGACTGGATTTGATGAAAGTGAAGAAGAAATTCTTAATCCTCATAAAGATCATGTGCTTCCTGTTCCAAATCGCCGCCACTTTATGGGAAAGATGAATGTTCTCTGTCCATTTTGTTTGGCCCTTCATTGGAAAGATGAATAGTTATCAAAATCAAGGCGCAACCTACCATTATTTAGAGCTTGCTGTTTACAAGAAAAAGTTAAGCTACCGCTTCTTTCTCCACTGCCTCCGGCACTTAAATCTTTATTCGAAGGATCTAATAAACGTGCAAGATTATTCCGTGAGCAGATTCGGCAATACAATGTGTGTAATGCCTTTACCAGTCTTGGTTGTAAATTTAACGATCGTGTGTTACATGGGCGTGGTCCTACCTCATTTACTGTTCATGGGGAGTTGCGGCACCAAATCGGTTCATTGTTGCCTGATCCGGGGATGGAACCTAAGTTTTCACAACTTTATATTTATGATCCCCTAGCTGCTTTGGATCACCGCCATAATCGCAACCCGAATTTGTCAAGGGAAGTGTTGAAAACTGTACAAGAAACTCTTCTGCAGACTCACAAGTTTTGTGATATCTATAAGCAAGCATTTGAGGTTTTAACTGAAAATGCTTATGAGAATAACAATGTTCCGGTCCATCTACACTATGATCCGCGTTCAGATAGACGAAGGTACAATCTTCCGACAACTGATGAGATCGCAGTGATATTGCCTGGAGATGGGAGTAAGGTTGATGCCATAAGTGATATTGTACTTCGTTTGAGAGGAGGGCATAAGTTGGAACGGATAAGCGAATGTCATCCCGCTTATTTGCCTTTGCATTATGTTCTTCTGTTTCCTTATGGGGATTTGGGTTGGTCACCTGATTTGAAGTTGTGGGACGTCAAGAGAAATGCTCCAAGCAATGCAAGACTCACCCAATTATTGTATTACGCCTACCGTTTGTTTGAACGACCCACGGAGTACTCATCTATCTTGCTGGGATGTAAATTGTTGCATGAATTTTTGGTTGATGCTTGGGCTGCATATGAACAGAATCGGCTGCGATACATTAGACTAAATCAAGACACCATCCGTTCGGATGTGTACAAGTGCTTGACAGATGTTGCACTTGAGGGATTAAGTCCTGATCAAATTGGCCAACGGTTCATTTTGCCTTCCTCGCATGTTGGAAGTCCAAGGCACATGTACTAGATTTTTCAGGATTCAATAGCTATCACCCGACACTATAAGCACTCATATATTTTTCTTACGGTGACTGCAAACCCTAATTGGCAGGAAATTAAAGATGCGCTCAAGGAACACCAAACTTCGACACTTCGGCCTGAAATAGTTGCACGGGTATTCGAGCTGAAACGAAAAGCAATTATGAAAGAAATTTTGAAGAATGATATCTTCAGTCGGGTGGTTGCATATGTCTATACCATTGAATTTCAAAAGCGCGGTCTTCCACACATGCATTGGCTTTTATTTCTTGTGCATGATGACAAGATCCGAAACAGTGAGCAAGTTGATAAATTTGTATGTGCTGAATTCCCAAACCCCGACACCCACCCTACATTGTTTGAAACAGTGAATAAGTGCATGCTTCATGGCCCCTGTGGTGATCGAGATCCGAGTGCTTCATGTATGGAAAATGGTCGATGCACCAAAGGCTATCCAAAAGAGTTTGTGGAGGAAACAATTATGGATAAAAAAGGGTACTCCATTTACCGAAGACGCGACACTGACAAGAAATATTTTCTGAAGAGGAAGAATAAAATGGTTAAAGTTGATAATGGAGATGTTGTTTGATATGACAATCAAACATTTCAGACAGATATGCATTGTAGGTATGAGAACTGCAAACTTTTGTCATGATTTGCATCCTGTTTGGTAGGATTTAGGTGGTCGAAATACATACCAAGTCCTTGACCCCAATGTTTGGAAAAACATATAAGACCCTTGAGGCGCTAAGCCTCTTAGAGGCTTAAGGCAAGAAAAAAGCAGAAGAATCCAGAAAATGTAAATAACTAAATAAATTATGAGATACAACATGTCATATGAATAAAAGAAGTAAAACACACTTAAAAACATAAGCCTCTTGCACTAAATGTGAGGTTATAAGCCTCGCCGCTATGTTGGGTGTGAGGCTCTGAGGCAACCCTCAAGGTGTAAGCCTTAATGTGTTTTTTTCAAACACCGATACAACGCAGCTTAAGTACATATAAATCATTGTTTTGTGTTGTGTGTAAATCCAATGCATGTTATGCATTTCTTAGTTTTGCGTACTAATTGCAAATTAACTACCTAGCTCAATAAACTAAAATTTGAAAAAGGAAATAAGAAAAACTAGCTTTCCAGGTTATTCTAGCCATAAAGGGCCTTTTTCGCCATTGGAGCAATGCGTTTGCTATGACCACTTTGTTGCAAGATGCGAGGATATTATGTACAGATCCTTGACTAAGGGGCTTGTAATCTGCAAATTTTGAAGATGTATTTTTCTTTTCCATACTCTTTCGTTTTAATGAAATTATTCACTTCATTAGAAAAAGGAAAGAATGCAGAATCACTTGATTCACTTTTAAGATCCAAAAATAAAAAATAAATCAATCAAAATGTGATAGACAAATAGGGTCCATGCAGCAATGTGATATACGCAAGTGTATTTGTTTAACTAAACAAGAACAAAAAAAAACCTGCTTGTCTATCCTGGAAGGAAGATTGCCAACATATACTCGGCGTGCATGCCTCATATCCTATATAGACAATAGGAAACAAACAGATTCTTACGTATTTAAAGAAAAAAGCAATGAACAAAAAGGACATCAGAAATTCTATTAATCAACACTTCCATGACATAAAACAAGAAAACTAAATCTTTCAACATAAACACCTGAGATGTCATGTTCTTCATTCCTGCTGAACTTGAACTCCTGCAAGTCAAAAATCGATCAACACCAAACATCATCTGACTCTTGCTCTTAGTAAACATTGGGCACAAAAATATGCTTATCTGAATCCATCTGGGATTTCCTTGTTTAATGCATCTTTTGCTACCAAACGCCAATGGCAAAAAGAGAGAAGGGGGTTCATGATGTTGGCAAAGAACTTAAATCCCACAACACAAGTTGGATACATTTTTAGAAAGTCAATAATACTCAAGATCAGTACACGACCAACAAAGAAATAGAATAAGAGCAACTACTTGCTAAGAAATGTCAACTTTGACAGGTCTATTAAAAAAAATATTGTGGAAATATGCTCGTTTATTAAATTTCATGTGCGTATTCATTTAGAAAAGAACTTGACAAAACATTTCAACTTGAAGATGTTAAATAGATTTGCAACTCCAAAACCTATCCCATGCCCCAGCAATGTGCAGTCATCAGAAAGAAAGGTTTGGATGCCACTCAACTTTGAGTAAATCCAACATGTTTCATTTGTAACTCATCTTATATGAGGAAAGGTCAGTTCTTGCATTTACAAAATGTCCCCTTTCCAAATAATTGTCAGTCCGAAAAAAAAACAATAAAGTTGCCTGGAAGAGAAGAGATAGAAATAGCAGCAGTACGGTGACCTTTTCCAGTAGAGCTGATTTATATTTCTATGTGCTTACATTTCCAAGCAATCATAGATATCATAGGCATGTTCCATAAAATAAGAATCAGTTCCATAAACAACAGCATGAAAGTGGCACTCGTTTTCCTCAACACGAAATTTCACGCAAATAATACGAATACCAGGAAAAAGTTGTTCACACATAACCAGGCATAGGTCTTGCTCCCTAGATGAAAGAGAAACCATGCATGATCTGCTTCTGTGGATGTAGGATCAATGAACTTGGTTGGAGTTGTTGCCTCCTCTAAGCAATTGAGGACTGCACTCGTCTAAATTGTAGACAAAGAGTTGTCCAAAGTGTTTATATACGTAGCGCATGTCGTCTACAATGAGAGGTCTCCCAGGAGTGCATGCAAATACGTATTTGAGTATTTCCGCAAAAACATTAAAAACTTAGTCCCACATCGGGCGGTTGGATGTGTTTCTAATCGTATATAATTCAATTATTCACAATATGTATTGCCGAGCTTGGTAACTCTAGCTTGTAACCTAAGTAGGGGCCAAAAATTGGATGTATGGTACACGTAGTTGCCCACTTGAGCACGCACAATATGAGTCCACTGTCACGCACCTAGGGGGAGGACTCTGACCCTGTGATTGCCTTGCCCTTCTGACGAGGGGGCTAGCTTCACCACTGCTGTACGGAGTCTACGCTTAGGCCAGCGGGTGGAAACCTCCCAATATCAGCATCCAACTTTTTATTTGCTTGACTTGAGTACTTACGCGCACTTGCGAAATTGAAGCATTTTGTAGTGTAGTTTTGATAAATTGTAACCAAATTAAGCTTATTTATCGAATATCTTAAGGCCAACTCCATATACGAATGTCCTTGTAGAAAACACTAGTGGACATCACACAAATCTTAAAAGTCTTGAGTTTGATCAACACCTGTTTCGTTGGGTTTTATGTTACAATAGTTTCTCAATACAAAAAGTGGTCAACAACTGTGAGGGAGTAGTATTCACATCCAATAAATATCATAGACATGTCCAATACAATTATAAATATCGCACCGACTTCATATCCAGCTCACTTCATAGCAACTCACATCATCAACTCGCACACCCAATCTAAGGCATTCATCCTCCGAGCTCACTCCAGAGTAGCTCAACTCGCACACCCTCACGCAGAACGTTCCACCTAGATACATCATCCATTATCCAGATGCAATCATTACCAGAGCCGTACTAACACAACCCAACCACTCCCCATCATTGCGGACTTCCTACCACCACCAATCCTACACGCATCCCTGATCTCGACCACACATCTGTACTCGTCAGTACACGTGTAGCGTAGATCTTCACGCTCAACAACTATAAATACCCCCCGCTGGAACTACGTCAGACCTGATTCTTCTCTCTCCCCAAAATCAAGAGAAGATACATAGGCAATTCGCTCAACAACGAACTCGGTCTTTACTCTATTCAATCCCATTCTCCCTCTACCTCCTTGTATGTAAAGGTGAACTAAAATACGCCTTTATATTGGCGCAGTCTGTGGTCTCGATTCCTTGAGAACCATTTCATAAATCCTACCACCAAAAAGAAAAATTCTCAAGCCCACGAAGAATGGAAAGCCTCGAAGCTCAAGTCCAGAGTTTAGTCGGTCAACTAGGCACAATGAACGGGCACTGATCTTAGCACTTTTCAGTGTTTTTAGAAGTTGATTTACTACGTGCTAAAACTCAATAATTCCTTACTCACTGTTTTTTTTTTCTTTGAAAATGTCAATCTAGTTCGAGTAGGGATTTCGTTCCAACTTCTAAGACAAGAATTTAAATTATCACAACTGAAATCTACACTTTGGGGAACTAAGTGAGAAGGATTTTATAGATAGATTTTTTTTTACACAAGTTATCTAAAATTTGTAAGTTTGTTTATAGTTAAATGAAAGAGAGAGAGAGATAGGGAAGGATTAATCCTACTCATGCAAGGCCTAGCTACAAGTCTTTTAGAAACAGGTCACTACCATCTCAAATCCCTAACATAATATACCTATCTCTAAACATATCATGCTAGCATGTAGAATTGAAATGATATTTCATCTCTGAAATATCATTCCAACTCCTAGTTCTACTTTACAACAATTGATCAGATAATTGTCAATCTCTGTCATTTTGGGACAGGATGAAAAATAGAACCTAAGTCTTTTAAGTAGTGATTTTGGAATCGTAAATTTGTAGCATGATCCTCACATGAGCATCATTAACCCTCCCCTTGGGAGAGTTTTAGCTCATGATCCTAGGATTGAATTAAACTACAAGAAGATATGTGAAATGAAAAAAAAAGAGAATGAAATAAGAAAACTACAACTGTTTACCTAAATGAAGAAGAGTTTATTAAAAACTAGAGAGAGTTCCCCATTAACAAGTTACAAGCTTTTTCTCTAAAAACTAAGAACTAAAAAAACAAAATTAAAGACATGGAAGTAAATGAAAAGTAAAAGTCAAGGAAGTAAAAGCTTCCAACTCCCAAAATCAGCCCCCCTTTACATAAGAGAGTCTTTTTCTCCTCTCCCACGTGAAACACTCTCCTCTCATTTATTTTTCACTTATCCACAACTAACCCCCATTTGACACCTTTCATTTTTTTAGATAATCATCACCTAAATCCAACCAACTCATTAACTTCATGCAAGGTGTCAAATTTGCACCAATTATTTGCACCTTTGTCTTGACTTGCATGATGACTCATCAAATCTTATGGGCCCGCCTAGTGGGTCCACGCATAAATGTCCATGGCGATCCGGTCTTTTGGCATTTTTACAACTTTCCGCCTATTTGTAGAGTTCATCGCACTGATCGTCGGAGCAGCTCACTCGTCGCATTTGGAGTCCTGGTTCAAGAGATATGAGCTTCGGAAGTTTGATGCTTTTGTGCATGTAATCCCGTTTCTGACTGGATTATGTACTATTTGAGTCTTTGGGCTTTAGTCCGAATTTGTTGGGCTTCACATGGGCTTGATCGGAAGGCATGTGTATACTCCCTATTCCGTGCTTAAATTTCGGGCTTTATCATAATTTTTACATTAGTTGCTCAAACCTGCAAAAAGCACGAAGATGCGATTATTTCATGATTATTAAGCACAAAATTGACCGAAATGTTATGTCTCTACAGGTTTTTATAATACAGTTTTGGGTGCTTATCAGGCACATTACCCTGCTCCGACGGGAAAAGTTTCCAAATTAACAGTTTTTTGTTCTAATTTCTTTTGGATATTAGTTCGATCTAGTGCAGGTCAATCAAGCTCCAATGCACATTGGGGGCTAGCCAAAACCATCTCCGAACTGGGGCTCATTGTTGCCATCTAAACAAGTTCAATTATGTTATTATGATCCATGCATCTTCAAAATTACTACTGTTAGTAATGAGACATCAACTCAAATTACAATTCATTTCATTAACTTATCTGTTATTACACTTGCTCTTTATATACCAGAGACTTGTAAGTTGTTACAACAGAATCTGTTAGAGCACAACTGAAAACTGTTAGAACTAATAACTGAATTAGTTAGAAGTTAGTTATGCTGATGTGGATAGAATTTAGTTATGCTGACGTGGACTGCTGATGTGGATTATCTCTGATATACCCCCTCAAGCTAATGTTTGGTAAAACACATAGCTTGGCTGAAGTAGAGAAAATCTTACTGAAGAAAGCCCCTTTGTAAAAATGTCAGCAGTTTGATCCTGTGTGTGAATGTAATGCAGTTGTATAGCATTTGAAGTGACTAGTTCTCTGACATAGTGAAAATCTACCTCAATGTGCTTTGTACGTGCATGAAAGACTGGATTCTTGGACAGTGAGATTGCACTTACATTATCACATAATAGAAGTGGTGGTTGCTTGAGAAAAACATGTAAATCCTTCAAAAGTATTAAGAGCCAATAGAGTTCAACTGATGTGTAGGCAAGAGATCTATATTCTGCTTCTGTAGAAGATCTAGAGATTGTTGGTTGCTTCTTAGAACTCCAACTAATAGGATTATTACCAAAGTAAATACAAAAGCCACTTGTAGATCTCCTTGTGTCTGGACAACCAGCCCAATCTAAGTCAGAATAGGTTGTTATCATTGAGAAGCCTTTTGTGAGTTTTAGGCCATGAGTAATAGTACCCTTCAGAAACCTCAGTATTCTTTTCAATGCCAACATGTGTGATGTTCTTGGGGCATGCATAAATTGACAGACTTGATTTACTGCATAAGCTAAATCAGGTCTTGTCCATAAAAGATATTGTAGGGCGCCCACTATTGTTCTAAAAACTGTAGGATCAGGCAATATGTCACCAGAGAAGTTATTTAGCTTTTCTGTTGTGGAACATGGTGTAGAACATGGCTTTGCATTTTCCATAGAGGCTTTCTTAAGTACCTCCAAAGCATATTTACTCTGACACATAAACATTTGATCACTTGTTCTATGTATTTGCATTCCTAGAAAGTAATTAATGAATCTCCCCAAGATCCTTCATTGCAAAATGTTGACTTAAGAATCCAAGCAGAGTGTGACAATATGCATCAGAATTTCCTGTGAGTAATATATCATCCACATAAATCAAAATGAAGGTGATTGTATCATCTACCTTTCTCACAAATAAGGATGTGTCTGCTTTTGCCGGTTCAAAACCATATTCCAGTAAAGCTCTCATGAGTTTTTCATACCAAGCACGAAGTGCTTGTTTCAGACCATATAAGGATTTCTGCAGTTTGCATACATGTGTAGGCTTTTGAGGATCAATAAATCCATGGGGCTGAGTCATGTAAACAGTTTCTTTTAGATCACCATGCAAGAATGCATTTGACACATCAAGTTGTTTCACAGACCAGTTGTAATGTACTGCAAGAGTTAGAATGAGCCTTATGGTGGTTGATTTTGCAACATGATTGAAAGTTTCATTGAAGTCAAGGCCAGCTTGCTGAAGATATCCTTTAGCTACTAGTCGAGCCTTGTGCTTATCTATTGAACCATCTGCTTTCTCTTTCAATCTAAACACATATTTATTATCCACAAGATTCATAGAAGGATCAAAAGGTACTAGTATCCATGTCTTATTTTGAATGAGAGCATTATATTCTGATGCCATTGCTGATCTCCAATTGGAATCCTTCATGGCTTGAGTGTGGCATGTCGGAACTTGAATGTGAGCATTGGCTTTTGAAATGAGAGCAGTAATAGGATGCTTGGTGGCTGAATAAACTTTCTTTTTAAAGATTCCTTGTTTTGCTCTAGTAGTCATAGAATGACTTGGTGGTTGAGGTTTTCTGAGAGTAATGACATTAGGTTGAACATGTACAGGAACATGAGAAGAAAAGACATTTGTGTCAACTGCAGTTGTGATAGCAACTGGAGAGCTAGTTGAAACATTTACAGGTTCAGTTTGAAAGTCATTGGCAGAAAGTTCAGAATTGTGAACATCATTTAATGGACTTGAGTTTGGAGTAACTGCTGGTGAGTATAAGGATGGAACAAGAAGTTTTGTAGTTGATGGAATTGAAGGAATAGAGGTTGGAGTATTAGTTTTAAATGGAAAAGAATGTTCATTGAACAAAACATGCCTAGACACATAAATTATATTTGTAATAGGATCCAAACACTGGTAACCTTTGTGATCATGACTGTAACCAAGGAAGACGCATTCTTTGCTTCTGGCTTGAAGTTTATTTGTGTTGTAAGGTTTCAACCAAGGAAAACATAAGCAACCATATACTTTAAAAAAAGAATAATTTGGAGACTGTCGAAAGAGAATCTGAAGTGGAGACTTGTAGTTTAGAAACTTTGTAGGTGTTCTGTTTATTAGATAAACACAGGTTTGAAAGATGTTGACCCAAAATCGAGGAGGTACATTGCTTTGGGCAATAAGTGTCCTAGCCATTTCTGTAATATGCTTATGCTTCCGCTCGGCCATGCCATTCTGTTCAGGTGTATGTGGACAAGAATATTGAGTAGAAATGCCTTGTGACTGAAGGAAACATTTGAGTCTTTTACTAATGTATTCACCCCCTCCATCAGATCTAAGGATTTTGATTTTGCTATTGAGAAGGTTTTCTACATTTGTTTTAAAAGATTGAAAAATTGTTAAAAAATCAGATTTATGAAACAGAAGAAAAATCCATGTGAGTCTAGACCAATCATCAATAAATGAAACATAATACAGAAAACCATTTGTTGAGGGAATTGAAGATGGACCCCAAAGGTCAGAATGTATTAACTCCAAAGGCTTTGAGCTTACAGATTGTGATAAAGCAAAAGGAAGCTTGGTCATTTTACCAAGTTTACAAGCAGTACAAAAACTGAATTTATTACAAGTGTCAGATGACAACTGAAAATTAGAAATGATTTTATTCAAAACAAAAAAAGATGGATGTCCAGTTCTTTGATGCCAGACAGATGCAGTGGCTTTGGCTCCAAGAAATGTAGTATAAATTACATTGTGAGACTGAGATAAGTTTGAATGAGGTGAAGAAGAGCTTGAGCTAAGCTTGAATGTCAGAGGATAGAGTCCATTCTTATGGTTCCCTTGGAAAATAATCTTGCCTGAATTGTTGTCCTTGACATAAAAAGAGGATGATGTGAATGTGATGGAACAATCATTATCTTTAGTGAATTTGTGGACAGATAACAAGTTTTGTGCAATAGTAGGTACATGTAGAATGTGTTTGAGACTAAATGATGAATATGGTGTATTAAATATAGAGTTACCAATATGAGAGATTGATAGACCTTTACCATCTCCCACAATGACCTTGTCATTTCCAGCATACTCATTTGATATAGAGAGAGTACTCAACTCAGGAGTTAGATGATGTGTTGCTCCAGTGTCAGCTATCCAATGTGACTCATTTGCAGGAGTAGAATTGTTGTCTGAGATGTAAGCATTATAGTTCTGATAATAAGGATTGGAAGAAGAGTTACCATCATAGCTTTGAGAGGACTGTGAATTAGAGCTTTGAGACTTTGAAGAATATTGTGCAGCCATTGCTTGAAGTCTGGAAGGTGGAATTCGCCCTTGGAAAGAGTAATTCATGCGATTGTAGCAATCTATTGCAACATGTCCAGTCTTGCCACAGATTTGATAGACAAGCCTTGAGCTCTTAGTTCCATTTTGTTGCCATTGTGAAGGAACTTGTTCTTTGGTTTGAACATTGGAACTAGAATTAGATCCAGAACCTTGCATAGGGTAGAATACTCTACCAAAATTTGATCCTCTCCCTTGATTAGAGTTCCTTCCTCTTCCTCTGTGATAATAACCTCTTCCACGACTAGTATTGTAGTTTGAACTAGTGTAGTTCATAGCAAATGCTTGTGGAGCAGTTTCAAGTATCACACCTTGTCTATCACTGACATTGATCTCTTCACTTAACAACAGACCATGTAATTCATCAAATGAGACTTCTTCAGTTCTCAAACATATTGAAGTACAAAATGAATCATACTCATGAGTTAGTCCACGAAGAACTTGATCAACCAAATCACCATCAGAAATAACAATTCCAGCTGCCATCAAGTTGTCTGAAATTTGTTTAATTTTCTGTAGATAATCAGACATAGTAGATGATCCTTTCTTTATGGCTTGTAACTTGTTCTTCAGTTGAGAAATGTGAGAACGAGAACAAGCTGAGAATCTTCTTTCAAGAACTAACCAGAGTTCACGAGCAGTAGATGAACCGATAACATATGGTAAAAGACTTTCAGATATTGTGGCATTTAACCATATAAGTAGTGTTTGATCACTCTTTTGCCAAGAAAGATACACGGGGTTTATAGATGTAGTCGCATTTCCAGAATCATCAGTTAGAAACATAGATGGACAAACATTTGATCCATCAACAAAACCAAGTAGAGCATTACTTCGTAGAATTGGAAGAAATAATGATTTCCATAGAAGAAAGTTATCTTTGTTCAGTTTGATAGGAATGAAATGAGTAATATTGATCGATGTCATTGAATGATTGTTTGAAGGTTCCATTAATGGAGATTGATGAAAAAGAACAAGTATTGAAGAAAAAATTGAAGATTTAGTTGCAGAAAGAGAAACTTAACTGAGTCTAATCAGTGAATTTGATTAGTATTTGAAGTAGTGAAGAGAAGAATCACTGTTAACTGAAGCTTTGATGAGCATCAATGGTGGATCGCATAATCGCCATTAAAGCTTGGCTCCGATACCATAATGAGACATCAACTCAAATTACAATTCATTTCATTAACTTCTCTGTTATTACACTTGCTCTTTATATACCAGGTAGTCTCCGCTCCTATTGTCAAGACCCCAGAGGTCGCCTCCGCTTCTGTTATCAAGACCCTAGAGGTCTCCCTGCTCCTGTTATCAAGACCCCAGAGGTCACCCCAGCTCCTGTTGGCAAGACCCCAGAGGTCGCCTCCGCTCTTGTTGTCAAGACCCCAGAGGTCGCACCAACTCCTGTTGCCAAGATCTCCATTCCTCCGGTCGAGAAACAATCACTCGAGACCATCTCCGCTAAGGTCGCTTCATCTTCTACAGCAATTCAGCATGAGGAAACAACTCACAGCTCGTTCTCTACAGAACAAACACTCTCAGGAGTTCAAACGTGCTCAAGCACAAAACGCTCTCTTAAGCTCATAGGCTCTATAGCCTCTCCAATTCTCACTAGTTGAGGACCTATACTTCTAGGATCAACTCAGTGAGAACGCTCTCCGTGAGCCATACGCTTTCTTAAGCTAACACGCTCTCAGCGGGCAACACGATCTCCAGTAGCAACACGCTTTCTTAAGCTAATACGTTCTCCGCGAGCAGCACACTCTCTTGATCTCATAGGCTCCATAGCCTCTCTAATTCTCACTAGTTGAGGACCTATACTTCTAGGATCAACTCAGTGAGAACGCTTTCCGTGAGCCATACGTTTTCTTAAGCTAATACACTCTCCGCGAGCAGCACGCTCTCTTGGGCTCATAGGCTCCATAGCCTCTCCAATTCTCACTAGTTGAGGACTTATACTTCTAGGATCAACTCAGTGAGAACGCTCTCCGTGAGCCATATGCTTTCTTAAGCTAACACGCTCTCAGCGGGCAACACGATCTCCAGGAGCAACACGCTTTCTTAAGCTAATACGCTCTCCGCGAGCAGCACGCTCTCTTGGGCTCATAGGCTCCATAGCCTTTCCAATTCTCACTAGTTGAGGACATATACTTCTAGGATCAACTCATTGAGAACGCTCTCCGTGAGCCATACGCTTTCTTAAGCTAACACGCTCTCAGCGGGCAACACGATCTCCAGGAGCAACAAGCTTTCTTAAGCTAATAAGCTCTCCACGAGCAACACACTCTCTTGAGCTCATAGGCTCCATAGCCTCTCCAATTCTCACTAGTTGAGGACCTATATTTCTAGGATCAACTCAGTGAGAACGCTCTCCGTGAGACATACGTTTTCTTAAGCTAATATGTTCTCCGCAAGCAGCACGCTCTCTTGAGCTCATAGGCTCCATAGCCTCTCCAATTCTCACTAGTTGAGGACCTATACTTCTAGGATCAACTCAGTGAGAACGCTCTTTGTGAGCCATACTCTTTCTTAAGCTAATACGCTCTCCGTGAGCAATACGCTTTCTTCAGCTAACAGGTCTCTTGACCTACGCTCTCTTGAGCTACCAGACTCCATAGCCTCTCCAGTTCTTGCTAGTTGATGACCTACACCTCTAAGATCAACTCAGCGAGAACGCTCTCCATGAGCAGTACGCTTTCTTACGCTAACAGGTCCCTTGACCTACGCTCTCTTGGGGACTACCAAACGGTCACTCGATCTAAAATAAGGAGCAATTTAGCGATGGAGCAGCCACTCAGTCTACTGAAGCACCACTCGACCTACCACACGATCATTCGGCTTACAGAAACGCCACCTGACCAACCAAACGGTCACTTTATCTAAATCAAGGAGCAACTCAACGTTGGAGCGACCACTCAATCTACTGAAACGTCACCCGACCTACCAAACGGTCACTCAGAGAACATCTCTCCAACGAGCTCAAGACAGCTCCACTCTCCCCAACCACACCAAATCATCCCTACATAAACTACGTTTGACTTGATTCAGGTTCCCCCAGAGAGAGCTTGATACGTAGGCAGTTCGTCCGGAATGAATTCAGTCGAAACCCATCACAAACTCTGTAAAACGAGGCAGTTACTATGTCCGTTCACAATTACTCGCTTCCTCACATGTGCTAAACACGTGCTATCGTTCTCTTTCAGCAGATCGCTTCGCTGTACAAAGCAACCTACTGAGAGGGGGATGTGTGAGAGAGTAGTATTCACATCCAATGAATACCACACACGTGTCCAGCACAATTATAAATATCACACCGACCTCATGTCCGCAGCTCGCTTCATAGCGACTCACATCATCAGCTCGCACACCTGATCTAAGGTATTCATCCTCCGAGCTTGCTCCAGAGTAGCTCAACTCGCACACCCTCACACAAAATGTTCCACCTAGATACATCATCCATTATCCAAATGCAATCATTACCAAAGCCGTACTGACACAACCCAACCACTCCCCATCATTGCGGACTTCCTACCACCACCAATCCTACACGCATTCCTGATCTCGACCACACATCGTCTTTCGTCCAAGACACGTGTAAGCATGAGATCTTCACGCTCAACCGCTATAAATACCCTCCACTGGAACTACGTCAGACCTGATTCTTCTCTCCCCCAAAATCAAGAGAAGATCGTGAGGCGATTCGCCGACAACAACGAACTCGGTCTTTACTCTATTCAATCCCATTCTCCCTCTCCCTCCTTGTATATAAAGGTGAACTAAAACACGCCTTTACAACTTTTCTCTTTTTCCTTTTGGGGGGGGGGGGAAGTCGTGCTCCAATCCACCCAAATTCGTTGTGGCTCCCATACCCTCCCATGCATCACCACAGCCAACTTCTTCACCCCTTCCATGTTGCAGTCCCACCAGCCACTTCCATTTGCATTTGAAAAACAAACCGACAGAATAACTATTACGTTTCTGAGATGTAATCAGACAATGTAGACCACAAACTCCACTTTTCTGTGAAGATAACATTGGACAGTTTCTTTTGACCAAATAGTAAGACTTGTTATTCCCGGTAATTGCAAAACATTGGACAGCTTTCGTCGGACGAATTTTGGATTTACATGGTTTCTATCTAAAGTGTCATGCTGC
Source organism: Coptis chinensis (assembly GCF_015680905.1). NCBI lineage: Eukaryota > Viridiplantae > Streptophyta > Magnoliopsida > Ranunculales > Ranunculaceae > Coptis > Coptis chinensis. Next base: position 105,658,781 of record NC_141459.1, read on the forward strand.
AAGCCTCTTTTTGACAAGGTTACAACACGGTTAAACACCTTTGCAAGTCCAAAATCTGCAACGCGAAGGCAAAAAATTTCATTCAAAATAATATTGTTTGATGAAGATATTTTAGTCCCTGGGCTGGCTGCTCCAACCGTATTGTAACCTCTTAGGCCAATCCAGCAACACCCCACCTTTGTCCCCATGCAAAACTCCTACAAGCTCCCATTCTCCATGTAGTCAATCAAAGTTCTATCACCTTCACCCACGCAGCCAAACAACAATTTCACAATATTGTCCTGGCGAATCATTCACAATATCTCCTCTGATGGAAAAGCACAATTAGTTCAGGCTGCCAACCCCAATCCTTTCAACCACAACTGTTTGACCGGTTTTAAGCCTCCTCTTGTAAACATTACCAAACCTTGAAGACCCAAGACTAAATTCTACTATGTGCATAAAAAATATATACTCTTCATTGAATCCCAATCTATAAAATGATGACAGCTTCCATGCACTACACCAAAACAGCTTTTTTGTAACGCCTATTTGGCGTCACAATTTGCGTCACAAAAATTTATGACGCCATATTGGCGTCAGTAATTTTATGACGGTATTTTGAATTTGTGGCGGCATTATGGCATCACTTATCATATTTTCATTTTGTTTTTTAAAAAAACATAATAATGCACCTGCTGCCATATATTTAGAAACCACCTGCAAGTGCTCTAATCACTACTATACAATTGTTTCCATTCATCCATCCACATCTGATTACCACACAAATAAAAGAAGAAATTTTGCATTAAAAATATTTAATATATATAACATTGTATTCTCAACAAACAATATAATTGTAACCCTGCTACATGTATAGTCCCACATAGTAAATTTCACTCAACAATTGTATTAACACGCCTACACTTACAAAGAACCAGTTCTAACACTTACAAGGAACCAGTGGACAACGACTTATAAAACGACAAGAAAGACTAGCCCACCATAGTTTATCTTCATAGCTTTCTTTTGAACTTCTCTCAGCCAAACTTAATGCAGACTCACTGCAGAATCTAACATTGAAGAATTGACTCTATACATACTGCCTTGTAACAAACTTGAATTGAACCACAGATCGAAGCTTCTCTCCTTTACGGTTGAAGAGTGAGACTGCATCAAAATATCTAGCTTTTTCGCATAAGTGGGCAGAGACCAGCCGTTTTACCTTATTTGCATCGAAAAGCCCTGGATTTGTAAGATGGGTAATCTGGGTCAAGAGACCTTGAGCAATCCGTACCTATACATACAAGATAACAAGAAGCGATCAAATAATTAAAACAACCAAAAAGTAAAATAAATGAACAAACTAATATAGTTTAAAGTAGCATCATACACAAAAGAGGAGACTAGCTTCTTTGTAGTAATAACTAGAGAGGTTGCGAAGCATGCCATCAATTCGAGCATTGTTGGTACCAGCGCCAATTAAACCCAGTGATATGATTGCCGCCTGCAAAATCAACTCTATAGTCAATATTAAATCATTATAAGGTCACAACATGGATGGTGTTTTATGCTACAATAGAACAAACCATGGCTACATCTGAATCTGAGTCATGACTAAGTCTGCTTAGGGTGTCCATAACATTGACCTGATCCAGCACCCATTTAACATGTTAGCAAACCAGAAAACATAAAAAGAGAACGTAAAGGAGTAAAAAACCACATGTTTCTCTACCGCAACTAGAAGTTGGTCCAAGTTAAATTTTTTAAAAAAAAGTAAGAAGTGCTTCGAATATTGAACACCGAGTTGAAAATTTCAAATAACATAGTGAGTAACAACCTTGATCAATTTCTCAACTCAAGCAATGTAGTCCTGTTTGTATTGCTCACCCCAGGCCTTGCTAAGGTGTGCAAGAGAGGGAATGCCTATACCCAGTCTCATTGGTTGTCATGTAATTTCCATTATCAAGTTATCAATGGAATGTCATAATAATAAAACCGATTAAAAAAGAAACAAAACAAAAAATCTGAAAAACAGCCTTAAATGTTAGTCGAAGCAAAAATCATTAAAACCACCTTTGGGTTGGATATGCAAAGTGGTCCAAGAGCCAAAGGAACAGCTCGACGAATATTATGCTCTCCGTACTGCAACAGATGCTCCAGTGAAAGTATCGCCATCTCAAGACCTAGTTCCTCAGCCATAGCAACCATAGCAATCCCAAGCACAGCAGGCCCCTAATGGGTCTCACCCTTATCCTTCTCCAGATGTTGTGCACAGTGTCCGAGAAGATTCTGCACCTGTTTGGATAAAGAAAGGTATCTTGTTAACGAGACTAATGGTAATCTTTAAGAAATACTTGGTTAAACAAGAAGGAATACCTTTAAAACATTGCCAGTTCTAGCATATGCACAAGACAAAAGAGTCATATCACAATATTTCCTAATCTTCTCATTAAATGTCTTCGAAACTTCAGCAGTGGCTTCCACCCTTTCCTGACAGCAACAAAAGTTACGGTGTAAGTGCTCGTAAAAACACCTCGCAGTTCATAATATTTATGTTATATCTTGAGTACATTTTGCACGAAAAAACATGAAGGATAAACTGAGGCAGACAGACTTTCGATAGAACTATTGAAGTGAAAAAAATTTAATTACTTACCTGCTTCCCAAGGTAAAGAAGGCCCAAGCCCAGAGGTAAAAACCTAATGAGCGGCTCGACCAATTCAGCCTCACTCTGGTCCATTAACGAGAAAATAATCGACTGTGCAACCTCTTCGTTGCAGGAGCCCACATATACCAAGCCCAATGAGATTGCAGTAAATGCAATTACGTCTAGTGGTGCTTTGGGGTCGTTAAGAATGGGTGACAACTTCTCGCGTATCTGTAAATACATTTGTAGTCAGTATAACAGGAAAGAGTTAAGCACATGATATTTATCACAAGGGCAAGAATAACACATTACAAGTTATGATAATTGTTCTTCCAAGTAGATCTACCATGCTCATCTAATTAAATGGCACATCCCAAATTGTGAAATTTCCTCATAGTAGCTTACCTGCTCATTCTGGGACCCGGCGTATGCAAGACCCAGTCCCATAATGGCTCCAATACGGACGGTTGAATCTTCTCTATCTATATAATCAGCGAGAAGTGCCAATGCCTAAAAGATGAGATTCAAAGGTCAAAACAACTACAAAAGAATAAGAAAAAAAGGTATCACAAAATATTTTAATGAATATAAGCAGCAGTGAAGTACTAACAGGATCACAATCATTGTTGACGATGCCAACTCCTAGTAATGCACCAGCAATAATATGGTTGTCATTGCTGTGGAAGTACTTGTCAATTTGTGCAAGACAAGAGTCAACATCCCGTAACAAAATCATACCCTACAATCACAAGTATAAACATTTATTAATTTTTTTCGATTAAAAACACAACGATAGGCAAACTAATTGGTGATGAAGCAACATACAAGACTTGCTGCAGCACTAGCTTTCCCATGTTCCTTGTTCTTGAAAAGCCAACTTCCTGCAGAGCCACCACTTGAAGAATCGGAAGGTACTGTCATCAACTTATCCTGGAGAGCAAGGAAAAGAGTCAGCAAAATGTCTATGTAACATTATATTGGCATTCTACTGAGGTCATATCTTACCTGACCAAAACCCGCATTCACAAATGCATTAACAAAAGTTGCTGCCAAGTTTTGTCTGGCTGAATCAACACTAGTACCAGCACTTGCCCTTCCATAAATCTAGTGCACCTAACAAACAAGACCACCAACAAAAAACAATAAATCTCTGACAAACGACATGAATTTAGATTACGGTTTAAATTAGAACTCTTCTTCTAAGAGATTTGGTAAATAGTTTGGAAGAGAAAGATGAGAATGTAAAACCAACTGCAAAATGATTTTTTCTAATAGATCTGAAAAGGATTAATAGTTCCATTCTTTAGAAAACCAATACCTTATAATATAGCGAGCAAGGTTAAGATAGCCTTCACTCAATTTAGCGCTGTTAATAATTTCTTGCATTACCTCCCTCTCATCATAATCCGCAACCATATCTTCATCAAGCACGAAATCAACACCCTGGACCACAAACAAGTGTAAGCCAATACACAACTGAAAACATCCTATAAAGTACAAACTACTAATAAGTGTCCGCTGATGTCATTAAAATGTATGTCTCTACAAAATTAACCAGCTAGAAGGAATATCAGAGGTCCTGGATTACAAACAAGTGTAAACCTACAAGACATCATCAATAAATTTTCTAGCAATGTTTATAAACAGCAGAAGCTTAGTCCACCTTTTGGAATAATATTTGTTAGTTAAACATTTATGTCATACCATTTCTTCAAAATGATATTTATTAGTATTTCAGCATATTGAGGTCAGCACCTAGCAGAAGTATAGTATTTCAAACGCAGTCTTAACTGTGAAGTATTAGCAATAAGTCAATAACAGAGTTAAAACTTACATGTCGAGCAAGAATATAGCAAAACTGCTTCTTCTGTAGCAATCCTATGACAAAATATAGCAGGTTGAAGTTTTGTCCGTGTATTTTTAATCTACTCCCCAATGTGTATAGCATAAAATAATACAGCACAAATGTAACATAGAAAGTAAAACCAATAAATAGTCCAGCCTACCACCAACTCTTGCCCATCAACGTTACATTTGCTTCGCATGCGTAATGCACAAAGAAGACCTTCGGCGGACTCAAACTCACAAAACCCAAAGCCTCTTGGAGCTTCATTGCTTGGATCTTGGGCACGTTTCCAACTCTTTACAGGTCCACAAAGCTACACGAGAAATAGAGACAATAATATTTAACGGCAAAAATCTTCATTACATCCCACCAACCATTACAACATCCTGTCATGGATACCACATGCATCCCTTAGCTAACCCACCAAGAGGACTTTCCACTCCCTCTCCGTATCCTCTCTAATTCAACTTCCATCCCACCAACCATTACAACAATAAAACAACACACCCATTACCCTATTTAAACTTAATTTCACATATATCACAATGTCTAACAATCATATAACACAATATAAACAATAGAATTATTATTAAACTATAATGAGAGGCACGAGGCGAAATGAAAAAACCCACCTGGAGGAGGAATTGGCCCTTGCATATTGGAATAGCCATTGGGCATTTGTCCACCATATTGCATTGTCATCATATTAGGATTGTTCTAATAATAAGTAACACCTCCACCCATAGGTGGCCTTAACGAAACAGTAACAGAACCAGCAATGCCAGGTGGCTGTACTTGAACTTGAAATTAGGGTTTTGAGGATTAATAGGAGTGAATTGAGGAGGATGTGGGAAAGGAGTATTTATGGGACGAAAAGAAGGTGGTTGAATGAAGGAAGGAATTGAGGATTAGGGAAAGGGATTGAGGGTTGTGGAGGTGGGGAATTAGGATCTGGTGGTGCGGGTTGTGAATTTATGATCAGTGGGGTTTCGTTAGTTTCGGTGGATTCGGGTTTTGGTGTTAGGGTGATGGTGATGGTGACACCGCCATTAATTTTTTTTTTTTTTAGAAGAAACAAGGAGGAAGAAAAAACAAACAGGTTTTCTGTAGGTACGTGTGTACGTGGAATTCGAATAGATCGAGAAAGGTGGAGAAGCTCATTTGGTGTTCTTAAGTTGAGGTTGAGAAGAAATCGAAGTCTTCGGACACAGTTTCATGTTGATGCCTCGTCTTGTCGGCACATGCCCAACACGTGCGTTGGTATATTATTGAAATTAAATTCTTTGACACCCCCTTGCCGTCAGTATATTTTCTAAACATTTTTTAAAGAAATTAAATGAATTATTTGAAATTGTGAAGTCTTCGGACACAGTTTGACGCCATAATATGTCACCCCTGACGCCTATTTGGTGTCACAAAACGAAAAAAACCCCTGTCACAAAAAAAACTGTTATGGTGTAGTGATAGAAACTTTCTTTTCCCGTCAATTGTTCTTGTTTTCTTCTTAACAACAAGAAAACCAAAACATGAACTATTAAAGATAAACAAAAAATTACCCCAATCAAAAACCAAGTGCTGCCCTTCGTTTTCAACCATGGAGGGAATGGTTTCAAATCTGGACTACAAAGACCTGCATTTCCAGTTAAACTAGAAACATGCAAACTATGAGTAAAAGCAGGAGGAATTCTTCATTCAAAACTGTAAAAAGAGAAACTATATATTTTCACTTCAAATTCACTAAATTGGTCGGAATCTCTCAAGAAAAGTTCTTAAAATCATCAAGATAGTTTAAAATAGGTAAACTCCTGATTTCACTAGAAATTTCACCAGAAAATCTGTGTCCTGACAAATTCAACCGTGCTAACGCAGTCCTATAGCTCACTCAACCTGGACTCTGTTAACACTCCACAAATATGGAGCAGACTGGTTAACAAACCCACAAGAGGACCGCGGGTCACACACATACGACAACATATCTGCCCCCATCCAAGTACTAATGAAAATGCTAAACTGTATTTGCAAATAAACCCAATTAAAATGCAACTAAATTCATTTGTGAATAAACCCCATGTTTTACTCATACATTTTAAATTCTTATTCAGCAGTTATCGGGCCATTTGGCAACCATTATAATAATAATACATTATATGATTAATAATCCATTATGATCATCATAATTCATGTTGCATGTATACTCGTTTGGTACAAATATTTAGAAACCAATACCTCATTTTCAAAAAGAGATAATTCAGTAAGACATAAACAAAAAAAACTAGCTTAAAGAATGAAAAACAGAAATTGTGGAACTTCCCTCTTGACAGGAGTTACCTTATCTCACTTATATTTTTGTTTTTAGCAGTTTCTCTTTCCAACTTTATCATAGTCAATAATTAAAAACTAATCTAGTATTTCATTGTTTGGTACAATTTATTTCACAAAGATTTATATCAAAATTAACTATATTAAAAATGATTTTGAAAAAATAACTAATAAAAAAAAAACATGAATCTGGGGATTGATTCAAAATAACCAAAAAAAAAAAAAAACAAGTGAAACTGAAGGAAACAATACAAACGAGGTGCCACATAGCATCGTTGGTGAGTTTGTGGTAGGGCGTGTCGTACACATGGGTTAAGATAACAACCCCAAGCACCATAACAAATGACCAAGTGACCAACTCATCACACTAAAGGAATTAAAAAAAAATAGTCAACATATGCAAAACTTACCCTGGGGAGATTGCAATCCTTTAGCCATGAGGAAAACTTTGTTTCCCAAAGTTTGAACCGCAGGAACCAATTTTGGGTTGCAGTCAGTAGGACTACGAAGTTTCAATTGGGCACCCTGTGTAGATAAAAGAACATTAGACTGAACAGCTTTCAAATATCATTCGAGTGACTAAACATTAGTTTGTGGGAGAATCTGACATACTTGCTAATGCTATACTCGAACAGATAGAAAAATAAACAATGTGAACCACAAGGCAATATGGCGCACTTAAAGTGCATGGCGCAAAAATGATGTGGCGCCTTAGTCTGTATGGCTTAAGGGATGAAGAGGTGAAAAAGGAATTAAAAACAACAACAACAAAAGAGCATCATTAGGCAAGGTCACTAAGAAACTTTTGTCATGATTTGCATCCTGTTTGGTAGGATTCAAGTAGTCGAAATGCATACCTAGTCCTTTACCCCAATGTTTGGAAAAACATATAAGACCCTTGAGGCGCTGAGGCTTAAGGCAAGAAAAAAGTGGAAAAATCCAGAAAATGTAAATAACTAAATAAAATATGAGGTACAACATGTCATATGAATAAAAGAAGTAAAACACACTTAAAAACATAAGCCTCTTGCACTAAATGTGAGGTTATAAGCCTCGCCGTTATGTTGAGTGTGAGGCTTTGAGGCAACCCTCAAGGCGTAAGCCTTAGGGTGTGTTTGTTATGATGGAAACACTATGGAAAGGAAAGGAAAATAAGAGTGGTCCACCTTTTCCATAGTTTTTAAGGCGTTTGTTTACCTATGGAAAGGAAATGGGCTTTTCCATATGGAAACAAATGGAAAAGGTTTTGTGTCTTTAGCTAATCCCTGAAAATTTTGTGGAAAGAAAAGGAAATGAAATAAATAAATAGGGACTTACTACTAATACACTCCACTCAACAATACAATTATTCATTTCCATAGCTTTTGTAAACAAACATGATTATTCCTTTCCCCAGTTTTTACTTTCTTTTCCCCAGTTTACCAAACACATACCATTTAAAATTATTTCCTTTCCATTCCATTCCATAGTGGACCACCCATTTTATTTCCTTTCCTTTCCATGAGTTAAAATTTAACAAACACACCCTTAAATGTGTTTTTTTTCAAACACCGATACAACACAGCTTAAGTACATATAAATCATTGTTTTGTGTTGTGCGTAAATCCAATGCATGTTATGCTTTTCTTAGTTTTGTGTACTAATTGCATATTAACTACCTAGCTCAATAAACTAAAATTTGAAAAAGGAAATAAGAAAAACTAGCTTTCCAGGTTATTCTAGCCATAAAGGGCCTTTTTCGCCATTGGAGCAATGTGTTTGCTATGACCACTTTGTTGCAAGATGCGAGGATATTACTTAGAAATAGAATAAGAGCAACTGTGATTTTTCAAAAGTAATTTGCTAAAAAGTAATTACTTAGAAAATTGCTACTTTGGGGGGAAAGAAATAAGGATCTTGATAAAAATAAGTCAGTCTAATCGGTCATATTATTATTTATAAATAACAGAGTTGCACATAGCAGCAGTAGTTAGCAGTAGAAAAGACACAAATGTGTGACAATAGAATTTGACTATTGAAGTCTCTTGTGAAGTGATTTATATTTCTATGTGTACACATATAGAGAGAGGAAGATGAGATGTGCTTACATTTCCAAGCAATCATAGATATCATAGGCATGTTCCATAAAATAAGAATCAGTTCCATAAACAACAGCATGAAAGTGGCCCTCGCTTTCCTCAACACGAAATTTCACGCAAATAATACGAATACCAGCAAAAAGTTGTTCACACATAACCAGGCATAGGTCTTGCTTCCCTAGATGAAAGAGAAACCCCGGTGGCTCCCCATAATCTGCTTCTGTGGATGTAGGATCAATGAACCTTGTTGGAGTTGTTGCCTCCTCTAAGCAATTGTAGACAAAGAGTTGTCCAAAGTGTTTATATACGTAGAGCATGTCTTTTAACAATGAGAGGTCTCCCAGGAGTGCATGCAAACACGTTAGTGGCAGAGGTGCTTTCAATTCGAATGTGTATCCAGGGGGGGCATACGTATTTGAGTATTTCCGCAAATACATACAAAACTTAGTCCCACATCGGGCGGTTGGATGTGTTTCTAATCCTATATAATTCAATTATTCACAATATGTATTGCCGAGCTTGGTAACTCTAGCTTGTAACCTAAGTAGGGGCTAAAAATTGGATGTATGGTTGGGGCGTGCTTTGTACACGTAGTTGCGTAGTGAGCCCAATATGAGTCCACGCACAATATGGGGTCCACTGTCACGTGATTGCCTTTAGCCCTTCTGACGAGGGGGGCTAGCTTCACCAGTGCTGTACGGAGTCTAGGCTTAGGCCAGCGGGTGGAAACCTCCCAATATCAGCATCCAACTTTTTATTTGCTTGACTTGAGTACTTTACGCGCACTTGTGTGTTTCGCACATTCAAATCTTAAAAGTCTTGAGTTTGATCAGCACCTGTTTCGTTGGGTTTTAAGTTACAATAGTTTCTCAATACAAAAAGTGGTCAACAACTTTTTCTCTTTTTCCTTTTCTGTGGGTGGGGGAGAAGTCGTGTTAATTCACAATCAATGCCACTCCAATCCACCCAAATTCGTTGTGGCTCCCATACCCTCCCATGCATCACTACAGCCAATTTCTTCACTATCAACCCCTTCCATGCCGCAGTCCCACCAGCCACTTCCATTTGCATCTGAAAAACAAACCGACAGAATAACTATTACGTTTCTGAGATGTAATCAGACAACGTAGACCACAAACTGCACTTTTCTGTGAAGATAATAACATTGGACAATTTCTGTTGACCAAATAGTTATAAGACTTGTTATTCCTGGTAACTGTAAAACATTGGACAGCTTTCGTCGGACGAATTTTGGATTTACATGGTTTCTATCTAAAGTGTCATGCTGCAAGCCTCTCTTTGACAAGCCTTCTTTACTCTCACATTATCCATCTACATTCAGATATATATACAAACTATCATGCATATATAGGAATGGATCTACTGCAGTAACACTTTTCAAAAGACACAAATTAAAGAACACCAGATGACCTTTTCAATTATTAAACACACTCGAATCATTGGGATATTGCGAAAAGTCCAAGGGTTGTTATATTCTGACGCGATCATAACTATATTTCCAATAGGTTTGGCAAACTGACAGCTAGAGAAATTTACTTACAATGATTATAGAGGGGTTTTTGTTTCTCATCCAGGACAAAAGTAGCATCTCTTCTCCTCTTTGGCTTGGGCTTTGGATCATCTCCAAGAATCAATAAGTGCTTTGAAGCAGCAGGCCTCTGTTCTCCACCTTAAAAGAAAAAAACAGAAAAGGAAGAAAGATAAGTAGATAAATACATGATTTCCATGTAAAGCAAACCAAGTTAGCAAACTCATGTAAAATGAGATGAGATCTTAAGCATTACTTCATCTCAAGCATTACTTTTGATTCAATCAGATAAATTAGGTTTTTTTTATAAGTAATCTTTATTCAGAGGGTGTGCAAAGCACAAAAAAGTAACTGGTGAGTGAGATCCTCACTTGAACATGAAAATAAAGAAAAGAAACTACAATTCTTTACACAATAAACCTACCAGTACACATCACACGCCATTAATTACATCCAGCCAATCTAAAGCAAGGTCTCTAAACTGATAGCTGTCCCTTTGAAAATAAGTGGACATCCAGTACCAAAGCAACCTTTTCACTTCTAACACTGTTTTGAGCAGAGAGGAACTTGTTCTAAAGATGTGGTTATTCCGCGTCTTCCACAGCACCCATATCGTCGCATATGGTGATAGCCTCTATAATTTGGTTCCCTCTCCTTCACAGGCAATGCGATAAGAAGAACTCAACTGAATCAGCTTGAGCAAGCAATGGAAACGCCAGTACCATTGGCTGTAACAGGTGTGCCCATACCTCCAAAGCAAAGGAGCAATGCAAGAAGAGATGGCAGATGTTCTCCTCAAACCAATCACACATTGGGCAAGTTGGAGAAACAATAGTACCCCCGTGTAGTAGCTGATCAGCAGTTAAGATGTGGGCCAATGCACTCTCCCAGTAGAAGATTTTCACCTTCAATGGTACCGAGATTTTTGAAACCAGCTTGGTAGAAAAGGAAATGAGCGTTGAGCCTAATTTTTGTTCAGGTGGTGAGAGAGCTTCATAAAAGGAGCTTATGGAGAACACCCCATTCTTTGTCCAGTGCCACAAACACCTATCGTCTTGGTCAGTTAGGGTCACATTGCTGAGTAGCACTTAAGTTAGCATACTGTTGCACTTCCCAATCGTTACTATATCTTCATAGGAACAAGTTCCACGCCAAGTGACCATTATCACAATGAGCAAACTCCTGAACAAGTCCCCTAGCATTAGTAGAGGCCTGAAATGTTAGAGGGAATTGTTCAGCCAAAGGCTTGTTGCCAACCCAAGTGTCCAGCCAAAAGTGACATTTGTTGCCGCTTCTCACACTAAATTCAACACCATTCTTGAAATTTGGGCAGGGCATTCAGAATACCTTTCCAGAGACTGCAGCCATACGCTCGAGTGGTTGGGTTAGGCCACCGTGTTGATCCACACCATATTTAGCTACAATCACTTCATGCCACAATGAGGCAATGAGCCTTCTTCTGTAAGTATCTCCATAACCACTGACCTAGAAGAGCTTGGTTCATGGTTTCTAGCCTTCAAATCCCAAGTTCACCCTCTAATTTAGCCAAAGAAACTATATCCCAGGAAACAAGATGGTATTTCCTACGATCTTCAGTAGATCCCCAAATTAAATCTCAGATCAATCGCTCAATTGCTTCAGCCACACCCACTAGAATAACAAGCAGAGACATGAAGTAGGTAAACTTGATAAAACACTACTTGCAAGGATCAACCTGGCTCCTTTTGAAAGTAGTTTCATCCTCCACCCTCCTAATCTTCTCTGAACAGTTTCAATGACTGGGTTCCATACTGATTTGTTTTTGTAAGTGTCCCCTAATGGCAGACCCAAATATCGCCATATCGGCAAGGTAGCTGATCAACTGCACACCCCATAGCTTGTGCTAAGGAATCCATGTTATCTACTACGCCTTCTGCAAATAGAGATGTCTTAGACATATATTTGTTTTTAGGCCAGATACAGCTTCAAAGATGAGGAGTATGGCTTTGATAACCAGAACTTGGGAAACTGAAGCTTCGAGCAGAAATAAGGTGTCGTCAGTGAACTGAAGCACTGCCACTTCAGGACCATAAGGCGCTGGTTTAAAATCTCTAATATAACCCAGATCCAGTGCTTTCATAACCAATTTACTAAGAGCTTTGATGACAACATTAAAGAGAAAAGGAGATATGGGGTCGCCTTGGCACAACCCCCTCTGACTATGAAAGTAACCTGCCGGGTCAACTGGTCCTAGCTCAATCTTGGTACGTTTTTTTGCCCCGAACAATTCCATTAGTACAGTTGATTGAAAGAGGATAGGCACTATCCATTGAGTAAAGGGAGGGTTTGGCCCAGTGATTCGGGAGGTTGGTGACCCCTTCGAGGGTTGCAGGTCGAGCAGCAAATATGAAACATATATGGCATCTGGTCAGCAAGATAGAAAGGCACTCTATGGGTACAGTTGGTGCGCAAAAACTTAATAATGAACAGGAACTTCTGGCAGCTCAAAATCCCAAATGACTGTTCTTGGAGCTGAAGGAACACACTCAAAAACAGGAAAGAAGCAACTTATATTGCTACCAGATTGGAGATGGAGGTAACACAAAGCTATGGCTCTCTCCAAATAAGGGATCAAGAGGGCACTAACCAGTCACTAGTTCCAGTAACACAACTCCAAAGACTCTTCTCGGGAATTTACATTGTAACACAGACTCAGGCGCAATATACCCGTAAGAACCAGTGACGCATGACATGGCACTGTCACTACTTCATCTTCATGGTTAAATGCCTTTGCTAGTCCAAAATCTACAACGCGGGGGCTAAAATCATCTTCCAAAATAAATATTGTTTGATGAAGATATGTTAGTCCCTGGCTACTCGAAACACTGTTGTAACCTCTTAGGCCAATCCAACAACACCCCACCTTTGTCTCCATGCAAAACCTCCTACAAGCTCCCATTCTCCATGTACTCAATCAAATTTCTATAACCTTCACCCACACAGCTAACAACGATTTCACAATATTGCCATGGTAAATCATTCCCAATATCTCCTCTAATGGAAAAGCCCAATCAGTTTCAGGCTTCTACCTACCAGCCCCAACCCTTTCAACCACAACCATTTGACCGGCTTTAAGCCTCCCCTTGTAAACATTATCAAACCATCAAGACCCAAAACTAAATTCTACACTGTTAGTGCATAAAATATACACTCTTCATTGATCCCAATCTATGAAATGATGTCAGCTTCCATGGAAGCAGTCTTTTCCCGTCAATTGTTCTTCTTTTAGTCTTAACAAACCAGAAAACAAGAACCGCTAAAGATAAACAGAAAATTGCCCTAATCAAAAACCAAGTGCTGGCCTTCGTTTTCAAACACGGAGGGAATGGTTTCAAATCTGGACTACAAAGACCTGCATTTCCAATTAAACTATAAACATACAAACATAACTAAATGCAGGCGGAATTCTTCTTTCAAAACTGTTAAAAGAGAGCATTATATATATTTTCACTTCAAATTCACTAAATCGCTTGGAATCTCTCCAGAAAAGTTCTTAAAATCATCGAGAAAGTTTAAAACAGGTAAACTCCCGAGTTCACTAGGATTTTCATAAGAAAATATATGTCCTGAGTCCTAACAAATTCAACACAGTTCAATAGCTCACTCTACTAGGAATTTTACCAGAAAACATATTCCCCTGAAGTTTCACAAAGATTGCAAATTTTCATTCCCGTCATATATTGTGTTGTCGCGCACAAAAACTGATTCCTACTTGCATCACAAAGGTTTCATCACAAGACACAAGAAGATCAAATTTTCCATGTGAACTATGAAAGAGTATAATCAGTGCATTTCCAGTCAAAATGAACGTCTTAGAGTAGCTATAGATGTAAACCAGGCTGTAAGATACTCTGACACACCCCGATCCCCCTCCTTAAGGTATCACTGGGTCTTGTACATTGCAAACAGCCAACAGAGCTAGAACCTACAAGAGACCTGTTTCATCAAAGGCAAGGACAAGGTCCAAAAAAGGTCAACAATTCAATTGCATTCTTGAACCACCCTATGCTTATTTCTATTTGGTGATTGGGTACTCATGTTGGTGTGGCTTCAATACAACTATTTCACTGTCCAGTAGGGAGGGAAGGGGGGTGTTTAAGGACGTTTAACTCCAAATAGCAACCTAAACAAGAAAATTTTCGGTGCCCAAGCAAGTCTATTTCTCTCCTTTTACCATTTTCTCCAACCTTCATGAAACTCAAAAATCCAAGCGAGTTCACATAGCAACTGGACCCATTTTTACACTCCTATAGGCACTTATAAAATGTCTAATATCTCCACATCAAACCAACCAAACAACTAATCAGAATCCTAATAGGAAGACATCTCAAGCTTCCATCAAAACCATCCAGAAGCAGCTTATACCTCCTAGTGATGGGCGATGGTTATTGATAGTTCCAATGTATATCGTTTAATCAAAGACCTTGTTAATCGTAATTGAACAAGAACATAGCAGTACTATCAACTCCCTTTTTATTGCTACTCATTCTTACTAAATATTCTTCACATGCTTCCTCTTATATTTCTTCTGCACCCCATCTTCCATTTTAACAACATGGGCATATACTAGTCAATCATCATAAATGGCATTGTAATAATATATTTATCATGGTAACTTTCTTCCTAGAAAAGAAACAATACTCTTAAAGCAGGTAATTGAAACATAGGTAATCAATCAATATAGGTAAGACTAAAACATACCAGTGGACGAAACTCGAAAAGGATTCCATTGTCTCGAATCTTTCTCTTCGGGTGTCGTCTCAGACTCTCCAACTTCATTCCCACTACTTGGACCATCACATTGTTCTTTCTCTATTCTAGAATGTTTAATAAATTGCCGAAAAACAGTTTCGTCAATACAACTATCATTCTTCACTCCTCTTTTCACCCCAATACATTCATCATCAAACACTCCAACTACATCTCTCCCTTCCCCCACCAACGAAAAGGGTTTCTGCATTATAAATGTTTCTTAAAACACGGGGCGTAAAATGAATAGAAAGTTGAAATGAGGGAATATACCTGGACTGTTTTTGGTTGGGTAAAATCTTTTTTTTCCAGTTTACGGTTCAGGAAATCAGACAGAGAAATGCATGAGCTCTTTTTTGGTTGTTGTTTAGTCTTTGACAAGGCTTCCTGGTCAGTGTCCTTGCAACTTTAAAAAAAAACAAATAATTAAGAAATGAAAATGAAGTTGGGTAAGAATGAAGAAAGAAAGTTACCTGTTAATAATGGATGGTTTGAAGATGAAAGATGAAGGAAGAGGAAGCTGGCCAATCTCTCTAACCGCTGCTAGTTTTTTTGACTTCATCTCTTTTTTCGCGCTTCTGTCTTTTGAGTTTTCAGACTACGACTCAATTTGCCTCACTTTTTCAATTACAAAAGCGGTTTTTATCGGCCCACGTATACACGTGCATCCAGATTTGGACCAATGAGAAACTGCTAGGAATAATCTCAATATATCTAACAGATGGAATGTTAGATGCTAATGAGTCCACAAGTCTGTTACTTTCTCTATATATGTGCTGGATAGAGAATAAGTCCATTTGGGCTATCAACTTTCGAATCATTGCTATTACAGTATGCTTTGCCTGCCATGGAAACTCCTTAGACTTGAGAAAGGACGCTACATTAGTGGAATCTGTTTGGGCATTTATTTTTCTAATGTTGTGCGTCACTGCTGGTTGTAACCCCTTTTCAACACCTTGAAGTTCAATGAGAGCTATTGAAGAAAAATCAGATTTCCCCTTTGCTGCACAAATAACCTCACCTTGATCATACCGGATAGTTGCTGCCCATCCTCTTAAGTTGTCTTGTACTTGTAGGGCGCCATCAGTGTTGAGTGCATACGTCCCCAACTCTGGTTTAGCCCAAGTACAACATTGATCCTACTTTTCTTGAAATGGGATAGATGTGAATATTCCATATGTGCATTTGTTGGTCTCTCTCAGGTCCATTTTGCATTTTGTAGTTGACTGTGTGAAGCTTGGTCTTAACATCTTGGAATATCAACCGAGCTAACTGTGCTGCTGTACAATTCTTGTTGCTGAAAATTCTCTCGTTCCCCTCCTTCCACACCCAATACATGAACCCATTAAAGCTCAATCAAAGTGCATCCTTCTTAACTCCTTTCCCATATCCATGATCAGTTACCCATTTCAATTCCTCCAACCAAGTTGCTGCCCTCGACTTGTTATATCCACCCCATGCCAGTAAGATTGCCCACACTGTTTGAGAATAAGAACAACTAAAAAACAGATGTTCTTCAGTTTCCGCGTGCTGCCCACATAGGATACACATATCATCAGTAACCACATGCCATTGCATCAGTTTCTGCCTTGTTTTCAAACCATCCAGTAAAGCCATCCGACATATGAAAGAGTGCCGGGGAATTCTGTTTGGAAACCACACAAGTTTGGACCAATTTACATGAACAATGCTTAGTAAATTTCCTGAATAGTTCTGCCACATGTCGAGCAACAGTGTGTGTAAGGCCATGCTGAAAACTTAAAGCTATCCAAGTGTCTGACCTGAATATTTGGAGCAATCCTGTGAACTCCATAATCTGTCCACCAGGGAGGCACAAAGCACCGCACTTTAAACACTTCACTTCCTAACCATAACTTGCATCACACCCCAATTTGTAAACCTTTAACCATAGATTGTAAACCTCATCCGTAACTTTGAAAATATCCTATCGAAAGAAAAAAAAAATACACTTTGAAGATGATGTTCAGGTAAAAACATCTACTCATCTACATTTGTTTTCACTTCATTACAAACCGTCCTATTCGTTTCCATATCTCAGGCTTTACGTTTGAAAACTAAGTTACCAAAATATTCCCACCACGACTCTAATTGACTGGACGGCGGGGTGTTACTTCCTTGTATATGGTGAGTGCTTGTTCCATGACATGAGCTTGAGCCAAGGAGTTTCCTCGTTCCTCATAAGATGGATAGTAAAGATCTCCTTTTGAAACATCAGGATTACTCAAACTGATAATCTTCCAAAATTCTACTGCAATTCGAGGATTATATCCTGCTGAAGCCATCAATAGTAGCCCAATGTAATCTGCTTCCAATTCTATCTTACATCTACTTACTAACTGTGGGATTTCATTAGGATGTCGAGCTACAATATGCCCAACTTCATGGGCAATGACTGTTGCAATTTCACCATCGGTAATCTCTAGCGTTCCTCTAGAAATACAAATAGTTCCCCCAGCGAAAGAGATTGCATGAATCCCTAACTCATCCACTACTAATATATTCCAATTAAATTTATCATAATGATTAAACCCCGAAGCATTACTATTTGGATTACGCTTCACCTCTCTTTCTAATCCTTGAATAATATTTTTCAGTATCAACTTTGCCCTCACACTATGAGGCTCCTTCTCATCTAAGAGTTTTCCTTTATATTTAGTCTTATACGCTTCCAACCGAAAATTTGCTTGTTTCTCCTTCATAGGGGAACAACGAACGAAATGTTTCCGATTTGTATACGGAACATTTTCAATACGTCCACCAAGATAACAAAAAACATAATATAGAGTACCAATCCAATAAGCAACCAAAATCCCAGAAGCAACCAAAACTACAGAAGCACGATCAGACAAGTAATATCTTTGAAAACTAGTAGTGGAACTGGGAGGCTTACAAGTAGGAATAATAGTCTTACCATAAAGTTGAGTAGTTGAATTAGTGAGATTGCGAAATGAGGTGATTCTGATGTTTAAAACTTGTTTGGGTATTAAGGGTGTGGAGTTGGAGTTGGAGTTGGAGAGAGAGGGTGTTCTAGAACTAGGGTATTTGTTCTAGAAGTAGGAATATTACCATGAAGTTGAGTAGTTGAATTAGTGAGATTGTAAAATGAGGTGATTCCAAGCTTTGTTCTCCTGTACCAACTCATGATTCTGATGTTTAAAACTTGTTTGTGGAGTTGGAGTTGGTGTTTTAGATTTTAGATCTTGGAAAACTACAAGTAGGAATCTTACCATGAAGTGAGATTCCAACTCATGATTCTGATGTTTGTGGTTTGTTGGAGTTGGAGCTGGAGTTGGTGAAAAGTGAAAAGTGAGAGGTGAAACAACTTTTGTTTTTCTTGTTAGACGAGACAACAAGCATTGTGGATCCGTTAGCTCTCTTCGGCCCATATTAGGCCCATACTGTTATTACTAGATAACTACAAGGCAGTGGGGGCGTGAACGGAGGTAGAGAAGAGAAAGGGAGAAATGAGTTTGTGATGGGGGGAGAGAGAGAGAGTTGGGTTTGGTTGAGAAGGATGGAGGGAGAGGAAGAGGGAGAGAAAGACTGAAGGAGGGAGATTGAGGCTGTGTAAATCACTCTTAGATTGTGAGTAGATTGTGAGAACAGTTTAGAGGAGAGATTGGGAGAGGTTGGAGGCGAAGACAAGAGAAAATGAGAGAGGGGTATAACACCCGGCCTTTTCTTTTGTTTTCATATAATAATAATAATAATAATAATAATAATAATAATAATCTTCTATCTTCTTTCTATCTAATAAAACATGGAAGTGTGGGGCCGAAGAATCCAGATCCAATGTACCGCAATTCGGTTTCAACAAAATATGACTGGCGAAAAAGGCGGCTCAAATTTGGTATGTTGCTTCATTCCACAACATCCGGATCCATGCGACTTCGACTTTCTTTTTTTCATCTCACAAGAACACTCGACTTTCTCGACTTTCTTCTTCTTGCTTGAACTTTCGACTTTCTTCTTTGCGCTGAACTTTCGACTTTTCGACTTTCTTCTTGCCCATAACACTTTCGACTTTTCTTATCACAAGATCATCATCTCCCGGTGGTATTTTCCTCTCTCGGTTCTTCACCGGTTTTAGTTCAGCATTAGTCATTTTTTGCCTTTTTATTTTTTGTTTTTTAGTTGGCACATTACTTAGTAGTAGTTTTAAAACTCCAAAGGAACAACCTTTTCCACCATTCCCCATCAACATAATCCACTTTGTGGTAATGGGTAGAGTTTCATAAAGAAGGGGATGGGCCGGATGGTTATGGCCAAGTTGTAAAAACAAACAGAGTCGTGTTTGGCTGCATGGGTTCTATGGTTAAGTACTTAAGTAATGGTGTGGTTGTTAACAATCATTGACTTGAATCATAACACAGATTGTTGTATTCAAATTGTTTGACAAAATGGCTTCTTCCTAAATGTTGAGTGGATGGAAAGCAAGTTGAAATGATTCTTGCATTGCTATAATAGTTTATGTTAGGGTTGCTATCTTTTTAAATTTTGTATGTATTATCTTGTGGTTTAGCTTTTGTACAGGACTTGAGTTTCATAGAACATGCTATCTTTTATCTTTTTTCTTACAGGACTTGTGTTTTTCTTACAGGACTTAAGAAGTTTTTTCCTCACTCACAGCTCTATGAAACCGCTTACTCGAGGCATCACTCCATTTGAGTGTTTGAGAATCGGGACTTCGTAGAAGCTAGGGATCTTGTGGAAACGGGGAAAGTTCGGTTGGCGGTTTTTTTTTTTTGGTGTTTCATCCTCTCGAGCCAATTCGACGATTTTGAACCAAAGCTTTCCTTCTTCAAATGGTGGACATTCGGCGTTTTCTTTGGGACACTCTTTGCTAACACCATCCTACGTATGTACAAGACAATGTGGGTTGGAGCGTCGGCTATGGGCTTACAAAATTTGGGTGACAATTTCAATATTAATCTTTTTAGTTGGAACACCATTCTATAGACACAAGGTACCCTTGGGAGTCCCTTTACCGGTATATGCGGGTGTTGGTTCTTTGCTATAAGGAAATGGATGATACATTCCAAGTGATCCAAAAGAACTTTATGAGCTTGACATGGCTGAATATGCTAAAAAGCGTATACGGGATTGATTCCACACCTTCTTTGAGGTTAGTTTTTCTACTGCCAGGTTTTTTCTTACTAATGGATAACATACCGAACATAATAAAAAGCATAAAATGAATTCAAACTTGGACAAGTCCGACTTGATTCAACTAACTTAGCAACTTGACTTGGTATATCAATTACTAATCGTCGATACTTCTATTATAGATCAAATATAGTGTCGACTAGACTTGACGAATGTGTTTTGTAGATCAAATATAGTGTCAACTTGACTTGGCAATTTAATGTGTCGACAAACTATGAAGTGCACCTTGACGAATGTGTTTTGTATTTTTCAGAGCTTTTCGATATCAAAACAACAGTTAAAGCCGACTTTCTATGGTTCCATGGTAGTGCGTGCCAAGATATCGCCACGCCCATTGCAAAGTCCAAACTTCCATTTCATTTGTTTATCTTTTTATATTTTACAGGATCGCATGGATAAGGGTAAACGCCCAATGGACCCTTCTAAGGATCAATCAAACAAGAAAAACAAATTTTTGTTCGGTCCAAGATAAACTCTTCCTCCAACCACCTACTCCTCGGCGACACGCCGGCTCCCGGGTAATCCTATCACTGGCTCCAATAAATGCTTATGTTGTCCGTTCATTATCATTTCTTTTGAACCGCTTATTTGGTTTATATAGCTTCCGACGCGACCAATTCTCAACAAAGGGAAACGCCCTTTGGACCCTTTTTAACAAAGCAACAAAGAAATAGCCCCCCAAGATAGGCTCAATCTTCAACCGCCTCTTGGCTTTTCGGTATTTCTTGCCGACTATTGTATTTATTTCCCCACTTACGTTCTTTTTGTTTATTACCATTTCTTGCTTTATTCATATCCTTCGGTCCACATTTTTTAAAAATTATGACTACCATTTCTTGCTTTATTCATATCTAATTTATTCCTCTTTCTCCCCATCCGTCTACTTACTTAAGAGAACAACCCCTTTCTCCGACAAAGAGGTAGAACTAACAAAAGCAATACTAGGACAACAGTGCTTTCGAAGGGAAAGAGAAAGGATCACTAAAGAGAAAGGCATTTCAAACTTCGCCAACCGAGGTGTACAAGCACTCACAGCGTCGTCATTAGCCACCGGTGATAGGTTCAAAGATTAAATGCCTCTCCTTCACTTCCACGAACTCCATCTAAATCTAACGGGCGGCGAAAGCACAAAGTACTACTGATTACACCTCATGCGACACCATGCGGGGCGCCTTTCTTCTTCTCGAGTCTCTTCAGAAATCTCTATCGTTCCTTAATCCTCGTCGGGGTTGTTTACGCTCCCGAAGAACATGTCGCATCGAGTGCCCATGTTGATTCAATAAATCAAAACAATGAGATCTTCGTTAACGCAGACTCACCAAAATGCAAAGGTTAGTACGGGGTTCAATGCACCTTTCTCTTGGTTCTTCCGGTTTACATTTTAAAAAAAACTATAATATTCTTCTACATTCTTTGCGGTCTTGTAATTTGCATGTCTACTACCTCATCATTAGTCCATACAATACCACTTCGTCAAATGCACTTCAACTTCGCGATCATCATCAACTACCGAAATTCACGGTATACTTCTTCACATTTATTAAAACAAGAATACAAAAAATTAGCTCCTTTGTCTAAATAATTCTTTCCTCATACGAGACCACAACCATTTGGAGATCCCTCCGATCTTGTGAGGATATTCACCGTAATGGTTTTGACCGTCCATTTACGCTGCTAATAATGCCGACATCGGTGATGATGAAGACGGTCGACAATATTCTGGCGACCGTCCCGATTGAACAAGGAAGACACTCCTTAGGGAGAATGGATGTTCAATGCCCATTTTGTAATGCACTCCATTGGATGGATGAGCGGCTAACCAAATCATCATTATCACATCCTCGATTTGGGACTTGTCGTTTTGCAAGGAAAGTCAAATTGCCTCCACTACGACCATTACCACCGGCTCTTAAAGCTCTATATGATGGAAATGATCGCAAGTCAAAGTCATTTCGCAAAGTACATGAGGCAATACAATCAAGCTTTTGCATTTACGAGCCTTGGAGGAAACGGCGTGTGTTTATTGGACGAGGTCCACGACCTTTACTATCCACGGTCAATTTGCGTCATGGAATTTGGAGCTCTAATTCGACTTTGGTGCATCCAACTTACTCTCAACTTTACATATATGATCCCGTCTGCATTGGAGTTACGTCAACTTCGTAATCGGGTTTGAACACGGATGTTCTTAAAATCATTCATGAAACTATGCTCCGGTATAATCATTTTCTCGCTATTTTCCGCCATGCATACGATGTTCTTAGATCGCCTCTCTTGACCATGGTGATAACTTCAACATCCCTGCGTATTTGCATTCGGATTGCTACTAGAGGCGGACGTCGTTACAATTTGCCAACATGAGATGAGATTCTTTGTCATTTTACGGGGATGGCGTGAACGGGAAGCATGCGAGATATTGTCATCTATCTTAAAGGAGGGCAAGAATTCATGCAAATTAGTGAATGTCATCCAGCTTACTTGCCTTTGCATTATGTGCTAATGTTTCCTTCAGGAGATCTTGGGTGGTCACCTGATATGAGACGTTCAAACAGTTTAACTGCAGCAGCCACTAATGACCGATTGACACAGATGGATTTCTATTCTTATCGGTTGTTTGAGGCATACGGAGAATATTACGCAATCTTATGAGGGCACAAAACTGTTCCCAAGAGTTTGTGGTTGATGGGTGGGCAGTGACTGAACAAAACAAAATGAGATATTACAGGCAACAACAAGACAAGCTTTGGGCCGAACTTTATCAAGGTATCACTGATGTCGCAGCTGAAGCTTTCGACCCAAACCAAATAGGAAGACGAGTGGTCTTACCAGCATCTTGTGTCGGCAGCCCAAGGCACATGTTCGAAATTTTTCAAGATTCCATGGCCATCACGCGTTACAATAAGCATCCTGATATATTTCTCACTATGACTGCAAACCCACACTGGGAGGAAGTTATTGATGCATTGTCTACGCACCAAACCGCAACTCATCGGCTTGAGGTGGTGGCCCGTGTCTTTGAACTAAAGCGAAGGGCCTTGATGAAGGAAATTAAAAAAAAAAAGGTGTGCTTTGGTAATGCGGTTGCACATGTCTACACCATTGAGTTTCAAAAACGGGTTGCCACATATGCATGCACTTATATATCTTCAACATTCGACAAGATCCGCGTACTGCCGGGTTGATCGCATTGTATGTGCAGAGTTTCACGATCCGGAAGTTTAACCCGATTTGTTTGGACCGTCCTCACATGTATGGTTCATGGTCCATGTGGACTAAAAATCCTAACTCTCAGGTGCATGGTAAATGGTCAATGCAAGCATCACTACCGGACTTTTGCGGATGTTACCACCATGGATAAAGATGGATATCCCATCTACCGTCGCATTGACAATGGTAGATCATATATTAATGAGAGGGCATACAGTTGATAATAGGGATGTTGTTCCTTATAATCCTTATCTTTCTAAAATGTTCAACCGCCACATTAATGTCGAAGTTTGTCTTTGGGATCCGTTGTGTTAAATACATTCACAAGTATATATTTAAAGGGCATGACAGACAACAATGGTGTCTGATGACTTGGATGAGATCCAACAATACTTGGATGCGAGATACATTGGACCCCGAAGTTTGTTTGGAGGTTGTTAAGTTTCCATCTGCACGAGGAGATTCCCACGGTTATGCGCTTGGCACTTCATCTCCCCGAATGCACCACGTAGTTTATAAAGCGATTTAATCGGTAAATGATATACTATCAAAGAGTCGAAGCATCGAAGTCAACTTTATTTGCCTTCTTTGAGTGTTGTGCATCAGATCCAAGAGCAAGCAACCTCACTTATCAAGAGTTCCCGGAATACTACGTCTAGAACAAACAATCACAGACTTGGACATACAGAAGACAAGAAGGAAGATTTGCTATTGGTAGAATGTATTTTGCCAGTCCCTAACTCCGGTGGCGATTTTACTTGCGGCTTACTTCTCACGCGGTTGTAAAAGGACCCCATTCATTTGATGATCGAAGAGGATTGGAAATGGTCCGCCACTTCCAACTTTCAAAGATGCCTGTTGTTGCGCGGACTTCTGGAGGATGACAGTGAATGGGTGCAATGTCTACAAGAGGCTGCAATTATGCAAACTGGATATCATCTTCGCCGACTATTTTGTGTTATTCTCGCAGAGTGCAATCCTTTGCAACCCCATACACTGTGGCATGATTTACGGAAAAATATATGTGATGACCTTCCACACAAGCTTTCGCGACACTATTCAACATTCAAGAACCTACCCCCTTCTTTGAAGTGCAAGATTACGGTTTATTTCTCTTAAATGAGATTCTAATAGAGTCGGGTAAATCACTAGCTAATTTCCCTCCGATGCCGATGCCTCGTTAACTACCGGATGGAACTTAGTACATTTGCAAATCGTCTCATATATGACCAACGGCAATTTCAGTTTGACCCCTCAAAATGAAAAAGCACATAGCAATGGGGTACTCCTTAATGCGAGCAAAATTCTCGTGATAAAGCGTTGATAGATTCGGTTTCCAAAGATGAAGGGAAGCTATTTTTTTTAATGGAGCGTGCGGGAACAGGGCAAAACTTTTGTCTACAACACAAATCGCCGCTCAATTGTCGTCTTTGAGGGCATATTGTTATTATGGTTGCTTCATCGGAATAGCTTCATTATTGGCGGGTGGTCGATGACTCACTCAACTTTTCGCGATCCCAATAGATAGTCTTGATACCTCGTTTGTGGGTTCAAGAAGAATTCAATACATGCGAATTATTCGGGGAAGCTAAACTTATTATTTGGGATGAAGTCCCAATGCAAAACAAGTTCTGTGTGGAGGCAGTTGATCGGACACTCCGGGATACTCGCGACAATAATAAACCTTTCGGTGGAATAACAGTGGTGCTTGGTGGTGATTTCCGTCAATGTCTTCCAGTTATACCCAAAGGGGTTCGGGAACAGATTGTGCGTACTTCCTTGCGCTCTTCCTTCCTCTGGAATCACATTCATGTTCTAACTCTTGCCCAGAACATGCGATTGGAAAATGGAAACTCTGCAAATATTGCGTTTGCAAGTTTCTTAATGGAGGTACCAAACTTTGCATTTTCCTTTCTACTATTTTCCTTCATTCTAATATTCATTTGCATCCTTCTGTGTACTATTTTTATTCGTACTAATATCATTACTATTTTCTCCTTGCCACGCTTAGATAGGAACTGACCCAAGCGAGACAGTTGAACTACCCTCCACAATTCGACGATGTGCAAATCTTCAAGATCTTATTTCTACTACATATCCTCAGCTTGATCAAGCTTCCATTGTTACACCTGAATATTTAACTGATCGCACAATTTTATCAGCACGCAATGATGATGTCAACGACATTAATGCAACTGCTTTAAATATGTTCCCAGGGGAAAGCACTCTCTTTCTAGCTGCAGACAAGATGACAGACGAGGATGCAACCAATCCAGCCAATATTAATCAATGACTATAAATAAGTCACAAGGACAATCAGTGAAATATGTGGGAATTGACCTTCGCACTGAAGTTTTCAGTCATGGTCAATTATATGTTGCCCTATCAAGGTGCACTTCTTCAGACAGAATCAGTATTCTGCTCCCTCCAAATTCGGGAAATCATACCCCAAACTTTGTATACCCAGAAGTCTTACTATAATTCGTAAGTTCTTTTCCCATTTACTTTGAGTAGTTTCTCATTTATTTCATGGTCATCAAATTTATATATTTGTATTGGCTCTGACTTGGTTAATGTGCTTCATTCTATTTATGTAGTTCTGCGACTTGGAGTGTATTTCCATTTTGTCCGTTTCTGTGCTGGAGACTTATCCGGTGTGTTCCTTCCCTTTTCTATGTTGAAGTGCCCTTTTTATGTTACTGACTTACTGTTCTTATTTGTCATTCTTTTATTATTGCAGGTTTGACTGTGCAAGATTTTTGAGCAAAAAAATGGAATTTTGGGAGCCTTTCTCATTAGGAAATTTTCCTTTTGGAGATTTATGGTTTTTTTCATCGAGTGACTGAAGTTTTGAATTCTCAGATGATGGAATTTTCTTTATTTTTGGTACTTGAAACTTTTATGCTGCTAGGAATCAATATGTAGTTTGATACTGCTAGGAGTCAATATGTAGTTTGTTTATTTCTGTTGTTTCTACTTTTCTCGATGGAGATTATGATATCCCAAGGTTCACTTTTATTTTTTTTTTGTTGCGGTGAATTTATGATTCCAGAAGTTACCGTGTTTTCATCCAAATAATGAGGTTTTCCTTGATATGCCGCCTAAAGCATAATACTAGCATCTGATGTGATTTCATAAGCTTTACAGGACTTGAGCTTTTACAGGAGGCTTGTGAGTTGTGTCATGCCTAGGAGAAGAAAACCAGGATAGCTATTAAGAAGTTTTTTCCTCACTCACAGCTCTATGAAACCGCTACTCAGGCATCACTCCATTTGAGTGTTTCACGAATCAGGACTTGTAGAAGCTAGGGATCTTGTGGAAACGGGGAAAGTTTGGTTGGCTGAGGTATTTTTTTTTTGTGTTTCATCCTCTCTGAGCCAAGCTAGGGACTTCCCGTAGAGATTTCCTTTTTGTTTTATTAGATAGATTGGTGAATGCTATGTTCTGCTCTGGGAATTGTTTAAGGGAATGCTTAATGGGCTTACACTTTGTCTGGCCATTGCATTTTCCATACCGCAAGTATGCTCTTTCCATATACCCACATTTCATGGTTTCCATTTTCTTTTTCCCTTTTTAAGCATCACTTTTTAGTGCTACCAACACAATAATTTAACTGCTCTGTGCTTCTGTTTGACTGCGGGTGCAGGTTACTGGTTCCATCCATCGAGAGGTTGCAAATTGCTGCCGGTAATTACTATTTATATATTGACTTTTCTCCCTTCTTATATACCCCTTGGTTTCTTTTTCTGTTATCACATATCTGTTGGGTGGATGAGACATCTATTGTTCTTCCTTACCAACTATCTTAGTGGTACCATAATATTTTTTCTGAATTTTCTTTGAAAACTAAGGTCTCATCGTCAATGCAAAAGATTGTCCATTTATTATCTTTTCTGTGCGACTCTTGCATTGACGAGTTTTTTAACTGAAAACATAATGTAGTGAGTAGATCTGGTATTTATAGTGTCTGTAATTTTTTTATGTGCTGAGTGTTGATAATGTAATTTTTCTTTCATTAGGTACCTTGCAATGGTTCTATATCATGCTGGAGACATGGCAAGAGCAATAATGCAGCAGCTCAAAGAACTTATCATAAATGACCGCAGCCTCGGATTGGACCAGCCAGATACTGCTCACATGTACCAATTAATCTGTCAATCCCCTCATAATAATAGTTGTAGAAGGGAAAACTCCTCCATAAAGCAGCACACAAAGAGCTTTCAGATTCCTTATTTAACGTTCACATTGGAATTGGGTAGGCCCCGGGCGACTATTGGTCATGGAGATCGGATACTGCATTAGAGTGGAGACTACTTTATGGCAGGATATTTAAAACTGTGATTATTCTATCTGAGCAGAGCAATTCAGAGCTTGCTGTTGAGCGTGGCCAATTGGAGCAAGCATACAAGTAAGTTCTCACTATAGTACTTGTTCTTTGATGTGTATATACAGTATCAAAATAGTGGCTACACTATTCAGTTAGGTTTAATATAAGTCAAATTCTGGGAAGTTTTGACGTATAACAATCTCTTACATTATTCTTTCAGGATTGTACATTGTAGTGCTCTTATTTCTTGCTGATCTTTTGATTTTGAAAAGTTTAGGTGCTTTTATGTGTTTATTAACCAGCCAATACTCGTCATTCCTCAAAAGCCCAAATAGTCAAAGGAGCAGAATGCTAAATACTTAACCTAGGATCCTAACATTTCATCGTGACTTCCTCGTTGACAGGACTGTATCAACACTAACCTGATGGTAGTCCTATACTCATATGTACTCCTATCAGTACTCATTGACTTAGTGCAAAGGCCATGCATGGTACCAAGCCGTTTTAGTCCAGCCTATAGACCCCCCTCTCAAGACATGAACCTTGAACAAGGGATTGGATCCAATACCAGATGCTAAGATTTAGAAGTTACAGTATAAGCATGACATCTTTTCATAGGGTCCAAAGAAGCTTTACAATCGAATAACATAGAATTAGATTAAGTGAGTCTCCAACTGAAAGTTTATGTAGAGGTCACTTAATAGGCAAACATTGAGGCTTGATTGTCCTTAAGTGGATTGCTGTAGATTTAAACCCATTTTGCACACAGTTGTGGAGGGATTTGGCAAGAAACTGCATTCATAAAAGAGGGAGTACCTATTAAAGAGCACCTACTCCTAGCCTTCTCATCTATTTTTGTTGTTTATGCTTGCCTGAGACATATGTTAAGTTCATTGCAAGTACTTTTTTATGTGGGTTGACTTAACGACCACAAGAGATTCCACCTTTCAGACCGTCTTTCATTCTTGTTAGCGTGCGGTTTAATAGCCTGTTTACTGTAGTGCTGTATGATGTCTAACCTATCAAACCAATTCCAACATGCTTTACTGCTGATACTTGATAGTGATAGAAGTGAAAAGCATAACATAAAATGGCTATGTTATAGTTACTCTTACACATTGAGGATTTCTTGGACGTGTACCTGAATGTAATGCTACTGTTATTTTTTCGAAGGTGGCTTCAGTGTACTGCTTCTTTAGTTTTAGTTTTTTTTTTATTTTTTTCCTTTTGTTCTTTTTCTTTTTTTTGCTGTGTGCTGTTTAGGGTGTGTGTGTGGGACTGTGGGGGGGATCTGGGCCTGTTTTGGGTGTGGTTGAGTGCGTTTGTGGGCGTGTGTGTGTGTAATGCTACTTTATACTTGTTTTCTTGGCTGAAGGTGTGAACAACTCCCTCACCATCTGTTTATTTAGTAATGCACCAAATCTTTAGAAATCTTTACTTCTCGAAAACAAGGCACCTGAGTGATACATAGTGTGGCATAAAGTTGGCAGTTTGACTTGACTTCAGTACTCCACCAATGCTACTTTTCTTCTAATGACATAGTTGTTATTGGATCTTACAGATATCTGCCCAAGAAATTTGACCGGTATACAAGTGCAGAAAGATTCCTATTCCTCCAAGATGACACCATTCTTAACTATTGGAATCTACTACCAGCGGACAAGAATAAGCTATGGATTGCAGACCAGGTATTAAAGTCTTAGACTCTTAGTAAACACTAAATGGTGTGACACATGTGATGAATATTTTTTATCTAACTTTTTGTTCTATCAGGTCTCCAACTCTTGGTTCGCTGTTCCTACAAGAGGGAACGACCCAGCATGGTTTTCAAGTCAGGCAAATAAGATGGTGAAGAAAGTAGTGAATACAATGCCAGCTCATTTTCAGGTCAGTTACAAGGAAAATGGCCCCGCCAAAAACAGCCTAATTCTCTGCAGTTCTGATGTTTTCTATGTTCCCCGACGCTTTTTGGGGGACTTCAAAGATCGGGTTGGTCTGGTGGGAAATTTAGAGATCCATCACAAGTTTGCCATACCCATGTTCTTTTTGGCCATGGATTCACCGCCTCACTTTGACTCCGTGTTCAATAAAATGATCTATCGGACAGATATTCCTTCCAAAAACTCTTCAAGCATTTATTCGGCTCTAGCACCCGCTGTGCATCCATGGAGTGTGGCTAATGAGCCTGATTTCATAAAGCTGGTTAGAATCATGGCAGAAGGTGACCCTTTCAGATTATTGTTGGCTTGTGTATGTGTGTCACTGAATAACTGGTTTCATTGTTACAGCTATGGCAATATGGCTCTCTTCTATCCTGGTCTAAACCAAACGGAGCTCGCTCTACGGCATATGCCCCGTGACATTGCTCCTACAAAGTTTATCATGTGGTCCTGATCATCCTGACGTGGCTGCAACTTTCATAAATGTAGCTATGATGTACAAGGACATAGGAAAGATGAATACAGCTCTTCGTTATTTGCAAGAAGCCTTAAAAAAGAATGAGCGCCTTCTTGGTGAGGAGCATATTCAGACCGCTGTATGCAATCATGCTTTGGCCATGCTATCAGCATATTTATGGTTTTTTTAATCAAGTGACTGAAGTTTTGAATTCTTGGATGATGGAATTTTCTTTATTTATGGTTTTGGCACTTTGTTTATGTAGTCCGAGAAAAATGAGCTTCGTGATGAGAAGCAAAGGCTGAAAGCAGAGAAAGAGAAGCTGGAACAGCAAGTTAAAGCCATGACTTCTCAGCCAAGCTTCATGCCTCACCCTTCTGCCATTCCAACTGCATTTGCTCCCCAAGCTGATGCCATTCATCGGCTACCCTGGAGTTTCCATGTGGCAATTCATGCCACCTGCAGCAGTTGATGCCTCACAGGATCATGTTCTTTGCCCTCGGGTTGCTTAAAATGGCATTCTTCAATGACTATGTTAATTGTTATCTGTGTGACTGTTAATTGTTGACTATGTTAATTGTTTAAAGTCAAATACTTGATTAGTGGATGATGACTGCTATTAAAAATGGTTGAACTCCTATTTTAGTTTTTGGGTTTATGTGGATCATTTGTAAATGCTAATAAGGAGATTTTGACTTCAGTTATTGGGTATTGACATCTTTTGGAATTTTTCAGCAAAAAAGGACATCTTTTGGAACCATCTACAACTAATTTGTTACTGAGTGGTTTTGGAGTAGGCGAGTAGTCTGATACTCAGATGTGTTGCTCCCTTTCTATCTCTGTTTTAGGAGCATCTTCATTTGTATATTTTGGCATAGAGCAGTCTGACATATGCCCTACAGTCACAAAGTTTCCGTATAAACTTCACTTCACAAACATCAGAGAAATGTTTTTATTCCCATATGAACATTATTTTGCTTCACATAACCTTTTCTGCTTGGTACATAACCTTTTGTTGTTTGTGATGACTTGGTACATAGTTCATGAACAATGGAGATCAAGTAATAATGGCAGTGAATGCATATGCATTTGAATTTGCTAAACCGGAATATATAAACCTTCTTTGACAGTCTTCGTTGTCTCACGCCAAAGCCTTTAAAAACATGATTTTATAAGATTGCAAAGAGCATCTACATCGGACTCCAAACAACGAGAATCAAATAGAATGTAAACGATTATGAAACACCTAAACCAAAACATTTTATTCGAAAAGCAATTGCACCTTATCTGTTAGGAACTGACCACTCAAGTCACCTCTGCTTATTCTTCTTTTTCTTTCGATAATCAAGTTACCAAGTAATGTTTTGGTGTAAATATGTACATGGGCATGCAAAGGTACTAGGTAGCGTGCGTTGAAGGCATGGCGAGTTGTTCAGTGCCGTACGGCACGGGCAAACCCTAGTATCTAACAAAACAGGGAGGAGTGGGAGGACATATTCCACGTCATAAGGTGAGACGTGGTCGACACACC
This sequence comes from Coptis chinensis, assembly GCF_015680905.1. Classification (NCBI taxonomy): domain Eukaryota; kingdom Viridiplantae; phylum Streptophyta; class Magnoliopsida; order Ranunculales; family Ranunculaceae; genus Coptis; species Coptis chinensis. The sequence goes on from NC_141459.1 coordinate 105,690,639, forward strand.
CCCTAACCATAACCACTCAAAACTCATAGAGGGTGAATTAAAAAGTTTTTATAGGGTGAGTTAAACAGTTTTTCTCACCTTACCCACCCCACACAAAAAAGTTAATATTTGACAAAATTTTTATGGGTTGAATCTTTTATGGGCTTGGAACCATGAGCATGGGCTCAATTAAAAAAAAATGGTAATAGTGGGGGTAGGCATCCAAAAATCAGGCAAAAGGCTGGACTTATAAACTGTTGAGCCTCCAAATTTGACATGATACTGTACAATTGGCTGACCCAATTGATGTTATTGGGCTTATGGATAATGGGCATTTGGGCTGGCCTTGCGCCGCTGACGAGTTGTTTCGCGCCAAAGGCGCTCATACATTTTACCGGAAAGGCGTGACGAAGTTGTTTAAGTACCAAAGGCGCTGGCCGGCCTTGTGCTTAGCGACATGTTGTTTCGCGGTGGAAGGCGCTGCGTTCGCATCGCCAGTATGCCTTGCGCCGAAGGCACAACGAGTTGTCGGGTAGCACGACAGGCACGTTGAGGTCTCACGGGCCGTAGGCACGGGTATACCCTAGTAATAGATAAAGCAAAAGATATGATAACTATCAGCTTAGGGATAAAAGTTCCGTAAGTAAATAGATAAGTTTCAACCCTTGTTTTTCGGGGAGAAAAAAAAAAAAGGTATTCTTTGGTAGAGTTTTTGGGGAAAAACACAGCGAGAGTTTTATAGAGAGGAAAGAAAAAAAAAATAGGGGGGTTTTACTGACAGCAGAAAAAGAAGATTTTTCTGATAGCTGGTTGATAGTCGGAGCGCACTAAAGGTGAGTAGATACCTTCAACGATATAAAAGATTACACTTTGAAATCTTTAAAACACTGTTTTATTGTTGGATCATTGTTTTTTTTTGTCGACTATAAAATTATTGGAAATTTGGTTGTATACGCATGTAGCATGTATTGTTTTGAACTAAATGGTCTAACCAGAGAAAAACTAAACTTATAACGCAGAACAGATATACTGCAACTTCGTCGTCTGATATCGATGGAAGGTTGAAGACTTTATCTTTTGTTTAACCATGAATGGAGTCGAGTATTTCATTGTTCTTAGATTAAATCAAAACTTGTTGTGAGTGTAAACTGTTTTCATTGATGTCTGAGGAATTCTATATCTTTGAATTGTTTCTGAAGATTGAATTGAATGGTGGTTGTGGTAGATTTTAATTGGTTGTTAGTGTCGCGAGTTTGGGGCTGTTGAAGCTCGGGAGGAGCAGCAATGGCGTCCTGAGTTTTGGTGGTTTGAATTATTGTTTTAGTTTGAATTTGGTTGTGAGATTGTTGTTGGGTTGAGATGGATTGTTGGTGGTTGATTGGGTGCTGGAGAGGGGACGATTGAAGCTTTACAGAGTGTTAATAGCAAAAAAAACGATTTTTCACAGTATAAGGGAATCACGAATTGTTGGTATAGGTACATGGGGTTTTTCTCCAGGAGTCAAACCCGTGGATTTTATATTGGAGATAGATGGCCGGTGGTGGCTGCTGTAGTGGTGGAGGCACCGTGAGGAAGAGGAAGAAGAAGAACGTCCTGTTCTTTTTTTTTTTTTGGCTGTTGGGCTTAGGCTGAGTCCAATGGCTCCCTATCCCTTTAAAAGTAGTGCTAAAGTCAATAAAGTAGAGCTAAAGTCAACAAAATAGAGTTAAAGCTAGTCAACATATTTTACTCTCTATATTTATTTTTCTATGTATATATACAAAGGATTCTACTCTCTATCTCTATTTTACTCTCTCTATATATAGAGAGTAAAATAGAGATAGAGAGTAGAATCCTTTGTATATATAAAGAGGAAATTAATGATAGAGAGTAAAATCTGTTGACTTTAGCTCTACTTTTAAAGGGATAAGGAGCCATTGGACTCAGCCTTAGGCCGATATAAATGGGTGGGCTTGAACTTTTTTTTAAATTTTCATTTTTGGCCTTAAGTTTAGACTTTGGGCCTTAGTCTCTGGGCTTTTGGGTTAGACGAGTTTAGGTCTAGTTGACTGCTGTTGACCTGGCTGGTTGACTGCTGTTGACCATTGGCAGGTTGACTTTGACTGTTGACCAGGGTTGACTTTGACCATTTGACCAAAATTTGACTTTTAACTCGGATTATGATTCGGTCTATTAGGATAGGTCTAGGGCTATTAGCAGGTTTGTCTTTAGGCTAAGACCCTTCTATATACGTGTGTACGTGTATTAACTACTATGTGATATTTCAGTTTTATACACAACGTTATGACACTTATACATCCATGAAATTAATAACACGTAAACCAAAAATACATGAATCAAGATACTCATTCGTTCTCTGAAATAATATATGCAATAAAGTTCAATAATGCGTAAACAAATTTACCACCTCTTTTAGAACTCTCCATGCCTCAAGTTTTGGAATTGAGTTTTATGACTGTTGATGTCATATGTTAGGTGGACATTTATTGAATGTGTCATAAATGGCCCGTTAGCGTTATCTATGGGTATTCATTGAATGTGCCATGAATGACCAGATTGTTTGGACTGCCCTAGAGATGAACTAAGGTATTCGTCTTGCGGGTTAGTTGTATTGATTTGATTATGCGAGTGTGTTTGGGCTTACTTTTGAATACCTATAGGATATCTACATATGTTATATAGAAGTTCTAACTTTCTTTTGCAGGAGGGTAGGACTTAATAACATTTTGTGTAGGGACGCGGTCCTACCCTTATACAGCAGTGGATATCGGTAAGTTTTAATTCAATGACTTAGTTATTAAAACAAGTTATTATAATAAGTTAATAAAATGGAAGTCTTGCTTGGGAAGAAACTATGCCGGTTGAAATAACGGAACTACCTATCTTCCAAGCTGAGAATGATTAAGTTAGGATATATTTAAAGTGATAGTTTGATAAGTAAAGACTGGAAATGTTTTTATGTGGTTAGTCTACTCATACCAGCAAATTTCATTTTGCTGACCCATGTTTGATTTGTTTTGGCAACGTGGGTGTGTTCTTGGGAACATAGGTGGAAGGCAGTGGAACCGCGGCGTGTGATTTGGATTCTTGCCTGGAGCAGTCCGTTAGTTCTTTTATTAGGTCTGATTCTAATTGGAATGATGTAATAACGTAGTTTACTTTTTAGCATGACATGAGAACATGGTAGTGATGACTTTTATTCAGAGAGTTTGTTTGATGTTTTATTTGGACGGAAGATAGTTTAATAAAGTGATGGTGGAAAAATTATGGGGATTGTGCAGTTTAAGTTGATTCTTTTATGATATGGCTGTTAGGGTTTTGTATGTGTTGTATCCACCCCGTCATAGTCTGGGTTTCTAAACAAGTGAACATAGTGATGTTTGAGATATTTATATTTCAAATATACACTTTGTTATTGTTTAGAAATTCGGGCTGTGACAGGGGGGTACGGTTAGACACAAAGTAAGGGTTATTTGGGGGTACGGACAGACACCTGGGAGAGTGACACGTATGAAGTGGTTTTTTGTGAGTGTTGAATAGTGACCTCAAGAGTTCGCTCACTCTCACGGATTATTGCATTCATGGGTCTAACTGATAACCACAATTTAGCCCAAGTCATCCACCAAACCGAAAGTCAATGCCAAAATTTAGCTTCAATTAATTAACCAAGAAATTGGGCCAGAGAGCCTGGTTTTAAAAAAAAACATCTTAAAAGCTGGACTAATAATTTTTTTGGGTTTTAATACCCTTTAATTTCTTTTCATCGGTTTTATAGAAAATCATTAGAATTTGGGCTTTTGACTCGAGACCGCTCGCCAACTGTGATATTTTTGAGATAATTTTTTTTTTTTTTTTTCCCTTGCAAAATAACTACTTAGCAGATAAATAACCACTTTTAAATTATTTTTTCTTCTTCTTCTTTACATAACTTTTTTAAGTTTATGCAATCACCATTCTTTTAATCTCCTCTCAATTTAATCTTTTCTTAAAAGCACATGATGCTAATCCATGAGCCAAAACAATTCCTAATCATCTAATGAGCAAGGCACTGTTTGGAGAGCAATGAGCAAATCTCCTGCAGTAGAGGCAGCAGTGAAACCCACAATGATATCTCAGATCCTAATTTTTCTTTGGGTTCACATCAACAAGTTCGGACTCGCTGATATAGATTTAATGGTTTGTAGGAGCGATCGAGAATCATGAATGGAAAATCATTGTTTGAAAAACTACATTTGTGTGTGTGAATTTATTAAATTCCTTTACATTACCCTTTGTTTGGGCATAGAATTATACAGAGTTATAAAATGTGAATTTACTTTGACAAAATTGTGGGAGTGTGTAATTTTTTAGGGAAAGTGTAGGAGAACACCTTACTTTTACCTGATTGATGTTCAACAGTTTCGGTTTGTGATTATCAATGGTATTAATGGTGTATTCTTTTCTTTTACTTGACTGTACTTCTTCCTCAACACCTCGTATCTTTGATGTTTGCCATGTTAGTTTTGATGCACATGACTCTCCCCTTATTTTATAGGTTTGTAAAAGCCCCATCTTAAATCTTAAAATCAGTGATTTTGAATTGTATGGATAATTGGATATACTTGCAGATTCTATGAAAAACGTTTTACTGAATGCAAACATTTTAAAATGTAGAAACACCACGTTATAAACTTATACCTTAAATGATTTATATTTCTATGTGCTTACATTTCCAAACAATCATAGATGTCATAGGCATGTTCCATAAAATAAGAATCAGTTCCATAAACAACAGCATGAAAGTGGCACTCGCTTTCCTCAACACGAAATTTCCCGCAAATAATACGAATACCAGCAAAAAGTTGTTCACACATAACCAGGCATAGGTCTTGCTTCCCTAGATGAAAGACAAACCCCGGTGGCTCCCCATAATCTGATTCTGTGGATGTAGGATCAATGAACCTTGTTGGAGTTGTTGCCTCCTCTAAGCAATTGAGGACTGCACTCGTCTAAATTGTAGGCAAAGAGTTGTCCAAAGTGTTTATATACGTAGAGCATGTCTTCTACAATGAAATCGAGGTCTCCCAGGAGTGCATGTAAACACGTTAGTGGCGGTGCTGGCAGAGGTGCTTTCAATTCGAATGTGTATGCAGGGGGGGCATACGTATTTGAGTATTTCCGCAAAAACATACAAAACTTAGTCCCACATCGGGCGCTTGGATGTGTTTCTAATCCTTAATAAGTCAATTATTCACAACATGTATCGCCGGGCTTGGTAACTCTAGCTTGTAACCTTAGTAGGGGCTAAAAATTGGATGTATGGTTGGGGCGTGCTTAAATTGAAGCATTTTGTAGTGTAGTGTAGTGTAGTGTAGTTTCGATAAATTGTAACCAAATTAAGCTTATTTATCAAATATCTTAAGGCCAACTCCATAAACGAATGTCCTTGTAGAAAACACTGGTGAACATCACACAAATCTTAAAAGTCTTGAGTTTGATCAGCACCTGTTTCGTTGGGTTTTATGTTACAATAGTTTCTCAATACAAAAAGTGGTCAACAACTTTTTCTCTTTTTCCTTTTCTGTGGGGGGGAGTCGTGTTAATTCACAATCAATGCCACTCCAATCCACCCAAATTCGTTGTGGCTCCCATACCCTCCCATGCATCACTACAGCCAACTTCTTCACTATCAACCCCTTCCATGTCGCAGTCCCACCAGCCACTTCCATTTGCATCTGAAAAACAAACCGACAGAATAACTATTACGTTTCTGAGATGTAATCAGACAATGTAGACCACTTTTCTGTGAAGATAACATTGGACAGTTTCTGTTGACCAAATAGTTATAAGACTTGTTATTCCTGGTAACTGTAAAACATTGGACAGCTTTCGTCCGACGAATTTTGGATTTACATGGTTTCTATCTAAAGTGTCATGCTACAAGCCTTCTTTACTCTCACATTATCCATCTACATTCAAATATATATATACATACTATCATGCATATATAGGAATGGATCTACTGCAGTCACACTTTTCAAAAGACACAAATTAAAGAACACCAGACGACCTTTTCAATTATTAAATACACTCGAATCATTGGGATATTGCGAAAAGTTCAAGGTTGTTATATTCTGACGCGATCATAACTATATTTCCACTAGGTTTGGCAAACTGACAGCTAGAGAAATTTACTTACAATGATTATAGAGAGGTTTTTGTTTCTCATCCAGGACAAAAGTAGCATCTCTTCTCCTCTTTGGCTTGGGCTTTGGATCATCTCCAAGTATCAATAAGTGCTTTGAAGCAGCAGGCCTCTGTTCTCCACCTTAAAAGAAAAAAATAGGAAAGAAAGAAAAGGCAGAAAGATAGGTAGATAAATACATGATTTCCATGTAAAGCAAACCAAGTTAGCAAACTCATGTAAAATGAGATGAGATCTTATGCATTACTTTTGATGCAATCAGATAAATTAGGTTTTTTTTATAAGTAATATTTATTCAGAGGGTGTTGTGCAAAGCTCAAAAAAAGTACGACTGGTGAGTGAGATCCTCACTTGAACATGAAAACAAAGAAAAGAAACTACAACTCTTTGCACAATAAACCTACCAGTACACATCACACGCCAATACGCCATTAATTACATTTGGCCAATCTAAAGCAAGGTCTCTGTCCCTTTGAAAATAAGTGGACATCCAGTACCAAAGCAACCTTTTCACTTCTAACACTGTGTTTTGAGCAGAGAGGAACTTGTTCTAAAGATGTGGTTATTCCACGTCTTCCACAACACCTATATCGTCGCATATGGTGATAGCCTCTATAATTTGGTTCCAAATCCCACCCCGCTCCTTCTCGGCCAATGCGATAAGAAGAACTCAACTGAATCAGCTTGAGCAAGCAATGGAAACGCCAGTACCATTGGCTGTAACAGGTGTGACCATACCTCCAAAGCAAAGGAGCAATGCAAGAAGAGATGGCAGATTTTCTTCTCAAACCAATCACACATTGGGCAAGTTGGAGAAACAATAGTACCCCTGTGTAGTAGCTGATCAGCGGTTAAGATGCGGGCCAATGTACTCTCCCAGTAGAAGATTTTCGAAACCAGCTCGGTAGAAAAAGAAATGGGCGTTGAGCCTATTTTTGTTTAGGTGGTGAGAGAGCTTCATAAAAGGAGCTTATGGAGAACACCACATTCTTTGTCCAGCGCCACAAACACCTATCGTCTTGGTCAGTTAGGGTCACATTGCTGAGTAGCACTGCTAAGTTAGCGTACTGTTGCACTTCCCAATCGTTACAATATCTTTATAGGAACAAGTTCCACGCCAAGTGACCATTATCACAATGAGCGAACTCCTGAACAAGTCCCCTAGCATTAGTAGAGGCCTGAAATGTTAGAGGGAATTGTTAAGCCAAAGGCTTGTTGCCAACCCAAGTGTCCAGCCAAAAGTGACATTTATTGCCGCTTCTCACACTAAATTCAACACCATTCTTGAAATTTGGGCAGGGCATTCAGAATACCTTTCCAGAGACTGCAGCCATAGGCTCGAGTGGTTGGGTTAGGCCACCATGTTGATCCGCACCATATTTAGCTACAATCACTTCATGCCACAATGAGGCAATGAGCCTTCTTCTGTAAGTATCTCCATAACCACCGACCCAGAAGAGCTTGGTTCATGGTTTCTAGCCTTCAAATCCCAAGTCCACCCTCTAATTTAGCCAAAGAAACTATATCCCAGGAAACGAGATGGTATTTCCTACGATCTTCAGTAGATCCCCAAATTAAATCTCAGATCAATCGCTCAATTGCTTCAGCCACACCCACTAGAATAACAAGCAGAGACATGAAGTAGGTAAACTTGATAAAACACTACCTGCGAGGATCAACCCGGCTCCTTTTGAAAGTAGTTTCATCCTCCACCCTCCTAATCTTCTCTGAACAGTTTCAATGACTAGGTTCCATACTGATTTATTTTTGTAAGTGTCCCCTAAAGGCAGACCCAAATATCGGCAAGGTAGCTGATCAACTGCACACCCTATAGCTTGTGCTAAGGAATCCATGTTATCTACTTTGCCTACTGCAAATAGAGATGTCTTAGACATATATTTGTTTTCAGGCCAGATACAACTTCAAAGATGAGGAGTATGGCTTTGATAACCAGAACTTGGGAAACTGAAGCTTCGAGCAGAAATAAGGTGTCGTCAGCGAACTGAAGCACTGCCACTTCAGGACCATAAGGCGCTGGTTTAAAACCTCTAATATAACCCAAATCCAGTGCTTTCATAACCAATTTACAAAGAGCTTCGATGACAACATTAAAGAGAAAAGGAGATATGGGGTCGCCTTGGCACAACCCCCTCTAACTACGAAAGTAACCTGCCGGGTCAACTGGTCCTAGCTCAAGTTTGGTACGTTTTATTGCCCCGAACAATTCCATTAGTACAGTTGATTTTGAAAGAGGATAGGCACCATCCATTGAGGAAAGGGATGGTTTGGCACAGTGATTCGGGCGGTTGGTGACCCCTTCGAGAGTTGCGGGTCGAGCAGCAAATATGAAACATATACGGTATCTGGTCAGCAAGAAAGACACTCTATGGGTACAATGGGTGCGCAAAAACTTAATAATGAACAGGAACTTCTGGCAACTCAAAATCCCAAATGACTGTTCTTGGAGCTGTCGGAACATACTCAAAAACAGGAAAGAAGCAACTTATATTGCTAGGCACCAGATTGGAGATGGAGGTAACACAAAACTATGGCTCTATCCAAATAAGGGATCAAGAGGGATCTAAGCAGTCACTAGTTCCAGTAACACAACTCCAAAGACTCTTCTAGGGAATTTACATTGTAACACAGACTCAGGCGCAATATACCCGTAAGAACCAGTGACGCATGACCTGGCATTGTCACTACTTCCCCTTCATGGTTAAATGCCTTTGCTAGTCCAAAATCTGCAACGCAAGGGCTAAAATCTTCTTCCAAAAGAATATTGTTTGATGAAGATATGTTAGTCCCTGGCTACTCGAAACACTGTTGTAACCTCTTAGGCCAATCCTACAACACCCCACCTTTGTCTCCATGCAAAACCTCCTACAAGCTGCCATTCTCCATGTACTCAATCAAAATTCTATAACCTTCACCCACACAGCTAACAACAATTTCACAATATTGCCATGGTTAATCATTCCCAATATCTCCTCTGATGGAAAAGCCCAATCAGTTTCAGGCTTCTACCTACCAGCCCCAACCCTTTCAACCACAACCATTTGACCGGCTTTAAGCCTCCCCTTGTAAACATTACCAAACCATCAAGACCCAAAACTAAATTCTACACTGTTAGTGCATAAAATATACACTCTCCATTGATCCCAATCTATGAAATGATGTCAGCTTCCATGGAAGCAGTCTTTTCCCGTCAATTGTTCTTCTTTTAGTCTTAACAAACCAGAAAACCAAAACAAGAACCGCTAAAGATAAACAGAAAATTGCCCTAATCAAAAACCAAGTGCTGGCCTTCGTTTTTGAACATGGAGGGAATGGTTTCAAATCTGGACTACAAAGACCTGCATTTCCAATTAAAGTATAAACATACAAACATAACTAAATGCAGGCGGAATTCTTCCTTCAAAACTGTTAGAAGAGAGCATTATATATATTTTCACTTCAAATTCACTAAATCGCTTGGAATCTCTCCAGAAAAGTTCTTAAAATCATCGAGAAAGTTTAAAACGGGAAAACTCTCGAGTTCACTAGGTATGTCCTGACAAATTCAACACAGTTCAATAGCTCACTCTACTAAGAATTTTACCAGAAAACATATTCCCCTGAAGTTTGACAAATATTGCAAATTTTCATTCCCATCATATATTGTGTTGACGCGCACAAAAACTGATTCCTACTTGCATCACAAAGGTTTCATCACAAGAAGATCAAATTTTCCATGTGAACTATGAAAGAGTATAATCAGTGCATTTCCAGTCAAAATGAACGTCTTAGAGTAGCTATAGATGAAAACCAGGCTGTAAGATACTCTGACACACCCCGATCCCCCTCCTTAAGGTATCACTGGGTCTTGTACATTGCAAACAGCCAACAGAGCTAGAACCTACAAGAGACCTGTTTCATCAAAGGTAAGGACAAGGTCCAAAAAAGGTCAACAATTCAATTGCATTCTTGAACCACCCTATGCTTATTTCTATTTCACTGTCCGGGGGCGGGGGTTGTTTAAGGACATTTAACTCCAAATAGCAACCTAAGCAAGAAATTTTTTGGTGCCCAAGAATGTCTATTTCTCTCCTTCTACCATTTTCTCCCACCTTCATGAGAACTCAAAAATCCAAGCGAGTTCACATAGCAACTGGACCCATTTTTACACTCCTATAGGCACTTATAAAATGCCTAATATCTCCACATCAAACCAACCAAACAACTAAGCAGAATCCTAATAGGAAGACATCTCAAGCTTCCATCAAAACCATCCAGATGCAGCTTATACCTCCTAGTGATGGGCGATGGTTATTGATAGTTCCAATGTATATCGTTTACAGTCAATCAAAGAGCTTGTTAATTGTAATTGAACAAGAACATAGCAGTACTATCAACTCCCTTTTTATTGCTAGTCATTCTTACTAAATATTCTTCACATTCTTCCTCTTATATTTCTTCTGCACCCCATCTTCCACTTTAACAACATGGGCATATACTAGTCAATCATCATAAATGGCATTGTAATAATATATTTATCATGGTAACTTTCTTCCTAGAAAAGAAACAATACTCTTAAAGCAGGTAATTGAAACAAAGGTAATCAATCAATATAGGTAAGACTAAAACATACCAGTGGACGAAACTCGAAAAGGATTCCATTGTCTCGAATCTTTCTCTTCGGGTGTCGTCTCAGACTCTCCAACTTCATTCCCACAACTTGGACCATCACATTGTTCTTTCTCTATTCTAGAATGTTTAATAAATTGCCGAAAAACAGTTTCGTCAATACAACTATCATTCTTCACTCCTCTTTTCACCCCAATACATTCATCATCAAACACTCCAACTACATCTCTCCCTTCCCCCACCAACGAAAAGTGTTTCTGCATTATAAATGTTTCTTAAAACACGGGGCGTAAAATGAATAGAAAGTTGAAATGATGGAATATACCTGGACTGTTTTTGGTTGGGTAAAATATTTTTTTTCCAGTTTACGGTTCAGGAAATCAGACAGAGAAATGCATGAGCTCTTTTTTGGTTGTTGTTTAGTCTTTGGCAAAGCTTCCTGGTCAGTGTCCTTGCAAAAAAAAAAAAAAAAGCAAATAATTAAGAAATGAAAATGAAGTTGGGTAAGAATGAAGAAAGAAAGTTACCTGTTAATGATGGATGATTTGAAGATGAAAGATGAAGGAAGAGGAAGCTGGCCAATCTCTCTAACTGCTGCTAGTTTTTTTGACTTCATCTCTTTTTTCGCGCTTCTGTCTTTTGAGTTTTCAGACTACGACTCAATTTGCCTCACTTTTTCAATTACAAAAGCGGTTTTTATCGGCCCGCGTATACACATGTATCCAGATTTGGACCAATGAGAAGCTGCGGTCCACAAATTCGCTCTCTTTTTTGTTTTCTCCTTTTTATTCTTTATTCTTGGGCTTGGCTGTTAGGCTAAGTCCAATAATGCGCCAAAACACCACATATTACGGAAATTTTGATGGAATGGTGCGTCAAAACACCAAATATCACCGAAATTCTGATTTAATGGTGCATCAAAATGCTAACCGGGGGCCAATTTCGGATCGGGCGGATAATGTAAGTTATAGTTTTTGGATAATATATTTTTAATCTAAATATATAAAGCGCCAGAGTTTTAACGAGATAGTTGTGAACCAAACAAGTCTAACCAAACAGGCAGCATGAGTGGTGGGTAGAAGAAATCTAAGCCAAGATAGAATTTATTTTTTTTTCCACACGCCTTTGAGAATGGCGGCTGGAGAGTCCAAAAATAAAAATCATTTTTTTTATTATTTTTTCTTCTAAATCATCGCATTTTAGTATTTTCTTTTAGGTAATTGAGAATGGATTTAACGGAAACATATATGTTTAAGGTTAAAAATAACCACGGGTTGATGATTGGGAACTCGGGTATACTACGGGTTATTAGGTTAACATGGTGTGGTTTAACCCAAACCATTTATTTGATGGGTTTGGAAAGGTCAACCCTTAAATGACCAAAAACCTTTTTCCCAATCCAAACCCGCTAATTTACACTATCGGATTATTGTGGTTTAGGTTCGTGTACAAAACTGCCAAACCATTGAAAAGAGAGTCCCAAATAAATAAAACAAATCCTAGGCACTTAGCGAAAAGCACCTTGGGAACTGTATCGCTCGTTTGTATCTGTTTGTGCTATGCACCTTTCTTTCCGTTCATAAAAACTACTTATCAAACAAAAATAAAAATAAATAAATGGGTAACGTAACGTGTAGGAAAAAACACGGTACAATGGTTGCTTCTAGTGCGATTCAATTCTCCACAACCAGATAAAGATTCCCATACCCTTAAAATTTTCATGTAAATGGCGCTTAGCCAACGCATGAAAACTTTCACAATCAACCAATGGCATGTACAGAGCAAACAAACTAAAATCTTGACGCGCCTCCTCAACTCCATACTATACAATTCTAAGTTATCTCAACATTAATTATAATTGATGCCTTTTGTTTGAGATTACACAATGTCTTAGCTGATAATGCATCTAAATTACGAACTCAACAGCTTCTTCCATCTGGCATAGCCAAGCAGGAGCAGAAAGATCAAGAAACAGATAGCCGAGATGACATCTACAAAGGGCCCAAAGACACCGTTGATTTCAAACAATTCGCAAGGAATGTTCATACAAAATATTCCGGCTATAAGAGTCTCGGCAGCTATGGCAAATGATGCAATGGTTAATGTCAGCTGCAGTTGAATCAGTTCATTTCTCTGGTTGTCAAGTTGAATATTAACATTGTCTTCTGTGTCATCAATGTACTCTCGCATCTGGGGATTTAGCAAGAAACCAAGTTGAGACATACAAAAAGGCAACACTTTCAATAAGCCAAATATTAATCGTTTTGACAGTGAATAGTAAAGTAAATTGATACAGCCATGCACCTTTGAAAATATTTTCGCAAAACAACAATTCATTATAATAAGGTACTTGGTGATAAATATGCAGAGTGGGGATAACAAAGAATGCATGTAAACATGCTTAAAAAACCTATTACCTACTATCTTCATTAGCAGAAAAAAAAGTCTATGGCTCCTGAAAGCGGCAAGAGCAATGTGACCAACAGGGCTTACATGTTTCACCAATTACCCGCTAAGAAAAAGAATAAAGAGTGTCAAAAATTAGCATACATGGGCTTAACAATGTAAGTGAGCATGCAAGGAACAATCTATGGGAGCATGCATGCAAACCGTTTCACTCTGTTTTCTGCATTGGCATTTTAGGATAAAGGCGTGGATCTTGTATCACCACAGATCACTCTGATTTCTAAAGAACACCAACTTCAGCTTCCAATTTCATCACTCACTTTTAGCCAATGGAAATGTAAAAAAAAAAGAGAACCTAAAGAGATACGTGGCTGTCATGGGAAGCCATGCACTCATGATGTGCCAGAGAATCGATTGCATTACATAATAGAAACAATTTATCATAATTATAATGATACAGCCGAGAAGTCATATTCGGAAATCTCAAACAATATTTGATAAAGCAACAAGGGCAAAGGTGGCAGTAAAAATTTGGAACAAACACTTCCCAGATGCGTGAAGCTCCATACACAATTTTTTTTCCTGCCTAACCGCTTTATGCAACTATGTTCTCCACATATTTTTTTTTTATAAAACCAATCAACTTTACAGAAGACATTAACAATAATTCGTCCAAACAGAATACAAAACTTCGTACACCAGTGACCAGTCAAACTATATTACCAGAAAACAGAACTCACCAACAAAATTTTGTTACGAGTCCCATCCAGCTGCATAAAATATGCCTCAAGCAACATCTCCAAATCTTCCACATCATTGTCATCTGAATGGTTGCTAGCAATCAAACTTGCACTCATATTGGAACTAAGACGACGCAGATTCGGAGCAGCACTGACAATAGTATTTGAAGCTGCAGGTCCCATTAACGCTTCAAACTGTGATTTTCGATCCATTTTCTTGTCAAATATAATTGTGCCATATCTTCATTGTCATCTAAAAGATGTTCAATTTCATCTCTAACCTGATGAGAAAAGGTATGTATTAGCCTCTGAAGTAGCTGAATCGGCAGAAACAGGGAAAAGTACACCACACACTTTTAAATTAATGCTACATTAGAATATAAAAGTAAATTATATCATCATCCCCCAAAAATCCACTTTAAAATTGTGATACTGTTTTGATCAATCAATACAAGGTCTAACTACTATCAATACTATTTACATTTCACTAAACTAAGCATGAACATATTTTCGAAGCATTAGGAAAAATAAAAACCAGTCTATGAAAATTGAATATATACGTATACACTAAGTCTCTAATATATAAAAACTTGAGCCTATTCTTTCTATCTTCATTAGATGAACACAGAGACATAAAATGGTCATGGCGTTAAAGCAAACAAATTATTTGTTATTGTGTACCATTATGCTACATTGCAATCTCTACAAAAGGTAAATATATACAAAACATCATCCATGTACTGTACACAATAAACACACCTTTTGCACGCGAGCCAGAAGACAGGTAAGATTGCTTTTGAGACTCCTCACAAGTTCAAGATTTTTAGTACTAACATTTCTAGACAATTCATCCAATACAGGATAAGCATCTCTCTCAAGATCAGCTACACTAGAATCCAAAAATGTACATACAACTTCTAATGTAATCTCAAGTACTTGAAACTCAAATGGTAGCTCACATTGCAAACCATCTGCTGCTTCAGGTACCGGTAACCATTGCCCACCTGTCGAAGAGACCAATTCTTTCCCATCTATTTGACAATCCTCATTATTCTTGGGCTGGTTTTTATGTAAAAGCTGTTGCCTCAATTGATCGATGAATGGTAAAACTTCTTGGCATAAAGGATCTAATAACAATACTTCTTCCGCTGTCACTATCGCCTTTATAAACTCCAAATTTACAACCATTGCTTTTTCTCTAGCTGCCATCAAAATTATCATATAAGTTTTTTTTTATTATTATTATTTTTTCTAATGGGGAAGAAAATTTACCAAGAATGTTGGAGGATTGAGAGAAAACAGGACCAAGAATCCTCAAATCTCTAGCAGGTATGGAAACGCATTTGATGATGGTGCTTTTTTCGCATTCATTCGACGACTTCTGTCTCGCCGAGTCGATTGAACCGCATCCATAATCGGGCACCACTGGCTTTCTTTTTGGCTTTGGTGGTGGTTGAGGAAGACACGACGGCGTTGTCAATAAGTGGTGGCGGTGGAAGTGGTGGCGGTGGCGGGGCTGATTAGGAATTTCTATTAATTTTTTAGCACAATCAGCAATTTGAGGGAGCACACGCACAACTTTGCAGTTACGCAACATCTGAAATATGAATATTATTTTTATCAAAAGTAGCATATAGATTAAAAGAAAATAGAAAATTATACAAACAATTTAGTAGTACCATCTTTAAGCAGTTGTCTGCAGATTCAGCAATCACAAGTACAGCTGAATGTAACCTTGGGCTTGTCTATAGAGTGCCTTAACATTCGTACTATCAAGTTCTAGCACCTACAAAATTTTTATCGCAACATTAATCCTCAGGCCCCTTGGTTTGATGTGATTTGAGTTGTAGGTATAAGTTAATCTGCAGTTACCTTTGAGCAAAGCTTCTCTGCTTGTTTGTAGTCCTTTAGCTTCAGCTTGCAAGCTGCATTATTCAAATTGCAGCTTACCTTCAGAACCTTGGACTGTTTCTTTTCCTCTTCACTGAAGTTGGTGTCATATTCAATAAAATTTCCAGCCTGATTACAAGGAGATTTTCATGCAGTTGCAATAAAATGAAATCATCTCTAAGATTATTCGATCCTACTAAAAACTTTCTTACCTTTTCATATCTTTTTGAAGCCTTAGCATATTTTCCAGCTTTGAATGCTACATTTCTTTCCTTTTTCTCATGTCCCACGATTCTCTCTCCTATTGATAGAAAAGGAAAATTTTAAATTCGCTCATACCAAGCACAATGCAAGAGCCGTACAAAGAGAAATCACACTAAAGATACCTTGACAAAGGATTCAAGCTCAACTTCATAGTATAGTATAATGTGGAATTAGGGGGAAGAACAACCATTTCTTGCTTGGATTCAGATGAACCGAAACCATCCATATTCTGGAGCAATAGTTGACTCTGCAACCTCCCCTTTCTTCATTGTCATGACAGCTCTATCAAGTCCATCAATAACTTGCTCTGCAAAATGTAAAGACTACACTTCAGTATCAAGTTTAATCATGATAACAAAGAAAGCATGCCAAATCCAGCCACATGAAAAATTACCTTCATCCATCTTGAACTCAAATGGCCCCTCATCAATCTTCAGGTAAACACAGTTCCATCTTGCAAAAGAACCTGAAAGCAAGATGACAATGTCAGACAAATGAGATAATATTAAGCTTGGAATGAACATTAGCACATGAATACAGATGGCAAAATGAAGAGATAAAAAGGTTTATTATTAAGAAAAATAAATAATTAATCCTTCAATTGAAGAAAAAGGGGAAGGACCTCTTCGTAAAAAACCAAATCTTCTTCATGTTTTCGTTCAATTGTGTAATAAAAATGAAAATTAATTTTCCGCCACAAGAACTAACTCAAGTTCCTGCCCCTTTTTATCCCAATCAATTTCAATGGTGGGAATGTGGGTTAAGATGCTCCAGTCCTCCTCTCCCCTACGTTCTCTCCTAGTAATAATAGGGCAGCCGTTGATTACCAATTCGCGAAGCATGTAAGTGGTTTCAACTCCTCTGGTTTGAAATCAAGGTATTGGCAACCCCGAAAAGTCAATTGTTGAAGTGACGTGAGTTGGTTTAATCCTCGGGGGAGAGAGGAATGCGGAAAAAAATAGATTGAAAGAGATTTGAGGTTGTTGTTGTGGGTGAGGGACATTAACGATTTTGAAAGAACACCTAAACGGCACTGTAATACCAGAGTTTCAAGCCAAGGAGGAAAAAGGTAGTGCGGTTCCACCTTCAAATTTGGGCAATTACAAAGGTCCAAGTATGTAATATTGGACATCATCGTCCAAGTAGTAGGGAGCGTGGAGCCAACATAGTTATATATTTCCAATCGTTCCAAGCTTTCTTTATGTGGTTGGAGATTTTCAAGAACACCTTCCATCCTTAGTATCTCCTCTTCGCTGCTGACGTGTCCAATATATGGCCTATATAACTCATATCCGAAATTCAACATCAAGGTTGAAATGTTTTTCTTTTTCTGCAATTCTGCCTGCTTGGCCTCATTCACACTTTTTACATGCCTTAACCCCATAATACATAGCCTTCCTTTTAGAAAATTGAGATTTCCTAGTTCCTCAATCCCGGACCCTTTGATGCTTCCATCACTCACAACAAACTTACTTAATGTTCGAAGCTGACTCAATCGCTCAATGCCTCCTCGCGGATAATACTTTAAATTCCCAGTGCTTTCAACTTCCAAATGTCTTAGGTTAGAAAGCTCGCCAATTCCTTCTGGCAGTTTGCAAAGATCATAACACTGGTTAAGCTTCAATATTTGCAAATTAACTAGACTTCTCACTGTCTCAGGCAATTCCTTCAATCTTGTGTTGAAAGACAAATTAAGGTACCGAAGATGTAATAATCTACTCACTTCACTTGGAAGTACTTCAAGGCCAGGATCACTATATTTATAACTCAAGTCCAAGGTCCTAAGACATGTCAACTGGTGTAATGCACAAGGTACCAACGTGGACGATTTGGCTACCAGCGTGCGTAACTTTTTGGCTTCATAGATAGATGGATTTTCTACATCATCAACTATCAAATGACGAATCTTTTGACTGATAATTTTCTCATTATTCACCAAAACAGAGCAATCAGCTTTTGTGAGGAACTGGGCAAAGTCATGTACGAGATCATGCATCTTGCATTTGAAATTTTTTCCATCATCGTCTTTCTCAAAATCTTGGAAGAATGAACGCATCGCCAGAGCATCAAAATACTCGACACCAACCTTCTCTAGCTCTCTTGCTCTATCAGAACCGAGATAACCTTGAGCCATCCATAGCTTCACCAACTGATCCTTCTCCATTTTGTGGTCTTTTGGAAAGATTGCACAGTACATAAAGCATCGTTTCAAAACTGATGGCAAAGCGTGATAGCTCAACAGAATAGCAGGTAAAAAACCTTCTACTTGTGTTTCCCAAATGGCACTTTCTAATACACCCATCCAATCTTCTTTTGCTTGTTTGCATCGCATTAGACTTGCTAATGTCTTGACAGCTAGTGGAACACCTCTGCACTTCTTTGCGAGTTCTTGTCCAATTCCCTTCAGTTTTTGGCACTCTTCTTCCGATCTTCCGCAAAAAGCTATTTGTCTGAACATGTGCCAACAATCATCTTCTGATAATTCTACCAGCCTGTGTATATAAGTTGAACCGATCATCTTCGCAACTTTCTCATTACGTGTGGTAATGATGATTTTGCTTCCTCTCTCACCACCATTCAGAGATAACTTCAATGGCTCCCAACAGTTGGAATCTTCAGTCCAAACATCATCTAGCATGAGCAAAAATCGTTTTCCTTTTACGGAGTTACACAAATGCTGATGTAGAAGTTCCCACCCAACCACATTTTCTGGTAGCTTCTCTGTAGTAGCTTGTGCAATGATTTCTCTGGCAACCCTTTCACGATCAAAAGGATCAGAAACACAAACCCATATTTTTTTCAGCTCAAAGGCGGTCGTGATAGTTTCTTCGTTATACACTAGCTGCGCAAGAGTTGTCTTGCCAAACCCAGCAGTTCCAACTATTGACAAGATAGGTGTTGGAACCTGAGTTTCTTGTTGACGAGTCTCACATAGCAGCTTGCCTAGTATCTTTCGTTTGTCATGATCCCGACCAAATATCACTGATACATCCACAACAGAGCTAGTGAGTTGTCGAGGTTCCTCATGACTATGACTCTGAACGAGGCCTAGTTGATCCTTGCTAAGAGCAATCACATCTAGTCCTTCTCTTATGCCTTTAATCCCATGAGCAATGTTGTGGCGTACACCAAGATGTTTAAAGCAAGCACACAGAGATAACAAGTAGAAACGCACCCTATTGGCAACGTGAGGGCCATTAGCAGAAATGAGAATTCGTGTGTTCCATTCATCCAAAACATCCTCTGCATCATACATCACATCTTTGAGCTGTCCCAACCAAACCTTAACTGCATTATCATGTATTTCCTTCTTTTCAGCGTCTTCAAGCACCGCTTTAACCAAACGGAGCTTAGTCTCGAGGTTTTGTAATTCTTCACGAACCCCCACCACTAACTGCACCTCTTGTGCAACTTCTATTCGGATGAATGAGGTCAACTGATCCAGGACAACAGAAAGTATCGCTTCAGCCATTTTTTTTTATTGATCAACAAAGAAGAAATGAGATACAAGAAGCTTAGGCTGCTTTAGTAGATTTTGAAGTGTGAAGACTAATAATGGGAGAGGAAGACCAAATCAAGAGCCAAATGAATGTACGTGTCTGATAATAGCGTCATGATGTTTTCTAATTTGTTGGTTTCTTGTTCATTGCGATACTTTTAAGTCTTTTAACTGTTAACTCTATTTTGGTAAGTGCCAATGTTTTCTGAACTTTCAATCACATTTCGCGTAAAATGTCGACATTTCTTATTATATTCAAAATACCCAAACAAATGTCTGGCAATTACTTTTGAGACTAGAGTAAAAAAACAAAAAACCAAGGTAATTAAAGGCTCTGTTTGGCATCGTGAAATTCTGTAGTACCTGACCATATTTAGGCTATGTATAATTTGTAGTGGATACTCCAAAAGTAATCAGTATAGAGACTGTTTGGTCCTTCAGATTTGTCTGGTACTGTTCTTCATTTTTTTTTTATTAATTTTCCAAATTAAATGAAAATAACATTAAATTTTCTAGAAAAAATAACCACAAATCAACCGAAAGATAATCTAGATTAGTAATTTCAAAATGACAACCAAATTTCAATTCAACATAATTCTAACATAATCTCCCTATAATTTGAAGTCCAACAAAAAGAAAAAAATAATTCAAAAACACTACCAATAGAATGTGAAGATAGAGAGAAGATTGAAAGTATAAAAAGGAGGAAATTGTGAAGATGGTTCTTTAAATACCCAAATTCTATTTGTGGGTAATGCTTTGGTTTTTGTTTTTCAAATACACAAAAGAGAAAATGGTGGGAGTTATAACTTAAAATGGAAGAAGTGACAAATATTTACGGTGGTCGGTTGAGATCGGAATGGAGACGGTGGAGAAGAAAAAGTCATAGAGTGGGTGAAAAAGAAGGCTTATGCAAGTTCTCGGTTTTTTTTTTTTTTTTTTTTTTGTTTTTTATTTTTTTATTTTTTGTGATTAAGTTGAATGAATATCGTTATCTTACATTTCCAAAGAGATAACATAATCCTTGTTATCGGGCCATTTTTGTTCTCCTTAATCACAAGTTGTGGCCCATATTCTGAAAATGGACTGGACCAAACAACTAAACATTTTATAAAAGGTCTTATACATTATACAGGCTACCGAACCATGCTGCCAAATAGGCCCTAAGGGTCTACTTGTCGTTTTGATTTGTCTACTCTTTAAACTTTTAAAGAGAAGGTTTTGGTCTAAGCAGTTACAATCGGTTTTCGGACCTAATCGATCGAGGAGCCATATGTGATTAATCAGTTAATCGGTGATTAATTAATGATTTAATCAGTTATATCAAACAATAAATTGGTCCCAAGGCTCAATTTTGGGAAAAATAAAGTCTAGAGGACACGGTTTTTTATGAGTAACTCACAAGGACAAATTTTGGAAAAATTAACTCACGAACCCACTATTTCAAAATTAGTAACCCTCAAGGACAAAATAAGTTGGCCCCGTCTTTTTACATTTTTTAAAATGCCAATTATACCATTCAGTAAAAATAACCCTAAGAACAAATGGCCCGGATTTAAAATAAATATTTTCCGATTTTACCTTTCTGTCATTTTACTATGAACAATAAGTGTTCATACCTTCTGCTGGTATATGAACAATGATTGTTCATATCAAAATAGGTGAATGTACCTCATACAATATATTGATGTATGAACATTGAATGTTCATACCAAAAGGATTATGAACATTCAATGTTCATACCTAAAGGACCAAGGACTATGAACATTGAATGTCATACCCAATCAATGTTCATACCCAAAGACTATGAACATTGAATGTTCATATCCAAAGACTATAAACATCGAATGTTCATACCCAATCAATGACTATAAACATCAATGTTCATATACCCAATCAATGAACATATCATAGTCCTTTGGGTATGAGGACAATGTATGAACATTCAATGTTCATAGTCTGGTCTCCTTTTAAATATGAACATTCAACATTCATAGTCCCTCAATTGCATTCAGAATGGTCATGGCGTTAAAGCAAACAAATTATTTGTTATTGTGTACCATTATGCTACATTGCAATCTCTACAAAAGGTAAATATATCTGAGAACATCATCCATGTATGCGTACCACAATAAACACACCTTTGCACACCGTTTTAAGGCGGGTAAGATTGCTTTTGAGACTCCTCACAAGTTCAAGATTTTTAGTACTAACATTTCTAGCCAATTCATCCAATACGGGATAAGCATCTCTCTCAAGATCGGCTACACTAGAATCCAAAATGTACATACAACTTCTAATGCAATCTCGAAAGTACTTGAAACTCAAATGGTAGCTCACATTGCAAACCATCTGCCGCCGCCAGTACGGTAACCATTGCCCACCTGTCGAAGAGACCAATTCTTTCCCATCTATTTGACAATCCTCATTATTCTTGGGCTGGTTTTTATGTAAAAGATGTTGCCTCAATTGATCGACGAATGGTAAAACTTCTTGGCATAAAGGATCTAAAGTGAAATTTTGGAGTGAAAAAATATAAGAAAGAGAAAAAGAGATCAATCCAGAATAAACTGTTCTTGCTCTATCCCACTATTTATTATGTCTTAACAAGTATATTTACACCCACAGGTACACCACTTAACAACCACACAATGCTACTTACACCCATTACTAAAAACACCCAAAATAATAAAAACAATACTCTCACACTCCCCCTCAAGCTGGAGCATAGAGATCAAACATGCCCAGCTTGGCACACATCCGAGAAAAGAGAGCTCTCAACAATGGTTTGGTAAGAATATCACCCAACTCGTCACACGATTTGACATGCGGAGTGACAACCTCTTTGCTCAGCATAAGATCCCGAATGAAGTGGCAATCGACCTCAATATGCTTTGTATGCTCGTGAAAGACAGGGTTATTAGCAATAAAGATGGCGGCTTGATTGTCACAAAACATTTGCATAGGGTTAGAAGAGCTAACACCCATCTTTTCCAAAAGTGAGCGCACCCATTTCATCTCGCATGCGGTATGGGCCATAGCTCTATATTCCACCTCAGCACTAGAACGAGCAACAACACTTTGTTTCTTACTTCGCCATGTCACAAGGTTCTCCCCAACAAAGGTACAATAGCGGAGGTAGATCGCCTATCGTAGAACTACTACCCAATCAAGATCGAATACCCACGGATCTCACGGGATGGTGAGGGTCGATAAAGGAGGCCCTTGCCAAGTGCACCTTTTAAGTATCGAAGAATGCAAAATATAGCATCCCAATGTGGGTAGCGAGGGGCATGCATAAACCGGCTAACAACACTAACAACAA
The DNA here is from genome assembly GCF_015680905.1 of Coptis chinensis. Classification (NCBI taxonomy): domain Eukaryota; kingdom Viridiplantae; phylum Streptophyta; class Magnoliopsida; order Ranunculales; family Ranunculaceae; genus Coptis; species Coptis chinensis. Next base: position 105,713,552 of record NC_141459.1, read on the forward strand.
AGGTAATATATGTGGACGTGTTACGGTAAGATAAATCAACTTCCCAACAAGTCTTCTATAACGACTAACATCAAAGAAAAGGGTCACCATGTTACGCATCAAGTTTCATAGCGAGAATCCATAGGAGTATCAAAGCGGTAGTGAGCCAAGTGTGCCCGTCTCGAAAAGTAGATCCATCACATACTTCCGTTGACATAAATATATACCTTCTTTCGATCGTGCAACTTCAATACCGAGAAAGTAACGAAGAATGCCTAGATCCTCGGTATGAAATTGTTGTCCCAAGCAAACTTTAAGGTCTTCAATACCAAAAACATCATTCCCATACAAAATAATATCATTCACATACACAATAAGAACAATAATCCCAGAGGAAGAGTGTCGAGTAAAAACTGAATGGTCAGAGCTAGAGCGTTGAAATCCATACTGAATAACAACAAAACTAAACTTATCAAACCAAGCTTGTGGGGGACTGCTTGAGCCCAAAGAGGGCTTTCTTCAAATGGCATACTTTATGTTCATTACCAGATATAACAAACCCCGGTGGTTGATCCATATAAACCTCCTCATGCAAATCTCCATGTAAAAAGGCATTTTTAATGTCCAACTGATACAAAGGCCAATCACGACTAACTGCTACTGCAATAAGTATTCTGACAGAGTTAAGTGGAGCAACAGGTGAAAATGTCTCCATGTAATCAACACCATAGGTTTGAGTAAAACCTTTTGCCACCAACCGCGCCTTGAGGCACTCCACGGAACCATCTGGGTGATACTTAATGGTGAACACCCATCTACAACCAACTGTTTTCTTTGTAAATCTGAGATCCCATGTCTGGCATAAAGAGCACGCATTTCTTCTTCCATGGCTAGTTTCCAGCCCAAAGATAGTAAGGCTTGCTGGTATGAACAAGGAATGGAAATAGCAGACAAGGACAAGGCAAAAAATTGCAAAGGAGGGGAAATTCTATGGAATGAAACAAAATTGTAAATAGGGTGTTCTGTACATAAACGTTTACCTTTATGAACTGCAATTGGCAAACTAGGACTAGCAGATGGAGGTGGAGTAGGTGTAGCAACCTCAGGTGAAGAAGGCGATTGTGTAGGAGCAGGTGCACAAGGACACAAAGGTATCAGCGATCGCCGCTTGGCGGCCGATATACCCGCAAAGGTTTTTCAATAATAGGTGGAGGTTTAAAAGGAAGTGAAGTTGGGATGGTAGGAGATGTAGGACTAGAATGGCGGATGTTGGACTAGAGGGGGCGCGGTTGAGCAACTTCAATTTTGGAAGGTGATTGGGTGGAGGTGATGCACAAGGCATCAACTGAACCGTCCTTCAAAAGCGCCTATATATATACCCGCAAAAGTTTTTCAATAGTAGATGGCAATTTAAAAGGAAGTGGAATAGGGACGGTAGGAGATGGATGTAAAGGCGGACTCCCCCTCACAAGAAGCAACTAAATCTAGATTGAGTTGTTTTCGAGGAAGGAGTGAAGAATGAAGTAGACTCGAAAAAAGTAACGTCTGCGCTCATATAATATCGACGAGTCTCTGGACTATAGCATCTATATCCTTTTTGTGTATGAGAATATCCAACAAATACACATTTAATAGCACGGGGGGACAACTTATCTCGACCAGGACCAAGAAGATGGACAAAAGACACACAACCAAACACCCTAGGAGGGAGACTAAAGGAAGACACACCAGGATAAAGAATCGAAAAAGGAACTTGATTGTTTAAAACAGATGATGGCATGCGGTTAATTAAATGACAAGCTGTAAGAACAACATTTGCCCAAAACAGCTTAGGTACATGCATGTTAACCATAAGGGTACGAGTCACATCTAACAAGTGGCGTAATTTGCGCTCAACAACACCATTCTGTTGAGAAGTTCCTGGACAAGTTGTTTGATGGATTATACCATGGCAAGCACAAAAGTTTGCATACAAGTCCGAGTGTACTTTCGGTAGCATTATCGAGCGAAATATTTTAATCGCTTTATCAAATTGTGTAACAATTTCATTATAGAAAGTAGTGACAACTTTAGGTAACTTCGAGCGATCTTTCATTAAATATAACCAAGTCATTCGAGAGCAATCATCAACAAAACCACAAAATACAAGAAATTCCTCAAACTTTTAACTCTTTGTAGGACCCGGATATGCGTAGGACTACATCAAACACCCCTAATTGGCGGCTTTCTAAGCGGCGGAAACTACTACGATGATGCTTGCCTAAGCGGCAAGCTTCACATTCCAAAACACTTACGGGACTCAAACTAGGAATAACATGGCGTAACTTAGCAATAGATGGATGACCCAATCGATAATGCCACTGAAGTAGGGCTATTGTAGAACTGAAAATCGATGCAGAAACAGTAGTGCCAACATCCAAAAAATATAGGCCATCTCTCTCATGCACCGAACCAATCACCTTCTTCATCGGAGGTCCTGAAATATACAAGAAGTAGGAGAGAAACTCACCGAAACCTTTGTAATGCCTTTGTAAGTTGACTAACGGATAACAAATTAAAAGGAAATTGTGGAACATATAGAGCCGGACGATAGAGACATGGATGTTGGTAGGATTAATATCACCTTGGCCAAAGCACCGCCGAAAGGAACCATCGCCAAGGTAATACTAGACTTTCTTGGAATGAAAATGATGAAAGAGAAGGTATGCCGGACATGTGGGCACTAGCTCGAGTCAATGACCCAAGAGGTAGATGGGTCTTTGGACAATACCACGCTGAATTACTTGAACTAGCCCGCGGTAGTTGTAGGTATAGAAGAAGATGCACGCATAGAACCAAGCTTCTGGATGATTTGGTCAATTTGAGCAGAGACATCGGGAGATCCAGCTGATCCGCTGAATTCAGAAGTAGTTACACCTCTCGAGGCTAGGGGTGACTTCGGATCGGATCGGATTAACCTCCTTCGGAATTTTTCCAAAATTTTTTCGGAACCTAATATGCTAGCCAAATCCGATCCAATTTTTTTGGATTCAAAATATATTTCCAATTTAAGTAACTTTCGGAAATTTTGAATAACTTCGAAAATTTCGGAATACTTGGTAAATTTTCAAAGATCTCTTTACTTTCAATTATTTTTGGAATATCATACACCAATGTTCATTGTAGGGAGAGAAAACCATGTCCACAACACCAATGTGTAACAACAAACGCACTTGTTTCTTGAGAAAACCCATTTTCATTCAAACAAGTGATCCAAGAAAAAACGAGAAAAAGAACCGCGACCACCAATAGCAAGCATTGCATTTTGTTGAGGTGCGGGTATTTGTAATGTTTCAATCTTTTTTCGTGTGTGGAAATTAGGCGTGAAGTTAATGCATAAATAATGGATTATGGTCTTGGACTCTAAGTAGCTTTACATAATATTCTATCTATTGGAATTTGGTTTTGGATTGGTCCAGGAAGTCATTGTATGACTCAATGACATTTTTTTTTCATATCATTGTTGTTATGGCAGACGGTGTAATGACAGTAGAGTGGTCCAATTCAAGTAGGGAAGTAGCGGCTAGGTTATGTTTTTGTTTTTTTTTTGGAAGTAAAAAACTAGAAAATGAATGAACGGTCGAGATCTAATCAAGTGGATAGTGATTAGTGAGAGAAGTATATATTTTCGGAATAAATTGGCAATAATATCGGAAATTTCGGAATTTTCGGATCGGATCGGATTTTAGAATTATATCCAAATCCGATCCAATTTTTTTTCAGAATTTTCGGAAATCGAAAAATCGGAAAATCGGCCCATGAAAACTACACCCAGAGCCAGACCAATTTCGAGTCGGATTTCGGAAAAATCGGAAATTCGGCAAAAAGAGACACCCCTACTCGAGGCAGTGGCAAAAAGAGAAGTAACACATGAAACTTGATTGGCATATGCAGGTTTTCCATGCTTGTCCCAACAATAGTCCTCTGTATGTCCAATCTTCCCACAAAAATTACATTTTCGATCCTCACGAGGAGCTGAACCCCGACCACTAGGGGAAAAAATAGCACCATGGCCAACACAGCCCCCACGACCACCACTACGACCGCCCCCACGACTACCACTACGGCCGCCACCACGACTACCACTACGGCTGCCACCACGGTTTTCAGCACTAGAAATCAAGGCAGAAGCCTCAAAAGGGGCTGATGGAGTTGAATGCTCAACAGATGCACGAGATAATCGAGAAAATGCATTGGATGATGTAGGCAATTTTTCTCCAACCAATATTTGATCTTTAAACACTTTATACTCTGGATCAAGACCATATAGCAATAATGCCACATGGAACTCCTCCCTCTAAGCCTTTTGTACCTCAACATCCCCATTGAAAGGTTGATATAAAATAAGTTCCTCCCATAAACCCTTAAGAGTACTATAATACTCGGCTAAAGGTCTACCAACTTGTTTTGTGGCAAACATCTTCTCGAATATCTCGTAAATGCGAGAGATGTTTTTCTCTTGAGAATAAGAATCCTGGAGAGACAACCATATCTTCTTTGAGCTATCAAGAAACTGAACATTGGACGCTACTTGTGGTTCCATACTACATCACTATGGAGTCATCACTCAACCAATCCTTATAGTTACTATCTGTTTTAGGTGGGGGGTCATCTTCTAAATACTTCGACTTTCTCTTGGCTCGCAAATACACCTTTACAACATGTGCCCATGGTAGATAATTCTGGCCATTGAGTTTCATGGAGGTTATTTGTTTGGCCATGTCATCATTCACATGGTATAAATTAGCTTTCTCATCATTACCAGTCTTCAATGGATCAGTTGATAAGTACCCAAAAACTGTGTTTTAAACCCCGTAGAGACATTACAATTTGGTTAATTATGTGTTTAATAAATATAAATTAATTGTATTTTCATGTTTTCACAGATTTCAAACACACAACGATAAAATACACATATATAGAACCTGCCTTTTAGCATGAAATACAACCTAATAAAGCTTGGACTTGAAAAGCTTCAGTATCAGCTCATTTAAAGCTCCAAACTACTAGGAAAACTCATGGACTCAGAAACAAGTTGAAGAATCTAGACTTGAGTCCCTAAGTCAGCTAAAGAATCAGCTAGAAAGTCAAGATAAAACTTCAAATGACGATATCTCCCGTATCCTAACTTTGATTCAAGCACTCGACCAGCCAAAATGATCAGCGCAGAAAACTCTACACAACGGTATAAAGCTTCCAAAAAATGGTCGTACGGTTTGGAATATGAAGACAAAGCCAAAGCCGGTTACTATTTAAGCCCAAGCCAAATCCCATTACTATTCCAGAGAATATTCCTAGAATATTCCCTATAGAATATTCCATAGAATATTCCTATAATATTCTCTAGATGATATTATATTTTATTTGTAACCGTTAGATTTATATTAGATGGATTGAATCCAGACCATCAGAAAAACTATAAATAGAAGGTCTGAGTTTTAATTTTTTTCATGGAATAGTTAGCATTCCATCAATAAGGAGTAATGTAGAATTTCTTTTTTAGGTTGTAATGCAAAATTTTTTATTTAGTTTATAATATTTAGTTTAATTTTATTTCCTTTTAATTAGTTTAATTTCTTAGTGTTGTGATCTCGGAGCAGAAACTCTGCCCGAGTGAAGACTATCTCCATTAGGGAGTTTTGTCTCGACAATCCATAAAAGACTAGGAATTGAGTAAGTTCACCCAGAGTTAGGGTTCTTAGTCAATTCCACCTGCTAATAACACTCGCTCAGAGATGACGAGTCGTTATTAGGGATCAAAAGTCGAGATAGACTCGTTAACGGAGATGGGATTCGCTTGTGGGAGAGAGATTTTGCAGTTTTAAGGAAAAGTGAACGAAATAATGGAGATGGGATTAGATCAATGACGCTTGTTGTTGGGGATCGAACTTCGGGTTTGCGACAAAGGGAATACTAAACCTAAAAAAAAAAAAAAAAAACCCTCCCTCGTATCTTTCTTGTGACCTGTGATAAGAATTTAATTTTGACGTTACTCCAACTCACACTTATATCAATTGTCTTACTCTCAAATTATGTTGAAATATAGCTCGAGTAAAGGTATCGTCCCATGCCTAACATTAAAGCACGTGTTCACAATTAGGGGTGTTCATGGGTCGGTTCTTATTGGTTTCGGTTCTGGGTCTATTTTTAGCGGTTCCTATCGGGTTCGGTTCTTTCGAGTTTTTTCTTATATTTTAAAAGCCCGGACCCATACCCATTAATTAAGTCGGTTCCGGTTTCGATTTCGGTTCCTTATCGGGTTATACATTTTTATTGCTAAAATTATTATTTTTAGTTATATAACCGATATAAAAGTTAGTTTACGGCGACTATAACACTTGTCATCGATATTTTTGTCCTCTCAAGAAGTAATGATCCTAAATTTAATAATATTTGAAAGTTATCTAAAAATTTTAAATAAAACATTATACACATGTGTATATTTTAAATCGAACATATGTATATTATACTATCGTATGTCGTCATATATAGAATAAATACTACATGTACCACAATTGTTAGTTAGCATTGCATTATTTGTTATCTAATATATATACATGTAATATATCAAGCACGCATTACTGCGTTCATGCATTAGTTAATATAGGCAGTGCATTAGTTAATTCATAGTATCTGTATAAACATTATTATTAATATTTATAATCATATTTAATGTAATATTATAAAAGATGTATTTAATAACACATATTCACTATTATGCTAAATGTTATATATATTTAATATAATTTTACTCCTAACAAATATAGACTATATATAATAATAATGTTTGGGTTTGTCTTTATTTAGTGTAATATAATACTAAATTCTATATATCAAAATCAAACTAATCGGTTCCGATTTCGGTTTGGGTACCCATCGGTTTTTTACTATTCGGTTCTAACGGTTTCGGTTATTTATCGGGTCGGTTCTTAAAGACCCACTTTAAATGGGTCTAATATTTTAGGACCCAGAACCGCTATAAACGATTCCGGTTCCGGTTTCAGTTCGGATAATTGGGTACCCATGCACACCCCTATTCACAACTTAGCTAGACTAATCACAAGAAACCTTTAATGAGAGAAGGCTTTAGATGGAAGTTTTTACACTACTCTTAGATTATTTTACCTTAACTTACAAGTTACGTAAACTTTATTTGTACTTACTTACACAGAGAATTTAGAGAGAGAGAAAAATATGTGGAAAATTATATGTGGAGGATTAACTCCACTCTTGCAATGATAACTATCATTTTTAATCAATTCATTACAAGAACTATAATCATTATTGGGTTCATAGACAAACCCAAGAATAATACCAAGTTTAATTCTTAGTGGATTTATCTTTATCTCTAAGACAACCTACTAACATGTGGACTTATTATGGTACTCTATTTCTAGAATACCATAACAAGTCCTAGTTTGTTATCATCATAAACTATTTTGGAGTTCATGTTGATAACAAACTTGTGAAAATTTGAAGTAATGAAATACTCCATTAATGGAGCTTCTCTTCACATGAGTATTATCAACCCTCCACAAAAGAGAGTTTTAGCTCACGATCCTAGGACCTATGAACTACTTACAAGATAACTAGAGATTGAGAAGAAGAATAAGAAGAAAAAGAAGTTTTATTACTAAAATTATAGCTACTTCTACAACTAATTTAATCTTACTCCTACATACTAATTTAGAGAAAGAGAAGAGAGTGAAGGGCTACAAGGCCACAAATCACAAGTGAATTAGCTAGTTTATTTAGAGCATCACCCCTCCTATTTATAGTTTCATAGGAGTGAGATGGGTGGCCAAGATTACATCTTACATTTTCAATCCAAAGATTAAAATTAATCTACTTTTATAATAGAATTTACTATTCTTTATTTTAATTTAAGTGAAAAAATGGGTGAATAGTAATTCCCATTACAAGATAAATAATTAAGAATGGTTTATGCACTTATTAAGTGGAGAAAGTAGGTGATTATAAACTTCCACTTAATGACATCATGATGAATAGTAATTAGATTTTTACTTTGTCTTGGTTCAGACCTGTTTTATCCCTAGTCCATTAAATTGATGGAAACTATATACCATTGTGTAGAGCTTGTTACGATGATCATTTTGACAGGTCACACGCCCAAAACGGAGTTCGGAGTCAAAAGATATGATTTTCCGAAGTTTCGTTGATTTTTCTGCAAGATTTGACCCGAAATTGACCATTTTGACTAGACTTGCTTCATGGGTTTGATTTAAACTTCCAATGGGCTTCTTTTGGACGTGATAAAAAGGTTTTGTTTCCAATTAGCATATTCACCTTATTTCCATGCCAAAATACCGATTTTTTTTGAAATTTCATCATTTACGTGTCGAAACCTGCAAAAGTATGAAAATACAATTAATTTGCATTTATTACACACATAATTAACCAATATGTAATGTCTCTACAAGGTTTATATTACAATTTTGGGTGCTTATCAACCTGCCTGTTAGTTTATGCCGAATAAATCTTAATCATATTCTAACAGTATTTAGGAAACTTGAAAGTTGAGGTTACTTAATTAGGACCGTGCTTGCACGAAACCCTCCCTCGTATCTTTCATGTGACATGCCTTGTTAGTTTATGCCATCGAAAAAAAAATAAAAAAAAAAAAGTTAGTCATATTTAGTAATAAAGGTCTTGATTCCTTTTATGTAATGAATATTGTCTAGAAATCTTACATTAGTATTAGAATTATGATTGGTTCTTAGAAACTTGTGTTGATATGTACGCAATAGTTTTTACATCTTTTCATAAATTTTCATGCAATGAGTGTCAATGACTGTACATAATAGTAAGTTTCTGAGACCCACGGTTAGAATACTTAAATTCCAAATCCTATGAGAATCTAGCCATAAAGCCTCAACATAAGTGTATTTGAGTAATGACCCAAGGATAAACAATTCCGAGTAGAAAAAATCATATGTCCATTTGTTTGATCACTATAGTTTATCCTAAGCGAAAATTTAGGCATTCTTTGGAACCGATATAGCCAAATAAAAAAATATACAAACCCAAGAATAATGTATTTCTCCTAGTTTTCCCTGTTGAGCTTTTATATTAGCCATTTCATTTTTCAACCATAATTTCTTTATCCATATCCATATCTGATGAGTTTGAGAAATATGATGAAGAGCATAAAAGAGAAGAGAAAGACCTATACAAATACGAAAATTCGTTCTATCAGTTGGCGCCGATTGATAAATCCAATTAGTTGTGTCAAAACCAAGAAAAAGTAAATTCCATAAAAGAAAAAAAAATCAAAGTTATAAACTCCAAAAATAAAATCAGATGGAGTAGAAAAGCCAAAAAGGGCAAAGTATGGAACCGTTTTGAAACAAAAGAACACTAGATTTTCTCTAGTAATTATATATTTGAAGACCATATTTTCTCTAACTCATTATTTTGTTATCCCTTCCATTCTTTCTAAACCATTTCCTAAGCCCCGTAATACCTAATAAAAGTCATTTAGCTCAATTAGGATATGTTAGTGTGATAGTAAGTGGTAGACGTGATTGATCGACCTTGGCTTCCTTGGACGTCATTGAGAATGTGAGGAAACGTGTGCCCACTGCATTGGAGTGAGCAAAATCTGAGTGGTAAAAATTATGAGAGAATTTGTGTTTCGACACATACCTGTGAGAACCTACTTAAAGACGCTCTCCAAAAGATTCAGAAACGACCCTACTTGTACATTTCATTGTAAAGTTCCCTGCACGCATATTCATCTGTAAATGTTTTGATTATTGTATATTTATTAACGTAGGCTTCAAAGGAATTAATCTTTGTTCCCCGCTTGTGAGATGTATAGATATATGATATCTAATTTAGGGAACAAGTCTTTATTACTGAGTCGTTGTAGTATAAATGAAGTTTGTGGGTATTTTCTCTGAAAAACTCTCACGAGGCTATAACTCGTCCACTAGGGAACTCCTGGTAGTTTAAGGCCTTGTTGCATACGGTTAATGCAATAGCACTCTGAAAAACGAGAATTAGCTTAGGACTACACATTTTTTGTCACTTATCTGTTTAGTGTCTCTCCTTTGCTTGAGGACAAGCAAAGTGCTGTTTGGGGGTGGTTGATAAATACCCAAAAACTGTGTTTTAAACCCCGTAGAGACATTACAATTGGATAAATAATGTGTTTAATAAATATAAATTAATTGTATTTTCATATTTTCATAGGTTTCAAACACACAACAATAGAAAATACACACATAACATGCCTTTTAGCATGAAATACAACCTAATAAAAGTTTGGACTTGAAAAACTTCAATATCAACTCATTTAAAACTCCAAATTGCCAAGAAAACTCATGGACTCAAAACAAGTTGAAGAATCCAGACTTGAGTCCCTAAGTCAGCTAAAGAATCAACTCGAAAGTCAAGAGAAAACTTCAAATGGCGATATCTCCCATCTCTAACTTTGATTCAAACACTCGACCTGCCAAAATGATTAGCACAGCAAAAACTCTACGCAACGGTATAAAGTTTCCAAAAATGGTCGTACGGTTTGGAATATGAAGACAAAGCCAAAGCCTATTACTATTTAAGCCCAAGCCCATTACTATTCCAGAGAATATTTCTAGAATATTCCCTAAAATATTCCTAGAATATTCTCTAGATATTATATTTTATTTGTAACCGTCAGATTTAGATTAGATAGATTGAATCCAGACCGTCAGAAAAACTATAAATAGAAAGTATGAGTTTTAGTTTTTTTTCATGGAATGTTTAGCATTCCATCAGTAGGAGTAATGTAGAATTTCTTTTAGAGTTGTAATGCAAAATTTTCTTTTTAGTTTATAATATTTAGTTTAATTTTATTTCCTTTTAATTAGTTTAATTTCTTAGTGTTGTGTCTCAGAGCAGAAACTCTGCCCGAGTGAAGACTATCTCCATTAGGGAGTTTTGTCTCGACAGTCCATAAAAGACTAGGAATTGAGTAAGTTCACCCAGAGTTGGGATTCTTAATCAATTCCACCCGCTAATAACACTCGCTCAGAGATGACGAGTCGTTATTAGGGATCAAAAGTCGAGATAGACTCGTTAACGGAAATAGGATTTGCTCATGGGAGAAAGATTTTGCAATTTTAAGGAAAAGTGAACAAAATGACAAACCGACCGCTGTATCTACAGTTAAATCATCAGCCATTAAGTAAAACAAATTTCTGAACTTGCTAACAAGCACCAAACACTAGAGTTTTCTCAAGCACTAGGAGTGCAGAAAAATCACAACACTTGCTAGGGACTTTTCTCAAACACCAACTATGTAGGAAGAGAACCCAAAGAACACAAATCACAAAGAAAAGTTCGTCGCCATACAACACGCTTAGGAACACCACAGGAGTATAGCTTCAAACAAGGCACACTTGCCTTTGACTATCAACAGAAAATAGGAGAGTAAAGTACCACAACTTTAACAAGACAGCCCACCCAATATACATATAAACATCACCTCACACACACAAACAGCTGCACACCTTCACAATCACCACAACACCCTAGATTTACATCTAGGGTCACACACCAAATATCAACCCTTTTTAGGTTTTCTTTACCACAAACTTTTTTCAAACAAGACCAAAAAAAAAAAAGAAGAAAAGAATAGGAGTTAGAACTGAACAAGAGTTCTTGTTCTGATACTAAGTGAAGTTTTGAAATGGAAAAATATAAGAAGGAGAAAGAGAGATCAATCTAGAATAAACTGTTCTTGCTCTAACCCACTATTTATTATGTCTTAACAAATATATTTACACCCATAGGTACACCACTTAACAACCACACAATGCAACTCACACCCATTACTAAAAACACCCAAAATAATAAAAACAATACTCTCACATCTAATAACAATACTTCTTCCGCTGTCACTATCACCTTTATAAACTCCAAATTTACAACCATTGCTTTTTCTCTAGTTGCCATCAAAATTATCAAATAAGTTTTTTTTTTAATTATTATTTTTTCTAATGGGGAAGAAAATTTACCAAGAATGTTGGAGGATTGAGAGAAAACAGGACCAAGAATCCTCAAATCTCTAGTGGGTATGGAAACGAATTTGATGATGGCGTTTTTTTCGCATTCGACGACTTCTGTCTCGCCGAGTCGATTGAACCGCATCCATAATCGGGAACCACTGGCTTACTTTTTGGCTTTGGTGGTGGTTGAGGAAGACACGACGGCGTTGTCAATAAGTGGTGACAGTGGCGGGGGCTGATTAGGAATTTCTATTAATTTTTTAGCACAATCAGCAATTCGAGGGAGCACACGCACAACTTTGCAGTTACGCAACATCTGAAATATGAATATTATTTTTATCAAAAGTAGCATATAGATTAAAAGAAAATAGAAAATTATAGAAGCAATTTAGTAGTACCGTCTTTATGCAGTTGTCTCTGCAGATTCAGCAATCACAAGTACAGTTATGACAACAAGCTTGAAAAGAACCTGAAAGCAAGATGACAATGTCAGCAGAAATAGTAGCAGATAGAGAGAGAGAATTTGTCCAAGAAAAGGCAAACTTACTGGAATGAACATCTGAGCACATGCCTAAAAACCTCCCAGAAGCTCCTTCGATAATAAGCACAACAGATGGCTAGCCTACAGAGAGAAACCCAACCAAAGATAAAAAGGTTTATTAATTGAAAAAATTAATAATTAATGAATACTGAAATGAAGAAAAAGGGAGGGACCTCTTCTTCTCGTTCAATTGGGCTTCTGTAAAATACGAAATCTAATGGTCTCTCATATAAATACCTTTGTCAAAGAAATTGATACAAGTCACAAGATTCTTCTCATCTTCACTTACTAATAGAGGAACAATAACCTGCAAAGTTAATAAAAAGGGTAAATTGGAGCAAAGGAAAAATTTATCAAACAAAGGCAAAGGCACACTGTAAGCAGTAAACGAAAACAAATATTATATTATTTATATATGAAGGGAAAACTGAAAAGCTTGATACTACAAAAGTGAAATTGAGGGATAGTGTGTACACATAGAGGCATTGTCATGTGACAGAAATTATGTACTTTTCAGATTAATTTAATGTCATAACTTGTGATCCACGAGATCTATCAAATAAGACTAACAGTAAATAACAAATTCAAAACAACAGTTTTATTTATTTCTAAAAGACATGTGATGTGTTTAAAAGCACAAAAGCATGCCCTGGAGGCACAAAGGTTGTAGAAAATATGATTCGACCTATTGGGTTGGCTGGGAGTGACGCGGGCACTGGCAACCACTAGTGTGTAAAACACACTGTAACAGGTATATAAGGACTTGTTACACACACTGTGCTGCGAGCATTTTTGGGTATCTACATTGAGTCCTTTGCATAATGAATGAAGGCGTGCAACCACCCTTCTGTTCAGCATTCAGTGATCAGAGGCTACATTCAGACATACATATATATGACAAACGGAATCAACACAAATATTAAAAAACTTGTATACAACATAATTTTTCTCAATTGACTTACAGTTAAACATCTGAATGGATCATACTGACATAATACAATGGTCAAACATCGCTCTGCTTCACTAGAAACCTGAACAAAAAGAGATTTGTCAAAGTATGATTTAAGTATTAAAAATCGAGGAAAAAAAATGATTTGAGTATTAAAATCTGTATCCCCGAAAAAAAATTTACCTGTTAGCACAACCTCAACAAAAAATGATTTGAAAGTATCAAGAAAAATATTTAGGATTAATAGTCTTAGTATCCCAAATGAACATAATTAATCCAGCACGGATCTGGAAAAACAAAGACCTGATTGGTGAGCATTTCAACTAACAATGAAAGTGCAAGTTCTCGGATCAAGGAATCAGGATCATCCAGCACCTCCAATACAACTGTGAGAATCTGGTTAAAATACTGCCCACAGACAGTCTAAATAATATTAGTAAGAAATGTAATGATTAAATAGTCTGTGCTGATAAGTACGTTCAGGTCACAAAGAATATTTGTTGCTCTTGAAAAACCATGGATAATCAAAAGAAAAGGAATACGAGAAAATTCTAGAGATTCCAGAAGAACACTGAGAGCTGGACACTTAAGAGTCTATGTAATCAGTATCTACGTTCCAGAACCATCATAAACCGACACTTCTAAATAATATAAGTTCCTACTATTTGATTCTCTATAGCATTAAAAGGGTAATGTTGACAACCAATGCATTTAAGAACCTCTTAAGACGCTGTACACATATATTATATTGTTTCAACTGTAATGTAATCATGTACCAATATGTTTTTATATCCGTCCTTAAGGAGATGAGGTTTCATGATCATGTGTGTAACTGTGATACAATTATGTTGCAAGTTGAATCTTCTATGAAGGAAGTCTTTATGAGGGTTGATTACTCTTGTAGCTCCTTCCCACAAGTAATCTATTTTACTCCTCCCCGCCCCCAGTTCCTATACTCTAGATAAGTGGAATCATGTTTTAAATTGCTCAATAATATCTCGCCAGTCATAAGAAGCTTCAAAGATATTGATTCTGGAGCAGAAATCGTTAGGCATTTGGAATGGGGATATCAATCTTGGACTGGTAACACAATGAAGTAAAATCCTCTAAACACCAACAACATGACGAGTGAATATCTATCTTCTACACAGGATTCAATTTTGCCTATGGAGATTATGAAGGGGAAAACAGAAGTAATGAACTCAAGCACTGAAGATTTCGGATGAAAAAGAAAGAAAGAACCGAAACAGGAGAAAAATACATTGAATAGAAGATTTGCGTAGCCTGGTAATAAAAAAAACTACCATAAAATCAGAACAGAGCTTGAATGCAAGGAAATGGAACCTTGCTCCAGACTAATTGATCATTAGCCACTGAAAGATCGATCAGCTGCTGAAGTGCAACACGCTTGCTTACACTTTCATTCTCATCACTGCCATTGCAAATCTGCACGTAAGTACAAAACATGATTTCAGAAAGGAGTTTTCCAAACAAGTGATGAGTTTCACATATTCTCATGTACATGAGCAAAAAAGCATTTCTCTAAGAATATATTTCTAGCTTCATATTTTCAGGTCTTACCTGATGCAGAATTTGAGGGATGCTAGTCCCTACATCTGGAGTGGAACTGGTTTTGGTAACTGTTAGCTTCTCATGATTAAGGTCCAGTTCTGAACTTCTGTTACCAAGCGTTAATACTGGAACTTCTCCATGACCAGAGCTCCCCATTCCATTAACGTCTAATCTTGGAGTTGATAATGAACTCTCTAAACCCATGACTGGATCAGTATTTTCCAGATGGGTCGTCCACAATCCCATATTTTCAACCACACCATTCACATTTGATGTCAGATCCATGCTTTTGGAAGTAACAACCTCCAGATAATAACTAGAATCAAGACCCTGATATAGCTGATCCCGAGTATCATGTGAACCTTCATGCCCAATAGAGCCTAAGATCAGAATCGATTCCTGCATGGAATTCCACTTCCTTCCACCTTCACTATCGACGGAACCAGCAGAATACCTTCCGAAAAATTGACTTTTCTTTGATGCTCCTGCATATCCTTCTTCAGAAGAAGTTCCTACAACATCAGACTGCTCGAAAAAAAAATTTAGAATGCTGTTGCTCTCTTCTGTTCTGCAAAAAGTTCATGAGGTCGACCTCTATACGAGGCGTGAACTGTTTAAGCACTCGCCTCAAGGAATTTTGTTCTTCAATTGACAGACAAAGAATGAAATTCAGGACAGATGCTGAATCAAAATGGGAATAAACCGCTATGATACATGTTATAGCTGCTTCCTTAAGTTTTGTATTCTTGTCATGGACCAAAGGTGCCAACTTAGCAAGCCACAATTTCAGGATGCCACTGTTACCAGAACCTTCAGAATTTATTGAGTTCTTGTTGAAGGAGTTGATAGCAAACTCAATAACAGCCAACTTCGCCTTTGGTGAACGTTGCTCATCAAGAGAACGAAGCAAAGCAGGAAGGAGAGAATCTATACCATAGGTCTTACTCACAGTTTCTAGAGTTGTTGAGCAAGACTGGCGAATTAACTCTTTTTGGTCGATTAACCTTGAAAAAACATGAGGCAGGATCCTCTCGATATAACTTTCAAAAGGCTTTCTGCAAGAAGGAATCATCTCAGCAAGTGTTGAAAGAGCTGCCTGTGCAACTTTATGGTGAGGATCATCCAAGTGTTTGAAAAACAACTTCATAACCTTCTCGAAACTCTGTGTAATTTCTTGGACACCTTTTGCCCCTTGCTGCAGCAAAGTTCAGAGATAATTAAAAGCAGAAACTCTGGCAGACCAGTCAGAACTAGAGCTCAAACCCTCCATCAAAGCATCATTAAGAGACACTGGACCCTCCATGTAACTTGGCATTTCACCAAGTGCAAGTTGGCTATCATCAAAACTATTTCTATTGTTAGCAGATACCCGTCCAGTCACATGTTTTCTCAAAAGCGGCCTCTGGAAATTGGGGATAAAATTGTTTTGTGAATCCCTGAAACAGGGATCTTTATAAGGTGTGTCTAGATATTGCCTATCCATATGTGTGTTCAAATATCTTCAGTTGATCCTCATATCAGTATTTTCTTCAATGTGACTCTCATCCTGCAGTCTCTCAGAAGTTCTCTTGGCAGTATATGATGAAAAAGGCTCAGTTGACAGGCTGCTGTGGTAGGAAAACTTGCTGGGATCTTTGGAAGCATGAACCTGAGCACTGATAAGATTGGATGTTATTAAACAACTGCTCTGACTACTACCTCTAGAAATATTGGAGGCAGTTGAATCTGCCAATACTGAATCCATGAGATGACTTGAAGAAGAAACAGCAAGAGGAAATGGTGGATCACGAGCTGATGGAGTGTCAACTCCTGCACTAGGGGAACAGTGATTAAAGCTTAGACATTAAAGAAATGGTTAATAAATCCATAATGCAGTAAATTGTTAAAATAAAGTTCTGTATGGATAAACTTATTCAGAATGAATAATTACAGTGTAATATTAAGTATGTAGTTGAGCTGAAACATTCCGTACCATGGTCCAAACTAGTCGATCGCAAAGGCTTGTCAGATATATCCAAACCTCTCAGCATGCTTTCAATAGTACTAACTTTTTGTTTACTTGCATGCAGCACACTTTCAAGACTTCTCTCAGTACCTTTTCCTAAAGATTTTGCTTGCGATAAAACAAGACCAGAAGTGAGAGGTGTTCCTGAGGGCAGAGTTGCACTCCTGTCTTCTTCTTTTTTGATAACAAGTTGCACTCCTGTCCATTGCAACAATTGCAGAAGTTCCGTACCCAGGTACATTAGAAGTAGGTGTTTGGGATGGAGTACGCAATGATTGCACCCCTCTATCATGAAGTGAAGGAGAAGCATATCTCCTGTGGACACCACCTTCTTCTTCATTTATAACCTATACAGAATTGCATCACATCAAGCACTAAGTTTTCATATCATCACTAAGGGATCCCATGAATAGATGGAAACAAATACCCTTTGAATGACAGGATCAAAAGATGAGAATAGACGCCTGGAATGTTCTGGCCAAGTTTTTGTAAACATCCGATAACAAGTTCTCGCAGTTGATCGCACCTGCAAAGTTTCATTTCCCACTAGGTTTATATTAACTGACAAACTAAAATATCTACTTTCCCTAGTACGTAATTGCCACAAATAAATTATTCATCAGCATCTTTTCTACCGTAAAAGAAGATGTAATTCAAAATTTTAAATGTGTAATTAAGTCAATAGCTAAATGCCAAGAAAGCAAAAACAACCAACTATAAACCAAAATACTTGTCTTTACTTATTTTACGTAGGTAAAGTTTCACTAACTGTTGAATTCACATTAAATCATAAGGATCTTTATTTCTAACTAATTTATCTGGAGAAAACGTGTTCCAAAAAAGACCTACATGCAAAAGGTGGGGGAGAATGAAAAGCTTTAAGACCAAAATTTAAAGGTCTTAACAAACTTGGTTCTCTTAACCAAGTCGTGTACATAAATGTGTGCACACTCATTTCCACAAAACAAGGATTTATGACATTGAAAGATATATAAAATCCTATTCAACTGCATGTACATTAGTCTCTCCCTAAGACTTTACATAAGATTTTACTAGACCCGACACTCCAATAGTCTTAGTTAGAATTCAAAATTCTCATATAAAATTGTAGTCATAACCCATCAACCAGAAAAATAATACCTCAATCATTGCGTCTGCTACACAGCACTTTATTAGATCTTCATAAAGATCTGCCACTCGTTGTATTTCTGGTGCATCTGCCCAGTACTCGAGTATCAGAAGTGCATAGACACAACACCTGCAGCATAAAATGTAATTATTTATTAAATAAAATAAATAAATAAAACCTTCCACCTTAAACAAGAGGCACAAATAAATATACCTGGCACGGAGCACTGCATTGCGGTCATTTTTATTTATGACTTATGATGCTGTCTTATGAAGTTATGATTTGTGCTTTGCAGACTAATCACTTGAGCACTGAAAGAGAATCTGAGAATGCAAACCAATTTTGAGCAGTTAGAATTCTGAGGTATCACCTTGGTCATTCATACTTCCTCAAGAATCAAGATCATCCATCTAACGGGCTTCACCATGGCACAAATTTCACATCTGTTGCAATACATATAAACCTAGCAAATGAAATCTGGGTTCAAAGGGAAAAAACAAAGCAGAAAACACACTAAATTTCAAGACACCACCCCTAGAGCAGAGGGGAGCTAATAAAGCTAAGGAAATACGTAGTATCCTTTCATCAATAATCAGAAATATGTAATGAGAAAATATCCTTTTCATCAATAATCAGAAATATGTAACGAAAATATCCTTTTATCAATAATCAGAAGAGTTTTACAAAGACTCTAGACTCAAGACCGTAACCCTACCAACTACAAAGATTAAGAAATGTTGCAGCTCTAACTACTAAGACGTCAACCAGACACACAACCCAGCAAACAGAAGACATCAATTGAACTGAACACAGTCGTCCATCACACCTCATTGTCAATGCTTGAGCTCTGCAGCTTATGCTGCTGCTTTCTGCAGATAGATAATATTCGTCAGGAGAACAGTCAACTTAAACCAAAGATAAGTGGCCCTCACAATTTTTTTTTAAAGGCCAGCGACTTACATTAGTATCAAGTGTTTCTAATTTGCTCATCTTGGCAAATATGTTGCCATAAAACTGAGCGCCTCCTTATTGAACTCCTTCATTTTTTCCTTCAAGACTTTATAGTTTATACTCCAGCTTTACGTCCCTAATTCCACAAAGATTCCACCCCAACATACCTTTAGTCAAGAGACATTGGACATCAATGAATTAGCCGATACAATAAAAAGGCACAATACATACCTGTTGTTGGGATCAATTTCCAACGCCTTCTTAATATCGATCTCAGCAAGGTCCAAATCAGCCTGCCAAATGTAAGCTTGGGCTCGTCTATAGAGGGCCTAAACAATCGCACTCTCAAGTTCTAGCACCTACAAATTATTATCGCAACACTAATCCTCAGGCCTCTTGGTTTGATGTGATTTCAGTTGTATCTAGAAATTAATCCACAGTTACCTTTGTGCAAAGCTTCTCTGCTTGTTTGTAGTCCTTTAGCTTCAGATTGCAGCTTACCTTCAGAACCTTGGACTATTTCTTTTCCTCATCACTGAAGTTGGTGTCATATTCAATAAATTTTCCAGCCTGATTACAAGGAGATTTTCAGTCAGTTGCAATAAAATGAAATCATCTCTAAAATTATTCGATCCTACTAAAAACTTTCTTACCTTTTCATATCTTTTGAAGCCTTAGCAGCGGCTTCAATTTTTTCAGGTGTGTTCATGTCCCACGATTCTCTCTCTTAATGATAGAAACGGAAAATTTTAAACTCACTCGTACCAAGCAAAATGCAAGATCCATACAAAGAGAAATCACACTGAAGATACCTTGACAGGTACAGTTATGACGACAAGCTTGAAAAGAACCTGAAAGCAAGATGACAATGTCAGCAGAAATAGAGAGAGAATTTGTCCAAGAAAAGGTGAAGTTACTGGAATGAACATCTGAGCACATGCCTACAGAGATAAAAAGGTTTATTATTAATTGAAAAAATAAATAATTAATGAATACTGAAATGAAGAAAAAAGGGAAGGACCTCTTCTTCTCGTAAAACACGAAATCTTCTTCATGTTTTCGTTCAATTGTGTAATGAAAAATGAAAAATTAATTTTCCGCCAGAAGAACTAACTCAGTTTCTGCTTCTTTTAATATCTTCGCCATCAATTTCAATGTTGGGAATGTGGGTTAAGATGCTCCAGTCCTCCTCTCTGTCCTCCTCTCTCGTAATGATAGGGCAGACCCAGATTACCAATTTGTGAAGCATGGTGAGTGGTTTCAACTCCTCTAGCTTGAAATCAAGGGATAGGCCGACTCGAAAACTCAATTCTTTAAGTGACGTGAGTTGGTTTAATCCTTGGGGGAGAGAGGAATGCGGAAAAGACGAGATTGTAAGAGTCTTGAGGTTGTTGTTGTTGTGGGTGAAGGACATTAACGATTTTGAAAAAACACCTACATCGTACCTCAAGTCCAGAGTTTCAAGCCGAGGAGGAAAAAGGTAGTGCGGTTCCACCTTCAAATTTGGGCAATGTAAAAGTCTCAAGTATGTAATATTGGACATCATCCTCATCCAAGTAGGGAGCGTGGAGCCAACATAATTTTGTATCGACAATTTTTCCAAGCTTTTATGTGGTTCCAGATTTTCAAGAACACCTTCCATCCTTCGTATCTCCGCTTCGCTGCTGACATGTTCAATATCTGGCCGACCTTCTTTATATCCGAAATTCAACCCCAAATATGAAATGTTTTTCTTTTTCTCCAATTCTGCTTGCTTGGCCTCATTCACACTTTTTACATGCCTTAACCCCTTAATAGATAGAATTCCTTTTAGAAAATTGAGATTTCCTAGTTCCCCAATCACGGACCCTTTGCTGCTTCCAACACTCACAACAAACTTCATTAATGTTCGAAGCTGACTCAATCGCTCAATGCCTCCTCTAGGATAATAATTTAGATTCTCAGTGCCTGCAACTTCCAGATGTCTTAGGTTAGAAAGCTCACCAATTCCTTCTGGCAGTTTGCAAAGATCATAACAAAAGTTAAGTTTCAGTGTTTGCAAATTAACTAGACTTCTCACTGTCTCCAATTCCTTTAGTATTTTATTGCGAGACAAATCAAGGTACCGAAGATGTAATAATCTACTCACTTCACTTGGAAGTACTTCAAAGCCAGGATCACTATATGTATAACTCAAGTCCAAAGTCCTGAGACATGTCAACTGGTGTAATGCAGAAGGTACCGACGTGGATGATTTGGCTACCAGCGTGCGTAACTTCTTCGCTTCATAGATAGATGAATTCTCTATATCATCAACTGTCAAATGACGAATCTTATGACTGCTAATTTTCTCATTATTCACCAAAACAGAGCAATCAGTTTTTGTGAGGAACACAGCAAAGTCATGTACGAGATCATGCATCTTGCATCTAACAATGTTTCCATCTTTGTCTTTCTTAAAATCTTGGAAGAATGAACGCATCGCCAGAGCATCAAAATACTCTACACCAACCATCTCTAGCTCTCTTGCTCCATCAGAGCCGAGATAACTTTGTGCCATCCATAGCTTCACCAGCTCGTCCTTCTTTATGTTATGGTCTTTTGGGAAGATTGCACAGTACATAAAGCATCGTTTCAAAATTGACGGCAAAGCGTGATAGCTCAACAGAAGAGCAGGTCGTAAGAAACTACTTTTCTTGTGTTTTCCAAATGTCACTTTCTAATACACCCATCCAATCTTCTTTTGCTTGTTTGAATCGCATTAGACTTGCTAATGTCTTGACAACTAGTGGAACACCTCTGCATTTTTCGCGAGTTCTTGTCCAATTCCCTTAAGTCTTTCACAATCTTCTTCCGATCTTTCTGAAAAAGCTATTTGCCTAAATATGTGCCAACAATCATCTTCCGACAATTCTACCAGCCTCCGTATATAAGTTGAGCCGATCATCTTTGCAACTTCCTCGTTACGTGTGGTAACGATAATTTTGCTTCCTCGCTCACCACCATTTAGAGATAACTTCAATGGCTCCCAACAGTTGGAATCTTCAGTCCAAACATCATCTAGCACGAGCAAAAACAGCTTTCTCTTTACGGACTTGCACAAATGCTGATGTAGAAGTTCCCACCCAACCACATCTTCTGGTAGCTTCTCTCTAGTAGCTTGTGCAATGATTTCTCTGGCAATCCTTTCAAGATCAAAAGGTTCAGAAACACAAACCCATATTTTCAGTTTAAAGGTGGTCGTGATAGTTTCTTCGTTATACACTAGCTGCGCAAGAGTTGTCTTGCCAAACCCACCAGTTCCAACTATTGACAAGATAGGTATACGAACCCGAGTTTCTTGTTGACTAGTATCACATAGCAGCATGCTAAGTATCTCTTGTTTGTCATGATCCCGACCGAATATCTCTGATACATCCACAACAGAGCTAGTGAGTTGTCGAGGTTCCTCGTGACTATGACTCTGAACGAGGCCTAGTTGATCCTTGCTGAGAGCAATCACATCTAGTCCTTCTCTTATGCCTTTAATCCTATGAGCAATGTTGTGGCGTACACCAAGATGTTTAAAGCAAGCACACAGAGATAACAAGTAGGAACATACCCTATTGGTAACGTGAGAGCCATTAGCAGAAATGAGAATTCGTGTGTTCCATTCATCCAATACATCATCTGCATCATACATTACATCTTCGAGCTCTCCCAACCAAATCTTTACTGCACTATCATGTCTTTCCTTCTTTTCTGCATCTTCAAGCACCGCTTTAACCAAACGGAGCTTAGTCTCGAGGTTTTGTAATTCTTCACGAACCCCCACCACTAACTGCACCTCTTGTGCAACTTCTATTCGGATGAATGAGGTCAACTGATCCAGGACAACAGAAAGTATCGCTTCAGCCATTTTTTTTATTGATCAACAAAGAAGAAATGAGATACAAGAAACTTAGTGCCAATGAGATTAAGATTACAGAAGTGTTAAATTGAATGTCTCGGCTGAGCAACCGCCGGTTCATTAAAGGTCAAAGTGTTAAATTCGGTTTCTTGGTTCGGTACTTTTAGAATCGGGTTTGGGTCATTTGGGTTTGGGTTATTGGTATTGGGCCTTAGCCATTTGATGTAACGGCTGAGATCAAAATTTGTAACAGCATTAAGTCCACGGTATTCAATGGCTGCCATGTCATATGTTGTTGCTGCTTCTTCCTGTGTAGCTGGAAGTAAAAGCAATAAAAGGTCAGGGGTAAATCGAGAAAGATAATTAATTTGAAATTCGGTGGAGAGTTGAAACTTTAAAAAGCCGTTCGGGGTTGCTGATCTTCTCTCCAACTAACTAGTTTGACTGTTTTCTTAATTGAAAATGTTTAAATAATTTTTCGAAAGTAACCTTACATGCACATTGTAATCAACAGCTGTCTAATTACCAACTGTCTACAATGTAACTGTATTTCATACTGCAAAATTAAAATCCCTGAAGACATGGGAATTTTGTGTTTTCACGTATTTGTACTTTTGTATGCTAACTTAGGAATAAGAAATTTCTATTGTCATAGAAATGAGATTTTGAACTTAGTGCCAATGAGATTTAGGAATAAGAAATTTCTATTGTCATAGAAATGAGATTTTGAAGTGTGACGACTAATAATGGGAGAGGATGACGAAATCATGGAGGGATACACTGGAGTCAAGTATGCAAGTTTGTGAACCATCCAAGCCAAATGAACATGCATGTGGATGCAATGAATGCACGTGTCTGATAATAGCGTCATGATGTTTTCTAATTTGTTGGTTTCTTGTTCATTGCGATAGTTTTAACTGTTAACTCTATTTTGGTAAGTGCCAATGTTTTCTAAACTTTCAATCACATTTGGCGTAAAAAAAACAAAATTTCAATCACATTTCAATCAATTTCAATCTATTTTGGTAAGAGAATACACGTCCTTTTTGCTGGACTGGACAAGAGGATCGTATTCACGTCTTATTTAAGTGTGAATGGACTAAAACTATCTGGTTTGCCTCAAATTTGGAGGGCATAAGAGCAAGTCCAATGGAGAGTAGTTATAATGGGCTGCTAAAAGATGTCACATAGGCCTTTTAGCAACTCCAACCAAATTTGGCAGTCGAAATTCGAAAAACCAGTCCAATTGACACTTTTAGCAGTTGTTAAGTTCAGGATACAGACGGCAGAGTTTATGCCGTCAACAAACGCTATAACGCACAAATATCTTCTCAATCTCCCCTCACTACCAAAAACAAACTCGAGAAACTCCTCTCTCCTCACTCCTTCATTTCTCAATCCCCATTTTTGTACTCAATACTCGTAAGTTTCACTCTCTCCTATTGAAATTCGATTTTAGAAATAGTTTGAATGTTTGAATGTTAATTGAATTGAGGGTTAATTGAATTGAATGTTTGAATGTTAATTGAATTGAATGTTTGAATGTTATAATTGAATTGAATGTTTGAATGTTGAATGTTGAATGTTCTGCGATACTATTGCTCTGTATGAGATTGCGATATTGTTGATTGTGAGTTATTTTGATTAGTCTAATGTTGAATTAAAATGTTGAATTGTTTGTTGAATTAGAACGTTGGAATTGTGAGGTTAAATGGATTAGTTTAATATTTGTTGAATTGTTTGTTGAATTAGAATATTGGAATTGATGTTAGAATGTTAGTTTGAAATTGTATGTTTTGTTTAAATTGAAGTTATAAAGAGGATATTGTTGATTGAATTGCAGGTGCCATGCAAAATGAGTAACAAGGGTAAATGATTTTTCGATCGAAAATCAGTTACTAGATTGACACAAGAGTTGATGTCAACGTTAAACGTCGATGAAGAAAACGAAGGGTATAGTTTGCAAAACCCTCCAGTAATTCAATTTCCAAACCTAGTCGATCCACTAACACATACTACATTGGTTAGAAGCTCTGAAACTCACATCTCTCATCGTGTAAATATGGTAAGCATTTGATCGTTAAATTTGATTTCTTTAACATCATAATTTGTATTTTTTTTTTAATTTTAATGAAGTGTTTTGAATAAATGTTTAGAGAAGGGGGGGGGGGGGGGAGAGATGAAATTGCGATGTTGTTGGGCATCCGTGAACAATTGGTGGAAGATAATGCTTGACAAAGGAGATTGTTTTGAAAGCATAAGAAATGAAATTTTACAATCTCCATTTGGGTCATTGTTTCGATGTGGTTATCAAAATGCCGACCGTGGTTTGATATACACTTTGATCGAGCGGTGGTGGGACACAACTCACACTTTCCACTTACCACAAGTCGAGATAGGCATCACTCTAATGGATGTTACTATGCTCACGGGAATGAGTGTAGGAAAGGGAAAGGCCGTTACGTTTGGAGAAAGTCATTTCACGACTTTTGATTATGCATGAGTAGCTCCTAAATGTGCGTTTTATTATCCGTATATTGCTGCATTACAGCCTTTCTTACGCTTAATGAAAAGACAACTCATAACTTTTATTGCCTTTTTCAAGTTATGGAGTATTTCAGACCACTTATCATAAAAGTTGCGTCTTAGCACCAAAAGGAGCCTTAATCACGCTTATTATAAAGACCAGTAGCTGCTATGGAAAAATGCTGAGAAAGTCAAAGTCAAAGGTCAATGTCAATAGTCAAATCCCTCAAATGAGAAGACCAGAGATGGTGGCCCTTATCTCAAAATATGATGACTTTCTCCCTAATCTTATCTTGGTCAAGAAGGCACTAAAAAGCAAAAGTAAAAGTGAAGTGTGAGGTGTATAGTTTTTAATGGAGAAGGGCAAATCTGTAGAAGGTAAAAGTAGGGGTATATAATCAAAAAGCAAGAGAGAGATACATTATCCATTGTCTTAGGATCCAAACCATTTGGTTTGTTTAATTTCTTGTCTTGTTTTTCAATTAATGTTTTTATTTTCTTGTTTTTTTATTCCATTTCAATCAACTTGTTATTTCCTTGTTCTTATTTCAATCTTTAATTTTTTTTCACTTGTTCTCATTTCAATGTTTTAATCAATCTTCCCTTTCATGTTTTCAAGTCATTTCAATACAACAATAAAAAATTTCAAGTTTTAATTAGCTTAGAACCATTCTAATCCATACAAGAGTCTACCTTTCTTCTTCACATCTCCCTCACTCAAACTCTAAACAATTTAGGATGAACCTCACTCTTAAAATAACTTTTTGAAGTATACTCACCACAATCTAAAACTTCAATACACAACAATGTTGGCCGAATATAAAGCCGGAGCATTGGGCTAAAGGGGGTATCAAACCATCCTTTTTTGTGAATGAATTCATGGGAAAGAAGAAAGAGAGTGGCGAAGGTTGGTGCATGACGGGTACAGATCGGGAAAAATATTTGTAAACATTCTATTTTTACTTAATCTCGTAGTGTTTCTTCCCCACGGGTGATAATTCACTGAGATTAGGTTGGATAGAGTGTTTGGTTTGGTTAGAATACATATATCAGTATAATTGGGGTGATGCTATGTTCGGAGCTTTGATTTACGTATTGGATCAAGCGTGCCGAGTCACAACTAATATTACGGATGGTCAATGTGGTGGCTTCACCCTTCTTTTACAAGGGGTCTTATATTAAATTACTTACAAGTTTGATTTTGATATTTGTTTTTATAATAATATTGGTGGCATGAGTACGTCAAGGATATGGACCGAATATGGCTCCTCTTTTGAGACCGAATATAGACTGAGATATCGTCCCACATATTAGAGCATGGATGAATGACTTTAAAGATTGCCAAAGTGGTCAAGGATGCCACAACATTCACTTAGACCGAAACCAACTCGAGACTAGGTCGGCATTAGCGATACCAGTGTTATCAGACTTGGCCAGGCCGGCAATTTGACCCAATAAACTGGTGAACCGATCCCCTAACCGGGCTAGGTTTATGATCAGATCATTTAAGCAATTGACCCAGTGTGGAACCGGTTAGCTTGGGCGGTTTTCTCATAAACCCAGCTGAACCGGACTGTTAACTAGTGGGCCGAGCCAATGCCAGTCTGACTAATTCTGCTATTCTTAGTAAATCAAACATAAATTGTTTATAAGCATACTCGAACCTTGGTCCCAAGGAAACTCAATCTTACCCATCAACTCATCTGCCACTTTTTCCCCAAAGTGTTGCTGATATATGTAGGTATATACATATATTTAGTACAAGTAATGACCCATTTGGTCACCCGGTAACCCTCTTGGTTGAACCATTAACCCGATGACCCGGTCTTTTCACCGGGTTGACCTAAAATTGGGTCCGATAACAATGGGCGTCTGATGGACACCATGATGTACTACTCGATATATGCAATTAAATGTTGATGATGTGGAGGGAGATACCATGGATGATGTTTGGTTATGTGAGGCGATTCACCGTGTACATCATTCGTATAATCTTACAATGCGCCGAATCATCTTTGAGTTTGGAGGTATCATCGTGTGGTACCTGGGCGATAGGTGTTGACACCAAATTTTTGGGACACCTTTCATCCCACACCCTCCTCCGGAGCATATGTGCCCATTGAGAAGAGCTAGTTAGTCAGTGGAGGTCCTATCTTAGAAGCAATCAAGACTTGTGGCCACAAGCTTATCTATATTTAGATGTGAATGGTGACTACGATAGTTACTGGGATTGCATCTCAAGGGGTCTTATATTGCCTGCTAACATGTACAGAGCTGCTAGCATGGACTTTGTGGGACATAAGACTATTAGAAGTGATTTGTGTATCCCACACCCTGCACTCTTCATCTCAAGGTCCTTACGAGACTTTTGCTCCAGCTCCTTCTGATCCGGATAACCGATGGAGTTATGGCATAGTTACATCTCAGGGAATGCATGTCGCCATACCTATACCTTATGTTGATCAAAGTTATCTTCCGAACTGATAAGCACCCAAAACTGCATGTAATATGAAACCCCATTGAGACATATAAATTTGGTTAATTATGTATTTAATAATCATGAAATAAATATATTTTCGCACTTTTGCAGGTATTCGCAGTAAACATGAAAATATTGGTTAAACCTGCATTAAAGCACGGGGAACGATGTATATATGAATTCTTCCAAATCAGTCATGTAAAACCCAACAAATCCGCACATAAACATCAAACTTCCGAAGCTCCTACCTCTTGAACCAGGACTCCGAATGCGACAAGTGAGCTACTCAGACAATCAGGGCAATGAACTTTATGCATAGGCGGGAAGTTATAAAATTGTCAAAAGACCGGACCGCCATTGGACTGCACGTGGACCCACTATGCGGGGCCGCAAGATTTGATGAATCATCATACAAGTCAAGACAAAGGTGCAAATAATTGGTGCAAAAGTGACACCTTGCATGTAGTTAATAAAGTTAGATGAGATTAGGTGTTAATAGTGAAAAAAGATAGGTGTCACTTTGTTGTGGATTGTGTGGTTAAGGAGGAAGTAAATATAGTTTGGTGTTTCATGTGGGAGGAAATGAGATTTCTCTCAAATGGAGAAAAAAACAAAACAAGGGGGGGACACTCCATTTACTCCCTTGTCTTCTTTTCCTTTACCATGTATTATTTTAGTTCCTTAGTCTTAGTTTTTATTTAGTTTTTAATTTTGAAAAAAAGCTTGTAATAGTTTTTAATGGAGGAAACTTTGTGTTCTTCTAGTTGAAATTAAATCTAAATGCAAGTGAGTTTATATAGATAGTTTCTTCTTCTTTTTGTTCTCTCTCTCTTTTTACATTCTACACTTGTCATCCTTTATCCCAAGGATCATGAGCTAACCTTCCATTTGTGGGGAGTTAATAATACTCATGTGAGGGAAAATCTTTGTTATTTGGTTTAGTAAGTTGTTTAGGAAGAACAACTAGACCTACATCCTATCCCAAAATGATAGTTGGTGTAGAGTCTAGTTAGGAATCAAAGTGATGAGCTTAGAGATAAGTCATTGCTTTGGTTCTACATGCTAGCATGTATGATCTTAGAGATGAGTCATATATGTTAGGGATCAAGTTTTCTTTTATTAGGACTTGTCTAAGAGTTCTAGGAAGATTAAGATGCACTTACTTAAAATCAAATAATAAAAATTATCTTCACATGAGGAAAATTAACTCTCCACTTTCATTTTAGTAAAATTTTATCTTGTCTTAGTTGCATGTTTACGTAACTTAATGTTTTCAATTTTTGTGTAGTAAATAAACTAAGTATTTAGTATTTATACAATCATAGCTAAACTTACTCACTAGTTTCCTAAAAGAGTAAAACCAAGTTGTAAGTGGTCCTAGAATTTAGGTTGGTTCGGATTCCTACTCCAAACTATATGAACACGAAGATCGTGAGTAAGAAAATATCTTGAATTCGCACTTTGTCCAATAAGAGGTTCAAATCTCGAACATACAAAAAGGTGAATATCAAAATGGAGCCGCTGCCATTCTAAAGACCCAAGGACCTGTGCTTGCAAACTGGAATTGCTCCATGGGGAAGCCCCCCACGGCCATCCTTTTATATATTTCTTTTTCTTATGTTTTCTTCGTTTTTTTTTTAAATTTCCCGCGTTTTTGCTACTGATCCGCATACTAGTTTTAGTTTTACCGACAAGTTCCAAATACTAGGACCTGGAAACTAACAACAACCACTAAGCTTACTGTAAAACATTTGGTCTGCTGTGCACGTTTCTTTTATTTGGTGGACTTGCGGGAAGCTTGCAGGTTCCAAATTTTCAATATTTTTGCATGCTTCACATGTATGTAGTTATTATGTCGTAGTTAATGGACTATATTTTGCGCATTAGGTTAGTAATATGCCTAAATCATGTGAATACGTCTGGAAATATATATATGCGGTTAAGTGGTCATGAATTACATATTAATGTATATATACATAAAAATGGTACTGTTTTGCATGGTTATCTATATATATATATATAGATATATAAGTCACATGTTTAGTACATATATTACCGTATGAGTGGTTATTTGCATGTTGGCATATATAACTTAGGAGTTATACATAGTAATTAGGGTGTGTTTTGGTATTTTGGCCATAACTTTGGCTACGGTTATCTGAATCACGCGTATGAGCTCAATTCGGAAAGATCTCGACGGCGCGCACACTGTTATCACCTAGCTTTTGCGTGGTGGAGGTCATTTTCGAGGTCAAAATCAACTGTTTTCCCCTCCAAAATCATCATTTTAGAAAATTATGTTGTTTAATAAGTCGATTTTGTCATGAAAGAGGAGAAAATTCCAACGAAGGTTAAAATCTAAGTTGGGTAAGTTGTTTCTAAACCCTAAGGGGTGAAACTGCTCTCTATATGACACTTGCAATCTCAATGAGTATTGACGAAATCGAATTATTATGCAATACAAGAGTCGTATTTTAGTCTAGGTAAAATACGTCGCCTGTTTAGTTTACGTTTTCACATATTAGTATATATATGCGTACGTATAATATTTTCACATGCTACCATATCTAAATACGTACGAGTAATTCAGATTTGCCTGTAACTGTAGATATACGTCTATGTAATATCTATTTACAAATTAGCGTACATATACGTATTACTGATGTATATTTGCCTGTACGTATGGAAATATTTATCGATGATACAACCTTGCCTATTCGTATAGCTATATATATGAGTAGAGTATCTTCACATACTACTACATCTAGTATTGTATGAGTAGATCGTATTTGTATGCTTGTATTTTCACCATTGCATAAATCTTTAAAAAAAGAATATTAAGAACGACCTTGCATAAATTTTAATTCCATAAATCTTAATCATATTCCAACGGTGTCTAGGAAACTTGACATATTGAGGTTACTTAATTAGAACCGTGCTTGCACGGAAAGCCTCCCTCATATCTCTCTTGTAACCTGGCCGTTGGTTTATGCACACGATTCTTTCGCTTCATCGCTACATTAGCGTGACTTAAAGCCTACGTTGTCCAACTCTAATACTTCAAGAGAATCATAAAACTCAAGTACTAATAAGTTCCTTCTGTAAATTAGATCTAATTTTATGCTTGCATGAGATCAAGGTCTAGTTCCACTAAAGAATTTGAACATACCTATCGCCGAAAAAATACGATAAGCAATTGCGCAAGTTCTCACCTAAAAATTGTTCTTTCTTCGTTAATTACCT
Source organism: Coptis chinensis (assembly GCF_015680905.1). Taxonomy (NCBI): domain Eukaryota; kingdom Viridiplantae; phylum Streptophyta; class Magnoliopsida; order Ranunculales; family Ranunculaceae; genus Coptis; species Coptis chinensis. Next base: position 105,744,844 of record NC_141459.1, read on the forward strand.
TCATCAAGATCCTTCGCCGCCATTAACTTCGTCGTGAATGGCCGGCGATCCTCCATGGTGAGAAGCCCATGTCGACTTCTATCTTCGCATGACATGGGAAGGACCTTCTTCCTGCATCAAACTTGAGGACATTGTCGGTGATTTTCAGATCCGCCAAACGCTTTTAGTTTGTTACCCGTGGTATCATGGTTTGGATCACGAAAAACTGTACAATCATCTTCGTAGGCTTCAACAAGTGGCGACAACATTTCACCATCCAGCCGTCTCTAAGGAACAACTCTTGCTTCGGCTGTTTCCATTCACTTTAGTGGAAAAAGCGTCAATTTGGATAGCAGGACAACATCCACAATCCATAGACACATGGAATAAACTTGTTCAAGCTTTCATGCTTCAATTTTACACTCAGAAGAAAACAACTGAAATGCTTCAGAAAATTTAATTCTTTCGTCAAAATCCTCATGAATCCTTTACGGAGGCATGGAGTCGCTTTATTGATATTCTTTTAGAATGTCCTCATCACCAACTAGACAAAGCTGTCCTTGTTCGTTCATTCTTTAATGGACTTTTTGATCATCAAAAAGAAACTCTTGATATCATGAACGACGGTTGCTTCATGGACAAAGGCGTTACTGAAGCATATACTTTTCTTGAAAATTAAAACAAGCGAAAAAAGATACACACTGGGGTAACACTGAGTCGTCTAGGTCATCAAAGGATACTATTACAAAAGCTACATCTATTTTTGAGGTAAAACTAGATCCCAAGTTAAAAAATTTGATAGAATCCCTAACTAAAAAAGTAGATGCCCTTGCAGTTCAAGTAAACGATCAACTCCCAAAATAGGTCATGAACGTTGACACCTCCCCATGTGTTCTTTGTCTTAGTCCTGACCATCCTGATGCGTATTGTCCCTTGTTATATGCTTCCCCTACTCAACCATCGGAGGAGGCATGTGCATTCACCATTCCTAATGCACCTTAGAGACAACATCTGAATTTCGCTTGGCGCCAAAATCACCAACAGATGGGGGCTCCTCCAGGTTTCGGTAATCCACCTGTTCGACCAACCAACAACTTTATTCCATACCGCCAAGGAAATAATCAGCAATACCAACAAGGTCAATTTCAAAATAATTCTAATGCTAACTATCAAACCAACTGCAGCCTTGTTCCAGCCAATCCAGATCCCAACTATAATCAACAACTTCTCAGCAATAATCGTGAACTAGTACATGTTGCACAACATGCGCCACTCGTTACGGATAGGACAAGTGAGACTTTCTTAGCTTACATGAACCAACAATCTCAAATTTTAATGTCTATCCAACAATCACTTCAACAATTGGTGTAAGAAAAGAGTCAGAAAGGCGTGTTTCCTGGACAAGCAGTTCCAAACCCTAAGCCAACAAACACTGCCTTTGAACTCACCAATGCACCTAGTACAAGTACTGCCAACCAAGATGAGGTGTACACAATCACTACTCTTCGATCTGGAAAAACTGTAGACAATCAAATACGTATGCCAGATGATCAACCAAAGGAATCCGAAGGTTCCAATAAATCTATTTCCAATAATGAACCTACAGAGGATTCACCAGATCCAACAAAGTTAACATCTCAAAATTTAGGAAACAAGCCAGTAGACCCCTTTGCCAAATTCACTTTTAAGGCACCGTTTCCTCGCACGCGGCTTGCAAAGAATAAACCTGATGAGAAATTTGATGAAATTCGAGAAACTTTTCAGAATTTGACAATCAACTTACCTTTTCTCGATGCCTTAAAGCTATTGCCAAAACATGCAAAATTTCTAAAAGATATGTGCACCACAAAACGAAGAACTAATGTTCCTCAACAAGCATTCCTCACTGAACATTTTCCATCCATCTCCGAACACAATGGTGTAGTCAAATACAAGGACCCTGGTAGACCGACAGTTCCATGCACCTTAGGTGACAAATATACAGCTACTGCACTACTAGACCTAGGAGCTAATGTGAACTTACTTCCATATTACTTATTTAAACAACTAGGTCTTCATGAGCTGAAACCTACCACCATGACTCTACAGTTAGCCGATCGTTCCATTAAGTATCCAAAAGAAATTGTGGAAAACGTCCTTGTCAAAGTCCAAGACTTTTTCTATCCTGTAGACTTTGTTATTTTGGATACAGAAGTTGCATGTGATTCTATTCCTATCATCTTAGGACGTCCGTTCATGACAACTTCTAATGCTCTTATTAACTGTAGGGATGGTTCCATGACCATGTCCTTCGGGAATCTTTCGGTCGAGGTGAATGTGTTCAAGTTGATGAAGCAAATTCTAGAGCCTGACATTGATGGTGAGGTGAACAGAGTGGACAGCATTGCGCAAGAGTATTTAACAAACTCTTTTTTTGAAGATGAAGTATACTAATTTCTTTCCTTTAGCGAATCTGAATTTGAGGACGATGATTATACACAAGAAGTAAACGAGTTATTAGAGTCAATACCATTATTTGACCCTACGACGGTGATGTCCTGTGACTTGGATGAACATCAATCTGTTTACTCCATGGAAGACGGCTTTTCTCAAGAATCTTTAATACCCACTCCACCCACCCCTGACTTAAAACCTCTTCCTTCGGAATTAAAATACATATAGCTTGATCCAAATGGTCGTCACCTAGTTAACATTTCTTCACAATTGATTAACGATCAGAAAGCTCGTTTAATTAATGTCATTCAACAATATTGTTCTGCTATTGGATGGTGCCTCGATGACATTAAAGGCATTGAACCTACTGTGTGCACCCATTGCATACACCTTGAAGAAAATGCTAAGACGTCGCGTGAACCGCAGCGTCGACTAAACCCTACCATGAAAGATGTGGTACAAGAGGAAGTTTTAAAAATTACTCGATCGCGGGTATTATTTACCCTATCTCTGATAGTGTTTGGGTGAGTCCAGTACACGTGGTTCCCAAGAAATCTGGCATTACAGTTGTGCGAAATGATAAAGATGAATGCATTTCTACTCGTATTCCAGTGAAATGGCGAATATGCATTGACTATCGCAAACTTAATGCAGTCACTCGTAAAGATCATTTCCCACTTCCCTTCATCGATCAGATGCTCGAACGCTTAGTGGTCATGCATATTATTGTTTTCTTGATGGTTATTCAGGTTATTTTCAGATAGTCATAGACCCTACTGATCAAGAAAAGACCACGTTCACCTGTCCATTTGGTACATTTGCATATAAATGAATGCCTTTCGACCTTTGTAATACGCCTAGTACTTTCCAATGCTACATGCTTCACATTTTCAGTGATATGGTTGAACGTTTTATGGAAGTATTCATGGACGACTTCTCAATATATGGAGATTCTTTTGATAGTTGTCTATCAAATATTGAAAAAGTCTTTACACGTTGTGAAGAGAAAAACCTTGTTCTTAATTGGGAAAAATGTCATTTCATGGTTATAAAAGGAATAATTTTAGGACATATCGTTTCAAAAGACGGAATCGAAGTCGACAAAGCTAAGATAGAAAAAATTGCTTCACTTCCTATACCAAAAACATTTCGCGATATTCGCACATTTTTAGGACACGTAGATTTCTATAGGAGATTTATTCAAGATTTCTCAAAGGTTGCTCGACCTTTAACCAATCTCCTACTTAAAGATTCCGTTTTTGACTTCACTTTCAATTGCAAACAAGCCTTTGAGACTTTAAAATCCGCCTTAACTACCACTCCCATAATTCAACCACCTGATTGGTCTAAACCTTCTGAATTAATGTATGATGCAAGCGACTATGCTATTGGAGCTGTATTAGGGCAACGCCGAGAAGATAAGCCAATTGTCATTTACTACACAAGTAAAACCCTTAATGAAGCTCAACGTAACTATACCACCACTGAGAAAGAGTTTCTTGCCATTGTATATGCCTTTGATAAGTTTCGTCCTTACCTAGTGGGTTCTTCCACAATTGTCTACACTGACCATGTGGCGCTTCATTACCTATTAGCGAAAAAAGATGCAAAACAAAGGTTGATCCGATGGATTCTCCTTTTGCAAGAGTTTACCCTAGAAATTAGAGATAAAAAAGGTTGTAAAAATGTGGTTGCAGACCATTTATCAAGACTTGTCAGTGATGTTGATACTGATACCGAACCTATTTGTGATTCCTTTCCGGATAAACACTTGTATTCCGTTTTTTCGTCTCCTTGGTACGCTGACATAGTAAATTACTTAGTTACCGAGGAAGTCCCTTCATTTTGGTCTCGTAATGACCGAAAAAAGTTTTATCCACTGTGAAAATTTATTTCTGGGATGATCCCTACCTCTTCAAATATTGTTCCGACCAACTAATCCGCCGTTGCATTCCCGACTGGGAACACAATGTCGTGTTATCCTTTTGCCATGAACAATCTTGTGGTGGGCATTTTAGTGGTAAGAAGACGGCAACCAAGGTTCTACAATGTGGATTTTATTGGCCAACACTTTTTAGAGATGCACATGAGCATTGCAAAGTATGCAACCGCTGCTAGCAGCTAGGACGCATTACTCAACGCAATATGATGCCCTTAAATCCCATTTTAATTGTGGAAATTTTTGATGTATGGGGCATCGACTTCATGGGTCCCTTTCCAAATTCTCATGGCTTCCTATACATAATGGTAGCAGTTTACTACGTGTCTAAATGGATTAAGGCATTGACATGTCGTGCTAATGATCATAAAACGGTTGTTTTGTTCATAAAGGAATATATTTTCTCTCGATTTGGTGTTCCCAAAGCTATAATTAGTGATGGGGGAAAACATTTCTGTAATAAAATTTTTGAATCATTAGTAAAGAAATATGGAGTCACGCACAAAGTGGAAACTCCGTATCATCCTTAAACCAGTGGCCAAGTAGAAGTCTCTAATAGAGAGATCAAATCCATTTTGGAAAAAACTGTTAATCCATCTAGAAAAGACTGGTCTCTATGATTATCTGATGCCTTGTGAGCATACAAAACAACTTTTAAGACACCTATAGGGAAGTCTCCTTATCGCCTCATTTTTGGGAAACCTTGTCATCTGTCGGTTGAACTTGAGCACCGTGCTCTATGGGCCATCAAAAGCCTCAATTATAATACTAATGTGGCAGGTGCAAAGAGGAAATTGCAGTTAAATGAGCTTGAGGAAATTCGGAGTGATGCCTATGATCTCTTGAAATCCTATAAAGCCAACATGAAAAGAGTGCATGACAAGCACATATTAAGAAAAGATTTCAAAATTGGTCAAAAAGTTTTGTTGTACAACTCAAGATTACACATTTTTCTAAGAAAATTAAAAACTTGATGGTCTGGTCCTTTCATTGTCTCTGCTGTCACCCCTTATGGGGCTATATCTTTGAAAAACTTAAATGATGACAGCAAATTTCAAGTAAATGGCCAACGCCTTAAACATTATCATGAGTTGCACTCTCCAGATGTCGAAGAGACTCTTCTCAAAGATCCAGTCTACACAGACTAATAGATTCGCTGGTGTACTTCTTTCCATGTGATTTAAACAGGGAAAGTACACCATTAAGGTAGTCGGGCCCTCTTCTATTTTCTTTTCTAAAAATCCCTAGAGTGTGTGGTTGCAAGCGCCGGAACCTTAGTCCACAAAAACTCTACTTCAGAACTGAGTATAAATGTCTTCTGATAATCAAGAAAAAACGCCTTCTGGAAAACAATGGGTACCAAAAATTCCCTCTCCTTCCTTCTCTTCCCTTTTTCTATTCTCTTCCTCGCGAACTTCAGCTCATCATTTGGTGTAAATCTCACCCATCTCGAATAGGAAATGGTTGTAGTACTTTTGCTTGAAAGCGACGTGCGCGAATGATGGGGTGGTGTATGAATTGTCAAACGCCTTTCTGTCCAGGTCTTGATCTATTATCCGAGATGAGCCGGTATAAGGTATATTATTGTCTGACACCGCAGCAGCAGAATAAACTTCGTCGTCGCCCCGTTGTTCCCACAGGTTGGGATTAGTCTTGATGATCTGACGTTAAAAGACTCACATTCGTCTTGAGGATCTGACGTTAAAAGACTCACATTCGTCTTGAGGATTTGACATTAAAAGACTCACATTCGTCTTGAGGATCTGACGTAAAAAGACTCAACATGTATATATTTGTGTTTTTTTTTATCTTTCCCTTAGCACCAAGCATAGTGCCCAAAGAGAGTTGTGATATGCAACATCGGACATTTCCAAGTTCGTGCGGGCAATGGATTCCACCCAGGCCAACCCCGATCGGTTTTCTATGTGACTCTATTTCAGGGCGGTTTGAGGTTATACTATATGTACTAAGGGTAATATTATTATTAGACCATTGCACATTGGCCAGGGATGGTACCGTCTTGAACCCTAGGCAAAACATAAAAGGTTAAGCTACAAATTTGGATTGGGTTAAGCCTGAGTCGACATGAAAGTTGCCTGATTTAAGCTGTTTGTGGTGTTTTGTTTTTTTTGACTGCCGGTGTTGTTGACACGTTCCTCTCGACTTGTACATTTGTATATAAAATTTGTAAATAAATAAAAACTTCTTTAAAAAAAAAAAAAAATGGGGGGTTGCGTTCTGTTTTTACAAGATTCAACCCCCCCAAATACAAATAAAATGGTTTGAATATGCCTTAGTCATACTCCATTGGATGGCATTTTTAATGCCGATCATTTTCACATCTCATTCTTTCAATTTGGAGTTAAAACGAAACGAAATTTCACGTTTGAAATTTTAGGACACTTCCGGACATAAGGGGAATTTCTGGAAATCATTTGGGCTTGGGCCAAAAATTAGAACCCGACCCAAATCATGAGTCAAACCCCAACGGACTGATCCCAATGGTTAGATGCCCAACGGTCAGATTTTCCATTATAAATCCAACTCTCCTATTCCACTTTCACTCATCCCCTTCTCTCACTCTTCACAAATTCCTCTTCATAAATTCTCATTTTCTTAAACATAATGAATCCAATCGAGCGATGGGAAAAGGAGCAACGCGAATGGGCTATCACAATATTCGTGATAATAGTGTTTATCATTGTTCTGCTATCGCTCACATGATCCAGAACATCTAGATCTATGTAATCGACATCTCTCTTTCCGTCTGTCGTTTTGTATATTAGTATGGTGTGTTAAATAATTCTCACACATTTGTATGTGTTACGTATTAAATGGAGAAGTTCCGTATTAAATATTTGTGTGTATTAGTTGTTTTTTTGTTAAAATTCTTGAAAAAAAAAAAAAAAAAAAAAAAACCATAACAAAGAAAACACCATCCAAAACTCACCAAAATAATTAAATCACTACTCATGGTGTTCAGAGAAGATCGTGCATGCTACACGGTACGCATAACACTTGTCACACATGCAGCTCGATTATTCTATCCATATTCTATTACTGAGGTATGATCATCACTTCTGAAACTATGTGTAAGTCTAACTACCCTGTGAAACTTTCCTCCGTATTTTCTAACATTGAAACATCTCATTAATTGTTTTTGGAAATCTGACATGAAAAGACTTACTATGGATCCCATTGTTGCTGTTCATAAACACATGCGTCATTAACTACACTTGGAATCCAGATTGGTACAAACTCATAGATTGGCTATAAATCTCTTATTTTCAGCCATTCTCATTTCAAGCATTCTTCACTATCCTTCCATCCGTAATACTTCCAAATGGATCAACCAAGAAAAATAACGCCTGAGAAAGACTACCTGAATTTTTTTGAAGATGGCCGGTTTTCTCCTTATTTTGACACCGAAATTGTACGTTGAGGATGGACGCCTCTTCTATATCATTCAGCAGCTGGTTATTCCCGAGAATTGGTTTTGATGTTCTACCAATTTAGCGGACCTGAAAATAAAAAATTCTACTTCAATGCCTATGGACGACGATTGGAATTGACTAGGGAAATTATCTCCGACATACTTCAAATCCCAATGAATACCTAGGAGTTCCTTTTTCCAGAGTCATCATTTGATTCCGTCAAAACTTTACTATGAGCTACCGTATCTCATGGTGAAGTCGGAAATAGACATCACGTTGTTCTTCAACGCTCTTTGAAACAGAATCAACGAGTTGTACTCCACTGGTTGGGACACAATGTGGTGGGTACATCACACCAATCAGGAGTCACAAAGTCTCAACTTCACCTACTTTGGATTTTGTAGACTCAAAGGGATGAATTTTGTCTAATCCAACACCTATGGAATGTGATCACCAGGAAAACAAGAAGGGCAACACCTCTACCTACTTTAGTCACGCAAATTATGATGCGTTGGGGTTTTCCAGTAATTTCTCCAAAGACACCCCTTCAAAGAGCATATATTAGTGTACTCTAAACAGACTACTCCATTGGTTTTTGGACTCCTGATACTCTGACAGATGAATAGAATGACCAAAGCTCAAACTCTAAACATTTCTTTGATGAAAATGCCATGCTAAACATTTTTAATCCCATGGAAGGCATTCAATTTCTTCAACAAGGCATGCGGAAATTACACGCTCGTCAAAATATCATCATTACAACTCTTAAGGATTTCCAAGAATGTCAAGCAATGCATGATGTTGAACAGAAAGAAATCTTAGAAAATCATTCTCAGTCCTTGAAAAATCACGCTCTCCTAATGGAGAATCAAACTACACTCTCTGCCAGCCAAGGGGACATTCAGATGCAGCTCGGCCAACAAATTGAAGAACTAAACAGTCTGGTGCACGATATGCGTCTCTAGAATCAACATAATAATCCATGATTTTCTAATAATACTAAATCAATAAATAAATAATTGTATATATTATTACGTTTTTCGTCGTATTATGAATTTTGTTCTTATCTTTGTGTCTTCTTTTGTAAGAAATGCTTACTAGGATTGTCATCATTTACGTTGTGACTAATATAATTTTAACATGTGATTTTCAATGTCATTACAGGAGGTTCTATTTTCTTACATACCCATTTATCCATCCAGTTTGCCTTTATCCTTACCCATTTCTTTACTTCCTCCACCATGGCATCTTCATCAAACATGACACCTCCAAAACTCATTCCTGACCAATCATTTCAGTTTATGATGGATTCCAATACTTATGGCCATCTCTTCCGTGACTACATCACAAACATTGGGTGGTCTTCCTTAGTTCTTCAACCTGACCAAACTTATTCTCCGAGTTTGGCTGCATACTTTTATGCTAATATGGAGGACACACCAGCATTCAATCATGTGCATGGTTTCTACTTAGACGGTTTCACAATCCTAGTTGGTGACACACATCATATTTTTTCTGAACAATAGCTTGCCCTAACTTTGGATCTTCCATATCACGAACCGGCCGCATCATGGCATTACATCTATCATAATTCTTACCGATTTCCTTTTGGATGGCAAACTTTTGGTGGTCTTACGGTGAAGGAGATGGTTTTGAGATTAAACGAGAAGGAGATGACCATGTGCCATGGCGCGACATCACCATTCCCTTAGCAAGCATGACCATGAACATGGGGGCTGCGATGTTGTTTATACTCCTAAACATCATGGGAGATTGACATTTTTACCGCCAATGAGGTCGCTGCGCGTAGTATTGATTAATCGGCTCAAGGTCACACATTATTTAACATCTTAGGTTGTGTTATCTCCAACCTAAAACGAGCTCGCACTTTTCAGGATCAGTATATACTTTTACCTGTAACCGCTTGCCGAATCATGAAGACACATTTCCCACAGTTTGCAGCTACTTTTCATGATTGGCTCAAGGTAGATTCAATGTGCCCAGCAAGCAAAATCATTCGTTCATTAAGGTTTAGGCAATGGAACGCGTCATTTCGGTACACGAGGCATGTTCGTTGTTACCCGAAGAATGAAAATATGAAAAAACATTTGAACAAATCCGGAGACAAAGAATGGGCAGAAATTTGGCAGACTATTATCTTTTGGCGTGATGCTAAGGAAATGCATTTCCTTATTGAGGACGCCAGACCAACACATCCTGATGGATGGTAAATTTGAGCTTACCATTGTACATATTTCTAGCTAAAAAAATGTTTAGTGTGCTATTGTTTTTCATTGTTTCATGTGCTATGTTTTGTGTGTTATTGAACATTTTATTGTTTCTTTCTGTATAATATATTATGTTCTCCAACCTTTCTGTTCTAGCAATCCAGCCCCAATTTTGCTCACGGTTCTCAGGTAATTTCTTTATTTATCTATTGATACTTCGAGGACTAAGCATCATTCTGTTTGGGGGTGCTTTTAACCTGTAGCAAAAATTAGGCAAATTATAGCTTGTAGATAGTTTTTATTTTCTTGTTAAAAATGGTACTTAGTGACAAAGTCTTGTTTCATTTTCAATTTCAATGATGAAAATTGTCTAGAAATCACACATTAGTATCCGAATTAGGATTTGTTTTTAAGAAACTTAAGATAATACATATGCAATAGTTTATACATCTTTTCATGAACATTCATGCACTGAGTATCATCGATTGTACATAGCAGTAAGTTTCTGGAACCAACGGTTAGTTACTTAAACGATCAATCCTGTGATAATCTAACCAAAAGCCTCGATATGGGTGATATGTGTGTGATGACACAGAGGAGTAGTTTTTCCGAATAGAGAAAATCACACATCTACTTACTTGATCACCATCCGAACCCTAGGCGAGAATTTATGCCATCTTTTGATCAACATAGCCAAAAATTCATACATGTTAAAAAATTTACCGCTAGTCACTCCACTGAACCTTTCATCAAACCTTTCACTTTCACCAAAAATTCCTTACCCATCTATTAAACCAAATAAAAGAACCTACCTAAGTGATGAGTATGAGAAATAGGATGAAATATAGAAAAATAAAGAGAAAGACTTGTCCCAAATAAAAGTCAGTTACTTGCTTCAGGAAAGAAAAACAGAATTATGTTCTTAAGCCATATATATATATATATATAAAATCATCAGTATCTAGAGGCTTAAGAACAAGGTTGGAAAACTCAGTTAGAAGAAGGAAAGAAAACAAGGATTTCTCTAGTGTAAATATCTTGAAGACCCTATTATCTCATATTCGTAAATTTTGATTATCCATTTTCATTTTCTACTACACCATCACCTAAGCCCCACAATACCTAATAAAGACCTCTAGCTCAATTAGGAGTAGGAAGGTGTGATAATAAGTAGTAGGCGTGATTGATCGACCTCGCTCCTCCTCATTTGTCATTGAGATGTGAGGAAACGTGTGCCCACCGCATTAACCGGAGTTAATGAAACCCGAGTGGTAAAATTTTGAGTGAATTTGTGTTTCGACACATACCTGTGAAAACCCATTTAGGTACGCCTCCAAAGGATCGAAAGCGACCCTCGCTAGTACATTTCAATGAAAAGTTCTTTGCATGCATGATCATATGTAGATGTTTTAATTATTGAATGCATATTAACTTGAGTTTCAAAGAAATCAATCCTCGTTCCCTGCTAAGGAGATGTATGGATATCCGAGATTAATTTAGGAAATGAGTTTTTGTCACCGAAGTCGTTGTAGTATAAATGAAGTTTGTGAGTATCTTCTCACGGAAAACTCTCCGCGAGGCTATAACTCGTCAACTAGGGAATTCTAAGTGGTTTAAGGCCTTGTTGCATATGGTTAATGCAACCGCACTCTGCGAAACGAGAATTAGTTCGGACTACACATTTTGGCCACTTATCTGTTTTAATGTCTCTTCTTTGCTTGAGGACAAGCAAAGTGCTGTTTGGGGGTAGTGTGATAAGCAACCCAAATTGTAATATGAAACCCCATTGAGACATATAAATTTGGTTAATTATGTGTTTAATAATCATGAAATAAATATATTTTTGTACTTTTGCGGTATTCAAGATAAACATGAAAATATCGGTTAAAACTGCGTTAAAGCAGGGGAACAATGTATATATGAATTCTTCCAAATCGGTCCATAAAAAGCCCAACAAATCCACACATAAGCATCAAACTTCCGAAGCTCCTACCTCTTGAACCAGGACTCCGAATGCGACAAGTGAGTTCTTTCGGACAATCAAAGGCGATGAACTCTACGCATAGGCGGGAAGTTGTAAAATTGCCTAAAGACCGGATCGCCATTGGACTGCACATGGACCCACTATGTCGGCCTGCAAGATTTGATAATCATCATACAAGTCAAGACAAAGGTGCAAATAATTGGTGCAAAAGTGACACCTTGCATGTAGTTAATAAAGTTAGATGAGATTAGGTGTTAATAGTGAAAAAAATAGGTGTCACTTTGTTGTTGATTGTGTGGTTAAGAAGGAAGAAAATGTAGTTTGGCGTTTCATGTGGGAGGAAATGAGATTTCTCTCAAATGGAGAAGAAAACAAAACAAGGGGGGACACTCCATTTACTCCCTTGACTTCTTTTCCTTTACCATGTATTATTTTAGTTCCTTAGTCTTAGTTTTTATTTAGTTTTTAGTTTTGAAAAAAAGCTTGTAATAGTTTTTAATGGAGGAAACTTTGTGTTTTTCTAGTTGAAATTAAATCTAAATGCAAGTGAGTTATATAGATAGTTTCTTCTTCTTATTGTTCTCTCTCTCTTTTTACATTCTACACTTGTCATCCTTTATCCCAAGGATCATGAGCTAACCTTCCCTTTGTGGGGAGTTAATAATACTCATGTGAGGGAAAATCTTTGTTATTTGGTTTAGTAAGTTGTTTAGGAAGAACAACTAGACCTGCATCTTATCCCAAAATGATAGTTAGTGTAGAGTCTAGTTAGGAATCAAAGTGATGAGCTTAGAGATAAGTCATTGCTTTGGTTCTACATGCTAGCATGTATGATCTTAGATATGAGTCATATATGTTAGGGATCAAATTTTCTTTTATTAGGACTTGTCTAAGAGTTCTAGGAAGATTAAGATGCATTTACTAAAAATCAAATAATAAAAGTTATCTTCACATGAGGAAAATTAACTCTTCACTTTCGTTTTAGTAAAATTTTATCTTGTCTTAGTTGCATGTTTACGTAACTTAATGTTTTCAATTTTTGTGTAGTAAAGAAACTAAGTATTTAGTATTTATACAATCATAGCTAAACTTATTCACTAGTTTCCTAAAAGAGTAAAACCAAGTTGTAAGTGGTCCTAGAATTTAGGTTGGTTCGAATTCCTACTCCAAACTATATGAACACGAAGATCGTGAGTAAGAAAATATCTTGAATTCGCACTTTGTCCAATAAGAGATTCAAATCTCGAACATACAAAAGGTGAATATCACGAACCTTGTCCCGTATTTTGACACTCTAGATAAGGTTAGTATTTGGTTTACATTTTGAAACTTAAATTATATTTGGTTTATAGTGATAATTTTTCTTAAAGTTATTGATTTTTTTGTAGGCTACATTTAGAGCGCGATATGCCGAGTCGTAGCTAATGATGCATGGGTTGCACGATTCGGTTATGATTAGAACTGACGAATACTATCATTATTTGGTGGTCAAGCGAGAAGAGAAGCAAAAGGCATATGATAGAGTCGCAGAGTTAGAAGCGCAGATTCTATAAATGACATTGCGAGAATCACGACGAAGGAATAAATCAAAGAAGAGGCAGCTTGGCGAGGGTCCGAGTCGGAGTTAGTTTAGATTTTTTTTTTTTTTATGTTTGTATTGATTGATGTTTGTATATATGTATTATGTTTAATGAATGAATTGAATTATGTTTGTTTAATGAATGAATTTTGGTTAGTTGAATGGATATGTGGATTATTGTTGAGTTGTGGAATGAATGGCAATGGATTGTAGAGTGAGTGGAATGGAATGGATATGAATTTTTAGAGAATTTGTATATGAAAAGAAGAACAAGATTTCTCAGTTTTTACGTTTCCCAGGTGACAAGAGGAGATAAACTAGATGTGAAAATAGTAGTTCTAACATGCTAAAACTCTTATTTATTATAAACATAATTGGCCTAAATAGAATACTATTAAGGGGTTTAAACTACACTTTTGGGTACTTATCAACCACCCCCAAATAGCATTTTGCTTGTCCTAAAGCAAAGATGAGAAATAAAAATAGATAAGTGGCAAAAAATGTGGTATTAACTAATCTCGTTTCGCAGAGTGCGATTGCATTGACCATATGCAATAAGGCCTTAAACCACTAGGAATTCCCTAGTGGACGAGTTATATCCTCGTGAGAGTTTTTCAGAGAAGATACTCACAAACTTCATTTATACTACAACGACTAAGAAATAAAAGTAATTGTCCCTAATTTATCTCAGAATCTATACATCTCACTAGCATTTAAACAAGGATCATCAATCTAACTCCTAAATTAATACATGCATAATAATCAAATCATCTTAAGATAAATAACTATACAATGAACTATTGGGTAGCGTGCCTTAAGTAGGTTCTCACGTACAAAGAATGTGTCAAGACCCATAACACTCTAATTTTTCCACTCAAGTTTGCTAACTCCAATGTGCAGTGGGCACACGTTTCCTCACAATCTCAATGACAATCCAAGAAAGTCGAGGTCGATCAAACACATCTACCACTTACAATCACACTAACCTATTCCTAATTGAGCTAGATGTCTTTATTAGGTGATACGGGGCGTAGGTGTTAGTTAAAGAATGAAGGAAATGGATATTCAAAAAGACAAGTCTGAGAAAATAGGGTCTTCATATTATATAACTACAGAAAACTTTGTTCTTACTTTGCTTCTACATTTTGTTTCCATCGTTAGCCCTTTTATTTTGGCTTTTGACAGCTCCTTTGATTCTGTTTTTATAGTTCTACTTTTTATTTTATTTATATTTTTCTTTTCTTTGGATGGAAGTTTTTTTTTATATATATATATTTCTTTTTCTTTTGAAGCAACTAACTAATTTTTGGTTTAAATTACACAAGTTTTTTTCTTCTCTTTCTTCACACATCCTATTTCTCAGACTTATCCAAATAGGTAGGCTGATTTTATTTTTTTTATTTTGTTTTATTGGGTAGAGGATTTGTGGTTTGTGAAAAGGCTCAATGGGGCGACTAGCGGATCTGAAAATATACTTAGGTTATAATTTTTTGCTATATCGATCTAAAGAGGGCCTAAATTTTCACTTAGGATATGGTATGGTGATCAAGCAAGTAGATGTGTGATTTCTCTACTCGGAATTTACTTCTCCCTTATATCATCACTCAGATATTTCACTCTTGTGAGTTGAGGCTTTTAGGCTAGATGCTTACATGATATGTATTTAGTACTCTAACCTAGGTCTCAGAAAAATATTGTTAAGTACAATCATAGATGCTCATGCAAGATGTTTATGAAAAAATGCAATGACTATTACCTACATATTAATCTAAGTTTTAAAAATTATATCCTAACTTAAGTACTATGTGAGATTTCTAGACTAATATCATCATAGAAAAAGGAACAATACCATTATAACTAAGTGCATCGTATAAACTATTTTTATGATTTTTATACTTTTTATACGACAATTGATATGCAATATACAACCTATTATGTGCTTAAATATTTACAACATGTTTCTATACCACCCCAAACAGAATCATACTTTGTCCCCAAAGTATGTAATAAAAATACATGATAGAGAGTACCATAGAAACGTGCTTGTAAATGGTAGCACCTGAAAAAAGAAGGTTAATCTATATTAATATAAAGAAGTAAAAATATACGCAATTCTATATGAGTTCCACCCGTTATGAGGATAACATGAATTAATAAATAGCTCTTGGGACATAAGCGGACTCTAACATAAATAAAATAATACCATACGTTTACAAATCAAGCATGCGCATATAGTGGTTCTTATAGGATTAGCTTCCGAAATTTGGCGAAATAGTAAAATTTCACGTAATCAAGGTACCTAATTACATTATAAATCAACAACGCCATGCGTTATATATTTCGATATTTATACATGTAATTTTAATATGTGAACGTACAATATGCTAAAATTAAATTTACCACCCCCAAAAAATTTAGGAGAAGGGGGGTGGGTAATTCAATAACACAATTAAATTACATGACTAACTAACTTAGACTTTATTGGAGTAAATATGATAGGCAAAAGGGTGACAAAAAGTGTTGAAATGAAAGACCAAAATAGTCACCCCCAAACAAAATTTGAAAATGTGTTGCCTATACTCCATTAAGGTGGTATTTTACAAAAACATGGGTCGTTTAAAGTCAGATTCCCTGGACTTACTAATACATCTATTAACATGCAGTTTACCATATATCAACAACCTAAAAAGTTAGGGGTCTTTCCATAAATAATTAACACGGAATGCACCCCCAAACAGAATCAAGCACCAAGACTTCCTATGATGTGGATTAGCGGGATGAGAGTGAAGTCTAATGGACCTATAGCCTAATTGAGCATGCAATTTCTTCTTTTTCCTCCAACAAAAGGGTCTCCAAGTGAATGATCGTGAGAAAATGGATGGTTGTGGAAATATTTGGAATATGGATAAGTTTTAGAAGGAAGGAATGGAAAAAAATGAGAATGTGGGTTTAGCAGAAAACTTATTCATGGTGTAGGTCTGAACTGTCTCATATTTGAAAATGAAGATGTCAGGTGGCTTGTCTTTGGGTATTATTTCTTCACCAGATGGGTTTAGAAAGTCATGAAGCATAGGAGAAGCAAAAGGGTTAAGTGCAAACTCAAGTTTCATTTGAAAAAGGTGGATGGCGGGGAATCAAGGTGGTGGTAAATGATTGGATTTTATGAGGGATTAGAGGTGGATGATGGTCGGGTGGTGCTCTAGGTAGTTCTTGAAAGAGTGGATCATCACATGCTCTTAGAAACTCATTGAATTCCTCATCTAGGTTGTTCGCATCCACATAATTATGGTATTCATTCATCTGCATCTTTGAGGAATTCATCTATCTCTTCCATTGTGAGATTGACTCCATCTCACATAGGGTCAGAAGGCAGGGTGGAAAATTCTTCCTCTATTTCAATTATGTGCAGGGAGTAGAAATTATGATCTTTGTCTTCTTCCCTAAGAGGGGTATCTACTAGGGTGGAGACGAAATCGGCTGCACTAACGTGAGATACAAAACTCTCAATGGACTTCACTTCTCCTTCTACATGCAAACCTAGTTGTCCATGCTTGAGTCTAAACATGTTAATTTCCACAGAAAGATTTCCAAAGGAAAGAATCATTGATCCATCCCGACAATTGATTTAGGTATTGGCGATTGCCAAGAAAGGACGCCCTAAGATGATAGAAATAGAATCATGAGCAATTTATGTGTCAAAATGACAAAATCAGCTGGGTAGTAAAAATCCTGAACTTTAACGATAATGTTTTCAACTACGCCTTTGAGATACTTAATAGAGCAATCGGCTAATTGCAAAGTCATTTTGGTCGGTTTAAGTTAATGGAGACCTAATTGTTTATATAAATAAAAATGGAGTAAATTAACACTCGCCCCTAGGTCTAATAGTGCAGTTGTTATGAAGTAATCTCCTAAGGTGCATTGTACAGTAGAACGACCAGGGTCTTTGCACTTAACAATTCCATTATGTAGAGATAAAGAGGGATATTGTTCAGTTAAGAAGGCTTCTTTGGGTATGTTGTTTTTCTCTTCATGGTGCACAACTCTTTTAGAAACTTAGTGTGTCAAGATAGAATTTTTATAGCATCTAAAAAAGGTAGGTTTATAGTCAGATTTTTAAACACTTCCCTAATCTCATCAAAATTCTCGTCCTTTTTAGATACAACTAGTCTCTGGGAAAACCGTGGTTTTTCTTTATACTTAGCATAAGTGTCAACAATATTATTAAATGTGTCTTTATCTTTAGCATGAGGGTGAACATATTTATGAACCGTTATTTTATCTTATGGTGGTTTCCCTTTGAGTTGTGGTTTAACTAGTACTTCTTTAGTTTCTATTACAGTATGGGATAAGGTTGTCCCTGTTGGTTTTGGGTGGACTGGAACTTCTACAGTTGTAGGATCTTCAGTTTCTATGACAATATTAGGTATGGTTTCTTTTTCAGCTTCCGTTTGTGGGCAATCTTCATGCATAGTTACTTTGTTATCAACTATTCTACCTGAACGAAGGGTAGTGACTGTCTATAGGTCCCCTTGGTTTATATTACCATTACACTGAATACATTTACTTCGAAGGCATTGTTTGTTGACTTAGGATTAGGCACATGTTGACCTGGAAACACGCCTATTTGGTTATTATTTTGGTTAGGAGACAATTCAAGTACCTTTTGGCACAATGCATGTATCATATTAGTTTGTTGTTGTTGATTTTGTATCATGGTTAATAATAAGTCATCTTTTGATGGGTTAGCCGGTTGTGCGATAATAGGAGGGTTGACTGGGACTAAGGTTTGTTGAGTGTTTATGTTATGATTTTGATAGTACTGAGGTACGTGCATTAAACTTCTATTATGGTCACCTAAATCTCCTTATCCTAGATGTTGGTTAAATTGGTGGAAGTTTGTAGTGGGCCTAATGTTTTGATAATTAAAACCTGGAGGTGTAGATTGTTGTTGTTAATTATAATTAATGTTTTGCCTCCATTGTGTGTTAGGGTTGTTGAAAGCGTAATTACCTGCGGGTTGTGGTGGAGGTGGATGTTCATGGACAAGAGGACAATAAAAGTCAGAATGCTCAGGACTAAAACATAAATTACAACTAGGAGAGTTTATATTCATGACTGGAGTGGGGTTCGCTTCTTGTTTATTGACAGAGAGGGCATCGACCTTACGAGTGAGGGATCCAATTAAAGTTCTAAGTTCAAGATCTGGTTTTACCTTAAACAAACTGGTTGCCTTAACTATTGAAGAAGAAGTATTGGAGCGGGAGTAATCATTACCTCCCCAGTTATTGCTATTCTTGGATTGATTATCTAAGAAGTTATAAGCATATGTGGCTCCTTTACCTAGGAAATTTCCCCATTCATGATATCTAAAGTCTCTTTATGGTGTTGGGATAGGCCTTTGAAGAAGGCACCAACTAGTGTGTCTTTACCAAGATTATGATGGGGACATTCTACAAGAAGATTAGTAAAACGGTTCCAAGCCTCAGAGAAAGATTCATTTTGAAACATTTCATCGATCTTCTATGGTGGGTAGAATTATTCCATGAATAACCCAACTAGTTTTTCCCATGTGTCGATAGAGTTCGGCTTTTGTGATGTTAGCCAAGCAGCCGCTTTGTCAGCTAGGGTGAAAGGAAACACCCTAAGTTTTATTTGTTTAGGACCTACTTCAATTTAGGATGATGGAAGGTGGTTAGTACTTGTTGTATCCTATGTAAGTGGTGATAGGGTTTCTCATGATCTAACCCATGAAAAATAGGTAGCAGATTAAATATATTAGGGGGGATTCTAAAATCTCCCATAGTATCTGCAAGAATTATGCAGGACTCAGGTCCATCATTTAAAACCTTATAAAAGTCAGATAGGGGTCTCTCTGCTATTTCTTCACCCATTGTTACAAATGTAGTGTTGGTGGGTGTAGGTGGTGTGTGTGTGGTAATTGGTGAATTTCTAGATTGGCGTTGATTTTTGCATCTACGATAAACTAATATGGCAGGTTTATGTGCACTAGATCTTAATCTCATACAAATTCTAAGTCTAATATGCAATCAACCTAATTAAGCATGCAAAACAGCATGATTATTAATAGAAATTTAATCCTCTTACAGAAGATTTAAGGATGTAAAGAGATGTTACATGGAGTGTCATTGCTATGCGTATAAATAACGCCTTCAACAGCCTTGAAGCACATCTATGTTACTTGAACAATTATACGAGTACTGGTCCAGGTTCACGGGGTGGATGGTAAAGTCCTATAAAAAGATTAACCTTATTAGTGTTATAGTTTTAAGATTAGGGTTCAGGCTTTTTACTATGGGCTTCGTGTTGGGCCTTGATGTCAGGCCTGCGAAACAGGCTTTAGTAGTGGGTGTGGCTTACTAATTTAACTACTAATATTATTATATTTTTTTTAATCAAACCAACGGCCAGGCCACTTAAGAATTGAGGGAGGTTGTTCGTGCTTGCACGTTCCTTAATTAGAGAACCTCAATTCTTTGAGTTTTCTAGACACCGTTTAATATATTTGAATTTTTGGATACGAGTATTTACTGTACTCGTGGGATAATATTGTAATTAATATTAAAAAATTAATCTAAGCTAATTAACCTAGGGCCTGCACGCTTGAAAATAGGGTAAATTGGGCACGATGCGCGACTAATAGTAGAGAGCGGGTCACGCTCTCTATAGGCAAAAGTGAGGCGCGTGCGCGCTCACAGGTGAATAACTAGGGTTGATTTTTTTTTTGTGTCAAATCACGGGGTTGCAAGGAGTTGGAATCACAACTCGTAGCACTCAAACAGTAGCAAAAATATTTTGAAAAATCGTAAACAGTAAAACAAGTTAGGTGTTTTGTGAATAGTGAAAATAATTTTGTTATTCTAAACACACTATACGTAACAAAGCAAGATGGCAAGTGACGCCATTTGACAAGAGGAGATAAACTAGATGTGAAAACAATAGTTTAACATGCTAAAATCATTCTAATCATTTAATAATCATACTCTCAATACATGTTGTTATATGGGAGTAGTTGTGTTCGATCCACTTTTGCTTGCACGTACTTGATACGAATTTAGATTAATTAAACTATTAACTATTGAGAGAGTATTATGAGATATGAAAATAGTGAATTATAATTCTAAAACAATGAATTAAATTAATGAGAGAAGGATATAGAGATATAGAATAATCCACCACGCAATTCGATTGACTATTAGTTAGTCATCGAATCGCTTGTTGATCATATCCCTAGTGAATACCAAATCATCTCTGATCATGGTTTCACTAGCATGAGAGTTTAGCTCCACCACAAATCTCTTTGATGGTGACTCTAAACTCTAGTTCAACTCTTATGACTTTTATCTCTAAACAATCATAAGAATTGAACTTGAAGCACTATTTAAAACAATAACTATTCTAATGACTAATTATCCTCACGTGGCTTCATAAACCCCTCTAATGGAGGTTTAGCCTTGTGTCATCGGATTATTTATATTAAAACAGTAAAGTAATGACATTAAAGTAAAGAGAATAATTAAATTGAATAACTAAAGACTTTTATTGAAAGGTTTTAATGGTGGCTACAAACTAAACCCTAATTACTTAACTAAACTAAAGAAAAGGGAGAGAGAGACCTAAATTACAACTAAACTAATGAGGGGAGTAGCCAAGTTTTGTTTATCCTTAACCCTATTTATATAGGAGAGGTTTGGGGTTACATTTTCGTGCATGGGCCAAAAAGGGGACTTTGGGACTCTAATGTGAACTCAAAGTCCATTAGGTTGAAGTCTAAAGAGGCCACAACTGTTGGAAATTACTTTAGTGCCATTTTCATTAATTTTTATAGCTCTTATTGAGGCAAATATGGATACATTAGAAAGCTTATTTTGAGCCGGTCGTTTTGATATAAAGTAGGCCCGATTCCGAGGTCCAAATCCAAAGATACGCTATTTTGAAGTTCTGATGGTTTTTTATCCTTTTTCTACCTAAATTGACTTTGACTGGACTTGAAAAGGCTTTTTCTTCTTGATTCTTGGGTTTTAAACATAGAACTCTTCTAGTAATCATCTTGACTCGTTTTCCATGCAAAATGACATCTTTAAGTATATAAACAACTTCAAGACTGAAATGCACAAAAACACGTAAACATTACTAATTCTTATTTATTATAAACATAATTGGCTTGAATAGAATACTATTAAAGGTTTAAACTACACTTTTGGGTGTTTATCACCAGGTATAGACGACAATCCATTTAATTAAAATGGGAGATAGACGACATAGTTTCAACCGTCTGTACATAAATAACTAACAGAAGGCAGAAACTATGTCGTCCATCCGTCTCCCGAAACTTATTATGGCAGAGGAAGCAGAGATGGTGACCATGGAGGTTGTTGCAAATTAAAGCTAGGTAAAAGTATTATAGAGAGGTCGTTTTTTTAGGGTGATTGTCAGTTAGTAATTCAAGACTTACAAGGCCACCCTAGAGCTGAACAGAAGTCAAATGGACATGGGGGGTAAATCATGATATTTACAAATGTGAAGGGTTTATTATAAACTGGTGACAAATGTGGAGGGTTTAGACAAATTAACCTTTAAAACTATGATAGATGGTTTATATATGTATTCCTTTTAAGTTCTGTAAGTTTCACTAGATTAAACAGATTGTCTAATGTAGGGGCACACAAGTGCAATAACATCTTATTCAGTAACGGGACCAAAATGCTAAATTAATTGGGAAAAAAACCCTGCGCAGGGGAAAAAGTATGCGTAGAGAAAACTTTGTCCCTCTCCTTCCCTAACCTTTTTAATCAGATCTCTCCTTAGTCTTGACATATCCCAACCTTTTGCTTTACAATTTTATCTACTATTCTCATCCACTTGCTTATGGATATCTTTTTTCCTATTTTTCACAATCTATTGTTTTTTGTCCTTACCAATAGTTTTCTGCTAGCGGTGCTCTGGGGTGGGTGTTCTGGTTTTGTTTTGGAACCAGTCTTTTCTGATAGGGCTCATGGCGGAGGAAGATGGTTTCATCCAAGAAGATACAGAGATAAGAACGCTACAAAGGGATCTCGACAAGAAATGGAAGCTTTCTCCCTCCTACCCCACAACGCATCAAGCTAGGAAAACTAAAGCCAAATGAGTTAAAGGAATGGCAAAACTTTGTTATTGGAAAAATGTTCTCTCCCAAACGGTTTACATGTGATGATATCAAAGCCTAGCTGGCTAAACAATGGGAAACAAAATCTATGTTTATTATTTCTTTTATTACCAAAGACATTTTTAAAGTTCGTTTCTCAGATAAAGAGGAAATGGATTTTGTCCTGGACAATGGTCCTTGGATGATCCATGGATATGTGATGTCTTTTAAAGCTTGTGAACCAAATAAAGCTTTAGAAAGGTACGATTTCCACTATTTTAAGATGTGGATACATATTTATGGTCTTCTAGGAGAGAAGACATTGGGAAAAATACAAGCCATTGGAGGAGGTTTTGGTACAGTTGTTGTTTTGGATGTTGTTGGCAGTGCAGATAGTGGTTCATCCTTTACTAGAATTCAAGTGGAATTCCCGGTGAAAAAAAGAGTGGTGGAGGAAACTACAACGGAACTGGATGAGTGAACTGCGATAAGAATCATGTTTCGTTTTGAAAGGTTGTCATTATGCTGTTATTTCTATGGATTGATAGGTCATCATGACTACAATGAATGTGAGGATATGGGAAAACATCCATAAGTCACACACAGAAAAGGGAAAGGCCATATATAAGGCCTGTTAACTTTAACCAGTAGAGTCAGGGCAAGTTCTTACAAATTCGGAAAAGAAATACAAGAACATAAGGTTATGGTCTGGGATCCTTAGAAGGAGAAACGGGAAGACAAAGATTTGAGACAAACCTTGAATGAAATGCAGAAAGTCACAGGGGGAATACAAAAATCGTTGGAAACCTGCTTGGTTGGGCAGGCAGAAGAGACAATGGAGATAACGGAGGTAATGGAAAAGGAACAAAGTAACAAAGATGAGATGGAACAAATGGTCCAAATGGGGATGTAGTTAGTCTTAATGGAGACCAGACAGAGGAGTACGTTTTGGATGGAAAGGAAATGGACAAGGAACAGAAGGAAATGTCAAAGGCCTGTGAGGAAGGGACACATAGTTTATTGATTTTGGAAGAAAGTGGTGGTCCCATGGATGAAGGATTTGTGGCAATAAACTCTAATGAGGAAAGCTTGGGGTGTAAGAAAAGGCAAGAGAACGTGATGGATATGGACCTGGAGGTTGAAGTAGTAGGTAGGGAAAGTTTGGGTTTTGGGCCTGGACATGGAAGAGGAGAAAGCCCAACAGAGCTGGCGAAAGAGTTAAGGGTCCATAGGGGTGGGTTAAGTGTGGCATTTTAATCCCAGAGGGCTGGAGAGATGGGCCTAAAGAAGAAAGAGAAAATAGAGGAGTTGGCGCATGTCTATAAAGAGTCTAAGCGAAGAGACAAGGATGGAATCTTGCACTGAACTAGGACTAGAAGGTGCGAACCTTAACCCCTCTCGGTTGGCTAAGGGTCGAGAGGATTTAGTCGCAATTCAAAGAGACTGTACATGCAACGAAAAGGTAATACATGAGGAGGTAAGAGATTGCTTGGAGAGACACGCGGAGTTTGTAAGTAGTAGAGAGACATGAGAGTTGGAATATGTGGATATCAGCTGGGGTTGGTAGAGAGGTGCTCGAGGTGGATGTGTGCTCTGACACCAGTGAGAATAATAGAACTAAGACAGAAATCTCGCTGGATACCTCACTGGGGGAAAAAAAATCTTGAAGGACAACCGTAAGATTTTCAAGCATCTTCTAGAGTTAAATGCATAAGAGTTATCTGAACTAAAGGAATATCAAGCGAAGGAAAAAAAAGATTAAAATGGTGAATGAAAAGAATATATCTCCACAGGATCATAAGAAAAGCATGGGTAGTGGGAAAGAGGAACTGGGGAAGGTGGATGCTAGGGAAAAAAGGAAAATACGAAGACATTGGGAAAATGGGTTAAAAGAGAAACAAGAAGAGTCTAAGAGGAATACAGTCGAACAGAGACATAAGAGAAAGATGGAAGGGTATGCTGAAAGAAATGAAGTAAGGGCTGGGAAAAAGGTGAGAGTTTCCTATCAGGAATGAAGAGAGATCAAGGCTAGTGAAGTAGTGGAGATAGAATCAAGTACTGAGGGCTCAGATAACATGAATAGTAAGGAACAAGGAATATGGAACATAGCAGGATGAGTAAGGAAAGGAGAAAGGAAACTTGGGATCCAAGATATGCCCCATTTTTGCAAGGAACAAAGGATATTATAAGAGTGTTTTTGAGTTTATGTCATATGAAGAAAGTAGTGAAGATCAGAGTCAGAGTCAGAGCAAAGATAATAATGAGGGGTCGAGGGAAGTGGATAGAGACACTAGTTCTGGTACTGATGGTTCTGATGGGAATATAGGAAATACTAGTTCTGGTTCTGATGGGAGTAGAGGAGATGGTTTTGTTGAGTATAATGAACCTAAAGAGAACTACTCTACTAGTAACCCAAGTTATTTTGCTTATGGGGATCCCAGCTCGGAATCAGCAGACACTGGTAGTAATGCTAGGGTAGGGCTCTCCTCTGAATATGGGACAGAAGATAGTGATGAGTTTGAAACCTCTGAAGAAAGTTTGGGAGGGGTATTTGATGAAGTTTATGTGAAAGGGTTTTTGGCTCTGTCCTAGAATAGCGGCCTCTAGGGCAATGAGTACAATCCTAGCCCTGAATTGTCGAGGTCTAGGTTATGCGTTGACAATTCATATAATAAAGGACCTCATCTGAGAACATGAGCCGGATGTTGTATGTTGTTTGGAGACTAAAAGCAGTAAAAAAAAGATGGAGGCAGTTAGGAAAGAGATTAAATATATGGGAAGCTGTGTGGTGGAGGCAGATGGCTTTAAGGGAGGTCTTGTGGTTTCTGGAAACAGGATTTCAATGTGGACATTATGGGAGCACATATGAACCATATCACAGGTAAAATCTCTAATGTAAATACTAGTATTGAATGATTTTTTACTTTTGTTTACGACAATCTTTATTCCTGTAAAAGGAAAACTGTGTGAGATGATATTAGGAGTTTTGCTAGTTTGGTTCCTGGTCCTTGGTTAATTTTTGAGGATTTCAATGATGTAGCTACCTTGGATGAAAAGCATGGTGGATGTGCTTAGTAAAAGTATGATTGAGTTTAATGACTTCACAAACGATCTGGGGCTTATTGATTTGGGCTATCAAGGCCCAAAGTTTACTTGGTCAAACAACCGTGCCTATAAAGCCCATATTCTTGAGAGGCTGGATAAAGCCCTTGCTAACCCTAGCTAGTACCAATATTTTCCTGAAGCCTCAGTTAAAAATGTTCCTGATGTGTCATCGGATCACCTTGCCCTCCTGATAAAATTGTCTTATCAAGAACCACCTGTGGCTAAACCTTTTCGTTTATGTGAGATGTGGCTGAGGGACAACACATACAAGGATACTATTAAGGAGGCAGCTGGAACTCTAAACAAGCCACATGGGGAAGCAATGTACAAAAAAGATTGGAAGTGACAAAGGAAAGTTTGAAAACTTGGAACAAAGAAAAGTTTGGGAATGTTTATGTGGAGATTAAGAGGATAAAGAAGTAGCTGGAGAGGATCCTCAGTGGGCCAGTGACAAAATGGAAATATAATAAAGGGCTAGAGTTGAGAGAAAAGCTTAAAGAAATGATGGAACGGGAGGCTAGCTTATGGAGACAGAAATCAGGGCAACTTTGGGTAAAGATTATGCCAGAAATACTAAATATTTTCATCTGTCAACTCTTTATAGAAGAAGGAAGAATAAGATTATAAAATGGAAAGATGAAAATGGAGAATGGATAATGGAAGGAAGACATGAAATAAGTGGGAGAGGTGATAAATGAGTTTTTTGGAGAGCTCTTTAGGACTCAGGACCCTCAGCCTGACCCTGATATCTTCAATCTTTTCCAACCTGTTATTTTTGATAGAGAAAATAACATCCTAACTGAGGTTCCTTCGGATTCAGAGATATGGAAGGTAGTGAAAAAGATGGGGGTTCTAAAGTCACCTGGACCAGATGGTTTCGAAGGTATTCTTTACCAACAATGTTGGGATATAGTGGGAGAGACAGTCATTGCCAATATCAAAGAGTTCTTCACCTTTGGACAACTAAATCCATCCCTTAATGAAACTTTTATAGCCCTTATCCCAAAAATCCCCAATCTAGACAATATAGCTAAATTTAGACCTATTATTTTATATAATTTTACCTACAAAATCATATCCAAGCTACTGGCAAACAAACTAAAGGATTATCTTCATAAATTCATCTCTCCTTTCCAAGGAGCCTTTGTGAAAGGGAGGTTTATTGGGGATAACATAGGCCTGAATAGTGAAAATTTTCACCATTTTAATTAGATGAAAAAGAAAAAACAAGGGTGGATGGCAATTAAAATGGACATGATGAAAGCTTATGATAGAGTGGAATGGGAGTTCATTTATCAGATTATGGAAAAGTTTGGGTTCTGTAGAAAATGGATTTTCTTGATAAGAAAGTGTTTGGAAACAGCCTCTTTTAGAGTGCTTCTAAATGGGTTCCCTCTTAACACTATCATTCCTAAGAGAAGGCTGCAACAGGGAGACCCTTTATCACCCTATTTGTTCATCCTAGTGTCTGAAGCCCTATCTAGGATGATACTGGAAGCATAATATAAAGGGAAACTCTCTGGGTTTAAAGTTAGTCAAACTTCCCCTCCTATTTCCCATCTACTATATGCAGATGATCTCATTATGTATAACAAAACCACATTGGGGGAGGCTGCTTGTTTAAAGACCATATTGGGGAAATATTGTGATGCTTCTGGGCAAAAAGTTAGTCTAGAAAAGTCTAGTGCTTTCTTCAGTGAAAATGTTCATGCTAGACATCAAAGATTGTTGCTGAGATTCTAGAAAATCAAAAGGCTGAATGTGAAGGATAAATATCTGGGGGTACCTATGATTATAGGGAGGAAGAAGATAGAGACTTTCTCCTACTTGGTGTATTCACTGGAAAGGAAGGTTTCAGGATGGAAGGCAAATGTTTTGTCTCAAGCAGCAAGGATTACCCTTATCAAGAGTGTAGGGCAACAGTGCCCATATATGCCATGGGGGCTTTCAAGTTACCAGTGAAGATTACTGATAGTCTGGATAAGATAAATAGGGATTTTTGGTGGAATAGGTCAAAGGACTCAAATGCTTTACATACACTGAGTTGGGATAAGTTGTGTAGATCTAAGGGTCAAGAAGGATTGGGGTTCAGGAAAGCTAAGGAGATGAATATAGTTATGCTAGGAAAGCATTGTTGGAGATTGTTGACAGATTCTGAGTCCCTATGGGCTAGGTATTTCAATATCATATATACTTGGCATTGGGGAAGAGAATAAACAGGGACTACAAAGGGTAAGAAATTTTATTTCTGGAGGGGGGTGAGTCAAGCTATGCAAGAAATAAAGGTGGGTTTGGTTTGGAAGGTAGGAGATGGAGTTGATATACCTATCCTCTCTGAGCCCTAGATTCTTTTAAATAACACACTTATATATTTGGGAGATAAGGTGTTCCCAGGTTACAACCCTGACATTCTAAGGGTGGATCAAGTCATTGATACATACCACTCATAATGGAATCATGACAGGCTGGGAGAATTGTTTCCTGAGTCTACTTGTCAAAGAATTGCTTCAGAAAAATTTAATCTGGAGACAAAGGATAAAGTCATTTGGTTTGGGGATCCTAAAGGTAGACACTCTGTCAAATCAGCTTATAAACATGTGACTAAAGAGTATGAGATTGGAGAATGTTCTAATATTAATGCCAAGATAATAAGAAAACTTTTGGAAGCTTGGATTAGATGCAGGAACCCAACATTTCCTTTGGAAAGCCTATGTGGGAGGACTACCCACTGGAGAAATAGCTTGGAAACATAAATTTAAGGGGGATCACTCATGTAAGATGTGATGGAAGGCTATAGGAACAGATGATCATCTATTGATCCAGTGTGCATGGGCTAGACAGTTATGGTTTGGCTCCCAGATAAGGCTGAGGGTGGATGTGCAACAGGACAGGACTTTGAAATCATGGATTGAACAGTTTGTACTATGGAGCACAGAGAAAGGGGATTAGGATCTCAGGTTTGTAGGGATATATAGTATTATGATGTTGAGGGAAATATGGGAGAGCAGAAATGGTCTTTTTTTTTAAAATGTGGCTTCACAGAATTTCGTGATTTATGAGAAAGTGGGAAGGAGGACTGCAGAGGTTCTCAAAGCTATGTCTCATGAAATTAACATATCTGAAAGTACCCCTGACAGTGGCCTAGTTTATAACTCTTCTGACAATAGGATAGGGGAAGTTTCTTATCATGACTGGAATAAGACTTATTTTGATGGTGCTTATGATAGGATTTTCGCGGGGAGCCGGTTGTGGTGTTGTGACCATAGTTCATGATTGGGAAACTCGAATTCGGGAAATTTTGTTTTCAAATAGGAGGTTCAAATATCGAAATTCGAAATCATCCGAAATGCTTTGGAATTTAATAATTTTCGGTTTTGGGTGTTGAGATAAAATTTGAAATTCGAAATGATAAAAGGTATGCACACAAATAGGAGGTTGGTCAAATTTTGGGGAGACAACAAATATGTCGATCTTTGAGATACAAAGAAATGATAAAAGGTAAGGAATGGATCATTTTTGGGATGGCAACAAAAGGAATCAATCAGGTAGAAGTATTGTGATCTTGGGATGAAATTATGTGTTTTTGGATACTAATGTATAGTTCGGATGGATTAAAAGGATGGATAATGGATGGGCCCATGACTTGTGTAAATGGGCTCAGAAATATGCAGGCATTGGGCCTCCTTTTGTATGGGTCTATGACTCAGTTAAACCTTTAGCAAACATGTAATATATGCAGAGGGTTATTATCGAAAAAAAAAAATGTAGGGGCACACAATCTGGCTCAATGGGCTATCCATAACCAGGATGTAAGCCAGCTAACCCAATCTGAACATGTGCAGATTCTCATATCTCGAGACTTATACAACGGTTGAGAACTAACCCGCACGTGAGGAATCTTGAATACGTATTAGGGCAATTTCGTAATTTAATAGAATTGGGATATGGTTTCCATCGCCTTCCTTCTTCACACTGCAAAAAAATAAATTTGCTTTTTTTTTTCTAATGTCTCATTACTAAAAGAAAAACTAGGGTTTCATTACAACTCAATTCATCAAAAAAGAACCAAACTTTTTGGTTCCTCACACGATTCGATCCAAGGTAACTAACACCAATTCTCTCATTTCATCTTTTTGTTATTTGTTTTGAATTATTTCTTGTCTGTTTACTTAATTAGAGTGAATGTTAGTTAGAAACTTGTTTTGACTTAAAAGGGTATTTGGAATTGAATTACTTCATCTTATTTCCTGCCTATGTAGTTGGAAAATGTGAATGATTTTGTTGGTCTTTTAGGAATTTTGTTTTGCTTGTTTTTTTCATTTCATGAGAGTGTTAGTTAGTTAGCTAGTTGGAATACTTTCTTCTGCATTGTGTGGATCATAATGCTTTAGTAAGTGACTTAGTGTAGGAACTTCAACTTAAATTTAGATATTTTTTCCCCTATTTAGTAATGTAGGGTTTTGCTTAGAGTATAGAAGATTAAGCTGTTTTCTTTTTGTTTACAAGTCCCATACGTTTGTAAAGTTTCCGCTGAAAACACTAGCTACAGGGTTATTTGGGTAAAAATGTGTGAGTTTTTGTGCTCTATATAAGTTAGCTAGTTTGTTAAAGCTGCATTTCTTTCACATAGTTAATAGTTTTCCACCGCAGTATATAAACCCCTTATCATTGGTTAGAATGACATAGTAACTGATTTTAGCGGATAATGTTAACTTCCGTTTGGACATTTTGGCCCCATTTGGTAATGTAGGGTTTCAGCTGTTTTCCTGGCATCCCCATTTCCTTAATTTGGCTTACATCTTAGACAAATGTAGCTTAATGAGTATAATGTCAAGTTCCTTAAGTTGTTATGTTTGTGGTCTATAGTGTGAAATTTCAAAACCAGTTCCCATATTTCCTTGAAATTGTAACAATAATTCGACACTCAAACGCTCTTACAATTCTCATCATTATGTTTTTTCTATCCACTTCTTCTTCTTCTTCCCTTTGGCGAAAACACACAAACACCAAAACTCCCTCCCACATTTTGGTAAATTTCTCTATCATTTTACAATTGTCTGATTGGTAGTTTTTATATATAGATTTCAATCTAGGGTTAATTTTTTTTATTGAATTTCGACTGTTTGTATGTTGAAATTGGGTGTTTTTTGTTCTTAATCTATTTTATTTTGTTACTGAACAAAAATTAGAAGAAAATAAATGTAGTTAATAAGATACTTTTCATATACCAGTGTAGCTATTAGTAGAAAGCTAAGATCAAACTTACGGCAACTTGTTTGTTTGACATTTCGTAGCCTTTACAGCTAGACAGTTAAACCCTCAAGGTTTTAGCTACTGACCCATCCCCCATCTTATTAAAGTTTAGCGTCTAACAAAATTACTTTGTTTAAGAATAGGTCCAAAAATGGTGATTTCACAAGGTTATTTACAGCTAGACAGTTAAACCCTCAAGGATTTAGCTACTGACTCACTCAGTTACTCTTCACTCCCACATCTGTTTTATTAATATTATTTATGTTTTACTGATAAAAAAAGGGATGTCCCTTAAGTTGTTATGGTCACCAATCTCTACATTGGTAGTTGAACAATTCACACTTAGTAATGGTGAAAACATGTACTAGTTCTGCAATTACAATTGTTCAAAAAGATTTCCGTTTTCTGAAAGATCTTCCAATCCTTCGACCTCATGGCAGCGGTGTTGCACCAACTTCTTCTCATAAGGATTTTTTCTGACTCAAAACTTTGTATTTTTAGATCTAGGGTTTATTTGGAATAAAAGGGCTTGTTTGTTTTTTAATGTTTTTCAGCTGGGGCATGTAAACTTTTGATTTTTATTGGTTTTTTGAATTTTTAATAATGGGGTTTTGAGATTTTGTTCATTTTCAATATAAATATCGATTTATTGATTGGGTTTTTGAGATATTTGCTTAGGTGTAATTGCTGTTGTTGTCTGTGTTGATGTTTTCTTCTATGTAATGAAAAGTAAGATTGAAAAGTTAGGATAATTGAAGATAAAAAGAGCTACTTAGATTCATTTTTAAGAAAAGGTTAGAAAGTTTTCTTTTCCTTTTTCCTCTATATTGAAAAGTAAGATTGGAAAATTTGGTAACGTAAAGTGTTTTATCTGGTAAGAATTGAATTTTGAAGGTTGATTGTCTTAATTCTTGGTGGGACGCTAATCATGTGTTCCTGCTGTAAATATGGACATATAGAATTCTGTAGGCTTTAGGTGGGCATGCAGTGAGTATAGCGTTGTCCATGAACCTACGTACATTTAGATACCTATTGAGGGCATACCTTATAGTAAATTGTATGTCTCTAGTCTGGAGCTCTTGGTGTTCGAGTGATTATAGAGGCCTGTGAGTATTCAGTAAGGTCTGCAGTTGTGAGGTTCACGATGCATATTTTACACTTGATAAATTGAAACTTGTTTTGGGCTTTTGGCCCACACCAGGCTAAATGGTCTAGCCTTGTTAATTGCAGTCGTTAATTGTTACCCGATATTCTAAGAGACAAATTCCATGAATCACGACCTTGGTTGTTGCTAGCAACTTTTTCTAATCAAATCAGTCTTCCAGGTAGTCCTTGGAAGATTAAGGTAAAAAAAACTGTTGAAAAAGTGGTTGATCACCATGTCATGTGTCCAACCAACCAAAAATGGATGTTGTTGTATAATTCAAGCAAAGTCTCCATATGTCCATATTGCCAACTGCAAACAAATTTGGTGTAGCCGTAAAAACTCTCGAGCCAGACAATGCCTCAAAAATCAAGAGGACACATCTCGAGCACACTGAGCTAAGAGGCTGAAGCATCCTTTATGAAGAGCGTGTTACCACTTCAAGCTTGCAAGAATGCTGTTGTGAATTAGTTTGCTTTGCCCATCCGAACTAAACCTACTGTCAATATTTTCAGGGTCTTTTTCTTTCTCAGGATTTTAATTTTTTGTAATAAGTGTCTTGTACATTTCAGTTGTTATGAAACTTGTAGTTTGTATCTTTTATGCGTTCGTGTGACAATGTGGTAATTGTTTGCATATCTGGTCTTTTTTCATCTATTCATACAAACTCAAACGCAGGGGCTTTTGAAGTACAGATAGTGTTTCATATATATATATATATATATATATATATTTTGGGGTGCCATTTTTTAGATATTGACATCTTAAGACTATTTAAATATTTATTTTTTCTTATGAACTTATTTATTTATTTTTCTTTACAGGCGTCACATAACTTATTAGGAAGAGGTACTGATGCCTATAGATGATTGGAGAGTTAAGAAATGATCCAAACTCATTAGATACCACAATCAGCTTGATCTTGAGGTGGAGGTTTGATCATTACGATCTGTTTCGAGGATTTTTCTTGGGGGGTCTCTGCGGTGGTTATAATCTGAAAATTTTAGATTGCGAGTAGACTGCCCCTACATGAGATGATTAGAAACCTGTGGAACTCTTAGTGACTGAAAAGGTGTTTTGGTGGATTGATGGCCAACCATTCTATAATAGCGGCTGATAATACTTTAGCTGTGACTGACAATTCTGTAGTTGTGGGTGATCATCCAGTAGTTGAGGCTGACCATTCTCTAGTTGTAGCCGATCAATCTCTTGGTGCAGCTGGCCATTCTGTAGTTGTGGCTGACCATTCTTTAGTTATTGGGAAAGAATTCACTGATGTTGAAACTTGCAGAAGAACGCTAAAAGAGATTGCCATAGCGCTGCATTTTGATCTCCGTATAGTGAAATCAGATCGCAGTCGGTTTATAGCAAAGTGTTCCAGGGAAGGATGTCCATGGCGTATCCATGTAGCCAAATGCCCTGGTGTACCAACCTTTTCGGTCAGAACTCTGCAAGGAGAACATACGTGTGAAGGAGTTCGCAACCTCCATCATCAGCAAGCTTCAGTAGGTTGGGTTGCCAGATCTGTAGAAGCACGTGTTCGAGATAATCCACAGTACAAACCAAAAGAAATATTGCAAGACATCAGAGAACAGCATGGAGTCGCTGTATCTTACATGCAAGCTTGGCGGGGAAAAGAACGCAGTATGGCTGCAGTTCATGGAACATTTGAGGAGGGGTATCGTCTTCTTCCTGCGTACTGTGAGCAAATCAGAAAGACGAATCCAGGTAGCATAGCATTGGTTATTGCAACTGGGCAAGAGAATTGCTTTCAACGCCTCTTTATCTCCTATCGTGCATCAATATACGGCTTTATAAATGCTTGCAGACCACTTTTGGAACTTGAGAGAACACATTTGAAGGGGAAATACCTTGGTGCTTTGCTTTGTGCTTCTGCTGTTGATGCTGATGACGCATTGTTTCCGCTGGCATTGGCTATTGTTGATGCAGAAACTGATGAGAATTGGATGTGGTTTCTATCCGAGTTGAGGAAGCTTCTAGGAGTGAATACAGATAATATGCCCAGGCTTACCATATTATCTGATCGACAAAGAGGCATCGTAGAGGCAGTTGAAACACATTTTCCTAGTTCTTCTCATGGATTTTGTCTTCGGCATGTGAGTGAGAAATTCCGTGACGAGTTTAAGAATTCAAAGTTGGTGAACATCTTCTGGAATGCTGTGTATGCCCTTACTGTCGCTGAGTTTGAAGCCAAGGTTGTTGAGATGATAGAGATTTCACAAGATGTCATGCAGTGGTTTGCGCGATATCCTCCCCGCCTTTGGGCCATAGCATACTTTGAAGGGGTGCGATATGGACACTTCACTTTGGGTGTAACAGAAGTGTTGTATAACTGGGCACTTGAAGGTCATGAGCTTCCTATTGTGCAATTGATGGAGCATATCCGCCAGCAGATGACATCTTGGTTCCGTCAGCGTCATAGCCAAGCGATGGCATGGACATCAATTTTGGTGCCATCTGCTGAGAAACGCATTTTAGAAGCGATTGCAGATTCTCGCTGTTACCAAGTACTCCGTGCAAATGAAGTGGAGTTTGAGATTGTATCTAGTGAACGGACAAATATTGTGGATATACGCACTCGTGTGTGCTCGTGTCGCCGCTGGCAGCTCTATGGTTTACCATGTGCACATGCAGCAGCTGCACTTCTTTCCTGTGGCCATAACGCGGAAGTATTTGCTGAACCTTGTTTCACAGTAGCGAACTACTGCGAGACTTATTCACAGATAATAAATCCAATCCCTGATAAGAACCAATGGAAGGAAGTAGGTGAGGGAGCAGATGGTGGAGGTGCAAAAGTCGATACCGCAATACGACCACCCAAGACTCGTCGGCCTCCTGGTCGGCCTAAAAAGAAGGCTCTCCGCGTAGAGAGCTTTAAGCGGCCAAAGAGAGTTGTTCAGTGTGGCCGTTGCCACATGTTGGGCCATTCTCAAAAGAAATGTGCGATGCAAATTTCACAGTAATTGGATAATTTATTTTGTTTTAGCATTTGCAATGGCAACAGAAGTGCTTGTTCTTTTTGATCGGGCAAAAGAGATTTGATTGATTGCCTTGTAATTTTGGTATATTGTATGATGTGTAGCTTTATAGTTTATTTATTTTAAATGTAATTGCTCTTGCTGACTTGCAGCTTCTCTTCTTCTTCCTATGACACTAAGTTTTTCGGTCTATGTAAGAGGCCACCACCAGTGACGCGATTAGTGAAATTGCGTAACGGAACCGATTTATTATCTTCCGATGTATTCCAATTTTGGGGTTGCTCAATGGGCTAGTGCTATATCACAGCAGGGTTGCAGTGGTGCCCATCTCTTTTTGACACATTTGATAAGTGTTGCCATAAAACCGGGGGGAATTATTTGCTGTCACTTGCTCAAAATAAACAAAAACATAAAAAGTAATAACATTTCTCTTTCACCTTAATCAATTCAAAAAATTTCCGTTGTCTGGGAAGTTGAATATATATTAGGGGAATATATAGGAGGAATTATGGGGCAACAAACATTGATATACAGTTTTGTTGCTAGGGGGACGGTGATCTTAGCAGAGTATACAGAATTCAAAGGAAATTTCACAAGCATTGCTTCTCAATGTCTTCAGAAACTTCCTGCTTCTAATAATAGATTTACGTACAATTGTGATGGGCATACTTTCAATTACCTTGTTGAAGATGGGTTCAGTAAGTCATTCTAACCAGCTTTCCATTTTTCATGTTTTTTTTTTTTTTTTTTTTTTTTTTTTTTTTTTTATTTTAATATTCATTAGATTTGATTTCTGTAATATGATTTTTACGGATTATTTGTTAAATTTAAGAAAATGCTAGGTTTATTTATAAAATTTGTAGATCTATGGATGGAACTCCTGTTTACTATAGCAATGTGAAGGCCTTATGTTATCTATAGAGGACTTGAAACCAGCTGCAGTTTTATATCACAGACTTACAGTCAGTGCGCGTTGGTGTCGCCATGGCGGTGAATGATGATGCCAAGAAGTTTGTATTTGAAATGTATTCTCTATGTTGGCATGCATTAGTCCGTTAATTTTTAAGTGGTAAGAATGCATGCTGATAA
Organism: Coptis chinensis; assembly: GCF_015680905.1. NCBI lineage: Eukaryota > Viridiplantae > Streptophyta > Magnoliopsida > Ranunculales > Ranunculaceae > Coptis > Coptis chinensis. The sequence continues at coordinate 105,781,155 of NC_141459.1, forward strand.
GGAGATTACATTTTGTCATTTACATGCAACCTTCTTAAAATGCTTTCACATTTTCCTTATCAGATAGGGTCTAAGAAAGTGATACCAAGAAGTTTCTACATGTTCTTATGGGTGCTGAACTCCTATTTTTTCCTCCTTTATTAATGTGTGTTTTCTGATTTTGTCTCTATCATGTATACTGCAGCTTACTGCGTGGTTGCAGCTGAGTCTGCTGGAAGACAAGTTCCTATTGCCTTTCTGGAGCGTGTAAAGGATGAGTTTGCAAAGAGATATGGCGGAGGAAAAGCTGCAACTTCTGCTCCAAATGGCTTAAAAAAGGAGTTTGGGTAATGTTGTTTCTAAACTTGAATGTATATCTTTCTCTTTTATTATGATTGTAGTAAGAAATGCTAACGCCTCTGTTTAGGCCAAAACTGAAGGAGCATATGCAATATTGTGTGGATCATCCAGACGAGATCAGCAAACTTGCAAAAGTGAAGGCTCAAGTTTCAGAGGTCAAGGGCGTGATGATGGAAAACATTGAGAAGGTAAGGAAAGCATCAATGACAATTCTTTTTGCACCTGTAACACCTGTGTTAGAAGTGAGATACTCATTTCACTAATTTTATCTTCTAATCCAAATTGATTATGTTATTTATAAACTAGACATGACTTTGTTCTCCCAATCCTGTCATTACCAAGGCCCCTGAATATTCAATATATAAATTGATACATCAAAAATTCATTTGGATATATCACTGATTTACTGGTATTTTTGTGTATATTGGATTATCCGTCGCCATGGTTATTACCGAGTGTGAAACCCTTCGTTTTTCGGAAAAAAACTGCTAACTGATTTCTGGAAAATGGGGGAACAAAATACATGGAAAAAAGTGATGAATGCCATATTTTCTGTGCAGGTTCTTGATCGTGGTGAAAAAATTGAACTTCTGGTGGACAAAACAGAGAATCTCCGCTCGCAGGTGAGCACTTGAATGGTTATTTAGTGTAGTCAATTAGGCTCCCTACTCAATGCTCCATTGTTAAAGGCATGACCATCGAGCTTCATTTCAGAGGTGTCCTTGGAGTCATCCAGTAATATGATGGCCTGTCTAAGAGAGGATGTGTGATTATAGGTTCTTTAAGAATATTTCAGTAAATAGAAATTGCCTACAGGTGCAACAGAAAAGATATAAAGGAACAGACATTGTACGCTCTCGTCTCAAATCATAAGACACTGCATCATCTCCTTTATTTCCTTTCAGCAATAGGTGGAATTCAGAATGCCATATGCCTATAAATATTATAAATTTTTGAGACTGAAGTTTCCGACTTTGCAGCTTCATCGGTTAGGTGTATTTTTAGTTTATAACCGTAGGAAATCACAAGTTATTGGTAGCCTACTAGTCTATTTCTGGAGTTCTAGATTGCTAAAATCCTTGAAGATGATCTAGTTTGCAGATGCAAAGCAGGGAGGCTATATATGTTACTTGAATCATGTGTTTTTTTCCAGAACTAAGCAGTCTACCAGTATTAGATGATGTGATATTTGTGTCTGGTATTCTTGCAGGCACAAGATTTCCGACAACAAGGAACCAAGATGAGGAGGAAAATGTGGGTGGCTAACATGAAGATTAAGCTGGTTGTTTTGGGTATTGTCATTGCCTTGATATTAATTGTAGTATTATCCGTCTGCCGTGGGACCACCGCCTGTTGATTGGAGGAATCCTACTTACCATTCATGCTTGTAGGAATATCACCTTGAATGTCTTCTCTATCCCCCCCAATATGTGCCCTCTGAGTTTTCGTTCTAACTTTTTTTCCCCATTTATTTCTTTATTCTATTAATTTTTTTAAGGTTTTCGTATTCTCTTTCCATTAGGAGTTTTTGGTTTATGTGATGTTTTGTATGACAGCATATGAATTGCCAGGAGTTTATTATTATTATTATTAGAAGGGGAAGATCCTGTTGATCTTAGTAGCACTGAGGTTATTTTAATTTTTGAATTGAATGTGGAAGTGATGCTGCCACCAAGGACCCTACACCTGTTTCTCTAAGAACCCTAAACTCGGTCCTCATAAACTCTAGGATTGGTCTGTCACTGCATAAACTTTAGGCCTATTAGCCGAACCCCTGTCTGAAGTCTGAACAACATACTGATGACCAGTACATTGTTATTGGAATTGGATATATGCATGTATTATGAGCATTGTAGCAAAAGAGTTTAGGTTGAAACCTGTTTATGAGCATTGTAGCATACATGGAACTGTCAATCAATTAGTTAACTATGGTGTGTTTGATTGAGGCGAGATATGAATGAAATGAGAAGATCTGGCCAAATCACCTGAGCACTGGGTCCTATGTGGGTAGGATCACTTATTTGTCTGAAAAAACTTATTTGGTTGCAGTTGCAACCGAATGAACTTATAATTTAGTGGAGTATTTTTGCGAAGAAAAGGTGCAAAAGTTGTCACATGTTAGGCTTGGGTTCAAGTTCAACGTGGACTTTCATGTGATCTAGTTAATTGATGTCTGTAAGGGAGTAATATCTTCATTAAAGAATATTAGCACGTGTTAAGCATAAGTAGAGACCGCTGCGCAATCAGGACGGCGTCTTCCAAGATCGACTCGCGAGCAGCTCGCTTTATGTAGGTGGTACAATCCAGCTCGCTCAAGAACGTTCCAAGAAGACTGAACGACCTAGAGTGAAACGCTCCGGATAAAGACATTTTCCTTAATCCAAGGGTAATCATTACCAAAGTCATATCGGTACTTCCAATCACTGAGAATTATGAACTACTGCACCCACTCCCAATGATCTCCGCCTTCCTACTAGAACCAACCTAACACTCATTCGTAATCTCCACCCTATATATGTATAAAAAAGTATACGTGTTTCAAGGATCAACATTCTCTTGTGCCTATAAATACCACCTACATGAACTACGTGAGACCTGATTCTTTTCTACCCCCGAATAAAGAGAAGATACGTAGGCAGCTCGCTACTTAGCAAACTCGGTCTAATCCAAATCCAATCCCCATTCTTTCCCACCTGTATATGTAAAAGAGAAAACGCTCCTTTACAATGTCTCTTTAGTTTCTATTAATGCGATCTATCATCTCGAGCGGTTTTAGATTTCTAGTTAATTGAAAAGGAGAGTTGAATCCAGTCTAAAAATACGGTCGGTGGCAGCACAAAAATATATCTCTCCAATTAGGGGTGGGCAATGGGCCGGGTCGGGCTAGCCCGACCCTAAACATTTAAAGCCTTCGGTTATTAGTTTGGGCGGCCCGCCCCTAAAGTCCCCATAGGGGCGGCGGTTCGGCGGGTCATAAGTCTAAATTTCAAGCCCGACCCTATCCTAAGCCCTCTTTATAGAGTTTAGGGCGGGTCGGGGCGGGCCTATATATTTTCTTCTTTTATCGCATCGGTTTTAAAACTCATTTATATTAAAAAAAATTCAAAGATTTGCAAACTCAAAGTCCCACCACTTTGAAATTTGAATAACAACCAATCTAGTAAAATTCTTGATAAGTCCAACAATTTAAAATGCATATCCACAATCTAATAAACTAAAGTACATAGAGACTCATATTTATATTTCAAAATTACAGTTAAAATGCACAAGACACATTTTGGAATGAGCTTTCACTGACATAAATCTGTTATTTCTTGTACTCAAATCTTACCAAAATTACATTTAACATTGAAGAACGCAAAGACAAATAAGAGTATGAAATGAGTTTTTACTGACGTCAACCTATTTTTCATTAGGCTAGTGCCGGTGCTCATTATTGTTTTTTTGGACTAGGTTAGACGGGGAGTTGTGAGGTGTATGTGAGTTGTGAGATAGAAACAATTAGGTTTACAAGTTTTTATGATATAAGACAAGTTATTAAAAGTCCATACGGTAAGTGATAAATTACAAAGGACAGTGTTATTTTAATTAAAAATATGTAACAAGGAGTTGGATAGTTTTAGTTGTGTATTTTATAGTGAAATTATAACTAGGGCTTAGTTAGGGTCGGGCCTATGTTTCGTAACCTTTAGCCTCGACCGCCTTTTAGAAGGCATTAGGGTCGGGTCGAATACCGCCCTAAACTCTGTGAGGGCTTTAGTTGTAAGGGCTTTATAGGGCTTAGGGTCGGGTCGGTCAGGGCCGGGTTAGGGTCGTTAGGGCCAAATTCCCACCCCTATCTCCAATTATACGGTCGGTGGTAGCAGAAAAATAGTTCATTAGTAGGAATACATTCTTGCATAATTCAAGGAGATACATTGTACAAAACTTAAATTGTGATCATTTAAATGGATTTTCTTTATTTCACATGCTTTATCTTTTGGAATAACTCGTTAGACACTAATAAACTTTACAAAATGGTATGTTAGAAGTTGCTCTTAGGGTCAAGTGGGTGATTCTGATGATGGACCAGCAGGTTTATATGTTTTTGAAACTTTAATTAATTGGTTATATTTGATGCATCAAGTAAATGAATCGAGCTACTCAGAGCTCGACCTTTTTGTGCCACTCAAGTAGTTGTCTTGCAGCATGGCCAGAGTTGAACAAATTTTAGTACCGCTTTAAAAGAATGTCAAGCCTAAACATACTGATCATATATGGTTTTGTTGGGAATTAGATATTACACTAACCTCGACTAATCCCGACTAACGACAATTATCTTCAAGATTTTGGAATCAATGATAAAACAAAAACACCAATACAACCACTAAAGCAACAATGAAAGAGCAGAGAATAAATAAACACAAGGAACTTACATGGTTTGGCAATTGCCTACGTCTACAAGCACACCAAAATCCACTATAATCAAAGAGTTGTTTACAATGTCACAAGCCTCACACAAACACCAATCTCTCTCTCACACACACACACTTTTGGTACTCACAAATTTATACTATTGCAATATCACAATCTACTCACAAATTTGGCTATTGCCTTATACTAATTATTGCTCAAATTAATGTACTCGCTACGCACCCCGTACACTATGAGCTCTCTTAGTTGTGTCTTCTTAATTCACTAGTCTCATGGGGTATTTATAGACTCCCAATTACCGAAAGCGTATAAAGAACCAATTTGGTATTGGTTTCCAAAACCAATTTAGACTTCCAAGTCGTGCTAAAGAAGGACATGAATTGGTTTCCAAAACACAATTCCAAAGTTATGCGAACATGTGCTGGCGGTGCTTGGTTTCCATTTCCAATTTGGAAACACCCACGTGATCAGGCTCCACAAACATAACAATCTCCCACTTGGAGAGTGATAACCAATATAAATTAACTCCATGCATTTCCAATGCATAATGGTGCGCTTCATCCACGATCTTCAAGCTAGAAGACCAACTGAAGCTAGACATAGCTTCAGCTCCTCAGTAATCATTGTCTTTGTCCATTGTGAGTCCCAGCTCACTGCAGTAGCTCCCACTGTAAAGACATAACCAGTAGTACTTTTCCTGCAATCAACTTCACCTGCAAAGTCTCAGATCAATATACCCTTGCAAGTACACATCACCCTCACATCAGTAGTACCACTTAGATACCGCAATATTCACTTCACATCCCAGTATTGCTTGCCACGATTGACCATCAACCTACTAACAGCTCCCACTGCACGGGAAATATCTGGATGCGTGCAAACTATGTACCACTGCCTAGAGAATTGTGTCAAACTACACAAGCTCTTTCTCAGCTTGCATACTATATTGTCTCTACCCATCTTAATGAAACACTCACGTTGCTGTACACACATCTCTTCCTTTTGGTCATCATGGAGGAAGACAATTTTCACATCTAACTGCTCAATGTGTAAATCTTCTGCTGCAACAATACTCAACACTGACATCGTAGTATTCAGTTTCACAATTAGAGAGAATATCACTGTGTAATCATAGACTAGGGACTTGATCATCTCATTCTTCATTGCAACCTCCCACTCGCTTGCATCATCAACCTCTAATGTTTTATCATAGCACTGGGGCGCACTACCATCAGTACGTGGCAATAATACTAGCGGTTCTCTATTGATCATGTAAGCAGATGTGCTAATGGCGTCTACCCAAAATTGCTTGGGCATCCCTGCTAGCATATGCATACACTTAGCTCTTTATGTCAGTGTTATGACCATACATTCTGTCACCTAGTTCAGTTGAAGCATCCTTAACAAAGTATATTCCATCTGGTGGTACACAACATTTTAGCTGGTCAGAATCGCTTAATTCCATATTGATGCTTTTACTCACAATCTTCTTAATTTGACTTTCAACAGTGAGATTCATAATGAACTTGATTTTGTACTTGGTTACTCCAATTGAAAACATCTTTATTCTATGGAAAGCAATAACAGGAGTAGCTCGATGGACAATGTTAGTACCATCCACTCTCAACCACTCGTGGCAGACCACGTGTCCAGACTAGCTACAAGCAAATCGTCCATACAACCTAAGGTCAAGTTGTCCAAATGACCTAGGAAACGTAATCGCTGCAAGCTAGTCAACAACATCATTAATGATAGATCATTATTTCGTAATGGAAGGAGTAAAAACAATCATCAAAACAGCACAAAAGGGGGATTTATACTTATAAAATGAGGCATATTCTCCATTCTCAGAGGGAGGGGGGCTCACATTCTCACCATCTCCAACTCAATCACTCAAGATGAACTACGTCTGACTTGATTCTAGTTCATCAGAGAATTGGATACGTAGGCAGCTCAAAACACCGACCTGAGTTCAATCAAACATCTTATACAAACCATATTCTCCGAGATTGTAAGGTCATGACTAAAATGTACCTCTACATTGGCGTTGTATATCGGTTCGTCTTCTTGAGAAAAAGCATCCAAACCATTTTCTCAAACCCACGAAACTTAGTAAAATCACCATGGAAGGACAGCTTAAAGCTTTAGCTGATCAAATGAAAACTCTCCAAGATTCTTTTACGGCAAACACGTCATTGAAGTTTCCATGACGCTGGTGTGGATTATCAATGACGTCAAGCGTTATAAGAGATAAGTTTACATTCAACTATCTTTCATTTATACTAATATTTAATATTTGGATCAGTTCGGATAATCTGTGCATACTTTTATGTTGCAAGATATTCATAATAAGGCCTATGGAATTATCAGGAAAATCATTTTCTACCATTATTTATATCTATGTCCCTCCACCTTAATATTCTTCATTGTCACACATATGTCTAATTGACCCAATGTGACATTCAACATTAATTGAGCATTAAGAAACTATTTCTTATACCAGCTGGGTTTGAGCTCAATTAGTTATGTCACAATTTCTTAATACATAACTCCGTAGAGTGGTGGATTATTTATTAGAATTCGTGATTCAAGACTTCTTACATTCATTACCCAAAACGTCAAGTCTAGTATATGAATAGACATTACCTTTTAACGTCTCAAAGTAATAAATTTGAGACACAATGGATTTTCACAATTTATCAAGTCTAGGGAATAATTGGTAGAGTGAGATTTGCACACTAACCTTAATAATGAATTTATAGTGTGTTTTCAATTTGATCCCCTCAGTGCCAGTCATGTGGTTGCACCAATATACAAACTTAGAGTCATACTCAAATGATTGAGATATCATCATCCTATCATATAGTAGTTATGTATATTACAGTTGTATAAGTAAACTGTCCGACTTCACCCCTAATTGTGAGCATTCTAGCTTAGGTAAATAGATACAATCAAATCTCTCGCCACATGACTCTTTATATGCTTGATTGTATTAATTCTATTACCAATGGAACTTATGGTTTCATCATATGATATTAATTCACCCATATGCATAATAATTATATTTGTGTATTTAATTAAACATCATCATGTATAAATGATAAATATTCATTGGTTTGGTAAAGGCCAAATATCCCAACAGTATAGTACTAGGTGGCTCCCGAAATTATTTGGAAACGTGTATGGTTATGATTGGGCTTGGAGCCTGTATCAGCCTAATACATGACTACTAAGACGACTGGTGTGTTCTGGGCTGGGGCAACATAACGGAAGAAGACGAATGAGCACGGGGTATAGTCCGCGAATAATGTGAATGCCGCGGACTCTGGAAGTGCGAGAAGGTCAGTGGAGTTACTATGATTTGAGGGAGATGTTGGATAGGGAAAGAAAGAGCTGGAGCACAGTAGCCAAGACACGATCTCTGAGAAGACATGGTGGACGGTTCCAGGACGTGGGACATGGAAGGAGATCATGGAAATAGAAGAACGGTTAGAGAAGATGGGAGCGGTTAAAGAGAGAGAGCGGTTAGGGGGTATATAAAGAGGAGAGAGATGAGAATGAAGAGGGAAAAAAGAAAGGTGAAGGAGTTCATAGGTTGTAATTTTGGACAACACATTTGGCGCCGTCTGTGGGGAACGAGAGGAAAGTATACGATCAAGTGATTGCTAAGAAGAAGGTGTGAAGATGGCAACCATAGTGAAGAAAACAAGAGGGAGACCCAAAAAGGTGAGGATTGAGGGGGCTGATGATGAAACCAGGAGTGTGGAAATGGAGGAGATGGAGGAGTTGGAAGAGGAAGGTCCCGAGGTTGCTGGGGAAGCAACCAGGCTGTTACAGGAGGAGATAGGAAGGTTGAGAAATGAGAATGAGAGTCTGAGGAGAGAAAGGGAATCCACACAGGGGGAGGAGGAGATGAGGGAGCCAGAACATAGTGAAGTAGAAGGCCAGCATGAGGAAGTGCGTCATAAACCAAAAGGCGATACGGGGGAAGGTATTACCATGGAGATGGTCCAAGCGATGATCGAGAAAGACAAAGAAATGAATCGGGTGGCGGAGAGGGAAAGTCAAGTGGTGGTGAAGAAGGTGGTGGCTGGACTCAATCAGAATCCGGCTGCCGATCAAACCGAACGCCGAGGTGCCCAAGCCGATTCGCTAAACCAAGATTCGAGATAACGACGGGGAGGGGGATCCTGCGGACCACTTACACCATTTCAGGCAACAGATGCCGTTGTGGCAAGAGATTAAATATGATGGGCTCCGTTGCATGATGTTTCCCGCCAACTTGAAGGGTGGTGCGTCAGACTGGTATTATAGGTTGGCATCGCGGAGTATAACCAAGTTCGAGGAGTTGGAGCAAGCATTTGTAGACCATTTTATCCATCAGAAACGAAGAGTAGTGGATATTGCGGATCTATTTAACGTCAAACAAAAGTCCGGCGAGACACTCAGGGAATTTTTATGTAGATTCAAGGAGGAGACCCTAAGGGTGGAAAGTCTGGACGAGCACACCGTGATCATCGCTTCCAAAGATGGATCGGAAGCCGGAACCGAGTCCACGAATCTGTATCCAAAATTGAAGTTACAACGTTGCATGCGTTGTATCCGAAAGTGGAGAAGTACATCCGCTATGAGGATATGTTGCAGAGAAATGCTAAGGAGCCGAGGAAGTCAGAGAAGTCAATACAGAGTATAGAATAGGAAGACCGAAAAGACAAAGGAAAGGCTGCGATAAGAGAAGGGGGAGCCTATAGAGAGGCGGCACGCAAATCGGAGAGAGGCAGAGATCAAGTTAGGAGGGAGATCCGCGAATGAAAACCATATCGCGACGTAGAGTCCACACCGTTGAACAAACCATTGGACGAAATCTTGCCATTGATTAAGGGGATGCAGCATTACAAAGGTCCGCGAAGCATACCCAGGGAGATAGAAGATAAGCCATTTTGTGCTTACCACCAGATCAGAAATCATACTACAAATGAGTGTTTCGCACTGCGATGGTTGATCGAAAGAATGTTAGAGAAAGGATTGTTAAGGGAATTTACCAAGGAGATTCACCCGATTGGATGAGCACCGGCCGTGGCGAATATTAGGAACAATCAATGTCATATATAGTGGGGAGACAATGGGAAGGAATGCAATAGGGATAAGGTCGGAGGAGGGCAGCCTTACGCCAGATAAATGAGGTTTCATGTGTTCGCGACGAGTGCGGAACGCCCTCTAGGAGCGGAAGGATAGAGTTCATCGAAGGATCCGAAGCGATAAGAGCGCCTCACACGGATGCTTTGGTGATTACGGTTGCAGTGGGTAATTATATGGTGAAGAGGGTTTTGATAGATTGTGGGAGTTCAGTAGATTTGCTATTTAAAGGCGCGATGGAGGAGATGTGCATCGAACAGAGGCAGATGAAGCCGCCAAGAACAAATTTGTTTGGATTTAATGGAAGCAGAACCGAGCCCATGGGGGAATTATTATTACCGATGCTTGGCGGGATCGGGACTGTGATTCGCTTCGGTTCATGATAGTGGACGCCCGCGCAAGATATAATGCAATTTTGGGGAGAAGATGGATCCACGAAATGAAAGCGATTCCATCCACATACTACCGGGTGATCCGCTTTCGACTAATGGGGAACGTGATGAGATAAGAGGGGACCGTGTCGCGGCAAAATATTCACCGGTGGTGGTTAAAGAATTGACCCGTGACACCGCAGAAGGAAGTGGAGGGGGGAAGCGAGTCCCCAAAGATAGCAATTCTGATCGCGATGGCTAAGGAGATGGGTCTGCGTGGGAGGAAAGACCTTGGATGAGACTGCGACCGTGAATCTGGGTGAGGGGGAAGAGGAGAAACTGGTGTCTGTTGGGGCCGAGTGGCCAGAGAGTTGGAAGGCAAAGTTAGTTGTTTTGTTAAAAGAGAACAGCGATGTTTTTGCGTGGTCGATTGAGGACTTGATTGGATTGGATCCCGAAGTTTGCGTGTCACAGCGCGCATGAGAGAGAAGGCCAAACCCGTCCGACAAAAAATGAGAGGAATAAGACCGCAGTATGTAGAAGGGATAAGAGAGGAAGTGCAAAGATTGAAAGCCGCAGGAATCATCCGAGAGTGTCAGTTTACCGAATGGCTCTCAAACATCGTCGCAGTACCCAAGAAAAATAGGAAGGTAAGAATGTGTGTTGATTTTACTGATGTCAACCAGCAGTGCCCGAAAGACTGTTATCCTATGCCGCGGATAGACGAACTGGTGGACCGAACGGCCGAGTTCAAGTTTTTCTCATTCATGGACGCCTCCATGGGGTATAACCAGGTGGTAATGTATGGCCGGCACGGTGAAACCGCGTTCATTGTCGAGGGAGGAGTGTATTGTTACACCGCATCGCCTTTCGGATGAAGAATCGCAGGGCAACTTTTCAAAGGGTAGGGGAGAAGATGTTTGAATGCAAAACCGGAGGAGTATGGAAATATACATAGATGATATGGTAGAGAAGAGCATGACCGAGGAGGAACATCCGGGGATTGAAAGAAACCTTCGCGATATTGCGAAAAAATATAGGTCGGTTGAACCCGAGAAGTGCACATTTGGGGTGACTTCGAAAGTTTTGGGATATATTGTCGCATCTGCTGAATAGAAGCTAACCGGACGTGATCGGAGCGTTAGTGGAAATGCAATCGTCCCAAAAAACGTGAAAGAGGTTCAAATGCTTGCGGGAAGAATTGTGGCCCTCAACCGGTTCATTTCCAAGTCGTCAGACAAGTGTAGACCATTGTACCGATTCTTGAGAAAAACAGCTGACTTTCAGTGGACCGAGGCATGCGAACGAGCTTTCCAAGAGTTGAAAATTTATTTGGGAAAGGCTCTATTTTGTCGCTGATCGGGGCAAGGGAAAATTTTCGTATTTGTATTGGGGTGTCGAATATGCTATTAGTTCCGTGGTTAATACGGGTGGTGGATAGAGAGGCGGTGTATTTCCAGAGCAAAACAATGTTAGACGCAGAGACCGGATACGAGCAAAGTTGAGAAATTTGCATTGGCCTTGGTGTTTTCTGCGTTAAAATTGAAGCCTTTACTCGATGCTCATTGCGGTGGTGGGTGACTAACTTGCCTCTCAAACAACGTTAAAGGCGGACAAATCGGGGAGAATGCTGAAATGGGCCGTCTTTGCTGAGTGCATATGACATTGAATTCCAAACCGACAATGGAAAAAGCACAAGCTATGGCAGAGTTTTTGGCGAGTTCCCCGCCAAGACCCAACTTGGGGGACAATATGATCATGGAGCAGAGGGAGAGATCGCTGGGGGATGTGTTAGAACCCATGGGACATGAGAAATGGATGGAGGGTATTCGGATGGGTCCGCGAACGGATTACGTGAAACGGATTGAGTGGTGGTAGTCACCCCGAGAATAATCGGCTTGAATTATCGATGAAGTTGGCTTCCGGCGCCAAACAATGAATCAGAGTATGAAGCGGTGATAGCCGGGCTAGATTTGGCCACGCGGATCCGGGTGAAGAGATCGACAAGTGTATTCGATTCCAACTTGGTAATTTGTCGATGAATGGAGAATTCGCTGCCCGATGCCCCGGATGGCAAAGCACTGAGGTATTACGAGGAAAGCGAGTGAGTTTGGCAAAATCCGGTTCGCTTCATTTAGGGCGTGGTGAAAATAGACATCGACGATTGGCATATGTAGCCGCGGTACTTCCCCGGTCCGAGGGCGCGATCAATTGAGGTCGTGGTGTTGAGCAAGCCCGGCACCTCCGTGAATGCCGAGGTAGGAATGACCATGAAGGAAGAGCCGGGGTGGATAGAGCCGATAAAAAATTTCTTATCGGGGAGAGAGATCGAGGATAGACGCAGAGCGAAGGGAGAATGGAGCGGTATCCCAAAGATACATTTTGATGGAAGGAGACCTGCATGATGGAACGTCGCCGGACCGTTGTTGAGATGTTTAGCCAGCGCCGCTAAGAGAGATCTTGGAAGAAGTTCATGAGGGGTATGGGAGCCATTCGGCAGGAAGAACGACTGGCGATCGATCGGGTGTTGTCCAGTGGGTATTTCGCCACACAAGAGAGAAGCGACCGAGTATGCTAAGAGGTGCGAGAAATGCCAGAGATTTGCACCACTGATACATGCACCCGCTGAGCCTTTGCACAAGATATATAGTCCTTGGCCATTCGCGATGTGGGCACCGGATATTGTAGACCGCTACCGATGGCCGCTGGTAAAGTATAAGGTATATGCTAGCAGCCGATCGACTATTTTACCAAGTGGGTGGAGGGTGTGGCACTCCAAATGCATCAAGGAGGAACAAGTGAAGAAATTCCTATGGGAAAATATAATATGCCGGTTCGACTCCGGTTCACGGGGGAAGGTCAGAATTCCTCCAGCGCTCAAGGTAAAACAAGGATTAGCGGCTCCTTATAACCCGGAGAAGGGAATGGGCAAAGCGAATCCTCCAACAAGACAATCATGGATAATCCTGAAGAAAAACCGGAGGATAAAAAGGGTTCATGGGCGGACGAAGTTAAATCATGTCTTTGGGCATATCGAACTACACCGCTTAACATCCACTCAGAGTCGCCATTTGCCATGGCATATGGGTAGAAGCGATGATTCCCGTAGAGATGGTGGCAGCTACAACCCGGACAAGAGCGGTGGAGGAGGGATCAATGATATGGTATTGGATCGCGGATTTGAATCTCGAGGGAGGAGAGGAGAGACACGGCCCGCGATCCGGATTGGAGGAATATCATAGAAGATTGCAAAGACAATATGACAAGAGAGTGAGGCCTCGAAGGTTTTGGTGGGGATCACGTTTTGAGGAGAGAGTAACACCGCCAACTAGAAAGGAGGTGGACGGAAAGTTAGGGCCTAACCGAGGGACCCTATATCGCGGGCGAAAAGGGGGAGCGCAGAACATATCGGCTGCATTACACTTCAGGGAAAGGATATCGCGAGGCCTTGGAACATCGAATGTTAAAAGTTTCCATGAGTGACAACATGTAATGTGTGGAATCAATGGCCAAGGCGTGCCTCTAGTGATGTAGCGACATTTTATTATAATGTTTGAAGTATTTATCAATGAATAGAGTGTCATTTTGCCTATTTGTTTCTTTGCGGTTGTTAATTGTGCGGTGTAGAAAAATTGCCGTGGATGATGAGGTCCTACTTTAATCGGGGTAAACCGGGTTGCCTTAAATGCATTTTTTTACTACCGACGTAGGGGCCGGGGCGGAGCCTTCGCTGACACGAGGTCCAAATTGACTTGGGGGCAAATTGAGTTGTCCTCAATCGAGAGCCCATCCGAGATAGCTGGAGCCCTTCGCTGACAAAGAGGTCCAAACTGACTTGGGGCAAATTGAGCTGCCCTTAATCAGAGCCCTTCGTGGGACAAAGAGGTCCAAACTCGACCGGGGCAAATTGAGTCGCCCTCAATCAGAGCCCTTCATGACAACGAGGTTCAGATCCAAAATGGGGGCAAACCGAGTCGCCCCCAAGGATCTTCGCGGTAACGAGTTTAAGTTAAGCACCAATTAGGCGAGGGTGAAAAAGGTTATGCGATGGTTGGTTCAAAGATGGTTCAAACCGCCGAAATAAAAAGAAGAAACTACCGTGAGTTGGATGGTTAAAATGAAAACATAAGTGTGAGCATCACCGATCACCCGTAAATACACTGAGGACATAAAGTACATACAAAATGAGTGAGAAAAAATATGGCTACGGCTAAGCCGAATACAAAGAAACAATCTCTAATTTAATGTTCAAAGTGAAATACCGGTAAAGGGATTCTGAGCTACGTCTTGATAAGGAGAACCTTCAGATATTACCACCACCGTGCCTTCTCGCCGCGGAGCTCGTGTTAAGATCACCCAGGGGGGCGCGAAGAGGCCATTGAAGGACCAACCTCTCGGAGCGAGGGGCGAAGAGGGGAGGAGTCTCCCGCCAGCAGTGAGATCGCCGAGTCGACGCTCGCAACCTCTCGCTATCTTCTTTTCAGCCAAAACCCGAAGCGATCGGATCGCAACCTTCTCCGATTGCTCCGCTTTGGTCGTGTCGGTTCTCGCCCTCCATCTTGGCCCGCAGCTCGCACAATTGTTGATTGAAGGCCTCCTCCGGTCCATTGGCTTATGGGATTTAAGAGCTGGCGAGGCCGAGCATTATCGCGATCTTTCTCCGTGACGCTCATATCGTGATTTTCCGCCTTGGGCCCATGAATTTCTTGCTTCACGCCTCGAGTTTCAAGGGTATTGGTCGGACGCAGATGACGAGCCTACATCCGTGCCTCACCGCATACCAAAGGAGACATTAAGCATCTTATCCACAAAAAATACTACTATAATAGGGGACTAAGACATACCTTCTCCCGGCCCGGTATAGATGGCGGCAGCGGGCGGGCGGGAAAGGTCCCAGAGTCGCCAGTGAGCTTGGTCATGAGGTAGATGGGGGTAAGAAGAGAGTGGCAAATGGATCAGAGCGTTATCCAAAGCCGAAGTCAGGGTGGTGACCGCCCGATCCCTAGCTTTGAATCCGGGACGCCAAACCTCGAGGGCGGGGGGGGGTTTCCTTTGCCCGGACGACGCAGTAGAAACCGAGGGCGGGCAATCTTGGTCGCGGAGCACATGGGGTAGAGGAGGTTCCCGCCGTCCTGCTTCTCTTGGCTGGCGGGCTCTTGGCCGCTGAATCGAGATTCGGCCTCTTCGGCCATCAATCCCACAATTTCAACTTGGTGGCATCCATGCTTCGGTGGGGGGAGTAGGACCAGCAGCTTGAAAATCGTCCTCCCAATCAGCGATGGAAGAGTAAGGGGCCGGGAGAACGGGTGGGTGGTTGGAAAAGGTTTCGCAGGGCGTGAGATTGTTGAGATCGCCGTTCCCCGTTTAAGCGGCGAGCTTTGGAATGTGAAATCTTCTTGGTATATCCCCTCTTCTTGGGTTTGGGAAGCCTTGGGCAACCTTTCTTTGGGAGGAGGTAGACGGTAGAAGGGGCCTTGGTACTTGCCGAAGTCTTTGAGACGGATCCGGAGAAGAGAGGAGTGCCTTTCTCCGATCGATTCTAGGACTTCATTGACTGAGGACTTCATCACTTCCAGTCGCGAAGATTCTGGAAGATGGCAGAATTGACACCAAAATATAGCTGGGAGTGTGAGTCTGGTCTCCAACCTGTGCCCATGCAAAGAACATTGGGGTGAGCGATGGGAATACATAAAAAGAAAACTTAGGCGGGCGGTCCATACTTACCGCTCGAGAGAAAATGTAAATGTCTCAGAGATACTTCAGTGGGAAGGTCAGCGGACAGGAAGCTCCCGGACACATACGGATAGTGGTGCCACACTTTGTCGGAAGAAGTGATGTTGAGAACAAAGGACTTCGGACGACGACTCTGAAGGATTGGTAGCCTATGCTACCGAATTTGGTACTCTTCTTTAGGTAATAGTGGGAGATCATGTCGCGGAGTTGGATGGTTGGGGAGTTGGTTTTGTTATAGAAATTGGCGGCGTACATAACACGCCAGAAGTTGCCAATTAATACCCTGACACGGTGGGATATTGAAATGGTTGCAAACTTCTACGTCTAATAAGGATAGAGGAAACCAAGACCGCCACGATTTGGTTCTACGGTGGCGACAAGGCGCTGGCCGAGGTGTGACCAAGTGTGGGAGTGAGTAACCGGGCACATGCTCCAAAATCACATCGTCGGGGATACCATAAGCGCTATCGACCGCTGACCAAGTTCATCGGGTAGTAGTGTGGGGGCGGAGGGAGTTTGAACGATCTCCCAGATGTGGAAGGGATAGCGACTGGGGAGTCTGAATCTGAGGCCGCGGACTCAGATCTCTCAACAACAGGGCTACTGGATCTGGAGGAAGGAGAACTAGATCTAATGGATTTGGCGGCGGAGGTGCTTGCCGACTCAGAAGCCGACATGATGCAAATTACACTAGTCTTAGAATGGAAAAGATGAAAAGACTAAGCTACGCAAATGGAAGAATCCACAAAGCACTAGAGAACAACCAAACCAATGGTATATTAAAAGTTCGAGAGATAAAGGAAAGAAGAAACGAACCTGATTTACGAGGCAGCAGCGAGCAAAGAGATTAGTAAGAATCAAATCGGGAGCAAACCCAATATGTGCCCTCTGAGTTTTCGTTCTAACTCTTTTTCCCCATTTATTTCTTTATTCTATTAATTTTTTGAAGGTTTTCGTATTCTCTTTCCATTAGGAGTTTTTGGTTTATGTGATGTTTTGTATGACAGGATTGACAGCATATGAATTGCCAGGCGTTTTTTATTATTATCATTAGAAGGGGAAGATCCTGTTGATCTTAGTAGCACTGAGGTTATTTTATTTTTTATTTTAATTTTTGAATTGAATGTGGAAGTGATGCTGCCACCAAGGACCCTACACCTGTTTCTCGTAGAATCCTAAACTCGGTCCTCGTAAACTCTAGGATTGGTCTGTCACTGCATAAACTTTAGGCCTATTAGCCGAACCCGTCTGAAGTCTGAACAACATACTGATGACCAGTCACCAGTACATTGTAATTGGAATTGGATATATACATGGAACTGTCAATCAATTAGTTAACTATGGTGTGTTTGATTGAGGCGAGATATGAATGAAATGAGAAGATCTGGCCAAATCACCTGAGCACTGGGTCCTATGTGGGTAGGATCACTTATTTGTCTGAAAATACTTATTTGGTATAAGAGGGGTTTGTGACTACAGTCATTAGTTTTGTTGAAAAAAAGGTATGCAATGCAAAGGTGAAAAACTGGTGATTATTTTTTCCAGTAGAAATCAAGGTGAAACCTTCCATCGAGATAGTGGCTGACTTGTTAATTTCGGACGGGATGTTGGATTCCGTCTTGTGTGTTTTTTTCGGACGGAATGTTTCATTCCGTCTCGCAGCGTCGACACCGATTTTTTCGGGTTTTTTTAACCCGGACAAAATACGGATGAGGATATTACATTCCGTCTCGATCAAAAAGCCTCCAGACGGAATCTAACATCCCGTCCGAGATTTTTTTTCACTTTTGGATTGTACAACTTCACTTTGTTTTTCACCGTTTTGGTGAAATGAAGAGAATAAGTGACTACATGGAGGTGAATAAAGGGGGAATTATTTTGACTTGCATTGCAAATGCTCTTATGCTTGGGTTCAAGTTCAACGTCGACTTTCATGTGATCTAGTTAATTGATGTCTCTTTAGTTTCTATTAATGCGATCTCTCATCTGTAGCGGTTCTAGATTTCTAGTTAATTGAAAAGGAGAGTTGAATCCAATCTAAAAATACGGTCGGTGGTAGCACAAAAATATCTCTCTCCAATTATACGGTCGGTGGTAGCACAAAAATAGTCCATTAGTAGGAATACATTCTTGCATAATTCAAGGAGATACATTGTACAAAACTTAAATTGTGATCATTTAAATGGATTTTCTTTATTTTACACATGCTTTATCTTTTGGAATAACTCGTTAGACACTAAACTTTAAAAAAATGGTATGTTAGAAGTTGCTCTTAGGGTCAAGTGGGTGATTCTGATGATGGACCAGCAGGTTTATATGTTTTTGAAACTTTAATTAATTGGTTATATTTGATGCATCAAGTAAATGAATCGAGCTACTCAGAGCTCGACCTTTTTGTGCCACTCAAGTAGTTGTCTTGCAGCATGGCCAGAGTTGAACAAATTTTAGTACCGCTTTAAAAGAATGTCAAGCCTAAACATACTGATCATATATGGTTTTGTTGGGAATTAGGTATTACACTAACCTCGACTAATCCCGACTAACGACAATTATCTTCAAGATTTTGGAATCAATGATAAAACAAGAACACCAATACAACCACTAAAGCAACAATGAAAGAGCAGAGAATAAATAAACACAAGGAACTTACATGGTTTGGCAATTGCCTACGTCTACAAGCACACCAAAATCCACTATAATTAAAGAGTTGTTTACAATGTCACAAGCCTCACACAAACACCAATCTCTCTCTCACACGCACACACTTTTGGTACTCACAAATTTATACTATTGCAATATCACAATCTACTCACAAATTTGGCTATTGCCTTATACTAATTATTGCTCAAATTAATGTACTTTCCTCGCACCCGCATTACTATATGAGTTCTCTTAGTTGTGTCTTCTTAATTCACTAGTCTCATGGGGTATTTATAGACTCCCAATTACCGAAAGCGTATAAAGAACCAATTTGGTATTGGTTTCCAGAACCAATTTGGTATTGGTTTCCAAAACCAATTTAGACTTCCAAGTCGTGCTAAAGAAGGACATGAATTGGTTTCCAAAAACACAATTCAAAGTTATCTTGAACATGTCTTTGGGTGTGCTTGGTTTCCAATTCAATTTGGAAACACCCCGTGATCGGGCTCCACAAACATAACAATCTCCCACTTGGAAGTGATAACCAATATAAATTAACTCCATGCATTTCCAATGCATAATGGTGAAACTTCATCCACGATCTTCAAGCTAGAAGACCAATTTTGAAGCTAGACATAACCCGGCTCCTCGATAATCATTGTCTTTGTCCATTGTGAGTCGACTCACTGCGGTAGCTCAACTGTAAAAGACATAACCCGGTAGTACTTTTCTGCGATCAACTTCACCGCAAAGTCGTATCAATATACCCTTGCAAGTACACATCACCTCACATCGGTAGTACCACTTAGATACCGTAATATTCACTTCACATCCCAGTATTGCTTGCCATGATTGACCATCAACCTACTAACAGCTCCCACTGCATGGGAAATATCTGGATGCGTGCAAACTATGTACCATTGCCTAGAGAATTGTGTCAAACTACACAAGCTCTTTCTCAGCTTGCATACTATATTGTCTCTACCCATCTTAATGAAACACTCACGTTGCTGTACACACATCTCTTCCTTTTGGTCATCATGGAGGAAGACAATTTTTCACATCTAAGCGCTTTCGATGTGTAAATCTTCTGGCAACGCAACAATACTTCACACCGACATCGTGGTATTAGGTTTCACCAATTAGAGAATAATATCTTTGTGTAATCATAGGCGAGGGACTTGATCATCTCATTCTTCATTGCAACCTCCCACTCGCTTGCATCATCAACCTCTAATGCTTTATCATAGCACTGGGGCGCACTACCATCAGTACGTGGCAATAGTACTAAGCGGTTCTCTGTTGATCGGAGTAAGCGGTATTAAATGGCGTCTACCCAAAATTGCTTGGGCATCCCCTGCTAGCATATGCATACACTTAGCTCTTTATGTTAGTGTTATGACCATACATTAAATCACCTAGTTCGGTTGAAGCATCCTTAACAAAGTATATTCCATCCGGTGGTACCACAACATTTTAGGCCGGTCGAATAAAGCAATTCCATATTGATGCTTTTACTCACAATCTTCTTAATTCGACTTTCAACAATGAGATTCATAATGAACTTGATTTTGTACTTGGTTTACTCAATTGGAAACATCTTTATTCTATGGAAAGCAATACAGGAGTAGCTTCGATGGACAATGTTAGTACCATCCACTCTCAACCACTTTCGTGGCGGACCACGCGTGTCGGACTAGCTTCAAGCCGATCGTCCATCACGACTAAGGTCAAGTTGTCCAAATGACCTAGGAAACGTAATCGCTGCAAGCTAGTAAACAACATCATTAATGATAGATCATTATTTCGTAACGGAAGGAGTAAAAACAATCATCAAAACAGCGCAAAAGGGGGATCTATACTTATAAAATGAGGCATATTCTCCATTCTCAGAGGGAGGGGGGCTCACATTCTCACCATCTCCAACTCAATCACTCAAGATGAACTACGTCTGACTTGATTCTAGTTCATCAGAGAATTGGATCGTGAAATGACTCAAAAACACCGACACGAGTTGATCAAACATCTTATACAAACCATATTCTCCGAGATTGTAAGGTCATGACTAAAATGTACCTCTACATTGGCGTTGTATGTAGGTTCGTCTTCTTGAGAAAAAGCATCCAAACCATTTTCTCAAACCCACGAAACTTAGTAAAATCACCATGGAAGGGCGGCTTAAAGCTTTAGGCGATCAAATGAAAACTCTCCAAGATTCTTTTTACGGCAAACCGTCATTGAAGTTTCCATTTTGCTGGTGTGGATTATCAATGGCGTCAAAGCGTTATAAAGAGATAAGTTTACATTCAACTATCTTTCATTTATACTAATATTTAATATTTGGATCGGTTCGGATAATCGTGCATACTTTTATGTTGCAAGATATTCATAATAAGGCCTATGGAATTATCGGGAAAATCATTTTCTACCATTATTTATATCTATGTCCCTCCACCTTAATATTCTTCATTTGTCACACATATGTCTAATTGACCTGATGTGACATTCAACATTAATTGAGCATTAAGAAACTATTTCTTATACCAGCTGGGTTTGAGCTCAATTAGTTATGTCACAATTTCTTAATACATAACTCCGTAGAGTGGTGGATTATTTATTAGAATTCGTGATTCAAAACTTCTTACATTAATTACCCAAAACGTCAAGTCTAGTATATGAATAGACATTACCTTTTAACGTCTCAAAGTAATAAATTTGAGACACAATGGATTTTCACAATTTATCAAGTCTAGGGAATAATTGGTAGGTGAGATTTGCACACTAACCTTAATAATGAATTTATAGTGTGTTCTCGATTTGATCCCTCGATCTTGGGTCGTGTGGTTGCACCAATATACAAACTTAGAAATTAAATACTTCAAATGATTGAGATATCATCATCCTATCATATAGTAGTTATGTATATTCTGGAGTTGTATAAAGTAATTTGTCCGACTTCACCCCCGATTGTGAGCATTCTAGCTTAGGTAAATAGATACAATCAAATCTCCCGCCACATGACTCTTTATATGCTTGATTGTACTAATTCTATTACCAATGGAACTTATGGTTTCATCATATGATATTAATTCACCCATATACATAATAATTATATTTGTGTATACATAATAATTAAGTCTGCTCGTAAAAACGCAATGCAACATGGTCCAATTCAAGAAAAATGTGAACAACCGTGTCTATTCATTATCGCTCTGGATTTAAAGCCGTTAAATGTGAACAATTTTTAGTGGTTTCATAATAAATCATAATAGCTCTTTTCACTTTCAGTTTACAAGTCCTAGTAGTGGACGAATAATAGTATCTTGATAGAGCAATCCTGTTTTTTTCCCGTTAATGAGATAGAGCAATCTCAGAAAATGAAATGTAGTTTGACAATATATACTTCAAGAAATGCTAATAAGCAACTAGTTAAAAATATGACGGTTCAGAAACTGGGTTAGAATGCTTGTGTACCCAAATTCACAGCCCAATTCAAAATATTATTGTTCGTCTTCTTGGCTCCACAAGCTGTCATGATTACTGATCGTAGAAGTTACTCCAAATTGATTTGTTGTTGACGCATATTTCGACCATTCATTTAGGTCCAAATATCACAAAGAAGCTTATAGGCTTTAGCACAAGTGCACAACTGTCTTAAGTGCTTAACTATTTAAGACGGTAACACCAAGAAGACTATTGTTTTCACTTACAAGCTAGCCTAGCTCATTTCTGGAAGTCAACCACCACCGAGTCACCGAGATAGACACAAGGTTCATTATTGGCATTAAGATTCGCATTACCCAAACATACAAAAAGCTTCATTCCTGGTCTAAGAATCCCAAACTTCAACAGACACACACACAGTGACAAAACCAAAATTCCAAAAATTCCATCGATCATTAAAGAGGTTAACTTGACATACTAAAATACTAGTAAGTGCCTCGTTTTGAGGGACCTAAGACAACCCCCTCCCCCGGTGGAGCTGGAATTCGGGTGGGGCTTGAGCCTGGAAAGAGTGGTTTCATTTGAGACACGAACTCGCTTCTGTTTTTTCGTAGCCCCGGATAGACACAATCACAATCCTCATGGCCAAACAAAATACATTGATCTTCCTAAGGTAAATCCAACATGTTGGAATTAGTAATTTTAGATCTAACAAATTTGGTTAAATAGGGTTAGAGTTTAATTAATTAGAAAGTGGTGTGATTTGTGTTGGAGTTATCCTTCACACAAGGAGAAAAAGAATTTCCAAAATTCTATAGCAACCGAATCTTTTGAACCGAATTTGTGAACACACTGACGTGGCATTCATCAGGCATGGGGTGCATGTGTGTATTAGTCAAAGAAGTGCGAAAATCAAGGTCTCTCGCTTGCCACGTCGGTGTGTTCACAAATTCGGTTCAAAAGTGTGAGTTCTTAGTAGAAACACTCAAAGAATTTTGCTAGCGTCGCGAGAAACACGGGTGCGACCCACATTTCGAATAGGTTGCCCTAAAGTGACCTCCACGCATTCATGCCTTGGTCGACCTCTAGTACCTTCAGTGCGACCCGAGCTCATGTCTATTTTCAGAAGAATTCTATTTTTGTGGAACTGCGAGTTTGCAATACAAGTCGGGGTTTTTGGCAAAACCTAACTAAGTTAGAAGACGAAAATACACAAAGACCAAAGAGAGAAACCCAATCTTGAAAGCAATCAAGATTGAGATAACCTTTACAAAGATCTGACCACAGTAAAGAGAAAAGTAATTTAGTAAGATGAGAGACTATAAGGAGTAATTGTAATCTTTCTTCCTACTTTATATAAGGACTAGCTCTTGTAGAAGTAGGCACCATTGGCCGAACCATGGTATATCTTTGTGTTGTGGTTTACTTTTACTGTTTTACATTATTATCTGTTGTTAATAATTGTTTAGCGAGTTGGGCATGTTAGTTTGGTTGTAGGGAATATTTAGATTGTTGTCTGGAGTTGAATTGAGTTCAAATACAAGTTATCTGTGAAGTGGGGAATCGATTGGTATTAACCCCAACAAAGTGGTATGAGAGCCTTGGTTAGATTAGCCTAGGGTGTTATCCAAATCTTGGTCGGAAGGTGTTTGACAAAACTCCTGAGAGAAGATTTGAGTTTAAATAACTTGTAGAAATGGACCATTCCATGAATACTCGCATGACTAGTATAAATAGGAAGAACTACACCATTTGGAAAGCCAAGATGGAAGACTTGCTTTATTGCAAAGACTTGGCACAACCCATTGAGAATGGAGGAGAAAGACCGAAAACGGTTGCTGCGGCTGAGTGGAGCAAGCTTGACAGAAATGCAATTGGGTATATTCGACAGTGGATTGAGGATAATGTCTTTCACCATGTATCCCAAGAGACTACAACTTTTGGCTTGTGGAAGAAACTCGAAAACCTCTATGAGAGGAAGGAAGTAGGAAACAAAGTCTTTGGTTGTTAAGAAGTTTTGCCGACACAAAGTACCAAGAAGGTTCTTCAATGTCGAGCATCTTAGTCTGAGAATACCATCAATCAGATGTATTTGATGAATATTAATTTGGGAGATGAAGTTGAGGCTTTGTTTCTATTAGGCTCTCTACCCAAAAGTTGGGAGGCGTTAGCGATCTCTACGGGAAAGGCGACTAAGGATGGAATTGTTACCATGGAGATGGCTACCGCGTTTTTGTTGAATGTGTTGAATGAGGAGACTAGAAGGAGTTCAAAAGGCAGCTCCTCTCACTCAGAGATTCTTGTCATAGAGAAACGGGGAGAAGTGAATCTGAGAAAACCATCTCGTTCTAGAGGTGATGACAGAAGTAAATCTAGGGGTAAAGCTAGAACTCTTAAGGCAGAAAGGCAATGTTACTATTGTGCCACCAATGACCACTTCAGATATAAGTGCAGAACACTGAAGAAGGATGGAAGAATAACTGTGTACATGAAGACATGGTGTAGAGGAACGAAAACACAGGTAGAGATATTACCGCACTAGTCGACGACCTAGTGGGAATTGTGTCAGATTGTGGTGTGTGCAGTCTTAGTACCTCATGTTAGGATACAAAGTGGGTGATAGATCACGGGGAGCATCCTATCCGTCACACCAAGACAGGAATTCTTCACTACCTACGGCGGTGGTGAATATGGTGAAGTGAAGATGGGTAACAGATGGCGTCTCGAAGATTATAGCATTGGTGATGTTTATGTAGAAACCAATGTCGACTACACCTTTGACACTCAAGGATGTAAGACATGTCCACGACATTCACTAAGCCTAATTTAATTTCGGGCGGGAAGTTAGATGGCGATGGCTTTGTAAACTTCGTTTGGTAGGGGTATGGGAAAGCGTAAGTTCCATTGTAGCGACGAAAGGAAAGAAAACTTGCTCTCTTTACAAAACCACAAGCTAGTTTGTGTAAAGTAGAAGTGAATGGCGGAAGAAGAAGCTTCCTCCAAATTTGTCACAAGAGGCGTGTCATATGGGCATAAAAGGGATGGAAGTTCTTGCTAAGCAAAAGGCCTTGCCGGACATCAAAGATACACATTTAAATACATGTACTCATTTGTTTGGTAGGAAAGCAACACGGTGTCTTCAAAGATTCTGTATCCACGAAAGGACAATGTCCTCGAACTAGTGCACACAGGACTTATGTGGTCCTATAAAAGTAAAAGTCTACGGGGGAGCTTCATACCGTGACCTTCATTGATGATCGTTAAGAAAGATATGGGCATATAGTCCTGCGAATACCAAAGATGAAGTACTTGGCGTGTTTGAGAAATTTCATAGCATGGTGGAAAAGAGAGCAGGGAAGTTGTTAAAGTGTATTATTTCGGATAATGGGGGTGAGTACATTGGGGTCGTTTGAAGAGTATTGCCAAAGTCATGGGGTTTCGTCATGAAGCGGACCGTTCCCAAGACACCCTTGATGAGAATGGAATATCGGAGAGAATGAACCGTACCATTGTAGAGAGGATGAGATGCATGCTATCTCACTCTAAGCTACCTAGAACTTCTTGGGTAGAAGCAATCGCGTCTGACCGTGCATGTGATCAACCTATCACCGTCAAAGCCTCGAATAATAGTGACTATCGGAGAGAGTATGGTCAAAGCGAGATGTTGATTATGGATACTTGGGGGTATTTGGGCTGCGAGCATTTGTGTATATTTGAAGGATGAGAGATCAAGCTTGATGACAAAGCCAAGTAGTGCATTTTTCTGGATTATGGAGATGAAAAGTTTGGTTACAAACTCTATGATCCGATTAACAAGAAGGTTATCGAAGTTAGGATGTTGTGTTCTGGAAGACCAAACCATAGCGAGACTTTGAGGGGGCGAGAAGCTTCTGAGGCTTTCACCAATGATCTTATTGATTTAAAACGGAAGTTCATCTTGTGGAGCGTCAAAAGACATTGAGAATCACGAGGGAACCATGAGTTTGAAGCTCATGATGAGAATCATATTGCTCATGATGGGATAAAACCTATTAGTATAGAAGATCTGAGATGAGATGCATGAACCACCACCAAAGCAAGCGAAGTGCATCCATTGAGGCACCGGCACCGGAGATGGGGCAAGGAGGTCAATTAGAGAGAGACTAGTTTCAACCCGGTATCCACCCCACATCACGTTCGTTATTATCGGATGGTGGAGAACCTTTGTACTATCAAGAGGCACTTGAAGGTACAAACAAAGAGAAGTGGTTGAAGGTCATGCATGGCCCGAGATGGATTCTTTACATAAGAATCCACAATTATGAGTTAGTTGAGAAACGCAAGGATGAAAAATTCTCAAGAATAAGTGGATATACAAAGTCGAGCATGAGGGAGAACAATCCACCCAAGGCACAAAGCTTCGTATTGTTATGAAGAGATTCGGTCGGAGGAAAGGGATTGACTTTGATGAGATTTTCTCTCATGTAGTGAAGATGACTTCTATCCGTGGTGGTATTGAGTATGACCGCAAGTATGAACCTAGAGGTTGAGCAGCTAGATGTTAAGACAACCTTTCTTCATGGCGACTTTGAAGAAGATAATGTCTACATGGACCCGCCCGAGAGGGTTTGAGGTCAAAGGCAAAGGAGCACCTAGTATGCAAAGCCGATAAAGAGCTTGTATGGGTTGCAAACAATCGAGACGATTGGTACATAAAGTTTGATTCCTTTATGGAAATGATAATGATACAAGAAGTTTGCTTCCGATCATTGTGTGTTTGTTCAGAGATTTCCAGATGGAGATTTTATAGTGCTCTTGTTGTATGTAGATGATATGTTGATAGTTTGCCCAAACATCAACAAGATATTCAAACTGAAGAAAAACTTGAGTATATGAAGGATTTGGGTCAAGCAAAGCAGATACTTAGGATCACCGGATCACTTTCATGTGGAGAAAAGAGTGGGAAGTTGTGGCTTTTTCATGAAAGCTACATTGAGAAGGTGTTGAAGATATTCAACATGGATCAAGTGAAGCCAGTCAGTTGTCCACTTGGTGGCCAGTTCCGCATGACCAAAGAGATGTGTCCAAAGGGTAAGCATGAGCAGAGTCAGATGGAAAAGATTTCTTATGCATTTCGCATTGGGGCGCTTTGATGTAACGCGAATGGTGTGTACAAGACCAGATATTACTTTCACCGTTTGTGTTGTAAGCCGTTTTCTGTTAAATCTGAAGAAGGAGCATTGGGAAGGTGTTAAGTGGATATTGATATATTTCAAGGGCACTTCAAAATTGTGTCTGTGTTTTGGTGGAAGTAAGCCCTTACTTGAAGGTTACACTGATGCAGACATGGCAGGTGATGTTGACTCGATGAAGTCCACCTCCAGTTATCTGGTTATTTTTGTAGGGGGAGTCACTACTACAGAAAAGTGCATAGATAGCATGCCAAAAACGCTATGAATTGTATTTGATAGCGTTTATAAAAAGCTATTAAAGGCTATGCTATCCTTTTATTAATAGCGTTTTTCTAAACAACGCAATGTATTTGATAACATTTTGTTGTAAACGCTATTCTTTTCATTGCGTTTGTTTTTGGCGCTGTGAATCTATTTATAGCGTTTTCTTATAAGTGTTATACATATGATAGCGCTTTATCTTAGCGCAATATAAATTTTGATAGCGTTTTATTACAAGTGCTATAAATATGATAGCACTTTAGTTTAGCGCAATGAAATTTTTTATAGCGTTTTTATATAAGCGCTATGAATTTCAATAGCGTTTTATTTTAGCGCAATGAAAATTCAATTGCGTTTTCTTTAGGCGCTATCCCTATTTCCATAGCTTTTTTTTTTTAAATTATAAAGTTTAGAGACCTATGCACCTGTGCAAATATACATTTTCAGTGGCGCTGAATTATTGTTGTAACCAACTGTGCAAATACACCTTAAAATTCAATACACGATAAACAAAATTAACTTCATTCATTAATAGCTAAAATATAGTATTCAATTCCACTGTACAAGGACAAAACAACAAAAAATGTGACAGTATTCAATTCTGTACAAGGACAAAAAAAACAAAAAGTATGATTCAAGTTTTCACAAAAGTTTCTTTCGGTAAGGAAAATGCTACAATCGGCTTACTTCGCGTGGTGACCAGTAAATATTATGTGCTTTGAAGGCCATGCAATTGCAGTCCCTTTAGCATCTCCCACTTTTTGCAATTCAGAATTTTCTCTCCAAAGACGTGGTTCTGCGTTTACAACTTCCTCTACCCAAACTTTGGAGGCATTATCTCCAAGAGGTACACCATGTACCGGTTTAAAAGGATCGTCACTCTCCCAACGTCCTTTAGCAACTAATTCATGTGGAGCCGCCCAATTCAACAATTTGCATTGTCGTCCATGTGACTACATTTCCAAAACAAAAGAATAGTCTTAGGCACATATTATACATTAAACCTCTAGATGGGACTTGACTTATGAATTTTAACTAATTTCAATATACAAACCATAAGTTAACATCAAATATGACAAACTCTTGCATAAAGAAATATTTTACCTGTAGAAGAGTGGTTAAAGGAGTAGTTTGTATACCCTGATCATTACTCCCTATGCCTTGACCCTACCCAAACAAAAAGAAAGTCAGTATAATAACAAAGGGTTAAGTATAATAACTCCTTATGTCCTCTCGTGTTTCAAGTTTTGCATGCGGGTGGAGATAATCATATGGTTCTGAGACTGCTTGTAGATTATATTGCGAGAGAGTTCAACTGAAGCAAAGGTTAGGGATATATATATATTTTGTGGAAGAGTAGATGGAGGATTACTTTGTATTCCATGATGCCTCCCTATGTCTTGACCCTACAAATTAAAAATATATCCATAAGCGGCAGCCTTTTTGAAGTGCACAATGAGTTTCTTCGTCGGACCCATACACAACCAACTTGCATATATTCTCCCTACCAATCTTCTTAAGCATTCGATCTCTAGCTAGCCGTCGTTAGTTAAGCACAAAATGGCCTCACAAGCATGAGCGAATTAACATTGCCAAGGAAACATGAAGCGATTACACAAAATGAATCTAATTAAGATTGCACCACGCATTACCTCGTGTTCGGGTTATACTTCCATCTGTAGGAACGATTGGGGCTTTTACGGATTTTATTAAAACACAAGT
The DNA here is from genome assembly GCF_015680905.1 of Coptis chinensis. Taxonomy (NCBI): domain Eukaryota; kingdom Viridiplantae; phylum Streptophyta; class Magnoliopsida; order Ranunculales; family Ranunculaceae; genus Coptis; species Coptis chinensis. Next base: position 105,810,385 of record NC_141459.1, read on the forward strand.
ACTTCATCAATGTTAAATGAAATATGGAGAATAGTGAACTAAATAATGCAATACATCATGCAATGGCCAACAAAGGGAACTAACTAACACAGGGGTTTCCATCCAAACTCATCGGATAACGGAAAGTAGCTTCATTTTTGCATGTTGCTCTAATGCAAACCTTGTTGCACCACTATTAACTCCAAAGTGAACCTGAAGAAAATATATAAGAGAAATGGAAAGTAGTAGTACAAGAATGGAATACAAAATAATTTCAAACTAAGCTCTATGTTCTGAAACGTAGTCAATAGGTCATCAATAATATCCAATCTATTAATCATCCTACACTAGAATAATAATACTTCCTAAAATCTACTTGCAAAAGAATATTCCAACCGAAACCACATGCTAAGAAATAACTAAAGAAACAAACATACCCAAATAACCCGCTTTGAACTCAATGGATCAGAGTCTGTACTGGTCACAGCTGATTAAGTCAGCGCTCATTAAGTATGGAGTAGGATCACTAGAGAGATTTAGGAGAAGGCTAGCTAGACCTAACAGAAGTCGGACCTGATGAGAGTTGGGTAACCAACAAAGAAGACCGAAAGATCGAAGCGCTGGAAATTGTCTTAGGACTGTATGAAGGTCAAGAGAATGAGCAGAAGGAGTCAATTAGATACAACTTAACAGACGTGGAGGGAGGATCGAGAATGATGAAAGATCCGGCCGAGAGGAAAGCATGAAGCGAGTAAGAAACGCAAGACCACGGTGAATAAAGTCGCGGGTTTGAAGGACCGAGGAGTACGAACTTCGAGAAACATTACATCCGTGAAACAAGAACATTCTGGAAACGAGAGAGAGCAACAACCACCAACAACGAAGAGCTCTTGGGCTGATGATGATATCGGCAAAGGCTGGGGAAGATAGTTCGAACCGCAAGTTCAAGTGAAGAACAAGCATTAGAAGCCCAGCAGAACTATATCGGATCGAAGGAGGAGAAGGTGGAGGGAAGAACACAAACACATGATTATACCGGACTTCGGCGGTGCTGACAAGCAACGACGCTGGACGCGCTGAAAGCCGTTGCGCTTAACGCTATAACCGTTTTCTTTTTGGGTAGAGTTCATCTTTTATTTGTTCTTTTAGGTGTAGTTTTCGTCAAGGGAGTAAACTCCTCTCTAGGAGTTCAGTTTGTCACCGGTGTGTTAGTATAGCCGTGTTACGGTGTTATTCTTTGCTAGCGGCGAAGTTAGTAGCCGTTAGCGGTGTAAGTAAACTGTTAGTAGTATTTATGCTCGATCTTATCGTAGGAAGTCTTTGTGCAAGAAGCTGCTGTAAAAGCTCTCTCCTTGCTAGCTAGTGGTTGATGAATTCTTGCCGGTCGATTCGCTCTCTACAACTATGCAAACGAATCGGCCTTAGGTTCACCGGTTTTGAGATTGGTGAGTGGGCCCTTGCCTCCCCTTCCGGTCGATAATTCCGGCGGGGAACGGCACCCTGACTTCTTAATGGGTGGAAAGGGAACTTTAAGGTACGGAACTAGCGACACCTACCGGCTTTGAAGCGGGGAGTGCCCCACTAAGCAAACTAAAACTACTGAGCAAACATAGGAGGCCGAGGCCAAGCAAACAACGGGGCATAAGCAAGGATCTGAAGTCACTTAGTGTGCGAAAGGGACTCGGGATGTATAAGAGAGAAAGCTTCTATATAGAGGTCTTTATAGGGCACGGATCTGGCAAGAGAGCTCGACCGGACGGATAGTAAGCTTAAAGCGGTTGATCTAGTTTCCTAAGAGGCAAGGATGGCATCGGGCGGATGAAGCGGCATCCTCCATTTGCGTAGTTTTTGAAATAAATGCGGCTTGCTAACTCAATGGCGACTCAACTTCACTATTGGTTGGCGTAGGAATATGATTGGTGGAACAGCGAAGCAAAGAGTCTTTCTTCGGCGCTTTGAGTCGAGATCTCCTCAGAAGTGCGGGATTGCAACTTTAACGAAAGTTCAAGCTAAGCCACTTGATTTAGCCTAATGCTCAGGAGATAGATAAGCTACTTTAGAGCTTCTTGAATCAGTAACCGGGAAATGCACATTGATATAGTTGAATAATCGGTCGAGCACACACACAAGGCTACCAAAAATCTAACCAAATGAGAAAGAGACACCAAGCCTTTAATTTAAAGACAAGAATAGGCACTATTAATGAACTCTACTTCTTCTGTTTACTAAAAAATGACAATAATAACTACTATACACAGCACTCTACTATAAGACTCAGACTAATAGAGTCGTGGTGTGTATCTTGTCCAGTGCCTGTTGAGATAGACCAAGTGACTTTCCGCAATAGCCAAGCAACCGTCAGAGACATGCAATAATCATACGAATCAAGGTGGGTTTTCAGGTTCTGTTCTCTTGTCTATTTCTAGTATCTTTTCTTTTGGGTTCTAACTTGTCGATTGCTAATAGGAAGTAGGGAATGACTTCCATCTCTTGAATATGCCGCTACAAATCAATGTAAAGTTAAGTTTTGTTCTCGTCAAGATATGCCGCTACAAATCGTGAATAGATTCTATCTTCTTTTAAAATTGTGAGAAAGGGCAAGCGTGGTTTTATCTAGCGGCACCATCTTGTTTCGAACATGATCTGGTTGTGTGATTCATATAAGCTATGTGTTTTTTCACAGCTAGGGTCAAGGGGAGTGTAGCCTAATTGGTATTCCTCTATCGGTTGTGTAGTTAGCTCCTAGGCGCCTTTGAGTTGTCGAGAGTTGGCTGCTAAGTGTTGAATCGATGGAGTGTAGCGAAGGAGCTCTCCCAAAGAGAGGCCCGAACGTAACAGCTTAAGTGATTGTGCATGGTTGCCGTTACGAAGGAGTTGCTGCAAGTGTTTTCTTCTTGCTACCGCTAGCGATTGAGTTCCTCAATGGCTAGCTCCACTATGCCTACTCTCACGGGACGAAGAGACTAATCGGACTTTAGATGATCTAGAGGCATGCTATCAAAGTCTGTATACTTTCGTATTTAGGACTTTGAGGCCTTGAAAGATCGACTTTTACTGATGATCCAGTCCGGGGAGGGGAGATGGCGAAGGTCGAACAATGACTATTCAATGAATTATGGTTTTAAGCGGAGGCTAGCGAGGAAGGTTTCCGAGACCAGGGCTTCACTAGAAGCGAGCAGGGCTTCTCGTCAGACAGGAATTGATGATCTTCACATCGCTAGAGCTGAACGGATGAGTCTGAAGTTTCCCCAGAGAACCACTAAGGGTCCGAGTCAATCCCACTGAGGGTCACTAGAAGCGACCAGGGCTTCTTGTCAGAAATCCCACTCCCAAAATAGGTGGGTTTGCTATGGGGAGGCAGTCTAATGGGCGGAAGTGATTGGCCGCAAGGCAGTAGGGAAGGATTATAAATTAAAGGATTGGCGCACGCCCTTACAACACAGCATACTTATAAGCGCGCGCCCGCTCGAAGTCTCTGCTGAAAATGATCGTGAATGAGCAGTATTTGCTCCTGGTACAAGTGTCACGCCTAATAACCTTAAATGAGTGGTGAGGGCCACGCCTAATAACCTTAAATGAGTAATATGGCCTGCTGGAACATTAGAGTGCTGGGTATGAGATACCTAAGGCAAGCAAAGAAACGGAGGAAGAGCATACAAGACATGCAAGCAGAACTTGTTTTTCTTTCCTTAATACATGTGTATAGGGAAAACATAACAAGAGCAGGGCACTGGCCACAAATGTACCTACTATGAGCTTCATTGATATTATACCTAGTTCATAATTTCACCAACACCTTAAGAACACTAACTCTAATCTTACAGCCCTAGTGCATCATAATGACCTTTTTAACTCGATAAAATATCACGCCATACCAAGTAAGCCACAAATTACCCATGCTTGCAAAAATAAATAATTTACCTATGGAGTAGTTTGTATCCCCTGATCACCACTACCTATGCCTTGACCCTAACCAGAAAGATTGAACCATTAGTTAGTTGTTAGTCTACTAATTAAGATCTGTAGTACTTTTCTTTAAAGATTCTAAAAAAAATACCTGTGAAAGTGAAGTAATTGGAGCACTAGTCGATTTGTATCACTTGCTTTCGATCCACAACTTTTGACTTTCACCCTACACGGATATATTAAGATTGTCAAGTCGAAATTACACTACGAGACAACAAATATCAAATCAGCTATTGTATTTGTACATCAGTCACTTGCCTTTTGAGTATTCATAGTAGCAAGTAAGTTTCTTATAAGTTCACTTTGAGTATTCACCAAATTGGCCATTTGAACCAAATCCTTCTTGACCGTTAGTACCTCCTCTTGAAGTTGAGTGACCATTTGTTTGTCTTGTGACACCACACCTAATTTTGAAGGAGTTACTCCAGCTCCTTTACCTCTCACACGACTATAACGATCAGGTCCAAGTACTTGTGAAAGGGCATCATTTTGTATGGAGTGGTTAAAAGAATCTGATGTTGCTGAATCTCTAATTTCTTTCATCTTTTTCTACACCAATCACATTTGATACGTTAATATATAGAATTTAGCAAAGCTCAACAAATAGGTATCATTGATATATATTATGGCTATAATTCTAGTTAGAAAATTTAACTATTCTTACCATTCGTTCTGCAACGATATTATTTGATGGTTCGCCACTTTTCTTAGTGTGTCCTTTGCACCAAACATCAACTCTAGTTATAGAGGAAGGATTTGGACTCTCCTTTTGCTACATGATAAGAATTTCCACAATCAAGATACATACACAAAAACAAAGTTGCGCAAATATGATAGTTAATTACCATTTTATTATTCTAAGTGCATATCCCCATGTCGACTACATGTGTGAGGGAGTTCTTGATTTTCCCTCATTTCTTGAAACTTTTGGCTCTTCAGTTAAGTACAAAAGAGTTAAATAACATATTTCAAACTATGAGGATATTCAAAGTATCACCAAAGTCACTCACAATGAACTTTCTCCTTGACATTTGCTTAAGAAACATCTCCCATTCGGTAAACCACGGTCTGTTGGCTTGAGACATGCAATGTCCTTCTTCTTTTTTTATAAATTCTTATCTTTCCCTCAATCTTGATTTATGCGCCCATACAACCTTCCAATTTGTTGGAGGGCATAAGTTCTAGCCCCTTCATCTAAGATAAATTTTTGCTACAAGAAATAAGAAATAGTAACGTAAAATGTTTTGACAACCCCACCATCATAACTATATATATTTCTTGAAAAGCAAAGTAAAAAATAAACAAAACACTTGTGCTTACCAAAACTGATTGCCAATACAGATCTTTGTACCCTTTTTTCGATTACCCTCCAATCACTATAAGTTAGTGGCACCATCTCGGATGCAATACTTCCCAAATAAGAAGAAACTTGTGCAATTTTTTCTCCTGGGCTGCCTAATCGCATTGAAGGTCACGGTAACTTACATCCACTATCGGTTGCCATTACCTTGGATCTACAAAGACCTCTTGGTGTCTTGCTTGATTGGTGAGATTCTTTGGTAGAAGGATCATCCTCATCACTTTCAGATTCTTCATCGAGCCGATAGCGGCATCCTCATCACTAGAATCTCCTTCACTCTCTTCTTCAATCGGTGGTCCCTTTGACTTGGCTCGGTTGGCGTTACCTTTACTTCCATCCTCGTCGCTACAATAATCTTCATCACTTGAGTCATGAGAAGAATCCATTTTGTCCTAGATCTTTTTTTCAACTTTTTGAAACTCTATGATAAAACCCCATTAAATGAAAACAAAAGATTATAGTAAGTTATAAACAACACTTAACAAAAGAAACACGAATAGCTAACATATATAAACAAAAATATTAAGCAAAACATATTTAAACAACACCTTAGACTTTGTAGAACCCCCCTCCTTTTGTTGATTTGTGAGATTCATTTGAAGTAGGGTTCTTTCTACTGCCATGAGAATAAGAATTTGGGATTATTTCGTCGTTTTCACTGAAATCATGGGCATCTTCTTCCGCGCTAAAGTCCCCATCAGTGGGATCAACGTCATTAGTATCTCGGCTGGCCATTTTACTCATCTTAGATCGTTTAGTTGCTCCTTTTACACTCTGTTAACATAAAACACACTTAGATCGAATTAAAGTGCAACATCGGGGATTGGGAGTGAATTGGGATTGGGAATGCTTGTGTGTGTGTGCTGCATTGGGGGATGCTTGTGTGGGTGTTGAATACTTCTATGTGTGCACTAATATGCGTTTCATAAAAGGACATGTGTCTTTACCTTATTCTTCTTCTTAGAATTAGACTTCTCTGATACACATGATTTTTTCTTTGACAAGTGGAAGTCATTAGCTTGAGAGGTTAGTGGGCTACCATCATTTCTGTCTGATATGCGTATCCCACCATTTGAGGAATTCCTAAGAGCAGCTACAATAGCTCTTTTTTCCTTCAGTTTCCTTTTCTTAGCTTGTTTTGAACTCTGTCAACATACCAACAAAAATTATGTTAAATGAGAAACATGTGTATATACAAACATGATCAACAAAAAAATCTTACCTCCGCTTTCGACATTTGGTTTGAAGTGTCCTAAGTCTTAACTTCCTTGTCAAAATCCTGAAATGACAACAACGACGCATAATGTGGCAGAAAACATCAGGACACAAAACTGATATGCCCAAGTGCCAAAAACAGATCACAACACATATTAATAGGAACAAATAACCGATTCTCATACTAATACGCACAAACAACCCAAGTTCCAAACAAATCAAATACTGATATTAATAGGAAAAACAACCATAACTCATAACCAGAAATATTAATCCAAAAAATATTTTACTAATTTGCCGAAAGTACATGCGCTACACATAGTCCCCCTCACAGTCCTTTCTAACATAGCTACCATCTTCATCAGCAATGTTCTTGTCAATTCTCGAAACATCTAATGGGTACGAGAATATATCCACATTCTCCTCATACATATCCAAGTCATGACGGCCTCTTGGCGGTGCTTGTAATACAACATACCAATTCGAATCGGCTCTTTGTCCCTTGAATAAAACACTTGTTTCGCTTGTGATGCTAAAATGAATGGTTCTTTTTCGAGTTGGCGTTGTCCTTGATGGAGGTTAACCAAAGTAAATCCATCTTCCACCTTGACACCATTTCCTACATTTGCCCAATCACAGTAAAAAAGAGGGACTTGGAAGCCAATGTAGTCGAGCAAAATTATATCTTTAATGACCCCATAGTAAGAAACATTGTTCATGACTTGGTTTCTGTCCTTTGAACTAGATCTACACATGGTTGTTGACTCAAGTGAAACACCACTATTTTGGTTGGACTTCTCAGCACTTTTCTTGTGGTAGCGTTGACCTTTGACAATAAAAGAAGAATACGACATTGCAAGCTTTCTCGGTCCATTAGCAATCCACCTTAATGTCTGTGAGATATTTTCACTAGTGTCGTCTACAATCTGCCCAAATTCATGCACAAATATCATATGATTATTATTTATGTATATATATAAAAAGAGTAACAAAAAAACACACAGAAGTCACAATTGAACCTTCTCACGTAGCCATTTAGAAAAATGCTCTACATGTCTCTTCCACAACAAATTTCTATTTCTTGAGAGTTGTTTGTTTTTCTTCCGTAACTCATCCATGTGCATCCTAAACAAAAAAAAAATGGAAAAAGGTAAGGTGCATCATTTCAAAACTCTAAATTTCAATAATTATTACCATACTCACTCAAAATATGGAAACGACTACAATTTGTATTGAGCGGCACATATAGATGGGCAAACATGCAACCTTTCTTCACTTAATCTAATCGAGACTCCTTTAGAATTTGGCCTTCCATCAAGTATTGCATCGCTTGCAAAACCATCATTTTTACTTCGCCGATTAGTTATCTCAACGGTCTGTTTCATAAATTCACTACAAAATCTCATGCCCTCTTCCGCAAGATAGCACTTTGCAATGGAACCCTCAGGCCTTGCAAAGTTTCTGACAAATCCTTTAAAATCTTTCATGTATCTAAAGACAAGAAATAACATTAATAGTAAACAAGAAACAAGTATTGGAATATAATCATTAAAGTTTTATAAATGAGTTTCAATTCACCTTTCAAACGCATACATCCAACGCAAATGAACTGGTCCACCAAGCTGCGCTTCTCGTGCTAAATGAATTGTTAAGTGAATCATAATATCAAAGAAGGATGGAGGAAAAAACCTTTCTAACATGCACAAAGTCTCTGCAACGTCTCCCTCAAGCTTTTTTAGTCTCTCCGTATTAACGACTTTTTTGCATAATTCATTGTAAAAGGCACACAAGTGAAAAATTGCAGTCCTTGGTCCTTTAGGAAGAAGTCCCCTTAACGCAACAGCCAACAATTGTTGCATTAAAACATGAAAATCATGGGACTTAAGACCTGAAATCTTAAACTCATCCCCTGAAATAACCCTCCCGATATTTGAGCTATAGCCATAAGGGAGCTTTAAATCTTGTAATCTCTTGCAAAAGATCCTTTTTTCAGCTTTTGATAGTGTGTGTGGTGCCGGTGGAAGATAAGTTCTCTTGCCACGAACTTCTGGATGCAATTCATGCCTAATTCCCAATTCTTGCAAATCTTGACGAGACTTAAGATGGTCCTTTGATTTGTTCTTCACATTAAATAATGTGGCAATAATGCTTTCACACAAATTTTTCTCTTGGTGCATTACGTCTACATTGTGGCCTTAAAGGATTATCTTTGAAAAATCCAAAATGATTATTATTGCTCAAAAAAAAAAATAAAGTTGGCTTACTTAGGCTATCCAAGAGGGTGGAGGACCATTGAGTATGGAAACAATGCCCTAAATGCCTATTTATAGTGGCTACAATTGGGGGTGGGGGGGGGGGCAGTACTTTCTAAACTTTCAGCACTAGTATGTATGGTATGTTGTGATGAGTTCTTATAGACATCTTAGTGCATAGAGATTGGTCAACATAGGCTTCTAAATAATTACTTCCAAATATATATAGATATAGAAAGTGTAAAGCATTACCTCCCAATAAGGCAAGTCAAAAAATATTGACCTCTTCTTCCACATTAGAACCGGTTCTTCCCTCTTCCTCTTCTTTGTTTCGCCTACATCTTCTTTTCTTTCTTTTCCAAAGTCATTTTCTATTTTGTCCACCACAACCTTAATTTCTGAACCAGACATAATTTTAGGTTTCTCCCGATACTCGTTCTTTCCATTGAACCATCTTTTTTTCTTCCGGAATGAGTGATTTGGCGGGAGAAAGCACCTATGATCCATATAAACTGTTTTACCGCTAAAAGGCAGCCACATTGAATTTGTATTAACACCACAAGTAGGGCATGCAGTTTTACCCTTTGTCGTGCAACCGGCTAAGTTCCCAAGGGCGGGAAAATCATTCACAGTCCACATTAGTACTGCCTTTAGGTTGAAGATGGTCTTAGTAAATGCATCGTAAACCTCCACTCCCTTATTCCACAACTCCATTAAATCATCTATAAGTGGTTTCAAATATACATCGATTTCATTTCCAGGTTGCTTTTTTCCAGGAATCAATAATGCTAGCATCAAATGTTCCTTTCTCATGCATAGCCATGGCGGGAGATTGTACGTACACAACATGACGGGCCAACAACTATGTGTTGAACTAAGATTACTAAATGGGTTAACTCCATCAGCAGCAAGACCAAGTCTAAGGTTGCGTGGCTCTGCAGAGAACAATGGCCACTTCTTGTCGACCTTTTGCCATGCCTCAGAATCTACCGGGTGTCGCATGTTACCATCTGTACTCTTATTGTTGTGATGCCACCTTAACTATTCAGCTAACTTTGGCAATTGAAACATTCTTTTAAACCTTGGTATTATAGGAAAATATCTTAACACCTTTGCGGGAACACCTTCCTTAATCTCATTGGTATTCTCATCCACGAACCATCGCGAAGATTTGCATTTTGGACACTTATCAATTTTCTCATCCGTAAAAAGACAACAATCATTAACACATGCGTGTATCCTTTTCTCTTCAAGCTGAAACTCCTTGATTAAAGAGTCTGCTGAGTATGAGGAGTCAGGAATGGTGTTCCCTATTGGTAACATATCTTGTAATACCCTTAGAAGCCCATCAAAAAAACTATCCGAAACACCATACGTAATTTTAAGCTTGTACAAGACAACTGTTGCCGCCAACTTTGTGTATTTGGTGCAACCTGGATATAGAGGGAGTTCAGCATTTTCAGATAACACTTCAAACTCAGCACCCATTCTCTCTTCAATAATCTCTGGTTCAAAAGCATTCTCATGCTCAAATGTAGCTTCACGTAATTCACATGTCTCTGTAGTTTCTATACCAGATTGCACTGAATCCAGTGATTCCCCGTGCCAGAACCAAGTCTTATACGTCAAATCCATACCTTTTATTACCAAGTGTTCGATGACCTTATCATCATTTCCACGATGAAAGTTTCGACATACTTTGCAAGGACATCGGGGGTTAGTTTCTCCTGTTCTTTTTTCATGAGTTCAACAAGCGTCTCAACCGCTCTTCTATACTCTACTGTATTTCTATTAAAGATAAAAACAAAAAAAATTAAATTCACCAAAATGTGAGGTAAACATACATCAAATTTTCTAAAAGCAATATAGGGAGTTCATTTTAGAACCTCTTCCAATGGACCCAAGCTTTATCCATCATTATGCTACCACTTACTAACTTCAAACCTGATTTGACAAAACCAAAAAAATTAAGTCGTTCTACATACCACATATCTACATTTAAACCCTCAATTTAAGTTTTCCTTAATTATTTAGCTTACACCTCTGAAGCACGCTAAACTACATTCTTTGAAACTAGAAGCCATCATCACAACCATCAATGATCACCACTTGAACCAGCAACAATTAAACCATAGATTAAGTAAACATGAACCACCAATAGTTACAACCAAAAAAAAAAAGCTACAATCAAAAGTGAAATTTAGTAACTGTAATACTCATTCACATAGACCATAGTTATTGGTAGTAGCGACAAGCAATAAACATGCATACATAAATAAGTAAAAAAAAAAAAAGCTTAACTAATGATGCACTGTTCAACACGTTCTCTAATTACTAATGATTTTGGCTTAAACTTATAGAACCCCGCCAATTCATAATTCACTAATTACAAGCGATTCAACATAACATACAAACACACCCCAATTCATAATTAATTAAAATATCAAATATCTGAGCGAGAAACAAACACCACACTTCATAATTCACTAAAGAGATACAATACACGAAAAAATGATCATCAATACATGAAATAAGTGCTTAAATATATATTTTTCCTTTGACAAACCAAGAAAACTACAACATCAAGCAACCTCAATTGTTTGCTTTCGGTACAAAGTCTGAAGGAGTAGGACATAAAATTTTCTCATTCTAATGATAAAAGAATATGATTCAAGTTATCTTGTAGAAAAATATTAATAAAACATTAAAATCACTTGTTGACCAAGCGGCATCTGAAAAACGCAATGTTCATCTCATGGTGATTGTTACTACGAGTTTTGACTAATCGGGTGTGGAGTTAATAATTTGAAAGAGGAACTTGCGGAGTTCAATTAAAATGTGCGGCAGATATAACTAAACCTTAGCATATGCGGACCACTAAGCAAATTAGAAGGTAAATGGTACTTACGGATGAATAGCTAGAAATGCAATAATCGGATGTCAAGTAAAGCTAATGTGTGGTCTGCGCAAAAAAAGCAGAACATAACATAAGAGTATTGTGGAAGACACTACGGTAGAATCACGCTTTAACTTAAGAAACTTATCAAGGTGGAAATAAATAACAAATCACAGCATTTGTTAGTTAAAGTCTTGCAATGATATAATTGTGATCTATGGCAATAATTACTATCCTTTAAAAAGTTCGATCAAATAAGAAAGAGCTATCTAATATGTAAAGAATTAGAGAAAAAGAGACTAGTTTTTTTTTTTTTTCCAAATAAGCTAGGGTTAGGCCGACCCCCACCTGTATTAATTTAACTTTTCCTTACATATATAGTACCCCTCTCATCCTCATTTACAATATTCTGTACAACAAAATCCAGAGGATAAGCAAAATGTACCGTAGAAAATTCAGCATTTTCATCACTTCTATGTAAACTAGCAAAATAATCAGCTACCCTATTCACTTCTCGAAAAGCATGTGAGAAAGATATGAAACTGAATCTTTCCTTCATCCTTTCAATAGCCGCTACAACATCTCGACAATACCAGGGAGGTTCCTCAATTTTGTTGATTGCATTGACGGCTCTTATAGAATCCGCTTCTACTTCTACCTCTAAGAATCCTTCTAACAGGCATCTATCAAGACATACCTCTATAGCTTTTAGTTCTTGGAATATAACTGACGCCATACCACCACTTCCACTGAATGCAGCCATAACCCTGCCTTCATTATTTCTTATCACTCCTCCATGTCCCGGTCCATGGCTATTCAAGGCTCCATCAGTGTTCGCTTTCAATCTCATGCCGATCGGAGGAATCCATGTGCAGTTAGTTTGCATCTGTTGCTTGAATTCACTGGTGATCCCAATTCTAAGCAACAACCCTCTTCCCCTTGCACTCTCTCTGAGCTCCGGTCGAAGCACCTGAAGATAGTTTCTCAAATCTCTAACCATTTTGTTAAAAACTGACTCCGGAAGTTTGCCATCATGTCGAAAGAGTCTTGAGTTACGTTCCTTCCATATATAATCCACCGATGCACATATGAACACCTTATATATCTCCCCACCTCAACATTTTTACATTGTCGGATAATGAAACCCATTCCCTATTCACAGATTGGAGGCATCGGTGTGAATACCTAGTATCTGTTTCACCCTTTCAAAGAAATTTCTTGAGTATTGACACTCAAAAATAAATCTTGTTGAGTATTCCCTGCTATCGTTACATAAACAGCACATCGACCTGTTAAGGATCCTCTTATGCACTAACCTGTCCTGTGTTGGTATACTATTAGAAAACAGCTGCCAAGTGGAAAAGGAATGGCATGGCAGAACCCACTTTCCCCATACCATACTGCTCCAAGGTTTCCTCTCTCTTGCTCTGGACAAAGCTTCATAAGCACTCTTGGAAGTAAATTTGCCACTTTGATGAGGAGTCCAGACAATGTAGTCTTTTTCCAGGTGCAAGCTGATTTGCACTTCAGTGATTTCCTTCCTCAAACTTGCCGCCTGCAGATTTTGGACTTCTGAGTTCCATGAACCATCGGATATAAGGATACTTACAGTAGCATTCAGTGGATAGTCCCATGCATCTCTTGCTTCTGCGTCTGCGATCAAAGGAGATCTCGAACACCAAATATCATGCCATAAAAGAGTGTCTTCCCCATTCGCAATCTCATACCTGATAAACTTTTTGGCTACAGACCTCGTCTCCAAGATGTTTCTCCACGTCCATGAGCAGTCTTTTGGGATACTCATGGACCAGAAAAACTTCTCTTTAATGTCTTGCTTTGCCATGTCGGTCGACCCAAACCGTTTCTTCTCTTGTGACCACCTTAAAAATCAGCCCACAATAAGCTCCAATGTTCCACCTTTGTAAGTTCATGACTCCCAGACCCCCTTCCTCCTTAGACAGACAAACAGAACTCCAGCTAGCTTGGTGATGCCCTTTCCTCTCTGTAGACCGGTCCACAAAAATTTTGCACATATCACATTGCACTTGTTCAAGAACCGTAGAAGGTAGAATGAAAGTTACGGACCAAAAGGTGTGAAAAGCAAGAAGCACCGAAGTTTATAACTTGTAATCTTCTGCATGAGACAACAAGCGGCTTTGACTTCGGTTCGAAATCTTACTAGTAACCTTCTCTATTAGCGGTTGACATTCTCTAATCCCCAGCCTAGCAGAGATGAGTGGAAGCCCAAGATATCTTACTGGTGGTTTAATCAAATCAATACCCATAATCTCCGCTAAAGCTGTTGCATCCGGATGACTAAGGCCTCCAGCTAGTAAAGACGTCTTGTGAGTATTGATTTTTAGCCCTGTCGCATCTCCAAAGGTTTTTAACCCTGCTTTAACCGTTGTCACTGATGCACTATCACCTTTGCAAAACATGAGAACATCATCTGCAAAAGCTAGATGAGACAGCCTCACCTTGCTACATTTGGAATGAAATAGGATATCTTTGTTGTTGAAGCTTTGCATCAGGATAGCAGTTAGGATTTCCATCACCAACACAAAGAGATACGGTGATAATGGGTCACCTTGGCGAATACCTTTTTTTCCAGCAAAGAAACCTTCCGGAGCTCCATTGATCAGGATAGAATATGAAGGAGTCGCAATGCACATCTCTACCCATTTAACCATAGTTTCCGGAAATTTGAAAACTCTGCACATCGTTAGTATAGCCTTCCAACTCACCGAGTCATACGCTTTCCTTATATCCAGCTTTATAGAGCATCTGGGAGTACCATACTTCCTGTCATAGCCTCTGAGGAGTTCATGAGACAGAAGGATATTGTCCTGTATAGATCTGTCGGGGAATGAACGCTGATTTGGTTAGAATGCACAATATCATTGATCACTTTCTTAATCCTATTTGCTATGATCTTAGATATGCACTTATACACCGTGTTACATAGAGCAATAGGTCTAAAGTCCTCAACCTTTGTGGGATTTTGAACCTTAGGAATAAGACAGAGAAAAGTGGCATTAACACCTCTCGGAAATTTACAAAATTTAAAAGCATTGAGAATGGCCTGTGTAAAGTCATTCCCTACAATAGACCAACAACTCATGAAAAAGAAAGGTGTGAAACCATCTGGTCCGGGGTTGCCTTCTTATTCATGCCAAAGAGAGCTGCTTTCACTTCTTAGGTGATATATCATTGTCTAACTCTCGCCATGTTCGGTGATACCCTTTGCTTTGACTTTTAAGGCTGTTAAAGAAGCCTCTCGCCACTTATCTCGTCGATTCGGACCAAACATCTCTCCGTAGAGAATTCCAAAACGCTTTGCACACCTGCTTGACCCGGTCACAGAATCACCACTTTGGTTCTGCAGACACCAAATGCCACTCTTGGCCTTCTTTTCCTCCAAAGCTTTAAAGAAAAAAGCCGTACACTTGTCTCCTTCCCTTACCCACGCTTCATCATATTTCTCCTTAATTTCCTCAGCCTCAATTCTTGCTAGCTCACTGTATTTCTCCAGCGCTATCCTTTCATTTTGTCCTAAGTTCAAGTCCCAAGGCTTGTTCTGAACTTGTCTTTGCAGATCATATAGCACTTCTCTCGCCTGTTGCACTCTTGTGTGGATGTCAGAAAAATTCCTCCTAGCCCAAGGCTTGATTTTATCCTTCAAGAGCTTAAGCTTTTGAATCAGTAGAGACTAGTTCACTGGTTGCTGGTTAAAAAGAGACTAGTTCACTGGTTGCTAAATATTCTGAACAATCTACTCAGTGTGATGAGTCAAAACTCTTTATACCTCTCTATAACACTTGCTGCAGGTTGGAGTAATTTATTAACAACCTACTATTATGCTCTTCTATATCTCTAGACTTTGTTTCTTCCCAAATACACAAAAACGTGAAAAATGAAAATGGCCTTAGCAAAGGACACACCAGCAAGCTACATGAACAAATTGTCCCATATATTTTAAAACAAACATTGAAAATTGAGAACCAGAAAAGGGTATGAAAAGTAGACATGGCATTGAAAAATCTGTTGGGGAACGAAATTGTGTTGTTGGAAACATAATCACTCTAATACATGCAGACAGGACGATTATTGTGCTTATTAAGACAAAAATAGGAGTTGATGGTGCACATGTACTGGATATGGGATAACGTCCAAATTGATAGTGTAATGATCATTAACCAAGCCAGCCATTTGCTACCATAAATACATTGCACTTAATCCAACTACAACAATAATGATTATCACCAAACATTGAAATGTAAATTCACATGTTCACTATGGTTTTCCTATATACGAATGTTCACAAAGAATGATCTATTCACCATTCATTACTTACACGGTTGGAGATACTTGAATATCTTAACTAGTGGATATCGGAACTACATTACTTAAATTGTAGTATCAAATTATAATTTCTGATTGGAATCTATACACTATAATGAATGCTAAAGGAGAATACAAAGCATTATCGATCATCCTATCATCTCAATATACCTGATGGTTCTCTTCTCTCAAGTGTGACAACAGTTTCTGCCTCAATTGTCTCTTCTCCTCGTGGCTTATTCCTCTGCAATAAATGTTCCCAAAAAGACTTATGAATTTCAATGTAAAAGTAACATTATATGTACAGTCCTAAGTAACAAGAAGTCTAAGTTAACCTTTTTCAATGTTCAAATATCAGAATGTTCAAGCTAAACATTAAGCTGGAAAAGTATGTTTGATATGATATGGTAAGGCAGATGATATTAAGATAGCAACTTAATCCAGATTCCAAGACTTCCTCTAGTGCAGCAAGGAAATATCATCTCACGTCATAAAATCAAGTGTGCACTCAGATTAAGCAAGGAATTTAGTGTGACAGTTCTAAGAGATGCTCGCCTATCACAAGTTCACATTACGAACATATTGAGTAAATTCATCTTTACATTTCTACGCCATGAATGCAAACAAGTTCACACTACTTGAACATATTGAGTAAAAAAGCTAAATCTACTTTATTTTTTTCAAACTCAGCATAAAAATCAAACAACTCTTGCTCTGTAAAGGAGTCTATATCATCACAATCCACATGAACAAGCCAATGATTCTTATCGCCAAGTTTAGGGGGAGCTTGTAGTGCCTCATTCAGCAAAGATCCAAAAAATTTAACCTCTAGAGGATTCCGAGCATAATTAGACTCGTTGAAGTGATGGTTACCAAGGATTATGATATTATTTATTTTAGGAGTGCTAGTTTCATCAGGAGAAGGTGCTGATGAAGAGTAAGGTGCAACAGCAGAGTAACGGCCAACATTGGCGGTTATGAGAATGGAAGAGAGAAATGATGTTGTTGATCTCATTCTCATGATTGAAGACTAACTGGCAAAATACTGACTTTTGGCGGACATTGTTAATGAGAGGATTGACGTAGCTGAAAAAACTGGAATTTTTTATCATTGCACACTACACCATAACAAGTAATTCCTAACAATTGCAATTTCTCATTTGTAACACATATTTATTTGTTAGTAAATTAATAACAGTTAGTGTTCCGTTACAAAGTCACTTAACCGTTAGTAAATTACCCGAATTATTTTGTGTCGTTTATCAAGATATTAACTAACGGATGTACAAGTGTGACGAATCAAAAAAGAAAAAAAGGGCAAAAATTTCAGCGGGATTTTTTCAACTTGCACTTAGTAGGTCAAGTGGTCAACTACCCCTAAGTCCCTAACTCCTTGAGCTAGTAAGAAAAGCCGTAAACAAAAGGGGAAAATGGGGTGAACTGCTGGCGCTGTCGCCACTACCAAGAGCCATGTAAGGTAATTCTTCTTCCATTTCTTTTTCTTTTCTTCTTAATCTTCCTCAGTTATGATTCATGACTAATGAGAATTGTTTTTTGGTCGATCTTCTAAGTTAGTTGATTTCTTACCCAAAAGGACAAACCTTTATTCATTATTTCAACACAAAATTGCTCAATCTATGGAAGGAAGCTTGCTTTAACCAAGGTAACAAATTATTAGGTTCAATTTTTTGAAAATGGTGGCTAGCATAAAAGTATGTGGTCTGTCAGCTGCTGAGCTTGAGAACATTATGACGATTGTTGCCAATCCTCGTCAGTTCAAGATCCTTGATTGGTTTTTGAACAGGAAGAAGGATTACAAGGATGGCGTGTATTCCCAAGTTGTTTCCAATGCATTGGACATGAAACTTCGAGAGATGATTTGGAGCTTTGAAGAAGATCAGGTTTGTTTTTCGTCACATCTAGTTTATTTTAATATTTCAAAATAGTTTATAAGCACTCAAACATCTGTTTAGCTTATTATGTTCTAGTTAGTAAATTGATTTTAAGCCAGGAAATATGTATTTGAGTCACATATTACTTGTTTGATTGCCTTGCATGTGTTGAGTATTCTTCACATGGATAGTGTAGTTTTTTTTAAGTGTAGGTTTGCTCTGTTTTATTCCATGGGGCTGAAGTTTGACTCTCTAGTTTTTAAATTTGTGCCTTAGAGATGAATGCAGTTCCCTATACTAAACTGTCATTCAATAACTGGCTTGAAACGTTCTTGATCTGGCTGAAATGTGGAAGACAGAACATATGAACTGTGCATCTGCATTATGAGCATACGGAGATATTTTTGGATAAATTGGTTAAAAACTTAATATGAATTGATTTTACACATTAACTTTATAAATGTTTGAATTGACTTCAGAAGCGACAACGTGTTTTCTCATGTATTAATTGTTCTTTCTAGAGTTTCATTAGTATAGTTTGTCTTTGTTTCCCAACTGTGATGTTCTGGTAGAATAAGCTTTAGTGTAGCGTGATATTTTTGGAAGGTTGGAAAAATTTAGTTCATGGGACTGGAGTTTGACTCTTTGGCTTTAAAACCGTGCTTTTGAGATGAATGCAGTTCCCTATATCAATACTTCTTCAAATAACTCTGGCTAGAATCATCTTTATTCTAGCTTCGATAAATGAAGAATTGACATTCATCTAGAATGCGTAGCGCCCTCTCTTTTTCATAGTCATGTGCCCGTGGGAGGAGACCCTTTTGGATGTGGTCGCTAAGCTTTCGAAATGTCCGCTTCAACCACTGTTTCACTGCTAAGGGGTTTACTTGAGTGATTTCAGTTCCTCCCGTTGAAGGATATCGAGGAGCTGGCTGCTTCGTAAGAATAAGAATTCACTTCTATTAAATGAAAGAGTTTGACTTTGACGGCCACCGAATTGTCCCACTCTTTATTCACCTTTCTTCTCTATCTTTATCTTTATGGGACGGAATATCTTACATCCAGTAGCTAGCAAGTGTTTCCCACGGCTTTAGACTGGTTTACTCGACTCCGACCAGTGGACCATGAGATTTATTGGACCGATGATTAAGGGCGATTAACTCGAAGACACGGTGACCCAGCTCTTTCCCTCAGGCTCCAATCTACTATGAAGGGAACAAAGATAGGATCAGACTTCCCTTAAGAATCATCCTCTTTGCTCAAGTAAGGCAGAAGTGTTGAAGGCGAGCAATAGGTCTTAAAAAGATTGATGTGATCAGTAAGTTTGATGTGAGCAGAAACGGGATCCATTGAGTTGAAATGGTATTGTATTGGAAAGGGTAAGGTGCTTTCCTTAGTTCTCCGTCCTTTAGATAAATAACTCTCTGCCCGACCCTACTTCTGCTTCGACCCTTGACTTCCATACTGATTGATTTCCCTACTCCCTCAGGATAAATAAAAACGAAACCAATTCCGCCGCCACCAGCAGCGGAAGCTCCATCGAAAAAAAATGTGCAAGCGCAGTCAAAGGTCATGTACAACAAGGTGTTGCTTTTAGTCCAGTATTTCCTCTGGCTCGTCTGGTTTATTGATTTTCCAGTCAAAGAACCCTGATTGCCACCACATACAAGAAAGAAGAAGCGCTCCTCTTGCTGCTACGAGTGCCTACTCAATAGCCGATTCTTTTCCGCGGATTGCTTCCGCGTTGAGCCCTTGGCACTGACCTTTGAGACATCGTTCCCGTAGCACCTTATACCTGACCTTTTGATGATGATCCAGCTATGTCAGTTGGTTTGGCTCATTTCTCATAGATTCGGTAAGTGGGCTTTTCAAGGCCAGAAATTGGAACACATTGATTCCGCTCGTTACGTAAAACTTCAATTTTTAGCTTTGTGGTTGTTTGACCTTAAGTTCGACTATTTATTATAATTTGAGACCATGTTAACTTCGAATTAGTGTAGTTTATAATTGTTATTGTATTTTTCAGTGTTTCATTTTTCTGTTTTTAATAGTGTTCTTGTACTTATCCTAGATTAACATGTGCTCTGAAACTCAGATACTACTTTTTGGATGACTAGTTTTTTATTGGGGTTTCAGTTCAACTGCAATGTATGGTGTTTGATTGTGTTCTTAGATTTACAAATATTGATTATGAGTATATAGTGTATAATATAGTTGCAGGGTTGTTGACTATTAGCATTCTTGGTTAAATAAATAGCTTTTCGCTTTTTGAAAACTTGGGTGTGAAGGAGTATTGGCCGTTAGCCGATTTGGTGTCAAAGACGACCCCAGGTACACGACTTAGTCTGAGAGAGAGGGGGAGGGGGAGGGGAAATTCTTGGTTAAATAAATAGCTTTTCGCTTTTTGAAAACTTGGGTGTGAAGGAGTATTGGCCGTTAGCGATTTGGTGTCAAAGACGACCTGTGTACACCACTAACTTAGTGAGAGAGAGAGAGAGAGAGGGGGACCTATAATCTAGATTAAAAAGGGTTTGGTATTATGTATGAGCATGGTGCTTAGTCACTGAATATTGACTGATGAGTAATGAGGACTCTTTGAGTTCAATGTACATAGAGTGGGCCAATTTATAAGAAGCTGAACTTGGAAGCATGGTGGAATCTTAGTATTCTAGATTGAGTAATTAACTTTCCACTCCTTAACAGATTGGTTTTTTAGTCATATTAATTGGTTCCTTGATAGAATAATCTACACTTTATGTTGATATGTTACCGAAATAATGTGTTTTTACTTTTGTCAGAAAATCTAGTTAATTGATTCTATGGAATCACAAATGTTCATACTGGGTCTCACACTTGAGTCCATCTCCCCTTGTGGGATATTCATCTTCTCACGGTGCTAGAGACATTTTTTTCATGTGGCTGTGTTTGAATATCTGGTTTGTTAAGGTTGAAAATCAAAGCAACGCTAACCGGTTTACGGATCACTCTTACACCATTAGTAGTAATACCGACTAAGAAGTTTTGTGACAAATTTGGAATCTGTTTTCATCGGTAAGTGTTATATCTTTTCTTCTTTTTGCATTTTGGTTCCTTATTAAATAATTTGAGATTTATTTTGGTGGTTAAATGTATCTCATTCTATAAGTGCGTGTAGGATTTTTTTCACTCGGGTTGTGCTAATACGTGACTACATAGCACACTAGTATAGAATAGGATTTTTGTCACTGTTTTTATCAAGTATTTGTCACGGGTGTATTGTGAACAGTGCCAAATATTTTTTTACAATATACAGATGGGTGTGGAGACTTGTAAAGTCTTTGTTTTTCGATAAACAATTACAAGAGGATTCAGTAGAAAAGTAGATAACTAGTACTACCCAAATTTATTATGTTCCGCACCACAAGTTCACTAGACACCTAGACGGTTACCAAAAACAAAAGACTCCATTTTCGGCAACACATCAAATAAATTATTCCCTTGGGGCTTCGAGTTTAGTTGGGGTTTCCCAAATCCGGGGAGCATTTTAACTCAATTATGGTTACACCGTGGATAATCAACGTTGATCGAACTTCGAGTTTGGGTATGGCTTCAAATTTTTGTGGTAATTGACCTCGACCGCCTTCAATTTAAATGATCTCTCTCCTTTCTCTTCGATCTGTGAATCTTTGAAACTCTTCTAATATATTCATTCTTCACCAGCACCAAGTTTTCAAGGATTATGATTTATGAACCCAAAAGTTGGTGGAGGTAGAACTTGTAAGTAGTGATTTCTATTGCAACTTTTGGTCTTTCTGAAAACTCTTTCTTTCTTAATTTCATTTGTCAACAATTTTTTTGTGAAGCCTCTGTTTCATTACATTTCTAAAGTGATATTAATATGGCGGCATTAGTTTGAATTGGTTATAAGAGCAGGATGATGAAAAATGTACTGACAATAATCAATATCGGATGGATTAATTGGATGTCTTGTTTTAATGCATTCCTAGTAGGTTCAACTTGGTATAAGAATGAAGGTGAATCTGTTTTGCTCTATTCTACCTATAATCTCTCATCACTAAGCTTTAAAAGCAGAAGGGATGTTTGTTAAGTTCTCAGATGTTTTTGTCAAGAACAATTGGCAACCCCGTCTTAACCAAACCTTGAATTCATTCTTCAGCACAATTCAAGAACCAGAACTAAGCACTGTTACTAGTAAGTTCGTTAGTCATTCAATTTTTTGTTCTAGCTGAAGAAAGTTGTCAAACTATTCCCTTAACACCTAAAACCATGGCTAAACATAGTGACCACTGTAAGCTTTGAAACATAGACCTAAATCTCCTACTCTTGCATTCAGTTTACTGATTTCTTGTTTGGAAACCTTGAATATATGTTCACTATAAAGAAATTGACATTTTTTAGTTATATTCGAAACTTTCAGGTTATTTCCACTCGTTGCAGAATGAAGCTGCAAGGAAGAGTTGTGCAAGACACGCACTGGTATATGGCTCCTTTGAAACCAACTTTGTGAACCTGAACTTTCTTGTATCCCATTTGCATAACAACCTTTCATAAAGACTCTTCCATGTGTGACCATGTGCTTAAAAACTTCACATGAATTACTCCAAGGTATGGGTCTGCCTTGTTTTCTATTTGTATTAGGCCAAAATATTCACAAGTCTTAATTAAAATCCAATCTCTTGTAGTCTTTTGAAAATGGACTGTCCTTGTTCCAGATATGGATGTAATCCCTTTGTTCCAATTAGTGTAATTTGTTGTTTATTTACTGGAAGGGGTATTGAATTCAATAAAGATTAGTTACTAGTAGTTTAGACTTTGGATTAACTGAAGAGGACTAATGTAGATTATTATAAGGCATAGTGGAAACTTCGGAATCAAGAACTTTTAACACGGAAAATAATTTAATGTCTGCTGTTATGGAAGGGAAGGGAGTAATCACTTTCTTAGATCACAATGTATGGTAAGTTATTTAGTGAAGTTATTAATTCTTGAACTCTCTCTTTATTAATTAAATTTTAGCAGCCACTATCTATGTAATGCCTAGTTGGTATGTCTTCTTCAGTTTAGTAGAGCCAGAGTGAGCTTTGAGAGGACTTGAGAACCTGAACTCATTCCATGATCAAAGTATCCACACAAACAAAGGGTAGTACACCAAAAACAGAAAAGCTAACCACCAAGATTGTGCACTCTCCATTTCTCACTTTCTTTCACAGTATGTGGTATCTCATTCATTTATAATGTATGCGGTGTTTAAGTTTGATTCCTTTGAGTTGATTATTAAGTGATAATTGAAACTATTGGACATAACTTGTTTTCACAATTATTTTCTTTGCTTAAAAAAAAAGGGTCCTTAAATAAAGTTTGACCCGTGTAACTACAGTTTGTGTATGTGTTTGGTGGCAGTCCTCTAAGTTAAAAAAAAAAGGGCCCTTAAAACAATTGAAGTAAAATTACAATAAAGATAAAATACTTAAGGCTTTCATTTATATCAAACACATATTTTATCAACCATGACTAACCTCTACTAATAGACACAAAATGACCATATTTGTGGCTGGTCTTATAAATCCTTGTACATCATAAATTGTCATCGTTTTTCGTGAGTAGGAAATATGAGATATTTAATGAGACTCCATAGAGAAGTGGTTTGGACGTTTAGATTCTAGTGAATGCAATCTCTTTCTTTGACTCTTTGAGATTTCAATGAACCTCATAGAGAGTAACTTCTTATCCTAATTTATATATGACAGAAATTCAATGACTGTTCATTTATCAAAAATCATCTAGAGACAACCTGATTTGGTTCCATATGCCACTACTTATTCTTCATCTTTTACAAAGTTGTTTTAAACTTCACGTAAATGTCCACTTAAACATATAATCGCACAAGAAAAATTACTAAACCTTAAATCGTCTATGATCAACAATTTCAATTTGACTGAATGAGCACAAATGCATCAGAATGAGGCCATGAGCTCATGAGGGATGAACACTAAATTAGGCTTAAGGCCTAGGCAACACACTTCAAGGCCTAACCCAAAGTATGCGTGAAGCTGGCCCAAAAATTGGTTGACCAATTTACATTTCGTTTTCAAGTTTTAAACTTTTGCAGACAAAGAAGCAAAAACCACATCAAGTTCTGCCTCTTCAGAGATTTGGATCTCAATTTTGAGTGTGTCTATATTATCTACTCATAAATATGGTGTTCCCATTTACGGTGCTGCATGGGTTCTAACAAATTTACTCCACAACCAAAACAAGAAGAAGAAGAAGAAGATAACTTACTTACTTGAGAATATGATTATAACCCGAGAAAGGCGATGCCTTCACTTTGCCAAAACATTCAAAGAACCTTCGAAAAATTCAAAAGAATTGACTTTTCTTGTTAAAAATAAGGAGAGGAAAGATTTTTGATGGGTCGGTGGTGGTAGATATGGTGGTGGGATGATTGGAGGTGGTCGCACGGTTTTGGACGTGGTGGTGAGGTGATTGGAGGTGGTCGCACGGTTTTGAGTTTCTCTGTGGGTGTTTTATTAAATTTGGGAAGAGGGAAAATAGAGAAAAAGACCGCGGGCTTGAATTTGGGATTTTCTTTTGAGCGGCATAAAATTGGGTGCGTTGAAGTCAAACATTGACTTGCCTGCAATAGCAAATGTCCAAAAACGCGATCAATTTTATAGCTCTTTTGCGTTAAACGCAATTGTAAGTTGTCCAAGCCAGAAAGACTCATTGCACTAAATCACCAAACGCTATCAGCAAAAATTTCATAGCGTTTTTTTATAAGTGCTATTGAATAAATGCTATCTATGTGCATTTTTGTAGTAGTGAGTAGTTTCTTGGCAATCTAAGTTGCAAAAGTGTGTTGTCCTCTCCACTACAGAAGCCGAGTATATTGCAGCCACTGAGTGTTGTAAAGAGATGCTATAGATGAAGAGGTTCTTCGACGAACTAGGGCTAAAGCAGAAACAGTTTGTAGTTTTATGTGAAGGTCAGAGCGCCATCCATTTGAGCAAGAATCCGAGTTTCCATTTTAGATCCAAGCACATACATGTGCGTTATCATTGGATTAGAGAAGTACTCGAAGACAAACATTTGTGTATCGAGAAGATCCATACCGACAAGAACGGGTCGGATATGATGACCAAAGTCTTACCGAAAGGTAAGTTTGATATTTGCTGTGCTACTATCGAAATGGTAGCAGACTCCTCCTGTTGATTTGGAAATTGCATGGAGGTATCTCCCTCACTGTTCGGGAGGGGGAGATTGTTGGAGTTATCCCTCACATGAGGAGAAAATGAATTCTACTTGCGTGTAGAAGCCTGAGCGCGACCCGCGCTTAAGAATAGGCTTGCCTAAGGCGCGACCCGCGCTCATGCCTTGGTCAACCTCCAGTACCTTCAGCGCGACCCGCACTCGACTTGGCCTTGCCCAAGGCGCCACCCGCGCTCATGTCTATTTTCAGAAGAATTCTATTTTTGTGGAACCGCGAGTTTGCAATACAAGTTGGGTTTTTTGGCAAAACCTAACTAAGTTAGAAGACACAAAAATACACAGCACAAGAGAGAGAAACCCAATCTTGAAAGCAATCAAGATTAAGAGATAACCTTTACAGAGATACAACCTTGTAAAGAGAAATTAGTGATCTAGTAAGATGAGAGACTGTAAGGAGTGATTGTAATCTTTCTTCCCACTTTATATAAGGACTAGCTCTTGTGGAAGTAGGCACCATTGACCAAACCATGGTATATCTTTGTGTTGTGGTTGGCTTTTATTGCTTTACATTATTATCTGTTATTAATAGTTGGTTAGTGAGTTGGGCATGTTAGTTTGGCTGTAGGGAATATTTAGATTGTTATCTGGAGTTGAATTGAGTTCAAATACGAGTTATCTGTGTAGTGGGAAATCGATTGGTATTGGTATTAACCCCAACAATTAGCAAGTATGAGTTTCCATTAGTGTTGGAGTTATCCCTCACATGAGAATGAGAAAGAGGAGAGAAACGGCAATCGTTTCGTGTGAAGAAGTTTGGCGTCTTGGCCAGATTGGCCTTGCCCAAGGCTTGCTTTGCCGTGAAAAAAGAAGATAGTTTCTTTTTCAGCCTCTCACGAAACAAAGTTACTGGACTTTTAGGTTTGAGGAAAAATAAGAGAGCGCGCCCGTGCTCATGCCTAAATTTGCAGTTTCTATTTTGCTACAGTTATCGTGAAATTTGTTTTACTATAGAAACATAAATAAGGTTTTGGAAAACCAAGTCTTGAATAGAAACCCAATTTTGAGAGCTATCAAAATTGAGAGAGAACCCTTGCAAAGAGAAAAGCTTGTAAGGAGAGAGGAGTGATCTAGTAAGGTGGAGAGACTTGAGAGGAGTGATTGTAATCTTCCTTCCCACACTTATAAAAGGATTAACTCATGTGGAAGTAAGCATCATTGACCGAACCACGGAACATCTTTGTATTGTGGTATGTTTTACTTTCTTTGCATTATTATTATTTGTTTGTGATAGTTGTTTAGAGAGTTGGGCATGCTAGATTGATTGTAGTGTGAAAATTTAGATTTTTGTCTAGAGATAGTAGTTGGTCTAATTAAGTACAAGTTATCTTAGTAGTGGGGATCGATTGGTATCGTTGTTCCCAACAATTAGGAAACCAAGTTGATATTGTCAATACATGTAATATTAGAATTAGGTTGGTACTAGAATTTTCTAATTAGTAGTTTAGTAGGAATTAGTAATTGGAGAAACTATATATATATGTGAGTGCCTAGATCAACATTAGTAAGAAGAAGTGAGAGAATAATAAGATAGATGCATTGTTGAAAAGAAATGTATTGGTATGAAGTGGTAAATTATTTTGTTCATCATAGGCTAGATATTTGCTACTATTATGGTCATACATATAAGCACAAATAGTCTGTTTTTAGAGATTTTCCAAGAAGTATATTCGTTTCACCAACGATACGCGGCCAGCGTAAACTTCAGCTCCCCTAGTAAAAATCTCGATTTTTCTGAAGCTTTTGTTAATCAAAATCTATTATAAATGTAAAAATCAAACAAACTTATCAATATTTTCAAAAGGTGGATAAAACTGTCAACAAATAAATTGAACTGCTTAATTTTTCTTGAGAATTGAAAAAGCTTTGAATTGCGGTTAAATTGATTTTAATTTGCAAAACAATTTATGAATGATTAGAATTTTTAAATACCCTCGAGAAATATCATGGGTCCATCACTGCAAATAACCTAGGGTCCTAATAATGAGATTTGAGCTTGAGGCCTGCTTTAATAGCGACTGAAAATGAAAGGATCTGTCTCACTTATAATATGGATGCTTAGACTGACTAATACTGAAATCAACTTAAGCATGTACATAAATTAAGTTCACTTAAGAAGGTGCCTTTGTTTCTGTTTTTCATATCTTGTAACAACCACGAACTCGTACACATCTGAGTGCTTACATTTCTCATATTTTATATCCCTCAATTCAATAATGCTAAAATTTATATATTCCGGGAAGTATCATCTGTCTTGCAAGTTGCAAGAATCTTTCTTTCAATGTCATATTATATTCCTTTAGATAACTAGTGTTTTCAATATCTTTTTACTACAAACAACTCAAGAAAAGCTAGAGTAAATCTTAGAACAAGAAGTTTAGTTAGTTCTTTCATCCTTCCTTCCCAACTAGGTTTATGTGGACAATGACAACCCAAAACATCTATTACTCACCCAATACTACTATTTCACCAATGCAACCAGCAGCCAACCCATATACACTAAAGTCAAAAACTTGCTAAAAACGTTCTTTCTGCAAATTTCTTCGTGCATGATTGACACTATCTAGCTAGTTAATAGCGACTGAAAATGAAAGGATCTGTCTCACTTATAGTGTGTCTCCTACCCAGCCAATTAATTGCACATCCATTATCCATAATCCAGACTGTATTACAATTTTTTTCCAAGTGGCATGATATGGAGGAATTCATTGTATACCGAGATGCTTGGACTGACTAATACTGAAATCAACTTAAGCATGTACATAAATTAAGTTCACTTAAGAAGGTGCCTTTGTTTCTGTTTTTCATATCTTGTAACAACCACGAACTCGTACACATATGAGTGCTTACATTTCACATATTTTATGTCCTTCAATTCAATAATGCTAAAATTTATATATTCCGGTAAGTATCATCGACACGAAGAAAAATATATAAAATTCAACGGAATTAAAGTTGCACTCCATGTAGAACATATATATAACATTTTATCTCTGCATATTACAATCATAAAATCAGAAACAACATATTACGAGCTCAAACTAATGAGACTCAAGCTTTGTTGCAACTGCTGTTATTCGAGTCTACACAGTGAGTATATTCATACCACACTAGTGACCCATACGTATGTACACTAGTCTTTCTAGTTATGGGGTTTGGTTTCGGATACAACATCCATAGGTTCTCCAACGTAATTGCAGCAACGGCAACAGAAAAAACCACAGCGGCGGCAACATCCATACGGGCACCTACCACGACCTCCTCCTCCTCCTCCCTCCCTCCCCTCCCCCTCCCCCTCCTCCTCCTCCTGGGCCTCCCACATACTTAACATCCTCAAAGCTCACCTTGTTCTCTGCAAACGAAATAGCAAGGGAGTTGTCAGTGTCTACGATTGTATTGCTTAATATAAAATCTTTAGCGGATAATGTATGTACTATGATGAAATTCTGAGAATGAATATATATAACTTAGTTAAGATTTAAGAGTTATTACATAGTACATACTACTAGAAGGTGGACAATTCAGGTATGCTAGGAGCCTAGGAGCTAGGTAGGCCGCCAAGCACTTTGTCTTTCAGTGAGCCAGTAAGGTATATATATGTATGTACTATGTTATTGTGTACGCAACTCAAGTCACTACTGTGTTGCTAACAGCTATATTGCTAGTCTCGTAGACGTACATATTTTAATATCATAGAAATTTCAAAAACTTGGTACAAGACGCGGTAATTAGTTTAATTAATATATCACGTATATAATAATCAGACTCACTAGTTTGAGCTTCAGCTGCTGTTACTTCAGAAGAAACCAGAAGAACAACAGCTAGGAGGAATCCCATAACAAAAAAGGCTTTCAAATGAGACATTTTTCTTGAAATGTGAAAGACAACAGGAATTTGGATGAGAAATAAAATATGTGTAGTGCGCTCCTAATTTATAGAGAATTGAGTATGGAATGAATGACTCAGCATGTGATGATGTGAGGATGACGGAATTAATATATCATCCACTTGTGATTTTGTGAAATATAATTTATATCTTGTGGGCCTCCCAGGCAGTGAATTACATGCATGCAGGGAATTATCAAACCTCAAGACCATTACATGCATGCCGGGAATTATCAAAACTCAAGACCATAAGAGCATTTGCAATGCAAGTCATAACTTTCACCCCCTCTATCACCGCCACCTCCTCACTTTTCACCCCCTCTATCACCAACCCGGTGATAAACAAGGTGAAGCTGTGCAATGCAAAGGTGATAAAAAACATCTCGGACGGGATGTTAGATTCCGTCTGGAGTTTTTTTATACGAGACGGAATGTAACATCCCGTCTGATATTTTATAACGAGACGGGATGTAACATCCCGTCGATGGCTCAAACCACCAAGGGAAGCAGGGCTCCATTTTCACTTCATTTCCGGCCAAATTCGATTTTGTAGCCTCCATTCACAACCTTTGAACACAAATTTCCATTCATAATGACTTCTCCATCCCCAACCCATCCCCACCAACCTCACCACATCAAGAGCATTCCCGATGGTTTGGAAATGTCAAAATTTCAAAAAAAGGGGGCAAAAAAGGATCGTCGTCGAGAACGCGTAATGTGGGCGAGGAGGACTAAATTGAACTTGGGTTTAATTTTCCACCAGCGTTGTTGAAATCGAGGACCACCCACCATTAAGCGTCAACATCGGTCCGACCGTAGCAAATCGAGTGTGGAATCTCAAGTAAGTTTTTTTGATTTTTTTTAAGTTAATTATTATTATTTATGTTAGTTTATATCAAGTTTGTTGTTGTTTGAATTTGTCGCATTATTATTTTAGTTTGAATTTGTATTAGTTTATATTAGTTTATTTTAGTTTGAATTTGTCGATTATTATTTTAGTT
Source organism: Coptis chinensis (assembly GCF_015680905.1). Taxonomy (NCBI): domain Eukaryota; kingdom Viridiplantae; phylum Streptophyta; class Magnoliopsida; order Ranunculales; family Ranunculaceae; genus Coptis; species Coptis chinensis. The sequence goes on from NC_141459.1 coordinate 105,840,438, forward strand.
TGAATTTGTATTAGTTTATATTAGTTTATTTTAGTTTGAATTTGTCATTATTATTTTTAGTTTGAATTTGTATTAGTTTATATTAGTTTATTTTAGTTTGAATTTGTCATTATTATTTTAGTTTGAATTTGTATTAGTTTATATTAGTTTATTTTAGTTTGAATTTTATCATTATTGCGTGTTTGTTGAATGTAGGAAGTACACTTATGGAAAGTCGTTGTGCACTTTCAAATGTTAATGTCGTGGTGGCGTTGTATGAAATCAAAACGGATCCTAATTTTGTCACAGTTACCGATATTATATCCGCCACACCATTTGGGAGTTTTTTTAATTGTAATTTGGGACAAAATGATCAGGCGTTGTTGTTTGGGATAGTTGAGCGGTGGTGGCCAACTACCCACACATTTCATTTCCCATGGGGTGAGCTTGGGATTACCCCTCTTGATTTCACAATGCTCACGGGTATCCCAATTGGTTATGGAGATGCCGTTCCTTTTGATGAAACTTTAGAGGTTTTTACTACGGCGATGAGTTTCTTTGAATGTTTTGATTTGGTTGAAGATGATGAGCAAGACGGGTTTTTGAGATTATCGGCCGAAGCAGTTTAAGGGAGGAGCTATAAATATGAGTTGGTTTCTGGTGAGATATTTGAATAGACTCAAGGAGAAGCCGAAAGACTATCATATTGGTGAGGAGTCGATCCACGGTATGTCACGTGCCTTCCTCTTCTACTTTGTTAGTGCGGTATTATTTGGATATGCCGATAGTTATTTACGATCGGGTGGATGGCATTGTCTCGGGCGTAGAGAGGATGTGGGATTATGGTAGGGTCAATCCATCTTAGCATACCTTTACCGGCTAGACCTCATAGTTGAGACGAAAGCCGCTAAAGGCAATTTGTGCGGCTTTGTTTGGATTATACCCGGTAAGTCTTATTTATTAAGTTATTGTTTCATTTCATTTATTTATCTAATTATTAATGTTGACATGTTTATATATATATTGATATTGTATTTTATCTATTGATGGCGGTATTGGTGGAATGCGAGCATTTTCGTGTGATGCATCCTGTGTTGAAGAGGTTGGAAGAGGATGAGACTCATGACCTGATTCCACGTTATTCAAGCATGGGGGCTTCATCGTGAGGCGAGGGGGTATGGGGACCTATCACATAATATTCATAACACTTTCGTCGGCCAGATTGAGCTTTTAGGAGCTAGTCGAATTGAGTGGCAACCACGGGCGAGTCCTTCATCTTTTCGGACCCTTTATGCGGATATTCCGGATGTTCGAGCGGTGAGTAGTAGACTATCATATATGTGTCATAGAGCAAGGTTTCTTTCGGTGGCCGAATGATACTTATAGGGTCGATCTTCGCGCATGGTACCTTGGGGACGGATGTTGGCGGCAAGTATCCGGAGAGATTGTTATACCTTACCCCCACCACCTATGGATATGACCTCGATATTCTTCCCCTTTGTTCTTTCACACTATAGAGCAAACCCAAATGAGTGGCCGGGACGATCGCTTTCGGTTTTACGAGGCGACTATGACTTATATTGGAAGAGGGTTGGTCGAGGTCTCTTGCTAGGTGCGTTATACGGGGCACCAATTTTGAAGGGGTTACTTCGGAGCATTGAGGCCCGACATTCATTTCAGGGAGGAGTGGAGTTGCCCGATCCACAGCCCGAGGGTGTTTCATGATATTCAGATGCGCAAAGAACTCCCGCGGATATTTGATGATGATGACCTTTGGCATTGGAGCATGATTACTTCTCAGGGGCAAGATATGAGAATACCTATTCCACCAGTAGATGCCGCAGTGGTAGCAGATTTGTCGATCTGATTCGAGCAGTTAGCCGAGGTTAGTATGATTTGAATTTATTTATGATTTGTTATTATTAGTATTCACTATAACCCCTAACTTGCATTTGTTTTGTTAAACAGGATGAAGTAAGGTCAGAGCTCCTTAACTACAGCTCTCTCACTTATGCCATGCGTGAGTCCTTCATGGAGTCCTCTCGTCGCAGTTTTGAGTACTTACAAGAAGAACGTAATCGAACTTTGGAGCTTCAGAGACGTGTGCAAGAGTTGGAGAATGCTGGAAGTGGAGTACCTCAAGCTCAAGCTCAACCAGAGAGGCGACAACGACGTAGGGGGGAGAGCTCTTCGACCGGGCCTTCTCGTAGGGGGAGGAGGTCTCGATAGATATTTTTTTGTAGTTTGTAATAACTGTGCGCCATTACTTGTCTTATGGCGTTTGGGATTGTTGTTTGTAATGAATTTTTGATTAGCAGGTTTTTCTTTGATGAGTTTTGGATATGAATATGTCATTAAACAAAGGAGGTTATGTCCAATTTTTTTAAGAAATTATAAGTTAGTTTTTTACCGAGTTTCTGTGTTAGACTTGGGTGTTGTTCATGATTGTTGTTTGTCTTCTTTATTATTTTCAAAGTATATTAGCAGGTTTTTATATGAATATGTCAATAAAACAAATGAGGTTATGGCAAAAAAATTAAAACTTATAAGTTCGTATGTTTCCAAAAATGGAACATTCGTTTCGCTCGTTTCACATTTGTTTCACTCATTTCCTGTCATTGTTGAAACAACAAATTTTTAGTTTGGAATATCACTCATTTTGCAGGTGGTTTGGTTACGGCCAGTTCGACGGGGAATAGTGTATGGGGATACCGAGAGGCCGAATGTAACATCCCGTGCGGTTTTTAGACCGAGGCGGAATGTAACATCCCGTCCGGTTTTTAACCCTCCTCCTCCCGCACATTTTACTATTCCAAACAATGCAATTATGGATGGTGGCCCATTTGGAATTATTGAGGGTACATGGATAGACATTTGGATACAATGTGTTGTCACTTGGAGAGTGAACAAAAATCTAATAAAATGTGTTGTCAATTGGTAAGTGGACCAAAATCAAAGTATCACATGTGACCTTATCATATGTGACCTTACCTTTCATATTTCGTTTTACTCTTCTATCTTTTATATCAAACAAACAACATAGCCATCTTCTTCCCCACAACCAAGCTAAAAATAGGAAAAATGTCTAGAGAAGAAAGAATTACATATAACCAAAGGTTATGGGGAGGATCTAGTAGTAATAGTTCGATCTTACGGTTTCACCGGTCGATCTACGGTCGGTACTTACTGAAGATGACTACATGGAAAAAGTAAGAGATGAGCATAATGATATGATGAGGCGAAGGAGGAGGAGGAGGTTGCAGTTATTATCCACTGCTGGGGTATTAATGACTCAAGCAGCCATTGAAATTGAAGATGTGGATCTGAGACAAACGCGGTGGATGCAATGGCGAGAGTACACGCGTTTAGAGATGGTGGTGATTTCAGTAAACAAAAGATAATGAGGGATTACTTCACAACACCTTGTAGGTGGCCTCCTCATAAGTTTAGGCGAAGGTACAGGATGACAAGAGAGCTTTTTATGTATATGTTGCATACTGTTGCATCATTCGACGATTACTTTAAAGACAAGGTGGATGGATTGGGTCGGCAAGCAATTTTCGGGTTACAAAAGGGACTAGCTGCGGGTTGCACAATTAGCTTGGCCCGGTTGTTCTTCGATTCAACGGATGAGTATTTACAAATTGGAGATTCCACGGCAAATGTATCTATGAAGCGTTGGTGCAAGGCAATTATCACGGCGTTTGAGGAAAGAGTACTTGAGGGCGACCAAGTGAAGCGACATTGCTAGGATATTAGCTGAAAATGCAGCAAAGGGTTTTCGGGAATGCTTGGATCAATCGATTTGTATGCACCGGGTGTGGAAGAATTGCCCAAGTGGATGGGCTGGAACACATGTAGGGTACAAGAAGGAACCAACTTTGATACTTGAAGCCGTTCTTGGACAAACATTGTTGGATCCGGCATTGCTTCTTCCGCCTACAAGGTTCGCGATAATGACATTAACGTGCTTCCATCGTTCTCATGTTTTTGAATCATTAGAGCAAGGTGAGGCTCCTGCTGTTGCATTTAATGTGAATGGTAATGACTATGATATGGGATATTATCTTGCGATGGTATTTACCCAAAATGGGGCACATTTGTTCAAGCCATTCGTTATCCAAGAAATAAGCATGAAAAGATCTTTACTCAACGTCAAGAAGCCGCAAGAAAGGATGTTGAAAGGGCGTTTGGAGTTTTGCAGGCCACGATGGCATATTGTTAAGGCTTCGCGTTGGCGTTGTCATAGTGTTGTTGTTCTTGGAGATATAATGAAGGCATGCATTATAATGCATAATATGATTGTTGAGAATGAGCGTGAAAGTGGAGTTTGGAATTGGAAAGGTCGGAGGAAAGAAACAATACCGCTCTTTTCGGGGAAGATGATGGTTTTCATTTTGTCTATCGGATGATTGAAGCAAGAAATAAGATCAGAAATGAAGTTACACATACTAATCTTCAAAAGGACTTAGTTGAACATGTTTTTAATTGGACTGGCATTGAAGAAACAGCAGATCCGGTACCAATTTATGATCCAAATTGGTCGGATCCAGATGAGGGAGAAGGAGGCGAAAATTAAAATGGAAATGAAAATGTATTTCCTATGTATTTCCTAACGTGAACTATTAAGTTCCAACGTATTTCCTATGTATTTCCTATGTATTTCCTAACGTGAACTATTAAGTTCCTATGTATTTCCTAATGTATTTCCTATGTAGTTCCAACGTATTTAATCAGTTGTATTTTAATGAACTATATTACAATGTATTTTAATTTGATTGGTAATTGTATTTCTATGAAAATAATTATATTGGATGAGAACATACATAGTGCATTAATTAAAAAAAAAACAGTTAGATAAAATACATAGTTCATTAATTAAAAATACAATGAAATTAAAATACATAGTGCATTAATTAAAAACGTTGAAATTAAAATACATAGTGCATTAATTAAAATACATAGTGCTTTAATTAAAATAAAATACTAGATAATTAAAATACATAAGCTTAGTTAGAGCTAGAACCACCTCTAGCCCTTCCCCATTCAGCACGTATTTCAGCTTGTTGTTGCTCGATTATAAAAGCGGTATCGGGATGGAGGACACTTGTATCGGTCGCTAAAATCTTAGCTTCATATTGCATCTTTTGAAGCCGATTTTTTCCAATTGAACCTGATTTTTTTTTTCTGCTTGAATCCGATTTTTTCTTCTCTTGCCATCACAGTTCTTTGACCATATGCAAGTTCCCTTTCCCTAAGTTCTAAGCATTTTTGTGTTTCATTTGCATCCTGTGCAAATGTATCCTCTAAACGTGTAAAGTAACCCTCCAACATACCAAATGATTTTTCTTGGTTCTTTTTGGACTTGGCTTTCTTCGATCCAAGAGGACGCTCCATTTCTTTTGGACGCTCTATTTCTTGAGAACCCTCCAATTCAACTCCACCAACACTTGGTGAATTAGAAGTTGAATCTTCACCATCATTTTTGCGACCTTTTCCCTTTGTGGGCGGCTTGACCTTGCCTCAAAAGCGTTACTCCACTTTGGATTATCCTTGAGTATAACGTAACAATGATCAAGTGAAAAAGCCGATTTTTTTCTTGTAGTTGGTACGTCATCCTTGCCTCGGACAACTAAAAAAAAAAAAAAATGGTGGTAATTAGACTAAAATAATCACTAGGACTAAGATAATTAAACTGCAATAATAATTAGACTAAGATAATAATTAGACTAAGACTAAAATGGAAATAATAAATACACTAAGATAATTAGGCGAAGACGGAAATAATTAGACTAAGACTAAGATAATCAATAAATTCCAAATTGACAAGCGTTGTAATTACCCGGCTTTGTATTGTTGTACCACTTGCATGTCGAGCCTCCACCGCGATTCACAATTGCAACAAATTTGTTCATCATTTTTGAAATATATTTCCACCTTCCGCTAATTGAATCGGAGACCTATCCGACCCGTGCTTGATTGAACTCGTTTGTTACACGATTCCAAAATCCTTTTGCATTTTGGAAAGCACCAACAATAGAGTCTTCACTAATTTTTATCCAAGCAAGACATAGAGCTTGATCATCGGACATGCTAAAGTGAGCTCGCTTTTTGCTTGAGTGCTACCACTTGCTTGAGATGCTTGAGTTGATGCCATTTGATATTTGGTTTTTAAGAACTGATTTTAAAGAAGAAGAAATATGATATATGATTGTTGAAAGTGTGAGTTGAAATGAAACAAATGTTGTATATATACCAAAGTTTTTATTTTGACCGTTTTTGACCGTTCGACTTTTTGACCGTTGGTAGCCGTTAGGACTCGGACGGGATGTTGGATTCCGTCGGTGAGTTTTGTAATCAGGACGAATCCAACATCCCGTCCCGGTTAACAAGTCGGTGATAAACTCGGTGGTTGGTTTCACCTCGTTTTTGGCGGGGATAATTATCACCTTCATTATCACCCTGCATTGCACAGCAGTTTTGGACCCAAGTAGGTGATAATTATCACTACCCCCTCTCTATCACCTGCATTGCAAATGCTCTAAGAATGCATGTGCCGATGTGCGTGATAATCTGGACTAAGTAGTGAAGTTACACTTGTCAATGCCATATGATCAGATAGATTGAAATGGATTCTGATTTGAATTGGACATGGTTATATCTTGCCGACATCCTGAGTAATTTCATGATTTTGTTTATAAGAAAAATGTCAGTAGAAACCTTGGGTTGACGCAGCCCTCAAGCATTATCGAAAAAAAAGAGACGCGGCCCTCAACTCCCCGGCCTTGATTGCTTAACACGTGTATGTGTGAAAATGGATACTCATGTCTAACCTGTGTGATAATGAGAGTGAGAAATAATAATCGAACCAGAAAAGAAGTTGGGGAAAGAAATAGATGGAGAATACGAAGAAACAGCCAAGATGAGAGCATTAACGACAAAGAAATAATTTTCCATTACTTTATCGAAAATGCTAGCAGGATGTTGTACCAGGGTAACAGCCCAATCAAGTGAAACCATGTTACAGATGAAAAACTTGCTACTCTTTCATCCGGTTCTTTCTCTTTTTTCTTTAGTTAAAAACAAATAAAAACAAGTCAAGTTTTGCTTAATTCTTTAGTTAAAAACAAATAAAAACAAGTCAAGAAAAACAAATAAAAAGAAAACAAAAAGAAAAACACAAAGCATTAATTCTCTTCTTCCCACTGTTGTTAGCAGAAAACCACTTATCCCTTTCAGGTTTGCTTAATCAAGTCATTAATATAAAGAAAAAAAACAATGAAAACCAACTGGCAACAATACAAATTAAATTTGTATTTTTCAAATTAAAATCCTATTTTTCTGTTGAAAGAAATACAATCATTTGGATTTCATCTAGAAAATGAGCGATCTTGCATGCATACTGAAAGATATTTTTAAAATTATGCATTTTTGATAAATATTATTTAGTAGTGGTGAAAGTCATGACTGTTTTTGGGCTACCATTGTCGTTCGAGTCGAAGACGAAGAGACATAACCATGGCTGGTCCAGTTGAACAAGATGAATTCCTTGGTTTCTTGATCTTAATTATCAGATGCCAATATATATTTGAGACACAACCATGCCAATATATATATATATATATATATATATATATATACTAGCCTCTTTGTACGTGTCTCCGCCACATTAACAATCCCCGATTTTATTTTATTTTTCATTAATTTATGGACGTGAAACTACCATTTTACTCTTGTAAAAAGACAAAATAAAAAAAAATAAAACAAAAAATAGCATGAGCTGCAATATTCGTGTTTGGCAAGGGGTAAAATTGGAAAAAAAATTAATGGCGTGATGAATTTACTGTTGAAGCTCTCGTTTTCTTTATAGGAGTTAGATAAGCTAAAATGTGAATTAGAATGAATGAGTAGTAACTTTCTCTTGTGTGATGTGGCATTAGCATATTGGGCTGTTAACTAGATACAAGATAGTAGCTGTCCTGCTAGTACTACTCTTACTTTATTAGTTTTGTTTCCAATACTATTAGTTTAATTTGTCTCTTTGTGAAAAAAAAATTAGCCAATTTCTAGTTTTACATTTAAAAAAAAAAAATGTTTATGGGCTAGACAGACCCAAACCCAAACCTGTATTGCTAAACTCTATTATACATCACTCCTTCTGCATCTTCTTTCAAAATAACAGACAACCTCTCTTCTATAGGTCCTATATAGTACATTGTGCTTCTTACATCCATATTACATAGTCCGCTACTCTATTACCTTCTCTATAGATATGTTGGAAAACAATGCTCCCGAAAGAACCACAATGGCCTTTAATGGCTAGTAGCAGATATTGGCAATACCATAGAGTAGACTCGATACCATTGATGATATTAATAGCTCGTGTAGAATCTGAATTGACTATCAGATGTTGTGTCAATGATTTCGCCGCTTGTAATCCAGCCTCAATTCCTTGCATCTCTTGGATAAGAGCAGACCTATGCTTAGACATCCCAGTTTTACCTTGGTCCTGGGGTACATGGTAACAAATAAAAAGGAGTTGGCTTCCCGTGGGTTAGGTATGATATACAGTTCTGAAATTTAATTCAGTTTCCATTCAGATCCCAAAAGAACAAGAAACGGAGATTTTGAGGGTGCTTCACTATGGAGAAAAGCTTCGGTCCTCAGTACTTAGGACCGAAATCCGTCCTAAGCGGTTCCATACCACATATTTATTTTCCACATTAGCAACTTCACAAAAAAAGTCCTCAGCAAATTTTAAAAAGAAACCAAAAAAACCAGTTCAAATGTGTGGTCTGAAGCTGTTTAGGACGAACTTTGGTCCTGAATGCTGAAGAACGAAGTCTTTTACGATAACCCTTCATTATAGTATGCTACTTCGTTGGCAGCTTTTGGCTGCCATCTATCGTTGTTGTGGGGTAGGGTTCGACATATCTGTGCCTCACATTTTCAGTTATAATGAAAGCTAATTTACATATCTCCCAAGTCATATAGGTTGCATGTGTTTGGTTGGTTCACATTAGGAGGCTATGTGGATATTTGAAAATTCAAAACCAAGTTTTTGAAAAATTGGATATTATTTGAAAATTTCGGATATCAGATTCTGATATAGCTATATCCAGTTCCATCCGAAAAACTTATATTTATTATGAATTTTAATTTATTTGCTTTTATAATAAAAAATAATAAACTAATGACATAAAATTATAATAATAGAAAAGTAGTACTAAAATGAAAATATATTTATTTATACTATATGTTTTATAATGATAAAAATAAATTAATCAAAGCAAATAAAACTTTAATTATTAATATTTTTCAGATGGGATATACTATACATTATCCGATATTTGATTATTTGATTTGGATATTAAAAATCAGATTCAGATACTATTTTTTATATTTGTCGGCACCGACACCCCTAGTTCACATGTAAGTTTATCGAAAAGAAACGTGCTTGGTTCACATCAATCAATTCTTGAAACAGTAGGCAAATGTTGGTCACAAAGCGAGTGATACTAAAACTATCCCTATACAACTGAAAAGGCTAGGTTCAACAATTGTTTCCCTAGTCAAACATACCCAAATAACCCGGGACGGACTTAGGTAGGGGCCAAGGTATATATTCAATTGAATACCATCAAACATTGAGAAAATAGTATATATCCTGCCTGTTATATGAACTGCACTTATACAAACTCTAAAGAAACTCCACAATGAAAAACAATGAATTATATGCTGATTTTTTGTGGAGATGTTCTTTCCACAATATAGATTATTTTTAGGAAAAAAAAATTAACACATTTGAAGATGTCTAGACGTATCAAAATTCGCTTACAATATTATAAAATTATCCAACGGTCCAAATTTTTCAAATTTCAAAACAACTTTTAAAAGGGTTAAACATTTTTGTTTGGGCTGATTTTTTGTAAGTAGATTCTCTGTGAGAAGACTATCTTCACCAAAAATCAGCCCTCAATTCATCTTATAAATCCACTTTTGATAATGAAGTTCATTTAAGGTAGAATTCATATAACGGGATTATATATATGCTTAGGTACATTATATATTGCATCAATACGCTATGCTCGAGATTTGATATCATAATATCTCTCTCCTCACTAGCTCTCCAACTTCTGTAGTAACTGTAGGTCTACAGTATTGTACGTCTGTACTTAGATAGTTAATTAAGTACCCAATCACACATTTGTTTATACATTCATTCAAAATCAAAATCACGGTACTTGTCCAAAATATCAGACAACTTAAATTAATTAAAATTGATATTCCAATCCTATATAAGCTAGATATTTGCTACCATGATGGTCATCCATATAAGTACTAAATAGTTATTTTCAGTTATTTGCCAAGAAGTATACTCGTTTCACCAACGATACGCTGTCAGCATAAACTTCAGCTCCCATAGTAAAAATTCCAATTTTTCTGAAGCTTTTGTTAATCAAAATCTATTATAAATGTGAAAATCAAACAAACTTATCAATATTTTCAAAAGGTGGATAAAACTGTCAACAAATAAATTGAACTGATTAATTTTTCTTGAGAACTGCAACCGCTTTGCCGGTTAAATTGATTTTAATTTGCAAACAAATTTATGGATGATTAGAATTTTTAAATACCCTCGTGAAATATCATGGGTCCATCACTCCAAATAACCTAGGGTCCTAATGAGATTTGAGCTTGAGGCCTGCTTGAATGGGTGGTGTACTTTAACCAATAGAGTTGCGTTGAGTAGCCAGATAATCTGCCGCCATAGTTACTCAGCTCGCTTACTCTCTCTGAAAATATGGGTGAACTGGATGTTTATCGGAAAAAAAATGGTGAAGTGGATAAAAACAAGAGGAGCAGTTATTACTTGAAGGTTAAGTTACTTGAATCCGAGTAAACCATGTTCCAAAGATACCATGGTATTGGCGTCCTTTTTTTTGTGATGTCAGGTGCAAGAAGTGAAGAAAGAGTTGGAGTGAACTCTCATGCTCCTGATGCCCATATAAGGCCACCAAGTTCATATCTAATATTCTAATTAATAGCATTCAACTACTGCTGCAGTGGATGCTTGTTGTCTCCTCATGAGTAAGCTTTGTATACTTATTTGTTAAAAATTTACGTATTTCATTTATATTATATATATTTCTAAAATAACTCTTTGTAATGGTTATCCCAATATTTATTTTGCAATGGATATTCTTCACTGTGTAGCCAATGTCCCAACCATCCAACCCATATACACTAAAGTCTAAAATTTTCTAAAAACGTTCTTTCTGCAAATTTCTACGTGCAAGATTGACACTATCTAGTTAATAGCGACTTAAAATGAAAGGATCTGTCTCACTTATAGTGTCTCCTACCCAGCCAATTATATTGCACATTCATTATCTATAATCCAGATAGTTTTACAAATTTTTTCCAAGTGGCATGATATGGAGGAATTCATTGTACACCGCAAATACTTGGACTGACTAATACTAAAATCAACTTAAACATATTATAACAACCCTAATTTTTAAACATAAATTACATTATTTGAATTGAAAATAACTATTATATTATGAAGTCTAGTTTGTTCTAGAATTTGTTTGGCTGTTGTTGATTTTTCAAAATTGTTTTTACTTGAATTTGTTTGTTAGAACTTTTGTGGGTATTTTAAAATCGTTTTTTTGGGCTTGAAAACATTGTTAAAATGTACCCATTCATAGGTATGGACCTTGGGTGTTTTTGGACCCATTTGAGGCTCATAGGTTAACTTAAACAGACTTAAAACATTGAATAAACAATACATGCGAATTTCCTCTGTAAAAATCTTATTATTCAAAAACAAAACCCTAGCCTCCATTAAAAAGAATATTTTTTATTGAAAGAAATAAAAAGAAGGGAAAGAAGAAGAAAAATGACTGGAGAAAAGGAAGTTTTGGTATTCTTTTGGAAATTCAATTTCAGGTGAGTAGACATATTTTTATCAAAAAATATTTATAAATCGTTTTTTTTTTTTTTTTTTTTTTTGTGATTTTTATCTTGTTTGCTTCATAAATGCTTCATAAAATGTTCCATACTTAATTATGAACGTGTGTTATTTGTTTTGAAATTTTAATTGTCGTTTGGAACGATGATATGCTTGCAAAATTCTGCACAAGTACTGACTTGTGACTTGAATTCGACTAATAAGATGATGTAACTAGTTTTTCGACAGAACTATACAATTTTAGTTCTCTTAGTCATCTTTCATTTCCAATTGGCCTTGACTGATTCCAGTTTATATTCTATTTGATGTGAATTTTACAAGAAAGTGAGTCAGAAAATTGAATAACATAATTTTAAGTTGTTGGGCATGTTCCATCACATAGTTTAGGGTACATACTAAACGAACTAGTGTTTAGGAATTTTTGTATTGAAATGGATTTTCTGTCTAATTTTCAGAATGGTATAATTGATTTAAAACTTTGATTATATGAATTCTCTAGAATTTTTAGAATGGACAAAGGTCAAATTGTCCTAACCAATTTTTCATGCATTGAACAATATACGTAACTTATTAGTGTAGATTTTAGTTGTACAAGAAAAAAATGTAATGATCCTGCAAGTTGTATCGTATTAATATTTCAAATAAATGTGTATTGATTAGAGGAGTAATTATTTTATTTGTCTAAAGAGTTATATTACATGTATTGGAATAAGAGTTGCATGCATAATTGTTTGATGAATATTGTATGTATAAGATATATTGGTAGCTAAAGATTTGGCGTGGTATTATGCAATTATATATATTGGCACTGATTGACTTTGACTTTGACTATGTGGCTGTTAAGAACTACGAATGCTTGATTCCAATCTTGAAAGATTTTGATGCATAGGAATCTTTGAGTAAAAGTGCAGCCACTATATTATATATTATATATTAGTTTTTGTGATAATTATATGTATATAATGTTATTAATTAATTGTAATGCGTGATTGTGGCTGTTTGAATTGTATTTGATTGATGACCATTCATGTTCGTCCAATGATATTTAAATCTTGGGATTGATTTACATTGATGCGTGAAAATAACTATGCGTGTGATCAATTGTTGTGTATAATTAATGCTAGTATAATGAAAAGTGAGTTGAAAATAATATTTTCAACGAAGTCGAAATACACCTTTAGAACTCTCCACGCCTCAGGATTTGGTAATGATATATTATGACTTGAGATGTCATGTGATAGGAAGGTATTCATTGAATGTGCCATGAATGACCTGTTAGTGTTATGATGGGTATTCCTTGAATGTGGTGGGAATGACCCAAGGTATTCATTGAATGTGTCATGAATGACCTGTTAGTGTTATGATGGGTATTTCTTGAATGTGGCGAGAATGACCTAGGTATTCATTGAATGTGTCATAAATCACCTATTAGTGTATGATGGGTATTCCTTGAATGTGGCGGGAATGACCCAAGGTATTCATTGAATGCGCCATGAATGACCTGAGATATTGAATGACCATAAGAGGTTGTGATTATGAGCATGGAAAACCCAGAGATGGCTGTGACTCACAAGTTACGAGTTTGCAAGATGTAAATATGTTCCTGGAGGCGATATCCCCGCTTGGGACATATATTTTGTAGTGGTACTTAGTGTGAGAGAGGCACACGGGTATATATGATTTGGCAAATGTGTGTAGTGCAAATCGTGGAGTATGAACTAAAGGTGAGGTCAATAAATAAGTGATTAATAAACAAGATACATTGTGGAATTGAATGAACAAAAATTATGTGAATTTGTGTGATGTTATGGATGTGAAGTATGACTGTGAATAATATTAGTGAATATTTGTGATCTTTTATGTGATTGCGAAATGACTATAACTTGATATGTTATTACGAAAATATTAATGACTTGTGATAGTCTGAGATCTATGGTTATGCAAGCAGAAACTTTATGATGTAATGATGTCATGTGAATGACTACCCTTGATATAGGTATTATGATAAGTGGTATTCCCTGAATATGCAGGACGAACCAGGTTGTATCAATTAGACTTAAATGTCTTAAATGAGGTTTGATTATGAATGGAAATTTGACTGGCTGAGATAAATCATTTTATTGTGATGTCTAACTCTGTTTTGCAGGAGGGTAAGATCTTTTAATCTTTTATGAAGGGATGTAAATATCCTACTCTAAGACGGTGTGTTGGCTTAAAGGTAAGGTGTATCAAACTCATATTTAATTAGGTTATCATATGTGCATTTAATAAGTGGAATGTAAGTGGTATTTATGTTATGAGTTATTTTGGAAAGTTGGAATGATGAGTACTGTTATATGAGATTCTTGGAATTGTATATTGGGGGTGAAATCTTACTTGAATTGTGACGAAACTACATGTCATTTTGAGAAAACGGAACTAACTTATCTTCCAAGTTGAAATAATTGTAGTAGTATATTTCTTTATTTGAAATATTGAATATATTGTTTTTATATATAGTCTTACTCATACTAACAAATTCAATTTGCTGACCCATGTTTGCTTTGTTTTACAACGTGGGTGTGTTCTTGGAAACATAAATGGTGGAGTGTAGTGGATGAGGACACGTGATTTGGATTTGCTATTGGAATATTCTGGTTTAAGTTTTTCTAAAGTGTATGGTTTTATTTTGAGACAGATGTAATAGAGTTGGTTAGTTTTTTTTGTAGTTTAATAATGTGATTGAAGGATTGTTCATTTTGGTTTTAAATTTGATTTCAGATTTTAATATTGTGGTTGATAATATGTTATTAGGGTTTCGTTTCATCTTGGGTTTTCAGATGATTGAATAGGGTGATGATTGAGATAATTATATCTTGGATAATTTTCTATTTTAAATTTTCTGGAAATTTGGAGTGTGACACATATGTTGGAGTTATCCCTCACATGAGGAGAGAAACAGAGCTAGAGAGAAACGGAGCAAATTCGGCGGATTCGGCGTCGAGGCGTGCCAGCGCTCGAGTTCCAAAGATACATTGGCGACCAGCTCAAAGGAAATGCGACCAGCTCGGACTCGATGCGTTAGAGGCGACCCCTTCAAAAAGCAGCGCCAGCGCCAGTCTAATTTCGTGGGCCCATTACAAGAATCTTGAAATTTGGGTTTTGGAGATAAAAACCAAAATCAAGGTTTTGGAAAACCTAACCTAACAAGTCAGAAGACTAAGAAAAAGAACCAGACAAAAACAAAGAGAGAGAAACCCAATCTTGAAAGCTATCAAGATTGAGAGATAACCTTTACAGAGATATAACCCTGTAAAGAGATAAGAGTGATCTAGTAAGGTGAGAGACTGAAAGGAGAGATTGTAATCTTCCTTCCCACTTTATAAAGAACGGCTCTTGTGGAAGTAGGCATCATTGGCGAACCACGGTAAATCTTTGTGTTGTGGTTTGCTTTCTTTGCTTTTACATTATTATTTGTTGTTAATAGTTGTTTTAGCGAGTTGGGCATGTTAGTATAAGTTGTAGTTGATATTTAGATTTTGTCAGGAGTTGAATTGTGTTCAAATACAAGTTATACGTGTAGTGGGGAATCGATTGGTATTGATATAATCCCCAACAAGTGGTATCGAGCCTTGGTTAGAATAGCCTAGGGTGTTATCGAATCTTGGTGGGAAAGGTGTTTGGACCGAAATTCGAGAGAAGATTTGAGGTTAAACAACTTGTAGAGATGGACCATTCCGTGAACACTCGTATGATGAGTCTAAATAGGAAGAACTACACCATCCGGAAAGCCAAGATGGAAGACTTGCTATCTGCAAGGACTTGGCACTTCCCATTGAGAATGAGGAGTAAAACCGAAAAAACCGATGAAATTTGAGTGGAAAAAGCTTGACGAAAAGCGATTGGATACATTCGACGGTGGATTGGCGACAATGTCTTTCACCATGTGTGTAAGAGACTACTGACCGGTTTGTGGAAGAAACTCGAAGACTGTATATGAGAGGAAGTCGGTGGAAACAAAGTGCTAGTCATTAAGAAGTTTGCGGAACGAAGTAGTAAGAAGAAGGTTCTTCAATGTCCGAGCATCTTAATGAAGTCTGAGAATATCATCAATCGGATGCATTTGATGAATATCAATTTGGGAGACGAAGTTGAGGCTTTGTTTCTATTAGGCTCTCTACCCGAAAGTTGGGAGACATTAGCGGTTTCTCTACACGCGGGCGAGCCAAGGATGGAATTGTTACCATGGAGATGGCTACCACGTCTTTGTTGAATGAGGAGACTAGAAGGAGTGCAAGAAGCGGCTCTTCTCACTCGGAGATCCTTTTCACGGAGAGAAATGGGGAGAGGTCGAAAAACAGAAAACCATCTCGTTCTAGAGGTGATGACGGAATAAATCTAGGGGTGAAGCTAGAACTCTAAAGGCGGAGAGGCAATGTTATTATTGTGCCACCAAAGGCCACTTCAGATATGAGTGCAAAACACTGAAGAGGGATGAGAAGAATAACTGTGTACATGAAGACATGATGCAGAGGAACGGAAACACAGGCAGAGATACTACCGCACTAGTCGACGACCTAGTGGGAATTCAGGTCGAAGTGGTGTGTGCTGTCTTAGTACCTCATGTCAGGATACAGAGTGGGTGATAGATACAGGAGCATCCTATCACATCACACCGCACAGGGGATTCTTCACTACCTACAGTTGTGGTGAATATGGTGAAGTAAGGATGGGTAACAGTGGAGTCTCGAAGATTATAGGCATTGGAGATGTTCATATAAAACCAATGTCGGCTACACCTTGACACTCAAGGATGTAAGACATGTCCCTGACATTCGCTAAGCCTAATTTAATTTGGGAAATTAGATGACAATGGCTTTGTAAACTCGTTTGGTAACGGGGTATGGAAACTGAGCAGAGGTTCCATTGTAGCAGCCAGAGGAAAGAAAACTTGCTCTCTTTACAAAACACAGGCTAGTTTGTGTAAAGCGAAGCGAATCTGCGAAGAAGAAGCTTCATCTGGCGCGGGCACAAGAGACCGTGTCACATGGGCATAAAAGGGATGGAAGTTCTTGCTAAGCAAAAGGCCGTGCGGACATTAAAGGTACACATTTAGATACATGTACTTCTGTTTGGTAGGAAAGCAACACGGGTGTCTTTCCAAAGATTCCGTCTCCACGAGAAAGGACAGTAATCGCCCTTGAACTAGTGCACACGGACTTATGTGGTCCTATGAGAGTGAAGTCCCACTTTGGGGAGCCGTCACTTCTTGACATTCATTGATGATCGTCAAGAAAGATATGGGCCTATAGTCGAAGACCAATGATGAAGTACTTGGCGTGTTTGAGAAATTCCACAAAGATGGTGGAAAGGGAGACGGGAAGTTGTTGAAGTGTATTCTTTCGGATAATGGGGTGAGTACATTGGGCCATTTGAAGAGTATTGCGAGTCATGGGATTCGTCATGAGCGGACCGTTCCCAAGACACCGCAAATGAGAATGGAATAGAATAGAGAGAATGAACCGTACCATTGTAGAGAGGATGAGATGCATGCTATCTCACTCTAAGCTACCTAGAAGCTCTTGGGTAGAAGCAATCGCATAGTGCGTGCATGTGATCAACCTGTCGCCGCAAAGCCTACGAATAGTGATTATCGAGAGAGTATGGTCGCGAGAGATGTTGATTATGGATACTTGAGAGTATTTGGGTGCGAGGGGCATTTGTGCATATTCCGAAGGATGAGAGATCCAAGCTTGATGACAAAGCCAAGCAGTGCATTTTTCTGGGTTATGGAGATGAAAAGTTTGGTTACAAACTCTATGATCCGATTAACAAGAAGGTAATCCGAAGTCGAGATGTTGTGTTCTTAGAAGACCAAACCATAGCAGATTTTGAGGAGGGTGAGAAGCTACAGGCTTTCACCAATGATCTTGTTGATTCAGAACCAGAAGTTCCTACTGTGGAACGTGCAGAAGGCATTGAGAATGCAGAGAACCATGAGTTTGAAGCTCATGATGAGAATCCTATTGCTCATGATGGGATAGAACCTATTGGTATAGAAGATGCAGATGAGATGCATGAACCACCACCAGAGCAAGCAGAAGTGCAACCTCCTGAGGCACCAACAGATGGGGCAAGGAGGTCTGAAAGAGGGAGACTAGCTTCAACCAGGTATCCACCACATAGGTACGTGCTACTATCGGATTATGGAGAACCTATGTACAATCAAGAGGCACTTGAAGGTACAGACAAAGAAAAGTGGTTGAAGGCCATGCATGATGAGATGGATTCTTTGCATAAGAATCACACTTATGAGTTAATTGAGAAACCCACAGGGAGAAAAGTTCTCAAGAATAAGTGGATATACAAAGTCAAGCATGAGGAAAACAATCCTCACCCAAGGCACAAAGCTCGCCTTGTTGTGAAGGGATTCGGTCAAAGGAAAGGGATTGACTTTGATGAGATTTTCTATCCTGTAGTGAAGATGACTTCTATCCGGGTGGTATTGGGTATGGCCGCAAGTATGAACCTAGAGGTTGAGCAGCTAGATGTTAAGACAACTTTTCTTCATGGAGACCTTGAAGAAGATGTCTACATGGACCGGCCGAGGAGGGTTTGAGGTCAAAGGCAAAGGAGCACCTAGTATGCAAGCTGATAAAGAGCTTGTATGGGTTGAAGCAAAGCACCGGAGACGATTGGTACATAAAGTTTGACTCCTTTATGGCGAAGCAAGGATACAAGAAGTCCGCTTAGATCATTGTCGCGTTTGTTGGAGATTTCGGATGGGGATTTCATAGTGCTATTCTTTGTATGTGGATGATATGTTGATAGTTGGCCCAAACATTAAAAAAGATATCAAGCTGAAGAAAGACTTGAGCAAGTCCTTTGAGATGAAGGATTTGGGTCAAGCAAAGCGTGATACTTGGGATCGCGGATCACTCGTGATGAAAAGAGTGGGAAGTTGTGGCTTTCTCGAAAGCTACATTGAAAGGTGTTGAAGAGATTCAACATGGATCAAGCCGAACCCGGTCGGTTGTCCGCTTGGTGGCAGTTCCGCATGACCAAAGAGATGTGTCCTAAGGGTGAGCATGAGCGAGCCGGATGGAAAAGATTCCTTATGCATCCATGGGGCGGTTTAATGTATGCCATGGTGTGTACTAGACCGGATATTGCTTTTCGCCGTTGGGGTTGTAAGCGATTTACATCAAATCCGGGTAAAGAGCATTGGGAAGGTGTTAAGTGGATATTGAGATATCTTAAAGGCACTTCAAATCATGTTTGTGCTTTGGTGGAAGTAAGCCCTCACTTGAAGGCTACAGCGATCTGCGGACATGGCGGTGATGTTGACTTCGATGAAGTCCACCTCCGGTTATCCGGGTTACTTTTGCGGGGGGCGGTTTCTTGGCAATCTAAGTTGCAAAAGTGTGTTGCCCTCTCCACTACGAAGCGAAAGTATATTGCAGCCACCGAGTGTTGCAAAGAGATGCTATGGATGAAGAGGTTCTTTGACGAACTAGGGCTAAAAGCGGCAGTTTGTAGTTCTATGTGACCGGTCGAGGGCCATCCACTTGAGCAAGAATCGAGTTTTCATTCTAGATCAAGCACATACACGCAGCGTTATTATTGGATTAGAGAAGTACTTCGAAGACAAGCATTTGTGTATCGAGAAGATCCATACCGCAACAAGAACGGGTCGGATATGATGACCAAAGTCTTCTTGAAAGGTAAGTTTGATATTTTTGTGCTACTACTACGGAATGGTAGCGGACTCCTCTGTTGATTTGGCAATTGCATGGAGGTATCCCCTCACTGTTGGAGGGGAGATTGTGGAGTTATCCCTCACATGAGGAGAGAAACAAATTTGGAGAGAAAGCGAGCAAATTAAACCCGGATTCGTCGGTAGCGCCAGCTTTCGAAGAAGCGCACCAGCTCGAGTTCGATTACATTAGCGCGACCGCCCTCGAAGCAGCGACCCTCGAGACTCGAGACGTTGAAGCGACCAGCTTCAAAGCCAGCGCCAGTCTAATTTCGTGGGCCTCGCTACAGTAACCGCGAAATTTGGTTTTTGGAGATAAAAACCAAAATCAAGGTTTTGGAAAACCTAACCTAACAAGTCAGAAGACTAAGAAAAAGAACCAGACAAAAACAAAGAGAGAGAAACCCAATCTTGAAAGCTATCAAGATTGAGATAACCTTCTGGAGATACAACCACAGTAAAGAGATAAGAGTGATCTAGTAAGGTGAGAGACTGAAAGGAGAGATTGTAATCTTCCTTCCCACTTTATAAATAACTGGCTCTTGTGGAAGTAGGCATCATTGGCCGAACCACGGTAAATCTTTGTGTTGTGGTTTGCTTTTACTGCTTTACATTATTATCTGTCGTTAATAGTTGTTTAGCGAGTTGGGCATGTTAGTATAGGTTGTAGTTGATATTTAAATTTTGTCCGGAGTTGAATTGTGTTCAAATACAAGTTATCTGTGTAGTGGGGGAATCGATTGGTATTGATATAATCCCCAACAACATATACATAAATTAAGTTCACTTAAGAAGCTGCCTTTGTTTATGTTTTTCATATCTTGCAACAACCACGAACTCGTACACATCTAAGTGCTTATATTTCACATATATTTTATGTCTTTCAATTCAATGATGAAATTTATATATTCCAGGAAATATCATCTACACACAAAATAACACGTATATAAATTTATATAAAACTCACTCTGTCTTCTACAAACAAAATAGCACGGGTCGGCCGGTGTTTTGTTAAAATGTTACTGCATTGCTTAATATGAAGTCTTGAAGAGATCTTGTATGTATTATTTTGTAATGGAATTTCAAGAATGAACATATAATTGAGTTACTACTATATTAGTACTAGTAGAAGGTGGACATATTAGGAAAGCTTGGCCGCCAACTCAAGTATTGTGTAAAATCGTAAACTAATGACATAAAATTGTAATTACATAAAAGTAGTAATAAATGAAAAGTGTATTTATTTATACAAAGTTTTATAATAATTAAATAAATTAAGATTAATTAAAGCAAATAAAACTTCAGTTAATAATAGAGTACTCTTAATAATATTTTTCAAATGGGACATATAATCGATATCTGATTTGGGTATTCAAAATTGGATTCGAATACTATTTTTGATATCCATCGGATTTGAATTCGAATAGGCAGTATAAATTTTCGGATTAGGATATAGGCATATTCGAACCGAAACCTATTTGTTTACACCGCTAGTTCACATGTTCAATGAAAAGAAACGTGTTTGATTGGTCCACATCAATCAAGATCGATTCTTGAAACAGAAGATTTAGCAAATGTTGGTAATGAAGCAAGTGATACTGAAACTACCCTTATACCAACGGCTAGGTTTCGACGTGTTTCCCTAGTCGAGCATACCCAAATAATAATATAAAATATACACTTAGGCATGGTCATTGCAATCAATAAGCTTCAATTCCCAATCCGAACTCGCTAATTTTGTGTCAGCACAAAACTTTTGGCCGCCATCATATCTATTGTTGCTGTTGGGTAGGGTTCAACATATTCGTGCCTCATATTTTTAGTTATAATGAAAATTAATTTAGATATATCCCAAGTCATATAGGTTGCACGTGTTTGGTAATTTGGTTGGTTCACATTAGGTGGCTATGTGGATATTCGAAAATTCGAAACTAAGTTTTTGAAAAATTCGGAAAAAATGGACGTTTTATACCATGAGCTTTGTTGTTTTTATCAATTTAGGCCAATAACTTTTTTTGGGAGCAAATTGGGCCAACAACTTTAGTTAATGTATCAGGTTAGGCCACCGTTACCATTTCGTTACTTCAAATGCTTATGTGGCATGCCAAATGTATGTGTCCAACCGGAAAGCTCATGTGGCACTGTTGTAGTGGACACATAACAAAGCTTATGTGGATCCTTAAGTCACCCTTACGCCATCCTAAGATCACGTGTGTTGCATGTGTAAACAACTATCGGGTATCACCAGCACTTAGTCAATTTTTTCCTTCTTTAAGTTCTCTCAAATCTCCAAATTGGAGAACTCTGTTATATAGTTGTGTTATAATTTTTTTTATTTAAAGATGCTTAATTTTTAAAAAAAAAAAGTAAAAAATAATAATAATAATAATAATAATAATAATGTAGAAAATGAGAACCAAAACATCAAATTCCATTCACTAAGAGCATCTTTAGGAGAGCTACCAAAAAAATACCAAAATTTTGAACCAAAAAAATACCAAGCAACTTTAGGAGCAACATCAAATTTTCGACATCAAACTACGCGATTTTGGATAAACTGCGCCATATAGCCCACGCGGTTTTTCCAAAACCGCGCCATTAAAGCCCAACTGATAGGCCCAAGCCCGCGCGGTGTTCAGAACACCGCGTGCTACTTCTATATATAATCGGGACCAAAAGCAGCGGTTCAATCACTTTCAACTCTTCTCTCAATTATAAACCCTCTCCTTAGTTAAAAAAAAACAAAAACCTACCTAAACTCTTGAAATTTTATATGGATCCTTTTAAACCTTTTGACGGTGATGATTGGCAGTACACAGACGACATTGGAGATGAGGGAGAAGAACCCGATGAAGTAGAATACGTGGGGAGAAGATGGGGGGGAGAAGAACCCGAGGATGTCGCTACCGATGATAGACATCCCTATGTCTTTGGAGTATCGGATGAGCGACCGATTGGCAATTTGCACCCGGTGAAGCACTTAATATGGAAGTTGTGTCTTCTACACGTGATACAAAACACGTGTCGAGTGTAGTGACTAATACTCAGGTAATTAATTAGTTTTGATTAAATATTTTGAATATTAATTAGTTGAGTTGGACCAATTAATTATTTATCTTATACACATTTTTTTTCTTCATAATATCAGCATGTTATTGACTACCGAGTTAGATCGGCTTTACATGGTGTTAGAAAGTGGTGGAAGGTTATTAAGAGTTTGGATGAGTTTGTACATATTAGAGATAATATTTTGTATACACCTTTGGGTATTTTGGTTGATGTGGATTATGAGAAGGCTGATTGCATAGCTTTAGTAGAAAGATGGTGGAGTAGAACTCATACATTTCATTTCTCTTGTGCGGAGTTAGGGTTCACAACACTAGACTTCACTATGATTTCTGGGTTGAGTATCGGTATAGGCCAACTGATACCTTTTCATACAAATTATGAGAATATTGATAGTATGCTTATGAGTTTTTCTCGCTTGGATGTGGATGCTTATGATTCTTCTAGTATTAAGCTATCTCATATTAAGACTGTATATATAGAACCCCTCTTAGATCCTGATACACGAGCGGAGTTAACTTTGATTGTTCTACCTGGTAGTGAGGGTGCTGATGTATATGTTAGGGCTTTTTTGATGTTTTTTATTGGGCATGTTATGTTTCTCAATGGTCATTCTATAGTACGACTGAGATATTATGCTTATGTATTTGATTTGCATGCTATGAGAGATTATGACTTGGGTAGCTCAGTATATGCCACATTGATAGCGGCGTTAGATAAAGCTTCACAGACATTCGGAAGTAGAAGTCCTCAGATTGCAGGATTCACAGGACTTCTAGAGATTTAGTTTTATGAGTACTTTCGAACTCTTTGTCCTAACATAGACATGATTGCTGATACTCGCCCTAGATTTGGTAGTTGGTTAGGGCCTCACTTGACTCGTAATAGGGGGCAGATTAGAAATAATGTATGTATGACTCGTGCTCAGATTGATATTAGATCATTGTCATCTATTGAGTGGAGACCTTAGCGCTTGACTACTGCCTTTGAAGTTGAAAAAACACCAAATTGTTGAAAATTTAGTGATTGATGCTAGGTTGATATCACTCCTAAAGATGCTCTAAATACCCAAGTTTCTTAAAATGAGTTTGCTGGAACCAATACACATTACAATGAAGCATTGCTCTTTCAAGAACACCAACTTTCTTTCTTAATCTGACAAAAAAGCATTGCTCTTAACACAACTTTCAAGAACGCAACTACTACACTTTTATCTTTCGTCATCATAGTTAATACAACCAAAGAACCTTCTCCCGGGATCTTTGTCGTTACAAAGTGTGAGGAGTTCGGGGCTCTCCACAGTAGCAAGTCGATCGGGTGTGAATTAACCGAGCTAATTGATCTGGAAATTGACATTTTTGAAATTGAACAAAAAGCAAAGCCCTAAGTTGCGATATTAAAGAGAAATGAGAGAAACTGAGACAAATTAATGGAAATAATTAAAAGAAAAATGGGAAAGTACATGGGAAATAGATGGGAAATTTCAGGTTCATGAATCCAAAAGCTAGAAATGGGGCAATGGTTATTTAGTGGATGTTGGAGAGATGATGCAGCGAAGTAAATGGAGAAGTAGATATGTAGATGGGAAGTACTTCACGTGTTTCCATTTCACATTTTCACGTGTTTCCACTTTACGTGCTACAACATTACGTAATGCTTACATAACCGAGCCACATCAGATGTACTTAGGTGTCTGTTTCGACAAGATTTGTCAAAACACAGCAGTTGTGAAGGAGATTGTCAAGGATGGTTGTTGAAGTGTTCTTTTTGGAAGAGATTGTGAAGGAGATGGTTGTTGGTGAGAGTTGAGACTGGACTTCAGTTTGAAGTTGCCTACGTACCTAAATGTTGTATTGATTTGGGATCAAGTCTCGATTGTGTAGTTCTGGAAAATGACGAAAGTTGGATTTTATAGGTAGGATTAATGATAGTTACTTTCTCATTCTCCAATATTTCAATCGTGGGATGAAGTTGGAGAACCGGCGAGAGAACTGTCACACGATATGAAGTTGATAGAAGTGAATCTTGAATGTGGACGAAGTTGTGAAAGTTGTGGACGAAGTTGTGGAAGTTGTTTGACTCGCAAAACATGTGCGCAATTGATATTGATTTTACATGTAGATATGTAGGCTTTGAGCATAGGCTTTGAACATGGACTCTGAGTGTGGGCTTTATTGTTGATAAGCTCTGAGCATAGCCTCTGAACATGAGTTTTATTATAGATAAGCTCTGAGCGTGGGTTTTTTGGGCTCTGAGCATAGATTTTATAATAGATAAGCTCTGAACATGGGCTCTGAGCGTGGGTTTTTTAGGCTCTGAGCATGGGCTTTATTATAAATAAGCTCTGAGTATGGACTCTGAGCGCGGGTTTTTTTATAGAAAAGTTCTGAGCATGGGCTCTGAGTGTGGGCTTTTTGGGCTATGAGTGTGAGTTTGTATTGAATTGGGCTTTTATTGGGCCACATTTATGGGGGCCGGAACAGTGTCCATTAGAACAACACCACGTCAACTTCCGTTAGTACACATAGGCAGCTGTTTGTATACATAGGCAAATCTTGTAACGGAACTACACCGGTGGCCCAAAATGATAAAAAGAAAAAAGGTCATGGCCCAATTTGCTCCAAAAAAAAGTTCTTGGCCTAAATTGATAAAAACAATAAAGTTCATGGTACAAAATGTTCATTGTTTCAAAAATTGGATATTATTCAAAAGATTTGAATATCAGATTCTGATATGGCTATATCCTCATCGGATATACGATATATCCTATTCGATCCGAAAAACTAATATTTATTATAATTTTTTAATTTATTTGTTTTTATAGTACAAAATAATAAACTAAGGACATAAAATTATAATAACATAAAAGTAGTACTAAAATGAAAATATATATTTGTTTATACTATATGTTTTATAATGATATAATAAATTATTCAAAGCAAATAAAACTTTAATTAATAATTAATATTTTTCAGATGGGATATAAATTATCCGATATTTGATTTGGATATCAAAAATCGGATTCATATACTATTTTTTGATATTCGGCTTGAACCGACACCCCTAGTTCACATGTAAGTTTATCGAAAAGAAGCGTGTTTGGTTCACATCAATCAATCAAGATCAATTCTTCAAACAACATGCAAATGTTGGTCACAAAGCAAGTGATACT
Organism: Coptis chinensis; assembly: GCF_015680905.1. Taxonomy (NCBI): domain Eukaryota; kingdom Viridiplantae; phylum Streptophyta; class Magnoliopsida; order Ranunculales; family Ranunculaceae; genus Coptis; species Coptis chinensis. The sequence goes on from NC_141459.1 coordinate 105,866,367, forward strand.
AAAACTATCCATATACAACTACAAAGGCTAGGTTCAACAATTGTTTCCCTAGTTTAACATACCCAAATAACTTAGGGCCGGACTTAGGTAGGGGCCAAGGTATATATTCAATTGAATCTTGTCAAACTTTGGGAAAATAATATATATATATATGTATATATATATATATATATATATATATATATATATATATATATATATATATATATATATATATATGTATATATCTTACCCGTTATATGGACTCCATTTCTATGAACTCCAGAGAAACGCCACTATGAAAAACAATGAATTATATGCTGATTTTTGGTTTAGATGTTCTTCCTACAATATAGACCATTCTTAGAAAAAAATCAACACATTCTAGACGTTTTCATTAATAATCAGCTCTCAATTCATCTTATAAATTCACTTTTGGGGATGGAGTTCATATAACGGGCAATATATGATGAATTCAAACCTAATTTTTTTTGTGGTTATGAAGGTAAGGAAAGCATCAATGACAATTCTTTTTGCACCTGTAACACCTGTGTTAGAAGTACTCATTTCACTAATTTTATCTTCTAATCCAAATTGATTATGTTATTTATAAACTAGACATGACTTTGTTCTCCCAATCCTGTCATTACCAAGGCCCCTGAATATTCAATATATAAATTGATACATCAAAAATTCATTTGGATATATCACTGATTTACTGGTATTTTTGTGTATATTGGATTATCTGTCGCCATGGTTATTACCGAGTGTGAAACCCTTCGTTTTTCGGCAAAAAACTGCTAACTGATTTCTGGAAAATGGGGGAACAAAATACATGGAAAAAAGTGATGAATGCCATATTTTCCGTGCAGGTTCTTGATCGTGGTGAAAAAATTGAACTTCTGGTGGACAAAACAGAGAATCTCCGCTCGCAGGTGAGCATTTGAATGGTTATTTAGTGTAGTCAATTGGGCTCCCTACTCAATGCTCCATTGCTAAAGGCATGACCATTGGGCTTCATTTCAGAGGTGTCCTTGGAGTCATCCAGTAATATGATGGCCTGTCAAAGAGAGGATGTGTGATTATAGGTTCTTTAAGAATATTTCAGTAAATAGAAATTGCCTACCGGTGCAACAGTAAAGATATAAAGGAACAGACACATTGTACGCTCTCGTCTCAAATCACAAGACACTGCATCATCTCCTTTATTTCCTTTCAGCAATAGGTGGAATTCAGAATGCCATATGCCTATAAATATTATAAATTTTTGAGACTGAAGTTTCCGACTTTGCAGCTTCATTGGCTAGGTGTATTTTTAGTTTATAACCGTAGGAAATCACAAGTTATTGGTAGCCTACTAGTCTATTTCTGGAGTTCTAGATTGCTAAAATCCTTGAAGATGATCTAGTTTGCAGATGCAAAGCAGGGAGGCTATATATGTCACTTTGATCATGTGTTTTTTTCCAGAACTAAGCAGTCTACCAGTATTAGATGATGTGATATTTGTGTCTGGTATTCTTGCAGGCACAAGATTTCCGACAACAAGGAACCAAGATGAGGAGGAAAATGTGGGTGGCTAACATGAAGATTAAGCTGGTTGTTTTGGGTATTGTCATTGCCTTGATATTAATTGTAGTATTATCCGTCTGCCGTGGGACCACCGCCTGTTGATTGGAGGAATCCTACTTACCATTCAAGCTTGTAGGAATATCACCTTGAATGTCTTCTCTATCCCCCCAATATGTGTCCTCTGAGTTTTCGTTCTAACTTTTTTTCCCCATTTATTTCTTTATTCTATTAATTTTTTTAAGGTTTTCGTCTTCTCTTTCTATTAGGAGTTTTTGGTTTATGTGATGTTTTGTATGACAGCATATGAATTGCCAGGCGTTTTTTATTATTATTATTAGAAGGGGAAGATCCTGTTGATCTTAGTAGCACTGAGGTTATTTTATTTTTTATTTTAATTTTTGAATTGAATGTGGAAGTGATGCTGCCACCAAGGACCCTACACCTGTTTCTCGAAGAACCCTAAACTCGGTCCTCGTAAACTCTAGGATTGGTCTGTCACTGCATAAACTTTAGGCCTATTAGCCGAACCCCTGTCTGAACAACCTACTGATGACCAGTACATTGTAATTGGAATTGGATATATACATGGAACTGTCAATCAATTAGTTAACTATGGTGTGTTTGATTGAGGCGAGATATGAATGAAATGAGAAGATCTCGCCAAATCACCTGAGCACTGGGTCCTATGTGGGTAGGATCACTTATTTGTCTGAAAATACTTATGAAGTCTAGGGAATAATTGGTAGAGTGAGATTTGCACACTAATCTTAATAATGAATTTATAGTGTGTTCTCAATTTGATCCCCTCAGTGCCAGTCATGTGGCTGCACCAATATACAAATTTAAAGTCATACTCAAATGATTGAGATATCATCATCCTATTATATAGCAGTTATGTATATTATAGTTGTATAAGTGAACTGTCCGACTTCACCCCTGATTGTGAGCATTCTAGCTTAGGTAAATAGATACATTCAAATCTCCCGCCACTTGACTCTTTGTATGCTTGATTGTACTAATTCTATTACCCAGGGAACTTATGGTTTCATCATATGATATTAATTCACCCATATGCATAATAATTAGATTTGTGTATTTAATTAAATATCATCATATATAAATAATAAATATTCATTGGTTTGGTAAAGGCCAAATATCCCAAGAGTATAGTACTAGGTGGCTCCCGAAATTATTTGGAAACGTGTCTGGTTATGATTGGGCTTGGAGCCTTCTTCAATGTCCATATCCAGTCCAGTTTCGCTCACATTCATTCCCTTCCCATATTTAGGTGAATGTGAAAGCTTGAGACAAAAGTTAGATTTTGCAAGGGATGAAGGGAATGGTTGTATACTTGTATGCATGCTTTCATGTTTCCTGACGTAGTCACTACTAAAAAAATGGCTTTTTGTGTCACTTTTTTTTAGGCCTCATGTCACTTTCTACAAAAAAGTGACACACAGAAATTTGATGTGTCACTTTTTTATGGAATGAGGGTTGACGTGTTGCTTCTAGGAAAAGTGACACAACTAACTTAATTTTTCGTATCACATTATTTGAAAGTGACACTAGTGGTTTCCCTTGTGTGTCACTTTTTACTAAGAGAAAACAAAAACAAAAACAAAATAAAACTATGATCAAATTTAAAAAAACGGCACAATTGGGCCTACAAAACACAACACAACTGGACCTACAACACACAAGTACTACTCAAACTCAAAGTGATTTTTTGTTTTTTGTTTTTGTTTTTTTGAATGGCAATTTTAACTCAAAGTGATTTGGGCGGCCCTCCAAAATAACAACAAACTGAAGAAAGATAAAAAAAAAATTAAAAAGAAAAGAAAAAGAAATAAACTGATCAAAGTCTGCTGGATTTAGACTTAGGGTTAGAGAGAGAAAAAGACGACCGGTGTTAAGCCTCCCAACTAACTCTCGGTCACTTTTCTCCGGTGGGCGGTATCTTTCTCCCAAAGACTCTCTTTCTCCCCTGGAAGAGCTATCTCCTTCCCTCGTTCTCCCTCCCAACCCCTCTCTCTCTTCTTGGCTTAAAGAAGTTTAAGGTTTTTTTTTTTTTTTTTTAAAACTTAAATTGTTAGGGTTAGTCGAAATTAAGTTATAGTGTTTCACTCCCCATTCTTCTATCTCCATCTGTTTCCTCCCCCATTCTCTCACTCTCTCTCTCATCACGGCGAAATATTTCATCCAAGTGAAGGAAAGGAATTTAGATGTAGGGTGGTGTAGTTTTGTACACCAAGGAAAAGATTTGTGTTTAACGGCATGAATATATGTCAACTTTCCAATATGGCAAGTGATTTGTCTAATAATTCAAGTGATTTTGGTGAGATATGGCTTAATTATGTGGATCCACCGAATGGAGTTCGGGTCTAGAGGAAAACATTATTTCTCAATGTGGCAAACGTTGTTTGAGATCGACACCGAAATATGTTCCAATCAAGGTGATTGGTAGAGGAGCTTATGGTATAGTTCGGCTCCTCCATTAATCGAGAAACGAATGAGACGGTTCGCGATTAAGAGAATTAATAATGTGTTTGACAATTGCATTGATGCACTCAAAACTTTATGGGAATTGAAGCTTCTTCGGCATCTTCGACATGAGAATGTGATAGCGTTGAAGGATGTTATGGTGCCGATCTGGAGGAGGAGTTTCAAGGATGTGTATCCGGTTTACGAAGTTGATGGATCTGAGACTTGCATCGGATAATCAAGTCTTCGGGAACTTTCTAATGACCATTGCCGATTATTTTCTATTTTAGGTATGCATTTTATTTTATTTTCACTTTAAATGCTAGTGGTACTTTACGTTATACCTAAGGGTGTTTCCATCGGATAATCTAGTTGTCCATCGTGCATTTCTTTTCTTTCTCCATTTACTAATTAATCATCAAAAATGCAATTTATTTTACCTTACTATAAGGATGAAGTTAATCCACATATACTGGGTGCATGTTTGAATGATAAATCATCTGCTATCTTAATCCTTGTTAGTCTGCAAATATATACTGCTTGTTAAAATGTTATCAAGATGGTAATACTGCATGGTAAACCAACAATCTACGCTACTTGTGCCGATTTTATGGTTCCCTTTTTTCTTAAGCTCTAGTTTACTACCCGTTTTGCAACAAAGAATCAAGATACATTATATAAAGTTATCAATATTTTGCAATGAATCCACCCTATCTTTGGCCTATTTCTTACATGGAAGAAGTATTTGAGGAAGTATGTCATAACTCATAAGTACATCCGGGAAGCATTTTATCCAAATAAACTAAAACGTTTTGACACTTGACTTTAGTTGTTGCGGGGAAGTATCTCCATTCGCAAATATCCTTCACGGGACCTCAAGCCCGGTAATCTTTCGTCAATGCCAAATGTGACACGAAGATATGTGACTTTTGGGTGGGCTGGCACGGACCAGGATGGCAAAGAGCGATTCATGGCCTGAATATGTTGTCACCGCTGGTATAGGGCTCATGAACTCCTGCTCTCATTGCGGACAAATATGATACCTCCATTGACGCCAGTGCGGTGCATTTACATCTTTCTTTGAATTACTTGGTCGAGAAACCCATCTTCTCTCGGTATCGAGTGCCTCAATCAGCTCAAACTGATCATTAACGTTCTTGGGAGCCAAAGCGAAGTCCGATCTCGAAGTTCATTGACAATCGAAGGCCGAAGTACATTAAATCACTTCCCCTATTCCCTAGGGCCCCACTTTCCCGTCTATATCCGAAAGTGCCAGTCCATTAGCAATTGACTTGTTGCGAGAGAATGCTCATCTTTGATCTTTCAAAGCGAATTAGTGTCATCGCAGCACTCTAACACCCTTTCATGCCCTCTTTATATAACCCAAACTCCGATCCACGCACAAGTTCCAATTGATCTTGACATAGATGAGGACTTGGGAGAGGATACAATCAGGGATGCTATATATCATTAGTCACATGTCCCGATGTCCACACACTTGAATAGTACTTTTATCTCTTTTCACAATGTCACCGGGTTTAACACTTCGTTTCATTCTTGTGTAAATCCGACATGCGGTGGGATTGATTCCCGCCATTGTTATGTAGGCAGTGTTTTCTTTTGTACCGATAAATTCATGTGGATTATTTATGTAATAAGTGATATATTCTTTCTTCTTTACCTTTTATTTCATCAAGGTTGATGCTCTAAACTATATATACATTTTATTTTCTTGTAGGTATGGGGATTGAAGTCTTTGACATGGAGAAACTTGTTGTGTTCACCTATGACGAAATTATTTTTTCGGTGATAGTTTCACCGATTCAAATCTTCTTGGACATGAGACATATGGTTCAGTATATTATGCACTTCTTCGGTGCAGTGTGTAGCTTTTAAAATCTGAATGTTTTTAAAATATAATTGGGGTTTATCGGTTTGGGGAAAGCCGGAACATATGTCGATTCATGTATGTTAGCCGATTCGTAAATTACTTGATTTTGTGACTGTTGGATGTTCGAGCAATACATCCCTTTCGTGGATTGTGAGGGTTCAGATTGCACTTGACACTACCGTGGTGCGGAATGCATTCATGAGTACAACAAAATTCATTATGTCCACCGAGACATCAAAACAAGCAATATCTTAATTGATAAGCCTTGGGAAAGGTTTGACACAACCATAACAGTTTCTTGTTTAACTTTAATGATTATTTCATTAAGTATTATTGACCCTTCTATTTGTATGTAGGTCACTGATTTTGGGCTTGCGAAACTTGTTGGAAAAACCAGCTGTGAAGGAGAAGCTTCTGCAACAAGAGCTGTAGGAACTTTTGGTTATTTGGCTCTAGAGTAATCTATTCTACACTAATATAGGCAGAGTTGATTTGAGCTTATTAAAGTTGTATTCACTAATTACTAACTTTCTTCAATCTTCCAGAGACTCAGATCAATTAACCTCGGTCCTGCTTTTTTCATTTAGCTAATCGGTAAAGCCTTTTTTTTAAAATATTTTTTCCTGCTTCTTTACGTGAAGTTTGAGTTGGTGGTTTGATTGGAAAATTTGAACTTTGATTTAAGAATCAGGTGGTACGATGTAGGAAGACAAAGTTTAGAACTAGAAAGGTCTTTTTGTTTTGTTCTTGTTTGATCAGACAAATTTATTGAACATGAGGTGGTATCTAAAACAGGTGCGTATCTGTTTTTGACTTTCTATGTATATATCTTTCTTCTAATACATTTCACTAAGGTCATGGGTAACATCCTTTGCTAACGTGATAAGATATGATAGAACCAGAGTTACTTACTACTGGACTCTCTTGTTAACGTATATTGTTCTTATAGATTTTTTTTTCTTACTTGTGCAATATACCGTACCTTTCTTGATTCAGCTCTTTAATTTTGTATAGTCATAGTGGAATGAGGAATTCATGATGCAGATGCATGGATCGATTAATAGATGAATAGATGGCAGCTAGGTTTTTTGGTGTTGGAAGTGCGCACAACAAGTTAAGATATAGCTAGGATAGCGTTAGCGCCATGTAATTTTCTTTTGTTTGTTTTATTGTGATTTTTTTGTATTGGAATGACTTATTTTGTTGGGAATCAAACTAGATGATAAATACTTGGTTTGATCGATGAAATCAATAAAAGTTAATTATTTTGAATGTTGTCTTTTTTTTCCCGAGTAGATGTTTCCATGATAATTAAAGCAGGTTAATGCGATTTTGGTTGTGATGTTTTGATAATGTGGATGTTGTTTATGTCATAAAACAGGTTAATGAAATTTGGGTTATGACGTACAGGATGCAGGTTGATAAATGAATGTATATGATCGAATAAAAAATGAGAAATTTTTTAAAAAAAACAAACAAATGTACATTAGTGTCGCTTTTGGGAAAAGCGACATATGTGTTAAAAGTGACACAACTAACCACTCTTATGTGTCACTTTCTTTTTCATACGAGTTACATAGAGTTGATTTTCAAAAGTGACACAAGAAGTAAAGGGCTTTTGTGTCGCTTTTGACGTACTTGTGTCTCACTCTGGTCCAAAAGTGACACAACTAGTACACTTAATATGTCATTTTTGACGTACTTATGTCTCACTCTAGTCCAAAAGTGACACAACTAGTACACTTAATGTGTCACTTTTGACGCGATCTTATGTCTCACTTTGGTCTAAAAGTGACACAACTAGTACAATTTAATGTGTCACTTTTGACGCACTTATATCTTACTTTGTCTAAAAAAGTGACACAACCAAGTATCTTAATGTGTCACTTTTGGCGCACTTTATGTCTCACTCAGTCTAAAAGTGAATACTGGTAGTATATTTAATGTGTCACTTTTTGGCTTATACGTGTCTCGCTCTGTGCAAAAGTGACACAACCAAGTAGATATCTTAATATGTCACTTTTCATGAAATTATGTCCCACTCTGGTCCAAAAATAGATACAACTTGTCACTTTTGACAATTTTGTGACACTCTTTCTTAAAAAGTGACACAAGAGGTTATTTTTAAGTGTCACTTTTATTAACAAAAGTGACATACACATTTAGTAAGCGCTTTGTGTCACTTTTGGTAGAACTTTATGTGTCGGGGGCTTATAGGTCACTTCAGAATTAGTTTCAAAAGTGACACAAGTGATTTTTTGTGTCACTTAAAAAGTGACACAAAAAGCCCTTCTTTTAGTAGTGAGTTGTTTGCACTTCACCTACATTATATATACTATTCAATTCAAGTACGTAATATGTAGAATAATCTATTGAAATGTACAAAACAATATAACTCTGCAATGAGAATAGTTATGATCAACCAGAATCGTCTAAACTATCCAACTCATGAAACCTCTACATTTATGACTTACAACTAAAATCGCTTGTTCTTATAGTTTGTTATTTGTCGTTGTAGCAATTAGTTGTAGATTTGTAGTTATGGTGAATCCAATCAAGTGATGGGCTGTCGATAAAGATCAACCCGGCCAATATTTCGGTTTTGCCTTTTTATCACTGTGCAACGGAATCATGTCCCACTAATTTTCCTTCAAAACTAATACACTGTAAGGGACCTCCTCATCAGGCACATGATTCGCAAGCGCTACGACTCCTCGCACACCCGACTGCAGCACTTGGTGATGATCACTCGGAGTCACCCTCGTGACATCACCCCGTGGGCGGATACGGAGATTATTAGAAAGAGGAGGAAAGCGAGGGTGATGAAGAATGAACGGTAGATCATTTTGGAACTTTTGAGGTGGGAGTTAGAGAAGTGAGGTGATTGGGTTTATAAACAGTTGGTTTTGAGGAAGTTGTGTGTTGTACTTATGTTCTTTGGTTTGGAAAGAGCGAAAGACGGGGATAGAGTTGTTGTGAACTTTGGTGGGAAAAGGCAGAAGTACACTGTAAATTGTGCAATGGTTAAATTTAGAAATCGGTACGACAGTACGACACCACCGTCGTTATTTAGAAAAGATAATGGATCGGGTCTGATTAAGGAGTTACCCATGTCAGATCTAGTCTGCTCGTAAAAACACAATGCAACATGGCCCAATTCAAGAAAAATGTGAACAACCGTGTCTATTCATTGGATAGAACTAACCCACATGGCCCAGCACAGAAAAAACCTCCGAAGTCAATTCTGATTGGTGTATTGTATAAAAATAATGTGTTAAATTCTCTCTCTCTCTCTCTCTCTCCATCAGCCAATCAATCACTTGACTTCTGAAGTCTTTTTCTGTGCTGGGCCATGTGTGATAGTCGCGCCCCTATTCATTATCACTCTAGATTTAAAGCCGTTAAATGTGAACAATTTTTAGTGGTTTCATAATCCTTAGATATATATTATAGCTATACCTTCTTGGCTCTATTTTTCAAGATTTAACAGAGTCTCCAATTTTTTGTAAATTCTAATACTAATTACTAGAGTTTCACAGAGTCTCCAACTTTTCCTCAACAATATAGCTAATTACGGAAAAAAAATACTAAATTGCAAAAAACATTATTTTCAACCAAAAATGATTTCCCTAAAATCCTTACATCAAAAAGAATAGTTTCCACACTCAGGTGAAGTTTAACATAACAAAGTTTCTTTCTAGAAAATAATAATGAAACTATGAAAAAACAAAGGAAAAAATGAATTGAATTGCTTGAACATTTACTTTATGCATTTGTTAACCACACATGTGACTGGGAAAAAAGGAAAAAAAAAATAAACTAATCACAAAATAAGTAATAGTGTATACCCAAAACAATAAAATTGTATTGTATGCACTATATATATGGCTCTAACAAATAACGTTGGAGACATTTAGTCATAGTTAAGGATTTCAAAAACCATAGGCCACAATAATTATGACATATTCTAATTAAATTTATGAATTTTATAATTTCCAATTTTAGCGGAATAACCATATTCAGTTAAAACGGACGTTGACTTAAATAAATCATATAACTATTGATTTAGTTAAAGTGGACGTTGGGCTTAAATAAATTATATACCAAACCAAATCAAACCAAAACAAATTACATATGGAAAATTAAATTATACAAAAAATAACATCACAAAATATATAATAACAAATAAAAAAAAAAAAACCCCCAATAATGACAAATATTTTAAAATATATATAATACTGAAACTAATGTCAAAGATCAATTGGCGAGAAATAGAAAACTAGATGCAAATGCATCGAACTAACTTCAAATAATATTTAACGGAAAATCGAAAATTGGATGCACATGCAAGCATTAAATTAACCTCAAAGAATAATTAACGGGAAATCAAAACTTGGATGCAAATACATCAAACTAACACCGAAAAATAATTTTCGGTAAATCAGAAATTGGATGCAAATGCATTGAACTAACCCTCAAAGATTAAATTAACGGGAAATCGGAAACTTGATGCAACTGTATTGAACTAACCTAAAAAAAATAACTATAAATTGGAAACATGATGCAAATGCGTGAAACTAATCTTTAAAAATAATTAACGGGAAATCGAAAACTGGATGCAACTACACTTAACTAATTTCAAAAAATAAATTGGATGCAAATGCACTGAACTAACCTCAAGAAATAATTAACGAAAAATTGAAAACTGGATGCAAATTCATTAAACTAACCTCAAACAATAATTAACGGGAAATCAGAAACTAGATGCAAATACAACCTCATCGAATAATAAACGAGAAATCAGAAACTGGATGCAAATGTATTAAACTAATCTCATAAAATGATTAACGGAAAATCGAAAACTGGATGCAAATGCATTGAACTGAGCTCGAAGAATAATTAGTAGGAAATTGGAAATTAGATGCAAATGCATTAAACTGATTGCAAATAATAATTAACAAGAAATCGGAAACTGGATGCAACTGCATTGAATTAACCTTAAAAAATAAATAACAGAAAATCAGAAATTGGATGCAAATGCATTGAACTAACCTCAAAATATAGTTGTATTATATATTGTGGGAATGTCCCGATAAGTATAGTTTTGCATTTAAAACGGTGTTTATCTTATCTTTTTTCGTATAATTGGGGACACCTTGCTATTCAAGTAGCTTCAATATGAACTTTGTCTTATTAGACAATCTCACAAAACTTCAATCAAACTTCTATTATTAAAAAAACAAATGAAGTTGAAGGGTTTTATCAATGGCGAGTTTTTTTTTAATAGAGAGTACGTGAGGTTTTCATATTATAAGAAATTTGGATGAGTGATTAATATAATATTTGTATATAATTGTTATGCATATATTTTTCAGAATAATTAATATGACAAGACCCGTTCTTAGATAATCTTTGAAGATCCCACATAGTGAGTCAGGTATATAATTTAAAGAATAATTAACGGAAAATTGGGAACTGAATAATCTTTGATGATCCTATATAGTATATCAAACATGATTTATTTTTATGTCATGTTTGCAAGGTCACTACAGATATATAGGTAGAAAGTTGCTATTACACACCACATTGGATAATTAAAAGGAAATCGAAAACTAGATTCAAATACATTGAATTGAGCTTAAAAAGTAATTAATGGGAAATCAGAAACTTTATGCAAATGCAATAAACTAAACTCAAAAAGTAATTAACTAAAAATCGAAAATTGGATGCAACTGCATTAAACTAACGTCAGAGAATAACTAATGGGAAATTAGAAATTGGATGCAAATTCTTGAAAAATATTTAACAGGAAATCGGAAATGGTATGCAAAAATGCATCAAACAAACCTCAAATAATAATTAACGGTGAATCAGAAACTGGATGCAAATGCATTGAACTAACCTCAAAATATAATTAATAGGAAATAAAAACCAAATGCAACTGCATTGAACTAACCTCATAGAATAATTGACGGGAAATCAGAAACTATATGCAAATGCATTGAAATAATCTCAAAAAATAGTTAATGGGAAATTAGAAACCGGATGAAATTGCATCGAACTAACCTGAAAGCATAAATAATCAGAAATCATAAACTAGATGCAGATGCCTTGAACTAACCTCAAAAAGTTATTAATGAGAAATCGGAAGCTGGATGCAAATGCAATGAACTAATCTAAAAACTAATTAACGAATATATAAACATAAAAAAAAATAGATGCAAATGCACTAAACTAACCTCAATGAATAATTAACGGGATATCATAAATTTGATGCAACTGTATTGAACAAACCTAAAAAAAATTAATGGGAAATCGAAAACTTGCTGCAAATGCATTAAACAACTAACCTCAAATAACAATTAACGGGAAATCGAAAATTGGATGCAACTGCATTGAACTAACCTCAAAAAATAATTAATGGAAAATCAGAAACTGGATGCAACTGTATTAAACTAAAATCATATATTAACTAACAAGCCGAGAAATCAGAAATTGGATGCAATATCCTTGATGAATATTTAACGGAAAATCAGAAACTGAATGCAAATGCATTGAAATAATATCAAAGAATAGCTAACTAGAAATCGGAAACCAGATGTAACTATATTGAACTACCCTCAAAGCATAAATAACCGGAAATTTGAAGCTAGATGCGAACTAACTTCGAAAAATAATTAACGGGAAATCAGAAACTGGATGCAGATGTATTAAACTAACCTCAAAGAATAATTAACGGAAAATTGGAACCTTAATGCAAATGCAATTAACTAATCTCAAAGAGTAATTAACGAAACATTTAAAACTAGATGGAACTACACTGAATTAACCTTAATGAATAACTAACGGAAAATCGTAAACTTGGTGCAACTGCACTGAATTAACCTCAAATAATAATTAACGGAAAATTAGAAACTTGATACAACTACATTGAATTAACCTCAAAGAATAATTAATGGGAAATCGGAAACTAGATCCAACTACATTGAACTAGCCTCAAAGAATAATTAACGTAAAATCGGAAACTTGATGCAAATACATTAAACTAACCTCGAAACATAGTTGTATTATATATAGGGAGAATATAATATCTCAACAAGTATAGTTTTGCATTTTAAGTAGTGTTTATTATAATTATTTTATTATGATTGGAAATGCCTTGCTATTTAAGTAACTTCAATATCATCTTCGCCACATTGGACATTCTCACAAAATTTCAATCAAACTTCTATTATTAAACATAACAACAAAAATAAATCGATGAGTTTTACCAAGGTTTGGTGCTTTCTTTTGATAGAGAGTGGTGCAAGAAATTTTGAACAAGTGATTAATATAATTTCCATATCTCATAGCTATGAATAGTTACTAATATTTTTTAGAATAATTTAATATAACAGCACCCGTTTGTAGGACGGGTTCGAAAGCTAGTAAATCATAATAGCTCTTTCACTTTCATTTTACAAGTCGTAGTAGTGGACGAATAATGGTATCTTGATAGAGCAATCCTGTTTTTTTCCCCGTTAATGAGATAGAGCAATCTCAGAAAATGAAATGTATACTTCAAAAAATGCTAATAAGCAACTAGTTAAAAATATGACTGTTCAGAAACTGGGTTAGAATGCTTGTGTACCCAAATTCACAGCCCAATTCAAAATATTATTGCTCGTCTTCTTGGCTCCACAAGCTGTCATGACTACTGATCGTAGAAGTTACTCCAAATTGACTTGTTGTTGACGCATATTTCGACCATTCATTTAGGTCCAAATATCACAAAGAAGCTTATAGGCTTAACTGTCTTAAGAGCATCATCAACGCGTTGCTATTTTTGATTTTCAATGTGACAGTTGACAATGTTTATAGCAATTTTAATCACCAACGCGTTGTCAAATTATCGTTTCTATCATAAGAATTGTCAAAACTGGAGTCAAATTGGTTAAGAAAATAGAAAATGGTGTGCGGGAAAACTTGACCCGTCCCAAGAGTGGGGCGGGACTACTTTAACCGTCAAATTTTTTGTTTTTTTATTAAAAAATTCAAACAGTTCGATTTTGTACCTTTGGGCTTTATTAACATTGGGCTTTTTCAATTGTTGGGCCTGAGCGATTTTAGAAGATTTACAAAAATTATCTTGTTGGGCTTTTGTACCGTTGGGTTGGGCACGAACGATTTGAGAAGATTTGCAAAAAATTGTACCGTGTCGCTTTTTGTACCGTTGGGCTGAACATGTATTTGGGTGGTATTAGATTATGTTTTAAGCGTACTAATTTATTTAAATTTTATGTTGTAATCTATTTTTATTGTTTACGTGTATGTTTTTCTTTAAATAAAATTGTATTTTGTTTTAATGAAAGTATATTTTCTTGAAAAAATGTGTTTGTTTATAAGTTGAAATTAAAAACAAATCAACTCAACTAGAAATGAAAAAACATTACAACTTAATTTGAAATAAAAACACAAAACATCTTATAAAATTCTATGGACTTAAAACACATGCAAAACAATTAAAGACAATACACTAGGGAATTAAACAAAATACAAATATTACATTGAAGGATTGCATTGATCGCACAAGCCACACCTAAGGCAGAAATCTCTTGCTTTCTTGCAAAAATGACATACAGTATATCAACCTTTTTTGAATGATAGATGTTGATATTTGAGGGACAATCATCAACAACATCACACTTTAGAAGTTTGTCTTCCAATGTTCCATCATCATTGATAGTTATGACCACTATCATCATGCCGTTGCATTCGGGGTTTGGGCATTTGATGTTAATGTATGGACATGAAGTAAGCGTAATGACCAACTTCCTTACACCCGACAAATCTCAAGTGTAGAAATGTGGACAATATTTGATCCGCCCATATTGGTAGTTGAAGTTGAGAAAGATTAGAGAATGAAAATGAGAAAATTTGAAGTGAGGAATGAAAATGACTTTGAATATATATGCAAAAGCCCAACGGATAGAAATATATCCGTTGGGAATAAATGCCAACGGATATAAATTGATCCCCCCTTGGGAATAATGCCAACGGATATAAATTGATTGGAAGAATAATAAATTGAGGCCCATGGGCTTATTAGTCACGTTCACATGGGCTTGATTGTTCACATGAGAATTTCTTTGTCTACATAATAAAAAGCATGTATAGATTCTAAGTAATAATTAACGTAATGTCTTGAATTTAAATTAACGTAATGTAATAATTAATTTAATGCATAAAAAAATTGGACATAGCCTCCTTTTGTTTAATCAACATAATTCATATACCTAAACCTGTTAAGATTCTCAAAACCTGTTTCAAACCCTAAAAATAACAACAACCAACAACCAACAACAAAAACAATGACATAACTAAATTATTACAAAATAGTGCAATATAACACTATGGAGCAACATACATTTGCTCGGCCCTCCCTCTCCGTTTTCGCCCTCTCTTATTAGGAGCACTGTTTTGTTGCATGATATCAGTAGCAATTCTCTGAAACATCAACACAATGCAATTAAAATATAAAATTGAATATATATTAAAAAAAATGAAAATGTAAAACATATAATAAAATTACCAAGGCTTCCAATTCGTTTGTCATCTCAGCCATCCTACGCTCAGCGTTTGCTCTTTGCTTTCGTTCTTCGTCTAAATAGCCATAATACTGTTGAGTGTGCTCAATTAAACTAGCTCGATGCCCCTGGTTGATTTGCCTTTCATCTGTTTCCTGCATTGTGTCAATATTGTATATAAGTTAAATATACATAGTGTGTTTAAATTAACATAATGAAATATAAATATACCTCATTAAACTGTTGTAGATCAGGTACAAGCACCGGACGCTCCAAGTGAAATGTGGTCTCCATTCCCTGAGAACTAACAACGCGGTATGACCATGGGTCATATGGATCACTAGGTGGGGGTGTATAACCATGATATACTCCAGATGTTCTTGTGGAACTTGCAGGTTCTGGGAATTGGACGTCTCGCCTAAAACTCTGACTAGTTGCGACATCCATGTTTGCACCTCTATACAGTGGACCCGCAGATAGGCTTCCCCTAGAAACTTTCCGCCAATAAGTCTCATAATCAAGACTGGAGTTCACATCAACATAATCTGTAAAACACGGCCACGCGACTCTCTCTCAACGATACCGTTCAATCAAATTCTCGAAACATCCATGGCACGATATATCGTGGGTGGGGAGCAGGAATATATGTATATCCAATGGTTTGCATAGTCACCCTATCTCCAAGGAACCAAGCACGTTATATCGGGGGCTTGCAATATGAATCTTTTTAATGACATTAGAGTACTATGCTGACAGATATGCATATTCTCAAATTGAGAACCTTGCCACGGACTCCAAACAATAGATTTCATACTTTTCGTCTCTATTTGGATCCTAGCAGCTTGAAGATCATTATGGACCTCATCTTTTAATCTAGCATGACCAAAAACAGCCCATCCCTGAGGGCGAGGCCATAAGTCCTTAACCCAATCCTCTTTCAGTATAGGGTTTAAGCAAGCCAAATACTCATACCACCAGTACTGAAATAATCAAATGAAAGTGTATCTAATTAATTTAAATTATATAATATTTAACTAACAAAATAAAAACTTATATCTTAAAAGTTAAATCCTATTGAATTACCTGCAGTATCCAAGTAATTCCGTTGCATTGCTTCCCATTTGATTTGTTTGTACAAACAAATCAAACCTGATATAAATGTGCCATGAAAGCACCTCCCCAATCAAAATCTTCCAAGCTATCAAGGTCTACCAAAGATGCTAACCAACCAGCCCGAACCCTAGATTTTCCTTTTGTAAAAACCAACTTGGCCCAAAAATATAACAAAAATATCCTGATAAACTCATCCTCCTCCGCAGAGTTTGGGTCCAAATATAGGGCGTCAACTTCATGTTCTAAACAATATTCAATACTCAATCGGTGCATGAATTTTTCTCTGATGTACAGGTTCAAAATGTATCTGCCATCCATATTCTCTGAAACAAGTCTACCTTCAACATCAAACAACGAAGGCAGTAGAGTCTTCAACCTTTCAAAATCATCTTCGATACTTGAATCAAACAAAACTGGCTTCTTCTCCCACACTTAAACCCGTTAGCATTGTAAAAGTCAAGTGGTGTGATACCAATCTCACCACATGGAAGGTGAAAAGTGTGCGTGGTGTGCCACCATCGTTCGCCAATGCAAATATCGATTGGACGATCGGTTCGAATCTTTCATTACCGCGATATCAATGGACCAAAAGGTGTTCCCCAAAAATTCGAGCTCTTACGTGCTCCATTTCCTCCCCTCTTTTCCACTAGATGACTCGAAGTCTTTAATACTTCGGCATTAGCATCTCCATCTCGTCGAACTCATTTTCTATACATTGAGGCATTTAATCAAACAGTTAGTATCGTTAAATTTTAAACACGATTTTAAATCAAAATCAATTGAACAACGTTCATAAACTCATACTTACTCCGTCGGTGTTATATAAACCACGAAACATGCATGTGCGGATGGGAGCCAATGTCGGATGATCAACAATACTCAATCTCGTGGAAAATTGAAATCATTTTCGATGCGAAGTTCACTCTCATTTTCGGAGGATTTGAACTCCCGAGCCCGCGATAATAGTCTTCTTACGTCCGGCTCGGCGGCGTTGATCCATTGCAAAAACAGAAACAAATTTGGTTGAAAATCGAATTTTTATTGGGTGATTGAAGGTTTGGATTTTGAGATGTTGGTGAGTTCTTGCGGGGGCAAAATTGTTTGGAACATTGTTGTGGCGTTTTCAAATAAAATGGGCTAATAGAGTGCGGGACAACTACTCCCGTTTCAAAAAAATTTGAGTGGGGCGGGACAACTTGACCGTTCAAATTTTTAACAAAATTTAACCAACCAGCGCGTTGTTTCAACCATTCGTTTTAGAAATTTTTGATTGCTAAAAATGATGATGTGTCACAACCAAATTAAAAAACGCGTTGATGATGCTCTAAGTGCTTAACTATTTAAGACGGTAACACCAAGAAGACTATTGTTTTCACTTACAAGCTAGCCTAGTTCATTTCTGGAAGTCAACCACCACCTAGTCACTGAGATAGACACAAGGTTCATTATTGGCATTAAGATTCGCATTACCCAAACATACAAAAAGCTTCATTCCTGGTCTAAGAATCCCAAAACTTCAACAGACACACACACAGTGACAAAACCAAAATTCCAAAAATTCCATCGATCATTAAAGAGGTTAACTTGACATACTAAAATACTAGTAAGGGCATCTCCAATGGAG
Source organism: Coptis chinensis (assembly GCF_015680905.1). Classification (NCBI taxonomy): domain Eukaryota; kingdom Viridiplantae; phylum Streptophyta; class Magnoliopsida; order Ranunculales; family Ranunculaceae; genus Coptis; species Coptis chinensis. Next base: position 105,884,590 of record NC_141459.1, read on the forward strand.
AGTGTATATATACACCTCCACATAAGTGCCACATAGGTGCCATTAGGATTTTATGGCCCCTCTTACACATTAATAGTTTCCACATCCAAAATGGTATCCAATGCAACAAAGTTTAAGAGTTTGTAAAATTAAAAAACTGAGAAAAACCGACGGTCAAAGTCCGTCGTAAGGGGTTTAACAAAAAAAAAACAAACCGCACGTCACTTTGAGTAACGTCCGAAATTTATTAAAACTGGGCCAACCGATAAATGACGGTCTTTACCCGTCGCAAACGTTACAATTCTAAAAAAAAATAAAACATACGTGAGTTTAAGTGACGTCCCAATTTCTTTTTAATTGGGACGTTACTTCAAGTGACGTCCGAAATGTTTATTAACTAATAGTCGGATGGGGAATTCCCCACCCCCTCTATTAACTATTAGCTTATCACCTGGGATTTACACCCCCCATTGGAAACATGTTTTTGACATTTAGAGTGTAAATTTTACACTTTAAACAATTTACACCCTCCATTGGAGATGCCCTAAGTGCCTCGTTTTGAGGGACCTAAGACAACCGCCTCCCCCGGTGGAGCTGGAATTCGGGTGGGGCTTGAGCCTGGAAAGAGTGGTTTCATTTGAGACACGAACTCACTTCTGTTTTTAAGAGCCCGGATAGACACAATCACAATCCTCATGGCCAAACAAAATACATTGATCTTCCTAAGGTAAATCCAACATGTTGGAATTAGTAATTTTAGATCTAACAAATTTGGTTAAATAGGGTTAGAGTTTAATTAATTAGAAAGTGGTGTGATTTGTGTTGGAGTTATCCCTCACACGAGGAGAAAAAGAATTTTGCTTGCGTGCGAGAAGCCCGAGTGCGACCATTCTCGAATAGGTTTACCAAAAGCGACCCGCGCTCATGCCTTGGTCGATCTCCAGTACCTTCAGCGTGACCCGCGCTCATGTCTATTTTCAGAAGAATTCTATTTTTGTGGAACCGCGAGTTTGCAATACAAGTCGGGGTTTTTGGCAAAACCTAACTAAGTTAGAAGACATGAAAATACACAGCACAAGAGAGAGAAACCCAATCTTGAAAGCAATCAAGATTGAGAGATAACATTTACAAAGATACAACCCTGTAAAGAGAAAGGAGTAATTTAGTAAGATGAGAGACTGCAAGGAGTGATTGTAATCTTTCTTCTTACTTTATATAAGGACTAGCTCTTGTAGAAGTAGGCACCATTGGCCGAACCATGGTATATTTTTGTGTTGTGGTTTACTTTTATTGTTTTACATTATTATTTGTTGTTAATAGTTGTTTAGCGAGTTGGGCATGTTAGTTTGGTTGTAGGGAATATTTAGATTGTTGTCTGGAGTTGAATTGAGTTCAAATACAAGTTATCTGTGTAGTGGGGAATCGATTGGTATTGGTATTAACCCCAACAAGTGGTATCAGAGCCTTGGTTAGATTAGCCTAGGGTGTTATCCAAATCTTGGTCGGAAGGTGTTTGACAAAACTCTTGAGAGAAGATTTGATTTTAAATAACTTGTAGAAATGAACTATTCCATGAACACTCGCATGACTAGTTTAAATAGGAAGAACTACACCATTTGGAAAGCCAAGATGGAAGACTTGTTTTATTGCAAAGACTTGGCACAACCCATTGAGAATGGAGGAGAAAGACCGAAAACGGTTGTTGCGGCTGAGTGGAGCAAGCTTGACAGAAAAGCAATTGGGTACATTCGACAGTGGATTAACGATAGTGTCTTTCACCATGTATCCCAAGAGACTACAACTTTTGGCTTGTGGAAGAAACTCGAAAACCTCTATGAGAGGAAGTCGGGCGGAAACAAAGTGCTGGCTGTTAAGAAGTTTGCCGACACGAAGTACCAAGAAAGTTCTTCAATGTCTGAGCATCTTAACGAAGTACAGAATACCATCAATCAGATGTATTTGATGAAGATTAATTTGGGAGATGAAGTTGAGGCTTTATTTCTATTAGGCTCTCTACCCAAAAGTTGGGAGACGTTAGCAGTCTCTCTACACGGAGCAGCTAAGGATGGAATTGTTACTATGGAGATGGCTACCGCGTTTTTGTTGAATGAGGAGACTAGAAGGAGTTCAAAAGGCAGCTCCTCTCACTCAGAGATCCTTGTCATAGAGAAACGGGGGAGAAGTAGATACAGAAAACCATCTCATTCTAGAGGTGATGACAGAAGTAAATCTAGGGGTAAAGCTAGAACTCTTAAGGCAGAAAGGCAATGTTACTATTGTGCCACCAATGGCCACTTCAGATATGAGTGCAGAACACTGAAGAGGGATGAGAAGAATAACTGTGTACATGAAGACATGGTGCAGAGGAACGGAAACACAGGTAGAGATACTACCGCACTAGTCGGCATGACCTAGTGGGAATTGCGGTCGATTGTGGTGCCGTCTTTGTCTTAGTACCTCATGTTAGGATATAGAGTGGGTGATAGATACAGGAGCATCCTATCACGTCACACCGCACAGGGAATTCTTCACTACCTACAGCGGTGGTGAATATGGTGAAATGAAGATGGGTAACAGTGGCGTCTCGAAGATTATAGGCATTGATGATGTTCATGTAGAAACCAATGTCGACTACACCTTGACACTCAAGGATGTAAGACATGTCCCTGACATTCAGCTAAGCCTAATTTCGGCTGGGAAGTTAGATGACGATAGCTTTGTAAACTCGTTTGGTAACGGGGTATGGAAACTGAGCAGAGGTTCCATTGTAGCAGCCAAAGGAAAGAAAACTTGCTCTCTTTACAAAACACAAGCTAATTTGTGTAAAGCAGAAGTGAATGCGGTAGAAGAAGAATCTTCCTCCAAACTGTGTCACCAGAGACTGTGTCATATGGGCATAAAAGGGATGGAAGTTCTTGCTAAGCAAAAGGCCTTGCCAGACATCAAAGGTACACATTTAAATACATGTACTCACTGTTTGGTAGGAAAGCAACACAGGGTGTCTTTCCAAAGATTCCTGTATCACAGAAAGGACAATGTCCTCGAACTAGTGCACACAGACTTATGTGGTCCTATAAAAGTGAAGTCCTATGGGGGAGCTTCATACTTCGTGACCTTCATTGTTGATGCGTTAAGAAAGATATGGGCATATAGTCTGAATACCAAAGATGAAGTACTTGGCGTGTTTGAGAAATTTCATAGCATGGTGGAAAAAGAGACAGGGAAGTTGTTAAAGTGTATTCGCTCAGATAATGGGGGTGAGTACATTGGGCCGTTTGAAGAGTATTGCCAAAGTCATGGGATTCGTTATGAGCAGACCGTTCCCAAGACACCGCAACAGAATGGAATAGCAGAGAGAATGAACCATACCATTGTAGAAAGGATGGGATGCATGCTATCTCACTCTAAGCTACCTAGAACTTACTGGGTAGAAGCAATGCGTACAGCCGTGCTTGTGATCAACCTATCACCGTCAAAGCCTCTAAATAGTGACTATCCAGAGAGAGTATGGTCAAGCAGAGATGTTGATTATGGATACTTGAGGGTATTTGGCTGCAGGGCATTTGTACATATTTCGAAGGATGAGAGATCCAAGCTTGATGACAAAGCCAAGCAGTGCATTTTTCTGGGTTATGGAGATGAAAAGTTTGGTTACAAACTCTATGATCCGATTAACAAGAAGATAATCCGAAGTCGAGATGTTGTGTTCTTGGAAGACCAAACCATAACAGACTTTGAGAAGGGTGAGAAGCTACAGGCTTTCACCAATGATCTTGTTGATCCAGAACCAGAAGTTCATACTGTGGAACGTGCAAAAGACATTGAGAATGCAGAGAACCATGAGTTTGAAGCTCATGATGAGAATCCTATTTCTCATGATAGGATAAAACCTATTAGTATAGAAGATACAGATGAGATGCATGAACCAACACCAGAGCAAGCAGAAGTGCATCCTCTTGAGGCACCAACAGATGGGGCAAGGAGGTCAAATAGAGAAAAACTAGCTTCAACCAGGTATCCACCACATACGTACATTCTATTATCGGATGGTGGAGAACCTTTGTACTATCAAGAGGCACTTGAAGGTATAGACAAAGAGAAGTGGTTGAAGGTCATGCATGACGAGATGAATTCTTTACATAAGAATCACAATTATGAGTTAGTTGAGAAACCGCAAGGATGAAAAATTCTCAAGAATAAGTGGATATACAAAGTCAAGCATGAGGAGAACAATCCTCACCCAAGGCTCAAAGCTCGTATTGTTATGAAGAGATTCGGTTAGAGGAAAGGGATTGACTTTGGTGAGATTTTCTCTCCTGCAGTGAAGATGACTTCTATTCGGGTGGCATTGAGTATGACCGCAAGTATGAACCTAGAGGTTGAGCAGCTAGATGTTAAGACAACCTTTCTTCATGGAGACCTTGAAGAAGATGTCTACATGGACCAGCCAGAGGGGTTTGAGGTCAAAGGCAAGGAGCACCTAGTATGCAAACTGATAAAGAGCTTGTATGGGTTGAAGCAAGCACCAAGACAGTGGTACATAAAGTTTGATTCCTTTATGGCGAAGCAATGATACAAGAAGTCTGCTTCCGATCATTGTGTGTTTGTTCAGAGATTTCCAGATGGGGATTTCATAGTGCTCTTGTTGTATGAAGATGATATGTTGATAGTTTGCCCAAACATCAACAAGATATTCAAACTGAAGAAAAACCTGAGTAAGTCCTTTGAGATGAAGGATTTGGGTCAAGCAAAGCAGATACTTAGGATGCGGATCACTCATGACAGAAAGAGTGGGAAGTTGTGGCTTTTTCAAGAAATCTACATTGAGAAGGTGTTGAAGAGATTCAACATGGATCAAGCGAAGCCAGTCAGTTGTCCATTTGGTGGCCAGTTCCGCATGACCAAAGAGATGTGTCCAAAGGGTAAGCATGAGCAGAGTCAGATGGAAAAGATTTCTTATGCATTCACAGTGGGCAGCTTGATGTACGCAATGGTGTGTACAAGACAAGATATTACTTTCGCCGTTTGTGTTGTAAGCCGTTTTCTGTCAAATCCGGAGAAGGAGCATTGGGAAGGTGTTAAGTGGATATTGAGATATCTCAAGGGCACTTCAAAATTGTGTCTGTGTTTTGGTGGAAGTAAGCCCTTACTTGAAGGTTACACTGATGCATACATGACAGGTGATGTTGACTCGATGAAGTCCACCTCCGGTTATCTGGTGATTTTTGTAGGGGGAGCAGTTTCTTGGCAATCTAAGTTGCAAAAGTGTGTTGCCCTCTCCACTACAGAAGCCGAGTATATTGCAGCCACTGATCGAGTGTTGTAAAGAGATGTTATGGATGAAGAGGTTCTTCGACGAACTAGGGCTAAAACAGAAACAGTTTGTCTATGTGAAGGTCAGAGCGCCATCCATTTGAGCAAGAATTCGAGTTTCCATTCTAGATCCAAGCACATACATGCGCGTTATCATTGGATTAGAGAAGTACTCGAAGACAAACATTTGTTTATCAAAAAGATCCATACCGACAAGAACGGGTCGGATATGATGACCAAAGTCTTACCGAAAGGTAAGTTTGATATTTGTTGTGCTACTGCCGAAATGGTAGCAGACTCCTCCTGTTGATTTGGAAATTGCATGGAGGTATCTCCCTCACTGTTCGGGAGGGGGAGATTGTTGGAGTTATCCCTCACATGAGGAGAAAAGGAATTCTGCTTGCGTGTAGAAGCCTGAGCGCGACCCGCGCTTAGAATAGGCTTGCCCAAGGCGTGACCTGCGCTCATGCCTTGGTCGACCTCCAGTACCTTCAATGCGACCCGCGCTCGACTTGGCCTTGCCCAAGGCGCCACCCGCGCTCATGTCTATTTTCAGAAGAATTCTATTTTTATGGAACTGCGAGTTTGCAATACAAGTTGGGGTTTTTGGCAAAACCTAACTAAGTTAGAAGAGACAAAAATACACAGCACAATCAAGATTAAGAGATAACCTTTACAGAGATACAACCTTCTAAAGAAAAATGAGTGATCTAGTAAGATGAGAGACTGTAAGGAGTGATTGTAATCTTTCTTCCCACTTTATATAAGGACTAGCTCTTATGGAAGTAGGCACCATTGACCAAACCATGGTATATCTTTGTGTTGTGGTTTGCTTTTATTGCTTTACATTATTATCTGTTATTAATAGTTGTTTAGTGAGTTGGGCATGTTAGTTTGGCTGTAGGGAATATTTAGATTGTTGTATGGAGTTGAATTGAGTTCAAATACGAGTTATCTGTGTAGTGGGAAATTGATTGGTATTGGTATTAACCCCAACAATTAGCAAGTATGAGTTTCTATTAGTGTTGGAGTTATCCCTCACATGAGAATGAGAAAGAGGAGAGAAACCTGTAACGTTAGGTGTGAAGAAGTCCGAGCGGCCAGATTCCAGTTACCCTTGCCTGGCGCCGCCTTGCCGTGAAAAAAGAAGATAGTTTCTTTTTCAGCCTCTCACGAAACAAAGTTACTGGACTTTTAGGTTTGAGGAAAAATAAGAGAGCGCGCCCGTGCTCATGCCTAAATTTGCAGTTTTTATTTTGCTACAGTAATCGTGAAATTTGTTTTTACTATAGAAACATAAATAAGGTTTTGGAAAACCAAGTCTTGAATAGAAACCCAATTTTGAGAGCTATCAAAATTGAGAGAGAACCCTTGCAAAGAGAAAAGCTTGTAAGGAGAGAGGAGTGATCTAGTAAGGTGGAGAGACTTGAGAGGAGTGATTGTAATCTTCCTTCCCACACTTATAAAATGATTAACTCTTGTGGAAGTAAGCATCATTGACCGAACCATGGAACATCTTTGTGTTATGGTATGTTTTACTTTCTTTGCATTATTATTATTTGTTTGTGATAGTTGTTTAGAGTGTTGGGCATGCTAGGTTGATTGTAGTGTGAAAGTTTAGATTTTTTTCTAGAGATAGTAGTTAGTCCAAGTACAAGTTATCTTAGTAGTGGGGATCGATTGGTATCGTTGTTCCCAACAATTAGGAAACCAAGTTGATATTGTCAATACATGTAATATTAGAATTAGGTTGGTACTAGAATTTTCTAATTAGTAGTTTAGTAGGAATTAGTAATTGGAGAAACTATATATATATGTGTGAGTGCCTAGATCAACATTAGTAAGAAGAAGTGAGAGAATAATAAGATAGATGCATTATTGAAAAGAAATGTATTGGTATGAAGTGGTAAATTCTTTTGTTCATCATAGGCTAGATATTTGCTACTATTATGGTCATACATATAAGCACAAATTGGGCTTCTTTTTTTATAATGGTGGGGTCTGTTTTAGAGTAAGCCACGTAAGGCTAAAAGAAAAAAAAAAAAAAAAAAGACGAGGATCTCGAGGTACTAACGGCAGCAACTTGGGAATTCTGTGAGGAGTCGAGTTTATTGATAAACTAAGTGAAGGAAACAAACTTCTTCTTTCATCGATTCAATTTTCTCATTTCTTCAACTCAGGTTTGATGTTTTAAAACTATAATTTAGATTTGTTTATTTGAATTGTGTTTAGATTGATCTTTGATTTGATTAGTTGTCATGAGATCGATCTCAATGTGATTGAGGTAGAGCTGATTCTATTCAGTAGAATTTCGTGTTTTGATCTGGAAAATTATTATTGAATTGTCGATTCTTAGGTCGTTAGATTACTACTATTAGGATCAATTATGAGAATGTGATGTGGATTCATTTAAATCGCTTTTAGCAATGGAAGTCATTGTTTAATAGTAAACTAAGTGAGTGGATTCATCTTTTATTCTTGAAATTTATTTGGAAAGATTGTTTGTCCAAACCTTGAAACTGGGGGTTGGTAGTTTGAGGCCGCGATTCATTGTTTTGTCTAAATTTCGAAGTTTATGTGAAGTTCAATAAGTAGCACGACACTCGTGGTATCCGGTGT